>NC_072411.2:133255000-133865000 GCF_028858775.2 Pan troglodytes | reverse complement strand
TAGCTTGGTGCGGGTGCACACACCTATAGTCCCAGAGACTTAGGAGGTTGAAGCAGGAGGAACACTTGAGCCCAGGAATTCACAGCCAGACTGGGCAACATAGTAAGACCCCATCTCTACAAAAATGAAACAAACTAACAAAAACACATATTTATTATCTCACAAATTTCTTTTTTCTTTTCTGTCTTTCTTTCTTTTTTTTCTTTTTTCAGACAGAGTCTCGCTTTGTCGCCCAGGCTGGACTGCAGTGGGGTGATCTCGGCTCACTGCAAGCTCCACCTCCCGGGTTCACACCGTTCTCCTGCCTCAGCCTCCCGAGTAGCTGGGACTACAGGCACCCGCCACCATGCCTGGCTAATTTCTTGTATTTTTAGTAGAGATGGGGTTTCACCGTGTTAGCCAGGATGGTCTCAATCTCCTGACCTCGTGATCCGCCCACCTCGGCCTCCCAAAGTGCTGGGATTACAGGCGTGAGCCAACTCGCCTGGCCTTTTTTTTTTTTTTTTTTTTTTTGGAGACAGAGTCTCGCTCTGTCGCCCAGGTTGGAATGCTGTGGCGAGATCTTGGCTCACTGCAACCTCTGCCTTCCAGGTTCAAGCGATCCTCCTGCCTCAGCCTCCTGAGTAGCTGGGATTATAGGCGTGTGCCACCACACCTGGCTAATTTTTGTATTTTTAGTAGAGACGGGGTTTTACCATGTTGGTCAGGCACGTCTCGAACTCCTGACCTCGTGATCCACCTGCCTCAGCCTCCCCAAGTGCTGGGATTACAGGTGTGAGCCACCATGCCTGGCCTCACAATTTTCTTTTTCTTTTCTTTTCTTTTTTTTTTTTTTGAGACGGAGTCTCTCTGTCACCCAGGCTGGAGTGCAATGGTGCCATCTCGGCTCACTGCAACCTCCCCCTCCTGGGTTCAAGTGATTCTCCCACCTCAGCCTCCCAAGTAGGTGGGATTACAGGTACCCGCCATCATGCCCAGCTAATTTTTGTATTTTTGTAGAGATGAGGTTTCACCATGTTGGCCAGGCTGGTCATGAACTCCTGACCTCAGGTGATCTGCCTGCCTCGGCCTCCCAAAGTGCTGGGATTATAGGCGTGAGCCACCGCACCCGGCCTATCTCACAATTTTCTTACAGGAGTCTGAGCATGGCTCAACTGGGTCCTCTCCAAGCCTGTGATCAAGGTGCAGGTCAGGGCTAGGGTCTCATCTGTGGCTTCACTGGGGAAGGATCTTCTTCCAAGCTCATGTACTTGTTTGCAGAATTCAGCTACGAGCAGGTTGTTGGACTGAGGGCATCAGTTTCTTGCTCGTAAGCCAACAAGGAAGGAGGCATCCTAGCAAAACTGTCATTACAATTTCATATAACGTACACATAGTCACATCCATCCTGTCACCTTTGCCATATTCTGTTAGTTAGAAGCAAGTCACAGGCCCCACCCACACCCAATGGGGGGGCGTCTCAGAAGGGCATGGAGACCAGAGGGATCATGAGCCCACCTTCATGTCGGTCAGCCACGGGTCCTCATCAGATATTAGCTGCTGGTCAATTGAAATGCTCCCTTTGGCAACGGAAGGTATCACTGTTACATGGACGTACTTTTTGTCTCCCCAAGAAGGTGGTGAAGTGAGCTCTCTTCCTGCTAAGAATGTTTTCCCGAGCCTCTGCTACAGCACTGGGCACAGGCAAGTGGGTCAATAAATATGAAATGAAGAAATACTATAGGATGCACATTACTGCTGGAAGGACTTGGAGTTTTCTTCCATCAGGGTAATGATCTGACTGGCATACATTTCTCAGTTGACAGCTGTGATTTAAAAAACCCATAAAACAACTGTAACAGCCACAAAGTGGGAACTGCAGCAGACATCGCCGTTACGAATGTGACTCTTCCCAAGAAAAATGTCTCCTAAACCCCAGCACCTATTGTTTTCCTCCTACTCTACAGACGAGCTATGTATATTTAACACCACTTCCTGAGTCTGCCTGTGCAACATTTTACTAGCACAGTATAGGAGCACAGGCTCTGTGCCAGGCTGCCGCAGTCAACTCCCAGCTGAGCCTCTGCCTGTGTGACCTTGGACAGGTCGCTTCACTTCTTGTGCCTGTTTTCTCATCTCTAAAATGGAAGTGATAATGGTGCCCACCTCCCAGAGTGGTTATGTGGGTTAAATGAATTAACATATGTGAACAGCCTCGCAAGTAGCAAATACTAACTGTTTGCTATCACTATTGGAAGTTTAATTCCATTTTTAGAATGCGTCAAGATCAAAGCATTCCTCTTTGTTTCTGCTTTCCCGAACTCTGCCTTTAAAGGGAGGAGAAAACATTCTGACTAGAAGGAAAGTTCTGGAAAGTGTATGTTTGAGTAGGTGGGAGGTGATGAAGAGGAATAATGCTTCAGGCCAGGACTTAAGATTACACTTGTAATCCTAGCACTTTGGGAGGCCGAGGCTGGAAGATCATTCGAGCTTAGGAGTGAGACAAGCCTGGGCAACATAGTGAGACCCATCTCTATTAAAAATCCAAAAAATTAGCTGGGGCTGTTGGCACACATCTGTAGTTCCAGCTACTAGGGAGCCTGAGGCAGGAGGATGACTTGAGCCCAGGAAGTTGAGGCTGCAGGGAGCCGTGATTGCACCACTGCACTCCAGCCTGGACAACAGAGTGCAATCTTGTCTCCAAAACAAAAATAGAATATTCTCAGCCTGAGCAAGGACATGGAGATTGAAGGGTGAGCAGTCGATATGACAGCTGAGGATGAAGGAACAGCAAATAGGATTTAGTGGTGCAATCACCTCATCTCTGAGTGACAGAACCTTTGATGTTTGCCCCCTTATGGGAGTCACACCTGGGATCAAGCACCTGCCAACGGGCTCTTTTTCTCTCCTGCTGCCCCAAGGCTGGCCCTGGCCAGGGAGGACAGGTAGAAACCATCTGACACCACTTGAATTGGCACCATAACTATTGGCACCACCGGAATTGACTAGATCTTAAACATGACTTACTCCTCTGTGCAAGGTGAGGGAAGAAGAAAGGAGATGCCAGAGTGCTATCATTTTGAGAACTGGATGGCATCCTGCTCACCCCAATATTTTTAGGTGAGTCTAAGGAGGGCCTGCTTGTCTGATCGGTCTAGTCAATACCAGTTAGCATACTAGGTAGGACTTGTGCACCTTGAAGGCCTCTGTTGCTATGGCGTTGGAGGGACTGATGGAGGAGGGAAGCAGGTATCTCGGTTAACATTCCCCTTATGGGAGGGCTGGGCCCCAGCCAGGGGCTGTGCCTCTGCTCCTGGAATCTCCCACCAATTCTACAAGGGCAAAGAGCATCTGAGTTATCCTGTGAGCAGCAGGGAACCCAGGTGTGGGATCAAGGTTTTATTTATTTTTTATTCCTTTAATTAATTAATTTTTTTTTTTAGAGGGAGTTTCACTCTTGTTGCCCAGGTTGGAGTGCAATGGCGCGATCTCGGCTCACTGCAACCTCCGCCTCCAGGGTTCAAGCGATTCTCCTGCCAAGTAGCTGGGATTACAGGCATGTGCCACCAGACCCGGCTAATTTTGTATTTTTAGTAGAAACGGGGTTTCTCCATGTTGGTCAGGCTAGTCTTGAACTCCCAACCTCAGGTGATCTGCCCGCCTCGGCCTCCCAAAGTGCTGGGATTACAGGCGTGAGCCACCGCGCCTGGCCCTATTTTATTTATTTAGAGACGGAGTCTCGCACTGTCACCCAGGGTGGAGTGCAATGGCACGATCTCGGCTCACTGTAACCTCTGCCTCCCGGGTTCACGCGATTCTCCTGCCTCAGCCTCCCGAGTAGCTGGGATTACAGGCGCCCGCCACCACACCCGGCTAATTTTTTGCATTTTTAGTAAAGACGGGGTTTCACTATGTTGGCCAGACTGGTCTCCAACTCCTGACCTCGTGATCCGCCCGTCTCGTACTGGGATTACAGGCGTGAGCCACCGCGCCCGGCCAGGACCAAGACGTTCTCATCCTGGGATGGTTGGGGATGGGGACTGGTGTGCTGCCTCTGAGAGCAAAAAAGAGGGTTGAGAGGGGAGGCGGCCGAGACACAGGGACACCTTAAAGAGCAGGCAAAGCTGATCAAGAGGACACCTGGAGGAAGGGCCCTTCCAGAGCAGCCTGCCCGTTCCCTCATGACTGGTTAGGCCAGGGAGATGGCGCTCAAAGCTGCCGACGGGGCGTTCCCTCTCACTTGGCACAGCAAGACCGCTCTGGGTCTCTGACCCTTTGCGGATCCGGGTGTCCCTCCTGCTTCGTCCTCCTCCCACCCGCACCTCCAGATCTTTCCCCACCTGAAGGCATGGCTGCCTTCTGCCGGGCTGTAGGAAGGGCGCCACCTGGGATTCCAAAAACCCCACAGAGGCAGGCACCTTTCCCCAGCCTGAAGCACCCCCATGCGAATCTGGCTTCTCCTGCAGGGCAAACAGCGTTTCTTACACTTTTCCCGCCAGCATAGCCAGGCAATAGCTGGGAGGCCCCCAGGCGCGCAAAGTCGCAGCGCGCGGAGACACAAACTGAACTCAACCGGCGCGGGCAGGATCGGTGGCGGACGCGCAGTTCCCACGGGCACGGGGGATCTGAGAGGGTCCTGGGGCTCTTGAGCTTGACCTCACTCTCAAATAATCCCCCCACAACTCCCTCACCCCGCCCTGCTCCTTTCTCCAAGGCCTCTCTTCGGTTTATCTCCACTTCCTTACTGACAGCGGGAAGGGGGTTAAGGGAGCACGTAGTCGTCCCCCAGCCGTGTCGCTTTCCGCCCCCGGTTGAGCCCACTTTCCCGTGGAGGTGGGAGGTGTTTCCGCCCGGGAGCTGCTGCGCGCGGTGATCACACGGAGGTCTCCCGGGCGCGCCGGGCCACGTGCGTGCGCGCGCGCGCGGGTTCCCCCTCCTTGGTGGACCAGGCCTCCCAGGGCCCCGACTGCCCCACCTGCCCCTTGGTGAAAACATGATGCCTTTTGCAACTGCGAAGCAGAGGAGACCTCTGTCCTTTCCAACGTGCAGCCCCAGGGAAGGACTCAGGGCGCGGGCAGCGCCTTCGCGAGATGCCGAAGCGCGCGGGCCCGGTGACCGTCAACTTTGCGCACAAATGTGGGGCTGGGAGGACGCAGGTCCTGGAGGCGGGGACAGGGGACAGAGCAGCGCGTCTGGAGAGAGGGCTAGGATCCCCGAAACAGGACTCGGGGGCAGCCGGGGCGGGGGAGCTGGGGGCGGGGAGGCGGCTCGCCAGTGCTCCAATTGAGCCCTGGAAAATCCCAGGCGCGCAGGGAGAGGCGGGCCGCCTCGCGGGCAGGCCGGGGACGGCGGGAACAAAGGCGGCCCGAGGCCGGATGCAGTCATGGAAAAACCCATCGGGGCGCCTGGGTGGGGGCGGCGCGCTCCCGGCAGACTCGCCGCCCTAGCAGGCCGGCCCGGGCGGGGCTGCTCTCGGCCCCCGCCCCGGAGCGCGCCTCGCGGAGCAGAAAAAATCCCTGGCGGGGAGGGGGCGCTGGTCTCCGGGACTGGGAACCAGAAGCTCCCACGTTCCAGATGCCGCGCACCGCGTGCTGTCGGCCGCGAGGAGCGAGCGGCCCGGGCTGGTACCCGCGGAGCACACGCGGGGCTGCACACGGCCACCTGGTTGACTAGGGGAGGCCAGCATCTCGGGGGCGCGCACAGAGCCAGGCGCGGGCGCGGACGCGGACGCGTGTGCCGAGTTGCGTCTGGCCGCCACCGGCTCCTGCACACACATGATCACTTGCACGCACGTGCGCCCACACACGCTAGCTGCCTACAGCTCTCAGGGCAGAGGGAAGGAAACGGTTGGACAGAGGGGGCCGAAATAGATGTTCGTTAGGGCGGGTCCCTGGGGCTAGATACAGAACCTCAAGCTGGGGGCGGGGGGCCTTTGAAGAAGCTACGGTTAGGCCCGCCCCCCATTTTACAGGTGCAGGGACTGGGCCTCCCTGGCGGACGTGCCCAGGTCCCGCCCCAGGGTTAGAATTTCCCTCCGGTGAAGGACGCTGCCGGCCCAGATTCTGGTGCTGTAAACCTGGCTGGAGCCGGGGAGGCAGCACGACGGGTTTTTTCTATAGAAAAGGAAAGTGTTGGCTCAGGTTGGACCCAGTGACTCGAGGCCTTTTCCAGTTCTGACTTTTTATGAAGAAGGAACTGGGCCCAGAGGCCATAAAAGGAGTTGGTAGGAGCTGAGAGAAAACCTTGGTGCCTGTTTTGGCCTCAACCACAGGCTCTTCCTGGTTCAAATGTCCCATTGTTTATTCGTGCTGCTGCCTACCATGGGGTGTCGAGGAGCAAAGCCTGACCCCGCGGGGTCCCTGGGGTGGGGAAGGATGTCAAGCAGGACAGGGCTGCAGAGGGGGCTCCCGGCTCTGCCCAGATGGGGAGGGTGTGGGATGGGTGGCTGATGGGGGTCCCTGGAGAACAATGAAGCAGGTGCCCAGGCTTCCAGAAAGTTCAGGTTGGAGAAGGGGCAGCTGGAATTGTTGCTGGAACACAGTGGGGGAATAGGTTGTGGTGTTGGCCACGACTCAGAACATAGGATCAACGGGGGGCGGGGGGGGAGACCCCGCTAGGCGACAGGGCCAAATGAGCTAGCATTTGCTTGTGGTCCCATTGGGAACTGACCTTGGAAGCAAATGACCCAGCGCTGCCTGTCCCTAGCCTCTTGATCTTACCCAACATCTTTGGGCCTCAAATTCCTCATCTGTAAAATGGGAACAGGCACTCCTCCACAGGGCTGGTTTGGGAATTGAAAATGGGTATATGTAGGTTTCCGTCCCCCCTTCCCTTCTCCCTCCCAGTGGGGCAGGGACGAACTCCCACCTCCACTCAGCATCTCCCGCGTTTTTGCCGCTTTTCAAAGTCTCTGGTGCCTGCTCCCCCGGACTCCTTCCAAGGCCTGGTTTCTCGCGAGCAGGTTGTTGAGGGGGTGGTGGGGGGGTAGGTTCAGTAAGAGGAAGGCTGGGGGAGCGGCGCCCCCTGGTGGCCAGTTGCAGGAGAGCCTGGACGGTCCCTGGGGACAAGTCCAGGCTAACCTGGTTAGTGCCGGATGGCGTCTGGCACGTGAGAACCTCCCAGGGGCTGACCATGGGGCTCCACTCAGGGAGGCTTCCCTTCTGACTCACTTTCCCCGTTGAGTAAGCAGAGAGAATGCTGGTTCCCCACAGCAGCGTTTCCTCTGCCTTCTCATGGCCCAGCTTCTTTGGCCTCAACAAAGAAGGAACTGTTGAGGCCAAAGTTCCTGCCCAGGAGGAATGAAGGAACCTGTTATTTATACTGTGCCTTGCAGTTTCCAAAGCCCTTCGACGCACATTACTTGTCCTGAGGTGCGCTGCGGCGCTAGACGGAGAGAGGATCGTGGTTCAGAGCAGGGCTCCAGCCCCAGGGGTTGGTTGGGATTCTGCCTCCTCCAGCTGTGTAACCAGGGTGACCTTCAAAACATTGACTAACCAGTAGGACAGGCATCGGCCAATCAGAACAGACCCTGCCACAAACACTAGGTTTAGCCAAATGCCTGTGTCCTGGCCGAAGAGTCTGGAATAACCCCCACCGCACAGGGCCTCAATTTCTCCATCTGCAGTATGGGATAGTGCCGGTACTAGCTCCACCTCATAGGGCTTTAGATAAGTTCATGCGCGGAAGGGATTTGCAAACCAGGGACTGGCCCACAGATAACATCCCAGGAAGCACCAGCTTTGTTACTTGTCCTGCCTCCTCTCTGCCAGAGGTGAGTCGCAGACTTAGTGACTCAGGGTGGCTGCCACTTTTAAGGGAGACTCCCCAACTGAGTCCTCTGTGTGCACCTGAGCTCACCTCCTGCTCCCTCAGGACCTCCTTCTTGGGAGCAGCCTCACCTATCCTGAGGCATCCACAAACCCCTGTGGCTGAAAGTTTTCTCTCTGACTCTGGTCCTGATCCTCCCCATGCCTCAGACCTCCCCTCTCTGCTGTCCCCTGAAGCCCCCCTCTCCACCCCACCCCAGCCAGACACTTCCCACAGCACGTCTCTCCCAGAGCCTGCCTGCCCTCAGCCCACCTCCTAGCCTGGAAGCCCAGAGCCATCCTGCCCCAGCCTCTCTCTGCCCCAGGGCAGCTGCTTCCCCCTCTCTGAACTCCAAGGCACCTCTCAATGTCTTGCCCCCATTACACCAACCTCCCATCTGCCCGCAGCCTCTGGCCACACCCCTGTCCTTGTCCCTGGTGCACCCGCTGGATTTATCTCCCTAAAACACAGGCTGCAGTACTCCCCGTCTCAGAAGCCTTCAGTGCCCCCTCCTGGCCTTCCCAATCCAGCCCGCACTTTATTCGTCATCACAGTTACCATTTACTGAGCGCTCCCCACCTTTCTCCTGTACCAAGCGTTTTATATGTGTTATCTCATTTAATCTTCCTGCCCCCCCCAACAGCTGGCACATCTATTATTATCCCCACTTTGTAGAGGCTCAGAGAGTTAAGTATGATAACTTGCCCAAGGTCACTCAGCTAGGGGGAGGCAGAGCCAGAATTCAGCCTCACGCTACCTAACTCCCCAGTCTTGTTTGGCCATCTGAGGGGCTGCTCTCTGAGAGAGCTTTCTCCTGCCCTTTTTTTTTTTTTTTGAGACTGAGTCTTGCCCTGTCTCCCAGGCTGGAGTGCAGTGGTGCAATTTTGGCTCACTGCAAGCTCCGCCTCCTGGGTTCAATCAATTCTTCTGTTTCAGCCTCCCCAGTAGCTGGGATTACAGGTGCCTGCCACCATGCCCAGCTAATTTTTGTATTTTAGTAGAGACTGGGTTTCACCATGTTGGCCAGGCTGGTCTCCAACTCCTGACCTCAGGTGATCCACCTGCTTCGGCCTCCCAAAGTGTTGGGATTACAGGCGTGAGCCACTGCAGCTGGTGTCTCCTGCCTTTCTGGGAATTTCTACCTCCTCATTTTGCTGGCCCCTGGGGCTGGCTGCTTCAGACCACTGGCCCTCCACCCTCACACTTGCCTCCTCCTTCCCAGCCTTGTCTTAGCCTGGAATGTACCTTCTCTTACCTCCAATCAAAATCTTCTTCCATCCCAGCTGGGCTTAAGGGCTGCCTCTCTTTTAACCCCTGCCCCCTTCCTGCTGTCTGTTACGGGTTTATCGGAGGTCCTTGAGTTATTCTGCTCTCTAGAAGTGCTTCTTAAACTTTACCATTCATTAGGATTTCTTGGGGATCTTGTTAAATGACAGATTCTGATTTAGTAGGCCTGGGTGGGGCCTAGGATTCTCCATTTCCTACAAGCTCCCAGCTGGTGCAGATACTGGTCTGAGGACCACACTTTGAGAAGCAAAACCAGAAGATCAGGCCTAGCAAGGTGGGTCACGCCTGTAATCTCAGCGCTTTGGGAGGCCTAGGTGGGCAGATCACTTGAGGTCAGGAGTTCCAGACCAGCCTGGCCAACATGGTGAAGGCCTGTCTCTACTAAACATACAAAAAACTTAGCCCAGCATGGTGGCAGGCACCTGTAGCCCCAGCTACTCGGGAGGCTGAGGCAGGAGAATCACCTGAACTCGGGAGGAAGCGGTTGTAGTGAGCCGAGGTTGTGCTACTGCACTCAAGCCTGGGCAACATTCTGTGTAAAAACAAAACAAAACAAAACAAACCCAGAAGATCATAGCTAAAACAGAAGCATCAACTCATCAAATGTTCATTGAACACCTACTCAGAGCAAGGCAGTTGGGGATCCAAACAAGTCCAAGTGCTGGACTCCAGCTCCTAAACAGCAGACAGGATATTGCATAAATGCAGGTTAAAGCTAATGTTCAGCCACGTGCAGTGGTGCGTACCTGTAGTCCCAGCTACTTGGGAGGCTGAGGTGGGAGAATAATCTGAACCCAGGAGTTTGAGTCCAGCCTGGGCAACATGAGACCCAATCTCTAAAAACATCCCCAAAACAAAAAAAAACTAATGGGAAACAAAACAAAACAAAACAAAACCCAAAACCTTACACCCATTCCATAGAACACTTCCAGAAATACTTCCAGAAATGCTCATGTGCCGAACAGCAGGTATTTCATGTGATGAATTCATTTTCTGTCTGACCGCCAGTGATGGCTTGAAACAGGTAAAGATTCCAGGCTGGGCGCGGTGGCTTACACCTGTAATCCCAGCACTTTGGGAGGCCGAGGCAGGTGGATCACCTGAGGTTGAGAGTTTGAGACCAGCCTGACCAACATGGAGAAAACCCATCTCTACTAAAAATACAAAATTAGCCGGGCATGGTGGCGTATGCCTGTAATCCCAGCTACTTGGGAGGCTGAGGCAGGAGAATCGCTTGAATCAGGCGGAGGTTGCAGTGAGCTGAGGTCGTGCCATTGCACTCCAGCCTGGGCAACAAGTACGAAACTCCGTCTCAAAAAGAAAAAAAAAAAAAAGATTCCATGACTGCCCTGCTTAGAACCATCTGACGCTCCCACCTCACTGACAATAAAAGCTAGATTCTTCTAGATTCTTCCTCAAGGCCCTGCATCCTCTGGTCCTGCTTCTTTTTTTCTTTTTTTCTTTTTTTTGAGACAGTCTCACTGTGTCACCCAGGGGCATGATCTCGGACCACTCTAACTTCTGCCTTCCAGGTTCAAGTGATTCTCATGACTCAGCCTCCCAAGTAGCTGGGACTACAGGCACACGCCACCATGCCTGGCTAAATTATTTTTTGTATTTTTAGTAGAGATGAGGTTTCCCCATGTTGGCCAGGCTAGTCTCAAACTCCTGACCTCAAGTGATCTGCCATCCTTGGCTTCCCAAAGTGCTGGGATTACAAGTGTGAGGCAACCCCCCCAGCCCTCTGGTCCTACATCTCACCTCATCTCCCGTCATCAGCTTCACTTTTGTTCCCTTGAATCCAACACCTCAATTTCCTCCCCATCCAAGAGCCTTTGAACTTGCCTGGTTAATGTTCATCTTTCAACTTATCGAGGAACTGGCCTCTGATTCAGACGTGGCTCCTCAGAGAGACCCTCCTTGACCCAGAGGAAGTTTGATCTAAAGCAGGTGCCCCCAGCCACAATCAGATTCTCTGTTGTATCATTCTGTGGTATGATGTTTAACGTCATCACATTAAATTTTTGGTTGCTTTTTGCCTGCTCATCTGCAGGCCTGAGCTCCGTGAGGGCAGGGGTGTCTGCTTCATTTTGCTTTACCGTCAGCACCCAGAACAGCATCTGGTGCATAGTAGGCCTTCAATGAGGATCTGCTGAATGGATGACTGTTACAGGGCATTTGAAGAGGTGGGAGGTGCCCACAGGTGCCCTAGGTAGGAGAGACGTGGCTTCGTGGAGGCAGGTCAGCTTTCCTAGAAAGCCAGCTCTGAGAGGGAGACTGCCAGGCAGGAGGTTCATCAGGGAGTCCTGGGGTCAGCATCTCTGGGGGAAGGCACAGGAGGGGCAGAGGGAGAACTTGGAAGGCCTTGCTGACCCTAAGGGGAGCTCTGGAGCAGGGATGGTCTTGTATTACTCTTTATTATTATTTTATTATTATTATTATTATTATTATTATTATTTTTTAATTTGAGACAGTGTCTCACTCTGTCGCCCAGGCTGGAGTGCAGTGGCACAATCTCGGCTCACTACAACCTCTGCCTCCTGGGTTCAAGCAATTCTCCTGCCTCAGCCTCCCAAGTAGCTGGGATTACAGGCACACGCCACCACGCCCAGCTAATTTTTGTATTTTTAGTAGAGATGGGGTTTCACCATGTTGGCCAGGCTGGTCTCAAACTCCTGACCTCAGGTGACCCACCCGCCTCGGCCTCCCAAAGTGCTGGGATTACAGGCGTGAGCCACCGCGCCCGGTGGGTCTTGTATTATTGTCCTGAGTTGGGGCAAGAGGGCTGGATCTTTCCACCTGTCTTGTCACTCATCAGGACGCCACTGCTTGCCAGTCATTGAGTGAACCCAAGAAAGGGAGATGTGGGCTTTTGAGAAGCATTTCTTCCAGTTGAGGCCATCTCTGGAGGGATCTGACAGCGGAGGGCCATATTGTCTGAGGCCAGCAGCCCTGCAGTTCTGTGGGGCATCGGGCATCCCAGCAAGCTGCCCACCACGTGGCACTCAGACTGGAGGGCAGGATTCAGACAAGCTGGAAGAGAGCATAGGGCATGCAGGGACCCCAGCAGAGACTGGAAGGGGAGTGGACATGGCCTGACTCCAGGGTGGGGACAAACCCAGGTGGGCCAAGGCAGAAGTTCCCTCCTCTGGCTCTCTGAGGGCAGAGTGAGACAAATCATGGGCATGATGTGGACTCTAGGAGGCCACAAACATGCCCTTGACTTTTGTTCTTATATATTGTTTTAATGTTGATCAGTGTCAGATTCTCATCTGTCAGCTGGTACATTTCACCTTAGGTAGACAGCCCTGCTACATTTTCTTCAAGAGCAAGTGTTCTTCAGCTGAAAATAGGCAGGCAAACTTCCAGTGCTGGCAGGATTGAGCATTTCTGGAAGCGTTTCTGGAAGTGTTCTGTGGTCTTGGTCTTTGATGGGAAAGTACTAGGCAGCGTCCCCTAATATCTAGTGGACCTCACTGAAGACGCCCTGGACATCCAGCCTGTGTGGAGTGGGCGGGTCAGAGAAATCCCAGGAACTGGCCAGCAGATGGACCTTGAGCAAGGGAAGAGGTGCACGGTGCCCAGGAAAGAGCCTGGCTTGGTGTCCTGGACTTGCCATCCTGGCCAGCTTCATGAGCATATGACCTGTGCAGTCACGTGGGTCCCATCCTTAGTTTGATGGTCTTCTGACATTGTCTTGAAATCCTTCATAATTTTTTTTTTTTTTTTTGAGACAGAGTCTCACTTTGTCGCCCAGGCTGGAGTGCAGTAGCATGATGTTGGCTCACTGCAACCTCTGCGTCTAGGGTTAAAGCGATTCTCCTGCCTCAGCCTTCCAAGTAGCTGGTATTACAGGCATGCACCACCATGCTTGGCTAATTTTTGTATTTTTAGTAGAGACTGGATTTCACCATGTTGGCCAGGCTAGTCTCGAACTCCTGACCTCAGGTGATCCACCCACCCCGGCCTCCCAAAGTGCTGGGATTACAGGCATAAGCCACCATGCCCAGCCTCTTCATAATTTTTTTTTTCTTTTCTTTTTTTGACAGAGTCTCCTTCTGTCGCCCAAGCTGGAGTGCAGTGGCACAATCTCAACTCACTGCAACTTCTGCCACCTGGGTTCAAGCAATTCTCCCTGCCTCAGCCTCCCAAGTAGCTGGGATTACAGGCACCAGCCACCATGCCCGGCTAATTTTTGTATTTTTAGTAGAGACAGGGTTTCGACACATTGGCCAGGCTGGTCTTGAACTCCAGGACTCAAGTGATCTGCCTGCCTCGGCCTCCCAAAGTGCTGGGATTACAGATATGAGCCATTGTGCCTGGCCTCTTCATAATTTCTTAACAAAGGGTCTCAAATTTTCAATTTGCACTGGGCTCCACAAATTATGTAGCTGGGCCTGCTCAGCAGCTCTGGTTCCTGGGCCCAGGACTGTTTTCTGAGGGATTGTCTGGGAGAGACTGGGGAACCTAGGTGGGACGTGGGCTCGGGTGCATCCTTGGACAAGTCCTGTAGTCCCTGCGCATCAATGTCCTTGTGCATGAAACAGGGATCATGGTGCCTGCTCCACCCAGACAGGAGAGGACATAGATCTGAGGCTTTTCCCAACTGCAGTAGGCGCTCTGGTGGTGGAGAGAGTCTGCAGATCTGGCAGTGGAGAGTCCCTGCCCTGGAAGCCAGGCTGGAGCTGCTTTTTCAGAGATGCCAGATGCCTCTCGCACTCAGACCCCCTGGTCAGGCTGTCAGAAGGCAGTCACTCACTGTTGAGGAGAGACGCTGCTATTCACAGGGATAGGCAGATGCCTCCCTGGGCCAGACGGACAAAGCATGCCCAGGCTCCTGGGCAGTCAGTTGGTTTGGATGTCAGTGCTTGGCCTGTTGGGCTGGGGGAGGTGGTGGCTCCCTGGAGACAGATCGTGAAGGGCCTGGATGTCACCCTGTAGTGACAGAGTGCTACTGGGGGAGGAGCCTGGGAGAAGCCTGGGTTGGTGGCATCACTGGGTCTGAGACCCAGTCACAGCGCCCCACGTCTTGAGCCACTGCCACTGGCAGGCCTGGACCAGCTCTCAGGCCCAAATTTAGGTCCCTGCTTTATCTTAGCACACCTGATGGCCCTTCTGCTCCTGTAGCATCTTGTTTCTCTTACACCCCAGCTTGGAACCTCATCCTCTCTCCTCTACGGCTGATGCCGCCTGCCTCAGTTTACCCATGTATTGTCACTTTCACTCGTGCATTCACCGTCAGTCGACAGGGCTGGGGCCTGTTTCCCACACCGTCCCTCTATCGTTTTGGAACAAGTGTCCATGCATTTTATTCTAGCATTGCGGCCCAGAGGTTACGTAGCCCATCAGCTCACAGGGCTTCGGGAACAGGTGTCCAGGCGCTCGATGTCAGGGGTTCTGGGTGCTGGAGGCGCCTGGCAGCTCCCAAGGATCGGTGCTTGTCCTCAGTCCCATGAGAAGGCCATGCTGAGTGCCTACTGTGTGCTGAGGGCGGCGCTGTGGGCCGGGCTGGCGCACACAGAGGCCCCTTTCTTCAGGGAGTTTACTCAGGAGCACGTTTATAAATAGGACAAAGCCCGGCGGGCCAGGGGCCTCCCAGGCAGAAGTGGGGAGAAGGCCGGGCGTCCTTCTGGAGGGTGCCGCCCCGCCCCGCCCGGGCCCGCAGCCTCCCGGGGCTGAAAGGGCCTCTGTGTCCCGGCCCCCGCCTGCCCCGGGCCAGGAGCGCATTTCCTCAGCTGCGCCAGACCCTGGAGGCTCCGCAGCCCCTCTGGGGACAGACACAAATAGTTCGCGGCCCAGCTGCCCGGCCAGTTGCCTTGGGAACCAAACTCAATTGTCTGACGTCACTGGGCCGTCGCGTAGCAACCGGCTCAGCCTCTCCCTCCCCGCCCAGGCGTTGAGGTCACGGTCGCCATGGAGACGGCGGGGCAGGGCCTGCTGGGCCGGGGCGGGCTGGGGCTGGGCTGGGGCTGGGGCTGGGGCTGGGGCTGGGGCTGGGGCTGGGGCTGGGGGTGCTCGGCCGGTCTTGCAGGCCCCGTCGGCCACCCGCGCCCTTGGTCCCGCCTCGGAGCCTCGGCCCCAGCTCCGGCCCCGACACGGGAGCTGATTTTCCCTCGCGGAAGCGGTGCCGCCTGGCCCGCGGCAGCGCAGACGCCCTGCCTTGCCCTCAGGCTGGCCGGGCCGCCTGTGGCCGGAGAAAGCCCCATTGTGGCCTGAGTGCGCCCCGCAGCCAGTCGGGATTTCTCTCGCAGAGAGAGGCCTTTGTTCGCCTCACCCCATCTGACTGCCCCGTGCTCTGTCCCAGCCTCATTTGCTCCCCAAGCCCCAACCTGGGTTCCTGCTCTGGCAACAAGGAGCAGGTGGCAGCAAGGGGCGTTTTCGCGCCCCTCCCCCTAATCACCCAGGAAATCTCTGAGCTTGGCCACCTGCCCTGGGGGAGGAGACGCGAGGCCTGCGCACTCCACTCTGCTTCATTCCTGGTTGCCCTCCCCACTCCTGTGGCCCCTCCGCCGGCGTTTGTGCTGTGTGACATCCCTCTCCTCCACCGCTGCCTGGGGTTGGGGGCAGTCGGGGCAGTCAGGCCAGGCCAGGCCACCCCTGGGTGAAGAGGGCATTGGGTTCAGAGGGATCTGCACTGACCGCCTCCAAGTTTCTGGGCGGGCCCTGTTCTTAGGCTGTTCCCGCCGCAGCAGAATATAAAGTGCTGAAGCCAGAACCCAGACTGGGACGCAAGGCCCAGAACCTGCGCAGGGGCCACCGGCAATCGGCCACCATGCCCCTGCCCTGCTGTGCCTCGACTTACCCATCTGCTGCTGGGGTAATCCTAACCATCTCTTACTGAAGGACCGTGAGTGCCTTGTTCAAGTTCAGTGTGGTGAGCCCATTGGTGGGAGGTGTTTTTCCTCCCCAAAGACTGTATTTTGAAAAGTACTAATAAAATACAGGAGGTGAGTAGCCAAGGCAGAATTTTAGGTGAATTCTGTTTCCTCATTGTTTGACATTTAAAATTTAGAGATGCAAAGGAATATATTTGAATCCATGGGGTTGGGGGGATGAGTACAGAAAGATCTGAGTGCCTTGCTCTTTCCAAAGCACGTGTTTAAAGGAAGGTTCTGGTTGTGTGCAGGGCATTCACAGGCAAGTTTGTGTGTTGTGGGGGGCATACCCCGGGTCCCAGAACCTAGGTGTGGGCTCTGTGTGGCCTTAGGCAAACATCGGACCCCATCTGGAGTCCTGGCCTATTTTTGTGGGAAAGGCAACTTTTATCTTCTGGGGAACCTTCAGATATAGGAGGGATGGGGGTTAGGACAGTGTCCCTTGCAGTGGGGGACTTAGGGGAGCCACAAGGGACAGGCTGCTTTGGGCCCTCCTTCCCCTTTCTGGGAGCAGCCTGCTCTGACAGGATCCAGGCTGGGCCAACCAGGGTTCTTCCCCCTAGGATTGATCAGATCCAACAGGGGAAACCGAGACTTTTCCTCTCTGGTTTATCAAGGACCAGCCTGTGGGCCTGGAGTCTCCAGGAGCCACGGTCCCTGCAAGGAGCAGAAGCCTGGCGGAGAGAAAGAACCTCCATGGGAGGTGGAGAACACAAGTGATGGGGACAGGGTACTGGCAGCAGGGAGTTCCTATTCAGCATCCTCACAGCCAGTTCCTCTTAGCCCTTCCTTACCTCGCCCATTAATCCGGTTTGTGCCTAAGCTACTACATGCTGGGTTTCTGTCACTTTCAATTAAGAGGCTCCTCACCAATACACAGATCATGTGGAAAATCCCAGTAAAGGAAAACTGACATTTGTCAGATGCCCACTGTTAGATGCTGTTTTTGAAAAATATGCATTATTGCCGGGAACAGTGGCTCATGCCTGTAATCCCAACACTTTGGGAGGCTGAGACAGGTGGATCACCTGAGGTCAGGAGTTCAAGACCAGCCTGGCCAACATGGTGAAACTCCATCTCTACAAAAACACAAAAATTAGCTGGGCATGATGGCTGGTTCCTGTAATCCCAGCTACTTGGGAGGCTGAGGTGGGAGAATTGCTTGAACCTGGGAGGTGGAGGTTGCAGTGAGCCGAGATGGCACCATTGCATTCCAGCCTGGGCGACAGAGTGAGACTCTGTCTCAAAAAAAAAAAAAAAAAAAAAAAAGCATTATTGACTACAGCATCTCTGTGAGGCAAATGGAAGAACCAACAACTTTGCAGATGAGGAAACACTTTTTTGTGTTTGGAGACACTAAGGGCCACAGTGTCCACTTGTGCAGGACTCCACAGGGTGGGCCAGCCTGCTTCTAGGCACGGAGTCAGTGGGCCTTGCCTGTCCTGAGACCCCTCAGCCAGACTCTACCCATGAAGACCTTTGCTCTGTGTCTGGGTCCTTCCTGGAGGACTCTGGGCCTTCTGTGGTCTGAGTCTTGGAGCACTGTTATATTGCCGTGCTGTTCAGCTCTGGCAGTCACTCCAGTTGGAGGGTCTATGCCCCTCTGTCCTTGTGCCCTTTTTTCCGCTTTCTTTAAAAAATGTTTTAAAATTATTTTTAATTTTATTATTATTTTTATTATTATTATTTTGAGACAGGGTCTCACTCTGTGACCCAGGCTGGAGTACAGTTACGTGTTCATTGCTCACTATAGCCTCAACCTCCTGGGCTCAAGTGATCCTCCCCCTCAGCCTCTTGAGTAGCTAGGATTACAGGCATGTGCTGCCACACCTGGCTATTTTTTTTTTTTTAATTTTGTAGAGATGGTATCTCGCTATGTTGTGCAGTCTGGTCTCGAACTCCTGGGCTCAAGTGATCTTCCCACCTTGGCCTCAAAGTGCTGGGACTACAGGTTGAGCCACCGCGCCCTTGGGCCACCCTAGTATGGGCCGGTGGTGCCTTCCCTCCAGCAGAGGGCGCAGTCTGTGTCCTTAGAGACTCTGGAAGCTCAAGATCAAGTCGGTCTAGGAGATAGGGCTACCTCTTAGCCGGGGGAGGTCTTTCGTTTAAATAGTTAAATACGTACTTAAGTACTTTGTTTACCTCTACACTTTATCACATCCTCCTTGGGGGACTGTCCTATGTGTGAACTTTGTTTTGGAGACACTCTTTTCCCTGATAGAAGCTATACCTCACCCAGCCAAACCTGTAACCTAGACTACAGCGGCATAGGAATTTTAACCAATTAGCCACGGGCCCACAGACTAAACAGAAATATTTTCCTACATTCCTGCCAGCAGAGGTGTGTTGACAAGATTAAAAAAAAAAAAATTATCCTTACAAAGCAAGTACAAACACTGACAAAGATTTGGTTTCTTTACCATTCTCAAAGTTGCCTTAAATTTTTAACTTTAAAAAAAGAGAGACATTAAAAAAAAATCTTTGACATTTTTCTATGTTTTGAATCCCCACCGCAACACATCTCAGATGGGAGAAATTAGCAGCCTATGGTGATATCTTGGGTTCCCCAGAACGCAGGCCCTGAGCCAGGGTTTGGTGCACGGGATGTTTATTTGGGATCACGCCCTGTGAAGAGGAGCAGAATGAAGACAGAGCTGGAGAGGGAGAGGTCAAGCCTGTAGTGCAGGCTCAATGACAGCCCCAGCCAGCCCCATGGGAGCTCTGGAGCTGTGGTTATCCCAAGCTGTGTCAGGATGGTCAGACCTCAGACCCCTGCACAGACCAGTGTGGGGACTGGGCCACCTGGGACCTCACCACCTTGGGTGAGATGCTCTCTGCAGGAGCTGAGGCTGAAGGCTATCCAACAACAGTGCTCCCAGCGGCTGCAGGAGCAAGGCCTTCTTTGAGGGGGTCAGGACAGTCCAACCTTGGGGTGGAGGCCGGGTAGGCTGGGTGTCCCTTCTGATGTCTGCCAGGACTTGTTGGTGCCCTCCCCTTAGCCCATCCCCTGCTGGGCTCAGGCGTTAGGACACTGTGCCTGCCCTGCTGGCTCCTGGTCCAGCCTCCATGCCTATTGGCTGGTGCAGACCTCAGCTTACTTGGCCAATGTCTCCTGGCAGAACACACCAAAAAGATGGCTGTTGATCCTAGAGAAATGCTGATTGTTTTCAAACATTAACCCTAACATATAAACAAGAAGGCGCTGAGAACCAGGCTCCCTGATTTGTTGAGTGAGGAAATGCAAGGCTTTGTAGGGCTGAATTTATAGCTTTGTCATACCTCACTTCTCAACACAGAAGAGACCCTACACTCAGCCATCTTTTTATTCTATTGCTCATTCTTTATCCCCTCCTTCTGTCTCTATTAACTGCTTCTCCTCAACAGTTAATAGTGCTCCCCGCTTATTCAGTTTTCATCCATTGCATGCAGTGGACCACATGGGGCCTTTGCAGGGGAGGGAAAAGTATTCCCTACCCTCTTAGGTTCAGTAGCTGGGCCTGCAAAATAATTGGACAAATGACAGATTAACAGGAGAAAAGGGCTGGGTGTGGTGGCTCACGCCTGGAATCCCAGCATTTTGGGAGGCCAAGGCAGGCCAATCACTTGAGGTCAGGAGTTCAAGACCAGCCTTCCGGACATGGTGAAACTCCGTCTCTACTGAAAATACAAAAATTAGCCAGATATAGTGGTACATGCCTGTAATCCCAGCTACTTGGGAGGGTGAGGCAGGAGACTTGCTTGAACCTGGGAGGTGGAGGTTGCAGTGAGCCGAGATTGTGCTATTGCACTCCAGCCTGGACAACAGAGTGAGACTCTGTCTCAAAACAACAAAAACAAAAACAAACAAAAAAAGACAGGTAAAAGACATACACATTTTATTTCATGTTAAAAGTTTTGTTTTTCAAATCGGGTGGACCCCTAAACCAGAATAGGTTCAGCGTGACTCCCTAATGTTAAAAGTGTTACCTGGCATGGGGGAGGTGGTGGTGCTTCATAGAAGAGAAACCCCACAAAGCAGACTTGGTGGCTTTATACCATACTAACAAAGGATGATAAATTTGTAGAGAAGTGACAAGGCAAAGGAAAGTGGCTTCTGAACTTTTTAGGGGTAGTAAGCTGTGGGAAGGTAAACATATGGGGGACACTATGGTAGATAGGGCTATTTAGTAAGGCTTGTCTGTGTAGATGTTTCTCAGTGCCATCTCTCTCTCCAGTGATAAGGCCATTCTCCCCTTCCTGGTATGGACAAGGTGAAGGGGCTTCACAAGGAAATGTACACCCTGTTTTTCAGGCAGAAAGGGAAAGGGCAGAAAGCTCATCCTGTCTGCTTTTTCTCAATTGCCTTCAGCTCAAATCATCCTTATGCCAAAGTGGCATATTTTGGGGGTGGTCCCCTATGCCTTCAAGCCCAGGTCCCCATAATGGGCCAGGTCACCCCCACTTGCCGACTGCTCCTGTGCTTTGTTTTAGGAACTGCTTCCTCTTCTTCTCTTGCCTGTGGGATGGGACCTTTCCCCAAGCTCCTGTCTCTGGGCTTTTGCTTTCTCACTCTACAATGTCTTCCTCAGCCATCCATCCTGAGCTGGAGTGTACCCTTTCTTTCTGTATTGGACACCCCGGCCCTGAGCGTGCAGCTCTGACTGCCTCCCCAGGTATGATATAGTACTTGGATCCCTGGGGGTCCCCATGTGTTGCCGGGTGGGTTTGCCAACACAACTGTTTACCCCACAGCAAGGAGGGAAGGATCAAGAAGAGCTAGCAGGGAGGGTCCGTCCAGCAGACACTGGACTGAGTGGGTTTCAAGGCAGCACAGAGTGAGTCGGCCAGTGATGGGGCCCTGGAGACTCAAAGCAACCAATGTGGCGTGGCTGTCACAGCCCCCTGGGAGACTGGGAACTTGTCCCTGCAGAATGCAATGCAAGGCAGAGTTGTGTGGTTCCAGTGGGACTTCATAACTTTTCCCTGTTCTAGGCATGAGCTCTGTCCTTGTTGAGTAGCAGTGACTTCTAGGTGTTAATACGAGCCCCTCATAAACACTTTGATGGGAGAAAGTGTGCTAGCTTGCCACTTTTCTTTTTCTTTTGAGATGGAGTTTCACTCTTGTTGTCCAGGCTGGAGTGCAGTGGCGCGATCTTGGCTCACTGCAACTTCCGCCTCCTGGGTTCAAGTGATTCTCCTGCCTCGGCCTCCTGAGTGGCTGGGATTACAGGTTCCCACCACCACACCCAGCTAATTTTTTGTATTTTTAGTAGAGACAGGGTTTCACCATGTTGGCCAGGCTGGTCTCAAACTCCTGACCTCAGGTGATCCACCCACCTCGGCCTCCCAGAGTGCTGGGATTACAGCACCACACCTGGCTGAAACTCAATATTTCTAAAAGCAAACATGCCTGGGACAGTGGCTCATGCCTGTAACCCAGCACTTTGGGAGGCCAGGGCAGGAGGATTGCTTGAGTCCAGGAGTTTGAGACCAGCCTGGGCAACATAGTGAGAAAAAACTATACAAACAAAAACAAAATCAAACAAAACAAACAAACAAAAAAACACCAAAAGCAAACAAAAAAACAAACACATGATCCAGTCCTTTCCCACCAGCCTCCACTAACCCTTTCCTCATGTCCCACCACCTGTCAGGGACACCTCAAGTCTCCTAATTGCCCAGGCCCAAACCACCTAGGAATCATGTTTTCCTGGCCCCTCAATCCAGCTGGTCACCTGCAATGTCTCCTTTCCCTTTGCTTTGCCACCCCTCCCTGCCAGCCTGAGTTCCATAGGTCTGGGCCATCTCCTCATAGAGCAGCCCCCACCCCCATCACCCTCCTGCACGAAGGTGGCACCATCACCACACTGCCAGGCCTTTGCCCTTCTCTCTCCAACAGCAAAGACCCAGCTCAGGTAATTGCCAATGTGCAGCTGCTGCACCCACATGTTTACTCCCCTTGGAATGAAGTCATGAATGCGCTGGCACACAGCTGCGCAGGCCCATCTGCAGTAGTCATCAGGACCACATAGCACTCGACTACGTGCCACGCACTGTTCTAGGCACTTGATATATTAACTCATTTAATCCTCACAACAGTCCTATGCAAAGGTACTATTATCACTTTGTAGATGAGAAAACAGCACGGGAAGATGAAGGTGACACAGTTTGTGGGAGGGAGAGTCAGGATTCAAGACAGCTGGACCCAAAGGACACGCTTGCTACCACTCTGCTGGTGGTGGGCCCAGCATCCCTTCCCCTAGGAAGGCCCCAATTCTGGTCTGACCCTGGCCCCAGGCCTGGTGATGAGGGATTTCATTCCTGTGGCCTCAGTGATTGGTTCAGGGGAGGGCACAGGCACCAAGCCAGGCCTGGCGGCGTCCTCCCCCAACTCTCTTGCCAGAGCCAGTGGGAACAAGCTTCTCTTTTCTCGGAAGGTGACTGAGCTGCCTGAGCACGGAGGGGGCCAGCCCTGGGGAGCCGAGCCGGAACGGCAGAGCCCTGAGGACCAGGGTGAGCCCTGGCCCTGGCCTGGCCTGGCCCACACCCGGCCGTTGTGCTGGTTGACTCATCTCTTTGCTTAATCTGGTTTGAGTTAGGTTTCTGTTCCTTCTGATGGCTGGTTCACCCTTGTGGTCTCAGTGTCTAGCAGTGCCGGGCACATAGTGGATGTTTAAAAAATATTTGTTGAGGCCAGGTGCGGTAGCTCACGCCTGTAATCCCCGCATTTTGGGAGACTGAGGAGGGCGGATTACCTGAGGTCAGGAGTTCGAGACCAGTGTGGCCAACATGGTGAAACCCCAACTGTACTAAAAATATAAAAATTAGCTGGGCGTGGTGGTGTGTGCCTGTAATCCCAGCTACTCAGGAGGCTGAGACAGGTGAATCGCTTGAACCCAGGAGGGGGAGGTTGCAGTGAGACAAGATTGCGCCACTGCACTCCAGCCTGGTGACAGAGCAAGACTCCATCTAAAAAAAAAAAAAGAAAGAAAAGAAAAAAAATTTATTGAAAGCATGAGTGAGGCTGGGTGCGGTGGTTCATTCCTGTAATCCCAGTTCTTTGGGAGTCTGAGGCGGGCAGATCACCCGAGGTCTGGGGTTTGAGACCAGCCTGGCCAACATGGCAAAACCCTGTCTCTCCTAAAAATACAAAAATTAGCCAGGCATGGTGGTGCATGCCTGTAATCCCAGCTACTCGGGAGGCTGAGGCAGGAGAATCACTTGAACCCAGGAGGCGGAGGTTGCAGTGAGCAGAGATCGCGCCATTGCACTCCAGTCTGGGCGACAGAGTGAGAATCCGTCTCAAAAAAACAAAGCATGAATGAGCACATTTTGAGGTCACCCTGGCAGCTTGATCGCCCTCTGCAGTGGGCCCCAGCTGCTCGATAGCCAGCCCCCAGCACCCCCACCATGCCTGCCTTGGCTTTTGTTCTTATTGCCTCTGTCGGGGAGGCATCCTCCTTCTCTCTTTTAGGGACTGGCTTAATTGCTTCTCTGAGAATCCCCTGATTACTGGGATCTAAGTCCGCAATCTCACACCTCTGAATTAATTGCTTTCATGACGTGGGGACAGTTCCCGTTGCACCTACAGAAAGTGGCAGCTCCTGGTCTGGGCAAGGTGGCTCATGCCTGTAATTCCAGCACTTTGAGAGACCGAGGCAGGCAGATCACCTGAGGTCAAGAGTTCAAGACGGGAAACCCGTCTCTACTAAAAAATACAAAAAATTAGCCGGGTGTAGTAGTGGGCACCTGTAATCCCAGCTACTCAGGAGGCTGAGGCAGAAGAATTGCTTGAACCTGGGAGATGTAGGTTGCAGTGAGCCGAGATGGCGTCCCACTGCACTCCAGCCTGGGTAACAGAGCGAGACTCCATCCAAAAAAAGAAAAAAATTGGCAGCTCCTGGAGGGAAGCAGGTATGCACACCGGGCTCATCTTTGCATCCACCTTGGGGCCTGGTATCACCCTTCCTCATGTGAGCCTTCTGCACGGTGGGACGGGGCGGGTGACATGGGTCACTGATGCAGGCCAGGTGGGCTGTGGTGGACAGTGAGCACATACACCCTAAAGCAGGCAGTTCTGCTGCCTGGGGTCCTGGAGAAACGAGGGCCCTAGATTTTCCCAGAGAAGCAGAAATCCAGATTTTAATGCAAAGTCTTTTTTTTTTTTTTTTTTTTTTTTGAGATGGAGTCTTGCTCTTGTCACCCAGGCTGGAGTGCAGTGGTGTGATCTTGGTTCACTACAACCTCCGCCTCCCAGGTTCAAGCAATTCTCCTGCCTCAGCCTCCCGAGTAGTTGGGTTCAAGTAGGTGTACACCGCTATGTCCAGTTAATTTTTTTGTATTTTTAGTAGAGACCAGGTTTCACCATGTTGGCCAGGCTGGTCTCGAACTCCTGAGCTCGGGTGATCCACCCACTTCGGCCTCCCAAAGTGCTGGGATTACAGATATGAGCCACCCTGCCCGGCCATAAAATCTATTTTTTAAATGCTAGCGATTAGTTTACAATTTGAGAAGCACTATGTAGGTCAAACAACCCATCAGTTGGCTGGCTGCGGCCCCAGGGTTCCCATTTGGAGACTCTGCTGGGAACCAGGAAGGATGAGTGAACCATCCATGGCCAGGGCCGCACATGAAGCCATGCGGGTGAGAGCTGCTGAGGGCACTTGGCTAAGGGTGGGGCTGGAGCGGACATTCAGCTGGGGCATCACTCACCAGGTCACACCACCGGGTGCTCCACAGGGTCTAGCCAGAGGGTGGGCTGACAGCTTCCGAAGCAGATGGCTGCCCCATCGCTGCACTCAAGGCCGGGCCTTGCTAATGCTTTCCCAGATGCATTTCTTCACAGACAAGAGTAAATACCACGTAAAAAGACCTGGGTCTAAGGTGAGCAACTCATCCTAGTTTGCCTGGGGTTTTCCGGTTTTAAATATGAAAGTCCTACAACCCAGAAACCCCCTTAGTCTGAGGCAAACCAGGACAGTCGGTTTGCTTAGACTCCTGCTCCCTCTGCGCCCCCAGCTCACCGGAGGATAATGATAATGGCAGCCACCATGTGTGGGCTTATCAAGTGCCAGACACCATGCATTATGGCCTGCATCGCTTCCCTTCTGTCTTATAACAGTGTCATGGTATGGATTTATTCTCTCCTTTCTACAGCTAAGTAGGCTGAGAGTGACGTGATTCGCCCAGGGCAAGTGCTGGCGCTGGGGTTTGAACCCACATGGTGTGACTCAGCACTGTCAACTGCACTGCCTCTTCTGCCTCTCAGCTTGAGCCTGCCAGGCCAGCCTAGGCCCCAGGGAAGGCTCCTCGGGAGCTTACCTGGGTGGAGGTTCAGTAGGGATGGGTTTTTGCAGGTCTGAGACATCCCCCTGCCACACTGCCTCCAGCTCTGCCCAGGCTCTTCTCTGTCTGCACATTTGCCCCCAGCGCCTGAATGGGACAGCCTGAGAAACCCTCAGGGGACGTTGTTTCCACCGCACCCCGAGCCCTCCTGTCCTGTCACCGTGTTGCTCACTGCACCCCAAGGGAGGAGGCTGGTGCTTAGAAATAAATGCTCACTGGTGATTTATTGCATGGGCTGGGGGAACCGTCCAGAGCAAGAATGGGCAAGGGAGCAGGGCGTGAGGGTCCCAGGGATCTCTGGAGGCCACTGAACCAGCCCTTTGGGGGTCCCTGTGCAGGGCTCTAATCATAGTTGGGGTCAGCCTGGGCCTGGCGTGGGGTGAGGTGGCTGGTCAGGTAGCGTGTGGCTGAGCGGATGCCCTCCACGGTCCTCTGCTCCACTGTCTCCAGCACACGGGTGATGGTGCGCAGGGCTGAGCTCGTCCCTGACACCAGCCCGGAGGAGAAGGCCGAGCTGACGCTTCCCACCAGGCTGGGGACCGAGCGCAAGCTGGGCCCCGAGCTGTGCAGCAGGTCTGCCACGGTGCTGTGGCCGGAATCCAGGAAGCCTGTGGCTATGGCCATGCCCATGGTGGTCTCGGACCACACCAGGATGTCTGCCAGGGAGCTGATGGAGCCCTCGCCCCTGTCCAGCAGGCTGGTCATGGAGCGCATGTAGCCGTTCTCCTCACTGGCCATGTACAGGCTGGGGTCCAGGGGCCTTCTCCCCAGGGCCACCTCGTAGGGGCCAGGCGACGGGGACACACTGCCTGCTGGAGGTGGAGGGAAGAACCAAGTCTGCAGGTCTCCTAAGCTGTCCACCACATTTGCCCCCATTGCCATTGGGGACTCATCAGATGGTAAAGCTTCAGCTTCAGGGTGTGGGGCCTTTGGATGCTCAGCTTTCTCCTCAGCAGCCTTGGTGGTGCTGGCAGCCTGAGGGCCATGCTGGCCATTGGCACCTGCTGTGACGTGGTCAGCACCACTCTCGACGGGCTGAGCCTCCATGTGCTGGGTGGACTGTAGCTCAGCACTCGGGGCAGAGGGGGCTGACTCCGGCTCTCTCTCAGGAACACTCGCCATTTGTGACATCTTGTCTTTACCCAGGAGGTGACTTGGGAAAACCACTAGACTCTGACTTGTCCTTGAGTCTTGAACCTGCCTGTCCCACGCTGGATTCTGAAGGCTCATAGACGCTTGCAGGGGACTTGGGTTTTGGCTGGGAAGCAGAGGTGTGATTTTTCTGGGTGTCTTCTGGCCGTGTTCTGGAACAACTGCACCCTTGTCTTTGTCTCCAGATGTTGATATGGCCCTGGGGGTGGCCGTCTTGAAGGAGGCCTGATCTATATCCTGCCAGTCAGTGGATGCGACAGAGCTGCTCACCGCCAAGACATCTGCTGTGAGTGGGACCTGACCTTGGGGCTCTCCTGCTGGGCTGTCCTTAGACCTGCTGTCATCCACGTTGCCCAGGGGGTACCCTGGGAGTGCTATGTATGGGGCTGCTGGTGGAGCCGGCCTCCCCCGAGGGCTCTCCTGTGGTCATCTATGCCCTTTGCTGCTTGTGGCGGTTGGAGGGAGTGGCTGCAACCCAGCTGGGCTGAGTTGTCCAAGTGGTGAGGTCACAAGGGACTGTGGCCACTGGTGATGTCACAGATACCCGTAGAGCAAGGGTCTTGAGCTTCTGGAGCAGCCTTCCAAGTGGGCTAAGTCTATGGGACAGTTTGTTGCCAACTTTGCAGGTACATAGGGAAAAAATGACAAATGTTCTTGAAAGGGCTGGAGGCGTGTGTACAGGGGCAAGTACAGCCACAGGGACACAGGAGGAGTGAGAGCTGTGACTCTGACAAATGAGAAGGGATGCAGATGTTGATTTAGAACAGTGTTTATAAGGGACCCCTCCTGGCACCTCTCTGTCTACACTGGTGCCTCAAGACCCCAATTTAGGCTGGGCATGGTGGCTCACTCTTGTAATCCCAGCACTCTGGGAGGCTGAGGTGGGGGGATCACCTGAGGTCAGGAGTTCGAGACCAGCCTGGCCAACATGGTGAAACCCCGTCTCTACTAAAAATGCAAAAAGTAGCCGGGCGTGGCGGCGGGCACCTGTAATCCCAGCTACTGGGGAAGCTGAGGCAGAAGAATTGCTTGAACCCAGGGAGTGGAGGTTGCAGTGAGCCGAGATCGCACCATTGCACTCCAGCCTGGGCAAAAGCGTACTCTGTTTCAAAACAAATAAACAAACAAAACGACAACAACAACAACAAACAACAACAAAAAACCACCCCCAATTTAGTCAGTGTTCCTGCAGGGAATCAGTTTCCCAGCAGTGGTGAGTAGGTATAAGCAAAAGCCAAGGGCCTGGGCAGCTCCATTTGTGGCTGTGGGTTTAACCCTTTTGATGTAGGGCAAAAATCTCTATCTTCTCCTTGCTCATCTGGGCTAGAAGGGCAGAGAATAACAAAAGGTCTGCAGACCTCTGAGTGTTTCTTGGAGAAGGATAACCCCAGATACACCTACTTGTGCTTAGCTGGGCACGGTGGCTCATGCCTGTGATCCCAGCACTTTGGGAGGCTGAGGCGGGCAGATCATCTGAGGTCAGGAGTTTGAGACCAGCCTGACCAACATGGAGAAACCCCATCTCTACTAAAAATACAAAATTAGCTGGGCGTGGTGGCGCATGCCTGTAATCCCAGCTGCTCGGGAGGCTGAGGCAGGAGTATCGCTTGAACCCCGGAGGCGGAGGTTGTGGTGAGCCGAGATCGCACCATTGCACTCCAGCCTGGGCAACAAGGGCGAAACTCTATCTCAAAAAAAAAAAAAAAAAGCCTACATTAAGAAGATGTTTGGAGAGGAAGGCTCAGTCTGTCGTGTCTGTGCTTCTCCAGGGGTTATCAGCTAACATTTAGTGACTGCTTATGGGCAGAAAAGGGCGCATAGCATCCTTCTCATCACCCATCACCTCTGGGTAGGTACGGTTCTACTAGTATACTCAGTTTACACACAGGCATGCTGAGCCTCACAGAGAATAAGCGACTTACTCAAAGCCACACTATTAATAAGAGCTGAATCTGGGATTTGAACCCTGTCTGGCTTCAATACTAAGCTTTCCAGCACTCTCTCATACCCAGGAGGGATATTAAAAATGTTGAATGAGGGACTGGGCATGGTGGCTCATGCCTGTAATCCCAGAACTTTAAAAGTCCAAGGTGGGAGGATCGCTTGAGCCCAGGAGTTCAAGTCCAGCCTGGGCAACGTAGTATGACCCTGTCTCTACAAAAAATAAAACAAAAATTAGCTGGGCATGGTGGTGTGCACTTGTAGTCCCAGCTACTGGGGAGGCTGAGGCCCAGGAGGAGGATTGCTTGAGCTCAGGAGTTCCAGGCTGCAGTGAGCTGTGATCACATCATTGCATCCCAGCCCGGGTGACGGAGCGAGATCCTGTGCCTTAAAAAAGAAAAAAGATATATCTAATGACTGGCATGGTAATGACGCTGGCAGATGCAGACAGAGGCCTCCCATTAGAACCGGTTCCACCACACCAGCAGGTGACAGCTGCTGCCAGCGCTGGGCTGCACCATCAGCAGCATGGTCATGAGTGTATGGAAAATTCCCCTCCCTGAAACTCTTTGCCCTTGTCCTCTATCCTGCTGCCTCTCCGGGCTGGCTCCCTCCCTCCTCCACCTCTCCCAGGATCAGGCCTTCCCTTCACACTCCTTTTACTGACTCCACCCAGCCAGCCTCCACCTTAACCCTCTGAGGCTGGCGGCACTACTGACACCAGGCTCCTTGCTCACTAAGTGTTTATTTTCCCCGCAGATACCCTGCCGCCACCTCAGAGGTCACAGGGCAAACCCAGGCTTGTTGGAGTGTGAGGGGCCGATGAGTACAGCCTGTAGCTTGTAAAGGAGTCCTGGAGAGAATGGTGGCTGCCCATCCCAGATGACCTTCTTCCTTAGTGTCAGACAATTGCTAAATAGAAATTATAGGAGGCTACTGCTTCGGATGAGGCTCCTGCACCAGGCCCCAGCAGACTGGACTAAACGTCAAGGTGGGGTCACTCACACTGAGGTTCCAAATCACCGGGAGACAGAGATGATTGCCAGTTTCCCAAATGGGCCAGTTTCTTTTTTCTTTTTTTGAGATAGAGTCTTGCTCTGTTGCCTTGGTTGGAGTACAGTGGCGTGATCTCAGCTCACTGCAACCTCTGCCTCCCGGGTTCAAGCGATTCTTTTTCCTCAGCTCAGGCTGGTCTCGAACTCCTGGCCTCAGGTGATCCACCCATCTCAGCCTCCCAAAGTGCTGGGATTACAGATGTGAGCCATCTCGCCCGGTTTTTTTTTTTTTTTTTTTTTTTTTTTTTTGAGACAGCATCTTGCTCTGTGGCCTTGGCTGGAGTTCAGTGTGTGATCCCAACTCCGAGCTGAAGCAATTCTCTTACTTCAGCCTCCCAAGTAGCTGGGAATACAGGCACATTCTAGCCCACCTAGTTAATTTTGTTTTTACTTTTTGTAAAGATGGAATTTCACCATGTTGCCCAGGCTGGTCCCGAACTCCTGGGCTCAAGGAATCTGCCCACTTCAGCCTCCCAAAGTGCTGACATGACAGAAACAGGCCAGTTTCAATCTTCAAGTGGCACGATAATGAAGTTCCTTCCGTTTTAATTTTTTTTTTCTTCTGTCTTGAACTCCTGGGCTCAAGCACTCCTCCAGCCTCAGCCTCCTGAGTAGCTGGGACTATAGGTACGTGCCAACATGTCCGGCTATTTTTTAAATTCTTTGTAGAGATGGGATTTCGCCATGTTGCTCAGCTTGGTTTCTAACTCCTGGGCTGAAGCGAACCTCTCACCTCCCAAGTGCTGGGATTATAGGTGTGAGCCACTGTACCTAGCCTGGTTTTTGTTTTTAGTTTCTGCTTTTTTCCACCCTCTTCCTGTCTATAAAGCCAGCTTTCACTGCTTGATTCATTGGAACCCTTATTCTATTTTAGGAAATCAAGTGTTGCCTGATTCTAGAATCACAAAGCCAATTGAGAGCTTTAAACTAAACTTGTAATTTTGTCTTTTGACACTTAGTGTCAGGACCCTGATTTTATTCAGGGCCTCTGTGTCTTAGCTAAAAGAACACATTTCCCAGCCTCCTTTGCAGGTAGGTAAGAACATGTGACCATGTTCTGGCCATTGAGAAGTAAGCAGAAAGTATTGAGTCGAACTTCAGAAAGGATCCTTCAAAGAGTTTAACATCTTTTTGCTCTTCCCCCTATCAGGAATGTGAAGGCTGGAGCAACAGCAACCCTCTTGGTCCAGCAAGAGGACTGGTCTAGCAACCCTCTAGGTAATCTTGAGGGTGGAAGGCACACAGTAAGAGGGTGGACCAAGCAAGGATGGAAGGACCCTGGGTCCCATGATTGGAGCTGTCCGGCAGCCACCAGACCAGACTATCGCCAACCTCTCAAATTCCTTTATGTGAGGGAAAATAACACTATATGTGCCCAAATGATTATTTTTGGTTTTCTATTACATGCAGCTAAACGTAATCCTAATCCAGTTCTAACAGTTATGAGATCCCTGTCAAGTAGTTGGTCCGTGTTTGCTTGAATATCTTCCAGTCCTAAACAATCAAGAGTAGCATATGGCACTGAGTGTCAGTAGGCCTGACGCTGGGCAGGGGTTATTTCCCCATTTTTCAGATGAGGAAACTGAGGCTTAGAGAAGCCAAGCACATAGCAAGGTCAGTGGCATCTGCCTGACTCCAAAGCCCCACACCCCACACAGCTCCCTGCTTTTAGTTAGAAAGTTCTCCCCGCTCCCTATCTTTACCCAGGAAATAAAAACCTATATATTTAAGGTATATGACTTAATTTTTTTTTTTTTTTTTGAGATGGAATCTCACTCTGTCACCCAGGCTGGAGTGCAGTGGCACGATCTCAGCTCACTGCAACCTCCGGCCCCCGGGTTCAAGCGATTCTCCTGCCTCAGCCTTCCAAGTAGCCGGGATTACAGGCGCCTGTCACCGAGCCTGGCTAATTTTTGTATTTTTAGTAGAGACGGGGTTTCACCATCTTGGCCAGGCTGGTCTTGAACTCCTGACCTGTGATCCACCTGCCTCTGCCTCCCAAAGTGCTAGGATTACAGACGTGAGCCACTGTGCCCGGCTGACTTAATGTTTTGTTGTACATTAGACTGTGAAATAATCACTACAATCAAGCTAATTAACATATCCCTCACCTCGTATAGTTTCCATCTCCCTCCCTCCCTCCTTCCCCCACCCTCCTTCCTTCCTCCCTCCCTCTTTCTTTTCTTTTTTCTTTCCCTTCCCTTCCCTTCCTTTCCCTTCCTTTCCCTTCCCTCCTTTTCCCTCCTCTTCTCTTCTCTTTTCTTTTCTTTCCCTTTCTTTCCTCTTCCCCCTTCTCTCTTTTTTCTTGTTTTCTTTCAACAGGGTCTCACTATGTTGCCCAGGCTGGAGTACAGTGGTACAATCATAGCTCACTGCAGCCTTGACCTCCTGGGCTCAAGGGATCCTCCCACCTCAGCCTCTGAATAGTTGGGACTACAGGTGTGTGCACCATGGCTGGCTAATTTTTAAATATTTTGTAGAGATGGAGTCTCACTATGTTGCCCAGGATGGTCTTGAACTTCTGGGCTCAAGCAATCTGCCTGCCTTGGCCTCCCAAAATGCTGGGATTACAAGCATGAGCCACCGCACCTGGCCATTTTCTTTCTTTCTTACTTTGTGTGTGTGTGTTGAGAATAGAAAGTTTCTGATGTCCCCTCATGTGGCCCACTAAAACCATCATGCACCTTATAGGCACCAAGGACAAACTCTGTATTTGGAATTCAGCTTTTGATTCTACATGTTGCACTTTATGTTGACCCTTGTTACATTTCATATGCTTGGGCCGGGCATGGTGGCTCACGCCTGTAATCCTAGCACTTTGGGAGGCCGAGGCAGGTGGATCACCTGAGATCAGGAGTTTGAGACCAGCCTGACCAACGTGGATAAACCCCATTTTACTAAAAATACAAAATTAGCTGGGCTTGGTGGTGCACCTGTCATTCCAGCTACTCAGGAGACTGAGGCAGGGGAATTGCTTGAACCTGGAAGGCGGAGGTTGTGGTGAGCCGAGGTTGCACCATTGCACTCCAGCCTGGGCAACAAGAGTGAAACTTCATCTCAAAAAAAAAAAAAAGTTTCATATGCTTGAAAATCGTGCCCAAGGAAGGCTACAGTGGAATGAATAGGCACTGATGTCAAAGGCAGAGAGATTTATTAAAATTGGGGAACAAAAAATAAAGGATTATTTATTTGTAAATAAATATTAAATGAGATCAGTATAGAACAAAATATATTTATTCTGTTATGTGGACAATATATATTTTAGATATATTCTGTACATAAATAAAATACAAAATAAAATATATATGAAAGTTTTCTCCATCTTAGTTAAAAACTTTCCTACTTTTATTTTTTTTTTTCTGGTGAAAAGATATATATATATATTTAGAATTAGCCAGCTGGACTCAGTTTAGATGATCCCTTTTGTTTTTTTTTGAGATAGAGTTTCACTCTTGTTGCTCAGACTGGAGTGCAATGGCGCGATCTTGGCTCACTGTAACCTCCTCCTCCCGAGTTCAAGTGATTCTTCTGCCTCAGCCTCCCGAGTAGCTGGGATTACAGGCATGCGCCACCACGTCCAGCTAATTTTGTATTTTTAGTGGAGATGGGGTTTCTCCATGTTGGTCAGGCCATTCTCAAACTTTTGACCTCAGGTGATCCGCCCGCCTCAGCCTCCCAAAGTGCTGGGATTACAGGCGTGAGCCACCGCGCCTGGCTTTTTTTTGTTTTTTTTGAGACAGAGTCTTGCTCTATGGCCCAGGCTGGAGTGCAGTGATGTGATCTCAGCTCACTGAAACCTCTGCCTCCTGGGTTCAAGTGATTCTTCTGTTTTAGCCTCCCGAGTAGCTGGGACTACAGGAGCGCACCACCACACCTGGCTTATTTTCTTGTATTTTTAATAGAGACAGGGTTTTGCCATGTCGGCCAGGCTGGTCTCAAACTCCTGACCTCAGGTGATCCACTCTCCTCGGCCTCCCGAAGTGCTGGGATTATAGGTGTGAGCCACCGTGCCCAACCACATGATTTCATTTTTGTTGGCAACATCCAAAGCATCATAATCAGCAGCCAGTTGAACATATGCCTTCTTCTCTCCATCAGGCCTATTCAGGGTGTTGACCACTGCCACATCGATGTCATAGAGCTTCTTCACAGCCTGTTTGATCTGGTGCTTGTTGGCTTTAACATCCACAATGAACACAGTGTGTTGTTGTCGTCTGTCTTCTTCGTGGCCAACTCAGTGGTCAGCGGAAACTTGATGATAACACAGTGGCCAAGCTTGTTTCTCCCAGGGATGCTCTTCTGGGAATATCTGGGCCGCCTCCAGAGTCGCAGTGTCTTGGGCCGCTGGAAGGTGGGTGACGTGCAGATCTTTTTTTTGTGGCTGTGGATACCTTTCAGCTCTGCCTTCTTGGCCTTCAAAGCCTTTGCTTTGGCTTCAGCTTTAGGAGGGGCAAGAGCTTCCTTCTTTGCCTTTGGCATCATCTTGTAAAAAGAGTTCTCTACCTTTATTAAGTAGTTCTCATAAGAGGAAATTCGTCTCAAATAATTTGCCTTTGCTTTCTTTTCAATTCCTTTCTCTCTCTCTCTCTCTCTCTCTTTTTTTTTTTTGAGATGGAGTCTCACTCTGTCACCCAGGCTGGAGTGCAGTGGCATGATCTCGGCTCACTGCAACCTCTGCCTCCCAGGTTCAAGCGATTCTCATGCCTCAGCCTCCCAAGTAGCTGGGACTACAGGCATTTGCCACCACACCCGGCTAATTTTTTTTTTTTTGAGATGAAGTCTTACTCTTGTCCCCCAGGTTGCAGGCTGGAGTGCGGTGGCGTGAGTGATCTTGGCTCACTGCAACCTCTGCCTCCTGGGTTCAGGCAACTCTCCTGCCTCAGCCTCCCAAGTAGCTGGGATTACGGGTACCTGCCACCATGCCCGGCTAATTTTTGTATTTTTAGTTGACATGGGGTTTTGCCATGTTGGCCAGGCTGGTCTCGAACTCTTGACCTCAGGTGATCCGCCTGCCTCGGCCTCCCAAAGTGCTGGGATTTATAAGCATGAGCCACCGTGCCTGGCCCTCAACTCCTTTCTCTTGGGGAGAATGACTCTCGAATTAAATAATTAAATACTCTTATTTTAGGGTAAACTCAGTTTATGGAATATTATGAAGCTATATAAAGCCTCTACGGAAACATGGAAAAAGATTGTTATATAATGTTACTTTAAAAAGCAGGAGGTTGGGCATGGTGGCTCACACTTGTAGTCCCAGCACTTTGGGAGGCCAAGGCGGGAGGATTATTTGAGTCCGGGTGTTCGAGGCTACAGTGAGCTGTAATTGCACCACTGCACTCCAGCCTAGGCAACAGAGTGTGACCCCATCTCAAAAAATAAGGCTAGATATGGTGGTTCATGCCTGCAATCCCAGCATGTGGGAGGCCAAGGCGGGTGGAAGGAGACCAGCCTGGGTAACATGAAGAAACCCCATCTCTCCAACAACAACAAAATTAGCCGGACGTGGTGGTGTGCACCTGCGGTCCCAGCTCCTCTGGAGGCTGAGGTGGGAGGGAGGATCACTTCAGCCTGGGAGGTAGAGGTTGCAGTGAACTGAGATCATGCTACTGCACTCTAGCCTGGGTAACATTTATTACTGCGTCAATAAATAAATAGATAGATAAATAAAATTAAAATACGAAAATAAAAAAATTAGGACCAGGTGTGGTGGCATGCACCCATAGTCCCAGCTACTCAGAAGGCTGAGGCAGGAGGATCACTTGACCTGGGAGGTTGAGGCTGCAGAGAGCTAGGATAGCACCAATGCACTCTAGCCTGGGAAACAGGGTGAGAACCTGTCTCAAAAAATAAAATATTTTAAAAAGCAGGATGCAATATTTTATGCACACTATGTGTATTTATTTGCCCATACTCTTTCAGCTGGAAGCTATAGAAACCCAAATCAAATTGACTTCTGCAAAAATAACAAAAATCAAGAAATTTCTTGGCTCACAGGAACCTGTAAAGCCTGGAGGAAAGGGTCTACACAGCACGTGCTCATGACGCTGTCAGGGATTCGGTTCTTTCTCTTCTCTTTGCTCCCTTTGTCATTGATGGTTAGATTTTCCGGGGGATTTCCTCCATGCGGAGGCTGCTAGCGCTCCAGGCATCCTTCCTAACAGCTCAGGCCAGTTCAAAGAGATGCTGGTCCCCTGCGGTTTCGGCAAATCTCGGGACAGGCTCGTGGGCTCCTGGCGTGTCTCAGAAGCAATTTCTACAGCATCCTGATTGCTCAGGCCTGGGTCATGCAACCACTCCTGGCGTGGTTGCGGGGGGGTGCGGCCCCACCCTAACATAAGGCCTGTGGAAGGTAGTGGAATCGTTCCCAGGAGGAAAACTGGGGTGCTGTTACCAAAAGAAGGTGAACTGTGAACTGGATGCTGGGCTGGAAACATAAACTCCACTAAATGATAATGACAGACATGTGCAAGAAAGGCTGTTTATTGGGGGAAAGCCTGGCAGGAAATAGAGCAAAATGTCCGGAAGAAGTTCTGATTATTGTTAACAAAATCAGAAAACAGGGCCGGGCGCGGTGGCTCATGTCTGTAATCCCAGCACTTTGGGAGGCCGAGGTGGGTGGATCACTTGAGGTCAGGAGTTCAAGACCAGCCTGGCCAACCTGGCGAAACCCCGTCCCTACTAAAAATACAAAAATTGGCTGGTGTGGTGGTGGGCGCCTGTAATCCCAGCAAATCGGGAGGCTGAGGCACGAGAATGGCTTGAACCTGGGAGGCAAAGTTTGCAGTGAGCCGAGATCGCACCACTGCACTCCAGCCTGGGCAACAGAGTGAGACTCTGTCTCAAAAAAAAAAAAAAAAAAAAAAATCAGAAGACACATAGAAGCAAAAATGACTACCTATAAATAAAAATTTAAATCACCCTAAGAAATATGGTGGACTGAGTGAGTGGGAAGCCTGCTATCTCAGTGCACACACACATACCCCCTCACACACACTCTCACTCTCTTCAAACACACAGAAATGCTGGATAAAATGTGGTCCATAGTAGGTTAAATACCTAGCTGAGCTAGAAAGAATGGGAGACCCCCATGTTCCAGAAGGGTGGACTTAGACAGGGGTGTCCCTGTGAAGACAGAGCCGTGGCCTCAGGGTGCCATCCAGATTGCCGTGTATGGAGCATTTAGCAAACAAGCGTGGCCCTGGGTGGGCTGGCTGAGAGGGGAGAGTCCACTTCGAGAATCCAGCGAGGTGCTGCCCACCAAACTGGAGAGGGGCAAGGCTGTCCTCTCAGTCCAGGCCCTGAGTGGGGCTGAAAGCCTAAGACAGTGGAAGGAAGCTTCTGCTTGTCGTGCAGACGCCGGTGGAAGCAGCTGCCCTCTTAGAACCACGGACCTACTGGGGACACCCAGCAAAGTCCCCAGCCCCACAGAGCTGTGCGTGGTGTGTATTGCAGTCAGCTGGCGGCCGGTGATTGTGCATCTCTGTGCCCAACTTGGAGTTCAGTGTCGTCAGCTTTGGTGGAATTATTTTCACCACTGAAAGTGGCTACAAATCAGGGCTGTTCCCCCACAACGAATCGCGGTTTCCCCGCACAGCATTGAGTCTGATTATGCTCTTTCTCCCAGTGGGGTGGCTGTTTGCCCTGCCCTCTGAAGGGGGCAACCCTCAGGGTTCCCTGTGGAGGAGGACCACACCCCACGACTCCCCAGAGTCCCACAGAGCAAGGCATTCTAGTTTTGTGGCTAACATGTGGCCTTTGGAGCTGGCTGGCTGGGTTCAAATCCTGTCTTTGCTATAGCTAGCTGTGTAATGTAAGGCAAGTTACTTAACACCTCTGTGCCTCAGTTCCCCTAACTGTAAAATGGATATAATAATAGTCCTTACCTTTGGTGTAATACAAAGTATATATTTGGTCTTTGTCCCAGGTCCCTGGCACAGAACTCCAAAAACCTTTGAAATTTCTTTTTATTTTTTGAGACAGTCTTGCTTTGCTGCCCAGACTGCAGTGCAGTGGTGCAATCTCGGCTCACTGCAGCCTCTGCCTCCCCGGCCCAGGCTGGTCTTGAACTCCAGGCTTCCAGTAATCTGCCCATTTTGGCCTCCCAAAGTGCTGAGATTACAGGCCAACGCACCCGGCCTGACATTTTTTTTTTTTTTTAGACGGCGTCTTGTTTTGTCACCCAGGCTGGAGGGCATCTCGGCTCACTGCAACCTCCACCTCCCGGGTTCAAGCAATTCTCCTGCCTCAGCCTCCCGAGTAGCTGGGACTACAGGCGCCCTCCACTATGCTCAGCTAATTTTTGTATTTTTAGCAGAGATGGGGTTTCACCATGTTGGTCAGGCTGGTCTCGAACTCCTGACCTCAGGTGATCCGCCCGCCTCGGCCTCCCAAAGTGCTGGGATTACAAGTGTGAGCAACCACGCCTGGCCTGGCCTAACATTTCTTGAGTGATAGATAGGAGCATCTTTTTTTTTTTTTTTAAATAGAGACGAGTCTTGATGTCACCCAGGATGGATTGCAGCGACTATTCACAGGTGTGATCATAGTGCACTGTGCCTTTGAACCCCTGGCCTTAAATGATCCTCCAGTAACCCCCCGCAACGAGTTCGCCTTGCCTGCTGCCTAGACAAAGCCAATTTCAAGACAGGGAAATTGCAATAGAGAAAGAGTAATTCACACACAGCCGGCTGTGCAGGAGACTAGAGCTTTATTATTACTCGATTAGTCTCCCTGAGCATTCAGGGATCAGAGTTTTAAAAGATAATTTGGTGGGTGGGGAGTTAGTGAGTCAGGATTGCTGATTGGTTGGGTCTGAGATGAAATCATAGGGATTCGAAGCTGTCCTCTTGCCCTGAGTCAGTTCCTGGGTGGTGGCCACAAGATTAGATGAGCCAGCTTATCGATCTGTGTGGTGCCAGCTGATCCATCAAGTGCAGGGTCTGCAAGATATCTCAAGCACTGATCTTAGGTTTTACAATAGTGATGTTATTCCCAGTAGCAATGTGGGAAGGGTCAGAATCTTGTAGCCTCCAGCTGCATGACTCCTAAACCATAATTTCTAACCTTTTGGCTAATTTGTTAGTCCTACAAAAGCAGTCTAGTCCCCAGGCAAGAAGGAGGTTCATTTTGGGAAAGGGCTGTTACTGTCTTTGTTGTAAACTGTAAACAAAGCTCCTCCTAAAGTTAGGAATGAACAAGGACAGCTTGGAGGTTAGAAGCAAGATGGAGTTGGTTAGGTCAGATCTCTTTCAGTGTCTCAGTTATAATTTTGCAATGGCAGTTTCACTCCCACCTCAACTGGGACTATAGGCACCTGCCACCGGGTTGGAGATAGGAATGTCTTTTGTTATTCATAAGAAGCCCCTTTGACCATATCTTTGTTTATGCTAATGAGGTGACTCTTGATAGGGCCTCCCCACCCCATAGCTTCAGGATGGGGCCGGTCACCACAGGAACCAACCACCTTGATGAGAAGAGGGTTGGCGCAACTTCAGCACCCCTGTGCCCCGCGTCCTCCCCCTTCCTCCAGGAGGCTGGAGAATGAGTTTGGTTACCAGTAGCCAACGATTTAATCAATCATGCCTCCCCAGTGAAAACTTCAGCAACGAGGTTTGGGGAGTTTCTGGGTTGCTGAATACATCCATGTGTGGGGAGTAAGGCCACCCCAGCTCCACAGGGACAGAGGCTCTCTTCTTCTTCCTCTTCTTCCTCCTCCTCCTCCCCCTCCTCCTCCTCCTCCCCCTCCTCCTCCTCCCTCTTCTTCTTCTTCTTCTTCTCCTCCTTCCTCTTCTTCTTCTCCTCCTTCTTCTTCTTCTTCTTCTCCTCCTCCTGCTCCTCCTTCTCCTCTTCCTCTTCCTCCTCCTTCTTCTTCTTTTTCTTCTTTTGAGATGGAGTCTGGCTCTGTTTCCCAGGCTGGAGTACAGTGGCATGATCTCAGCTCACTGCAACCTCTGCCTTCCAGGTTCAAGCGATTCTCCTGCCTCAGCCTCCTGAGTAGCTGGGATTACAGGTGTGCACCACCACACCTGACTAATTTTTGTATTTTTAGTAGAGATGGGGTCTCACCATGTTGGCCAGGCTGGTCTCAAACTCCTGACCTCAGGTGATCTGCCTGGCTTGGCCTCCCAAAGTGCTGGGATTATAGGCATGAGCCACCACATCTGGCCATTTGTGTCCTTTATAATACACCATAGTCATAAGTATATGTTTCTGAGTTCTATGAGTCGTCTAGCAAATTATTGAACCTCAGCATGGCCAGGCAGAATTGCATATAGCCAGGGGACCCCATTTATGGCTGTCATCTGAAGCAGGACTAAGCCCCTTGGCCTCTGGACTCAGAGTCTGTGCTAACTCTGAGTAGTTATTGAAGGAATTGAATGGAATTGCAGAACACCCAGTTAGTGTCAGAGAACTGAAGAATTGGTTGTTTGGAAAAACCAAGCACTTCCCGAAAGCATTGTTGTGAGAATGCAAGGAGGTAATGGAGGTCACAGTGCCCTGGAGAGTGCTGGACAGCATGATGGTGGTGGTGATGGTAATGGTGATGGTGACGGTGATGGTGATGGTGATGATGATGGTGATGGTGAAGATGATAGTGATGATGATGATGGTGATAATGATGGTGATGGTGATGGTGATGGTGAAGATGATAGTGATGATGATGATGATGGTGATAATGATGGTGATGGTGATGGTAATGGTGATGGTGATGGTGAAGATGATAGTGATGATGATGACGGTGATGATGATGGTGATGGTGATGGTAATGGTGATGGTGATGGTGATGATGATGGTGATCGTGAGGATGATAGTGATGATGATGATGGTGATGGTGATGATGGTGATGGTGATGATGATGATGGTGATGGTGATGATAATGATGGTGATGGTGATGGTGATGATGATGATGATGGTGATGATGATGATGGTGATGGTGATGATGGTGATGGTGATGATAGTGATGATGATAATTATGGTGATGATGATAGTGATGATGATAATGATGGTGATGGTGATGATAATGATGATGATGGTGATGATAATGATGATGATGGTGATGGTGATGATGGTGGTGATAGTGATGATGATGGTGGTAATGATGGTGATGGTGAGGTTGATGGTGGTAATGATGGTGATGGTGAGGTTGATGGTGGTGATGATGGTGATGCCAGTGATGATGATAATAATGATGATGGTGCCTGTAAACCCAGCACTTTGGGAGGCTGAGGTGGGTGCACCACCTGAGGCCGGGAGTTTGAGACCAGCCTGACCAACATGGAGAAACCCCGTCTCTACTAAAAATATAAAATTAGCCAGGTGTGGTGGTGCATGCCTGTAATACCCCAGCTACTAGGGAGTCTGAGGCAGGAGAATCACTTGAACCCAGGAGGCGGAGGTTGCGGTGAGCCAAGATCACGCCATTGCACTCCAGCCTGGGCAACAAGAGCGAAACTCTGTCTCAAAAAAAAAAAAAAATGATGATGGTGATGATGATGGTGATGGTGATGGTGATGATGATGATGATAGTGATGACAATAATATTGATGATGGTGATGGTGATGATGATGGTGATGGGGATGGTGATGATGGTTCATCTCTTATGGACAGGCTGCCTACTGTCGAGAGCTCATGGATGATTTGTCCTTTGAAGGGTTTTCTCACCGGAAGCTCTGCCATTGCCTGGTGTGAGCGGTTCATCCACAAGTGGCAGCCAAGAGCCTCCTGGCAGTGGCATCAGGTAGGTGGTGCCTATTGCACCCCAGAAGTCCTCCCAGCTCCAGATGTGAACACGTTTTCTTCCACTAGACAGCACAATGTTAAGCTCTGTAAATGCAAATCAATTAATTCTTCCAGCATCTTCATGAGGCAGGGCTTGCTGTTTTTCCAGATGTCTACAGATGAGGAAACCGAGGCCTGGAGAGGTTAAGGAGGCCTGTTCAAAGTCCTACAGTGGCGGCAGACAGGGTCTCATATGTTGCCCAGGCTTGTCTCGAACTCCTGGCCTCAAGAGAGCTTCCCGCCTTGGTCTCACAAAGTGCTGGGATTATATGTCTTTAATACAAAGCAGCTTTTACATTTAAAAAAAATAAAAGGGGGTCATGCCTGTAATCCCAGCACTTTGGGAGGCTGAGGCGGGCAGATCACGAGGTCAGGAGATCGAGACCATCCTGGTTAACATGGTGAAACCCCGTCTCTACTAAAAAAAATACAAAAAAGTAGCTGGGCGTGGTGGTGGGCACCTGTAGTCCCAGCTACTTGGGAGGCTGAGGCAGGAGAATGGCGCAAACCTGGGAGGCAGAGCTTGTAGTGAGCTGAGATCGCGCCACTGCACTCCAGCCTGGGCGACAGAGCAAGACTCCATCTCAAAAAAAAAAAAAAAAAAAGGGGGGGGTGTGGAGTTTTCTCATCAAGTGAGCCCAAGATTCTCTCGTAGTGAACGTCTGCCTGTGGTGATATCCACAGCTAGGAGGGGACTGACAGAGCTGACACCCTTGCCCCCCATCTTCAAACAAGGAATCGGAGACCCAGGGTGGCGGTGATCAGGGCAGAAGCAGAGCCCCATCTGTCCAGGCTCTTCACCCAAGGAAGCAGAGGAGGTGCTCCCAGCCTAGGCCCACTTTCCCACAGCCTCGCCCCACCCCTCCCCATCAAAGGATCCTCCAAGTCAGATAGCAGCCTTCATGGGGAAGCGGGGGAGGAGGAGGGGCTGTGGATACTGCTATCTCCCTGTCTGTCCATGCCCTCCAGTGCTCACCCCAAGTGCCCCAGCCCCAGCATCCGGGAAGTGAGGTCTCAGGGCCCCTCTCCCAGCAAACCACCATGGCCTGCACAGGAGCCCTTTCTTCCTGGGTACCTGCTCTTAGCTTGTGGCCCCTCATTTTGAGGCTGGCCCTGCTGGGGCTGTGCCAACGGGCTGCTGCTCCACCATTTCACACGGTGACCTGGGTGCCATGTACTAGCCATCCTCTTCCTCCCCACAAAGAACACTGATTTTCAGATATTTCAGGGGCCTGGCCCCAGTCTAGCTCCAGGGGTGGGTTCCTGTGGTCTCAGCCATTTCCCTGGGCATCACTGGCTCAGGCCCATGCTCAGGGCCTTCATGCAGTCCTGGCTGTGGAGTCGTGAGAGCAAGGGGAGGCTCCCTGGAGCCCGTGGGGGGTTTCCTCACTCATTAGGAGGCCCGGGAAGTCATGGTCTTCCTCTCCTCCTATAAATGATCATATCCAGTTAGGCCTCTTGTGACCATGAGGGCATCTGGTCTGAGAAAAGCCCTACATAGAGAATGGCCGAACCAGGGAGATTGCAGAAAAGCAGGGCAAAGCCTTGATCAAACTGCGCCTGCAGCCACCCAGCCACCGGACTTCCTATGATGGGAGGTGATTGTTTCCATGTTGCTTCAGCCAGTTGAACCAGGGCTTCCTGTGACTAACCACCAAAGGGACCCTGAGAAACAGCAGTCCTAGCCTGAAAGTCACCCAGGGAACCTGAGTGGCGGGGCCCCACCACACTGCCTCTCTGGGAGCACTCTGGCTCCTCCGGCTGCCATGGCCGCAGCTCTCGGGTCACCTCCCTCCTGCTCTGGGTGCTGGAACCCTCCATCCCTAGACTCTTGCCTACACTGGTCCATAAATCACTCCCACAGGCCCCTCCCACACCCGTCTGCAGAGCCTTCCTTGGCACTGCCCCTCACCTATGGCCAGATTCCTCACTTAAATTCAGCATGGAAAGACTCAACATTCAAAAAAGCAAAAGCTGCCGTCCCCAACCCCCAGTCTACACTAGCGAACAGAGAATTGATGAACCGATTCAGTAAGTTGGCATCTGTAGTGGGATGAATTGAGGCCCCTAAAAGATAGATCCATATCCAAACTCCTGGGATGTACGAATGTGACTTTATTTGGACAAAATGGTCTTTGTAGATATAATTAAGTTGAGGATACCCCTGGGCATGGTGGCTAATGCCTGTAATCAAAGCACTTTGGGAGGCCAATGTGGGTGGATCATGAGGTCTGGAGTTCGAGTTCAGCCTGACCAACATGGTGAAACCCCGTCTCTACTAAAAATACAAAAATTAGCTGGGTGTGGTGGTGTGCACCTGTAATCCCAGCTACTTAGGAGGCTGAGGCAGGAGAATTGCTTGAACCCGGGAGGCAGAGGTTGCAGTGAGCCAAGATCATGCCATTGCACTCCAGCCTAGGAGACAAGAGTGAAACTCCATCTCAGGAAAAAAAAAAAAAAAAGAGGAGAAAGGAGAACACACAACACAGGGAAGGTGGGCCTGTGAGGACAGAGGCGGAGAGTGGAGTGAGAGCCAAGAGCTCCTGGAGCCACCAGAAGCTAGAATAGTCAAGGGGGAGCCCAGCCCTGCCAACACCTTCACTGCGGACTTCTGGCCTCCAGAACTGTGGGATAATACATTTGTGTTGTTGTAAGGTGCCTGGTCTGTGGTCATTTGTTACGCAGCCCAGGGAGCTAACAGAACCTCTAAGGATGTGACCCATTATTGAGTCTTGACCCCGGACACTGTCAGACGCAGCACTACTTAATCCTCCCAAGAGCCCTCGGTGGTAGGTGCTGTTTTTCTGTTTGTTTTTTGTTTTTGTTTTTTTGAGACCGAGTCTTGCTTTGTTGCCCAGGCGGGAGTGCAGTGGTGCAATCTTGGCTCATTGCAACCTCCACCTCCCAGACTCAAGTGATCCTCCTGCCTCAGCCTTCTGAGCAGCTGGAACTACAGGTGTGCACCACCATGCCCGGATAATTTTTGTATTTTGTAGAGACAGGGTTTCATCACGTTAGCCAGGCTGGTCTCAAACTCCTGACCTCAGGTGATCTACCTGCCTCGGCCCCCCAAAGTGCTGGGATTACAGGCATAAACCACCGTGCCCGGCTGGTAGGTACTGTTATTATCCCCATTTTACAGGTGAGGAAACTGTGGCTCAGCAAAGAGGACAGCAGGGCTTTGAGCTTCGTGTCTAGCCCACGTTCCCGACTACTGCAAGATTGCGCAGGCTGATGCTGTGGAACCAGCACACCCTTTAGGGAAGCTCGGAACTTTGTTTATCACAGTTAGGCACACCCCTCCTCAGCCTTGTGTCCCTGCTGCAGCCACTCTCTGTCTCCACCTGCTGTGATGGGCACTGCTTACTGTGGTCCCTGCTCTAGCTGCTGCCACCTCCGGGTGGCCACGGGGATCTGGACCCACTGGGCCTCCCATGGCTGCTTCTGGGTGTGTGGGCCTGGACATTTCCAGGGCTCTGCTCTCCCTGTCTGCATGCCCCCATGGCCACGCCCACCTTGAGGAGGGCAGTGCACATGGCCCCTGCCTGCCAACGAGGCCTCTTTGGGGCGGTGCGGGGGTGGGGGGACCTGGGAAGGTCCTTGGGAACCTGGGTCATCGGGCCGACTGTCCCAAGGGGTGCTCTGTCCCAGCTCTCAGCTCTCAGGGCAGCCCCTCTGATCACCAGCCCTCTAGGGGACCTCCAGATTCCACGTCTCCCCAGTAATCCCACTCCCCGAATGTGTAAGAAACCCAGGAGCTGGAGCAGCACTCGCAGCTGGTGTGGGAATTCCCCTTAGAACACACACTGGATTTGTTTGGAAGAAACAGGTTAATAAGCCCCATGGGGTAGGGGCTGGGGACCCAAACGCATTTTCAAGTTCCAAAGGACGCTGCCACCCTGCTTTCTAGGGAGGGTGGATGCTGTTACAGGGCCTCTGTCTGGAAGAGGTTGGGTTTGGGCAGGGGCTGCGGTAGAGCCCAGTTGTTCTGCAGGAGTGAGGGGCGAGGAGTGGAAGTTCCTGGGAAATGGGGGTATTGGAGGTGAGCAGTGAGGCCAGCAGTGCTGGGAAGGGGGAAGGTCAGGCCTCCCCGGGTGGAGCAGCTGGGACTTGGGGAGAACAGAAACGCCAAGGGGATTTTCAAGTTGTTTGTGTTGAGGTCCCCAAGGTAAATGCCTTGCCTCCTCCTCCACAACATCAAAAATCCCACCTTGCTTGCTCAAGCTTTTGTGTGAGCGCTGGCTTGGGGGCGACTGCAGGACCTGGGTGCTGTTTTCCCCTACGTGTTGGCTTGGAGCAGGCAGAGACTGCCCTTGAGGACGCAGAGAGCAGGGACAGTGGAGGGCTGAGTTACAAAATGGTGCTGGGACGATTGCTAAGTATTTGGAAAACACTGGGTTAGCCCTTCACTCTCACTGCCAGATGGCTCAGAGAGGTAAATGCAAGGAGGGAGGGAGGGAGGGAGGGAGGGGGAGGGAGAGAGAGAGAGAGAGAGAGAAGCAAACTAAAAAAATAAAATACATGATCTGGGGAAGAAAAAGTACTTTTTTTTCTTTTTCTTTTTTTTTTTTTGAGATGGAGTCTCACTCTGTAGCCCAGGCTGGAGTGCAGTGGTGCGATCTCGGCCCACTGCAAGTTCTGCCTTCCAGGCTCAAGTGATCCTCCTGCCTCACTGCAAGTTCTGCCTTCCAGGCTCAAGTGATTCTCCTGCCTCAGCCTCCAGAGTAGCTGGGACTGCAGGCATGCGCCACCATGCCTGGCTAATTTTTTGTATTTTAGTAGAGACGGGGTTTCACCATGTTGCCCAGGGTGCTCTTGAGCTCCTGAACTCAGACGATCAGCCCACCTTGGCCTCCCAAAGTGCTGGGATTACAGGTATGAGCCACCACGCCCAGCCAGAAGAAGTACTTTCTAAACATAAAAGCCCATACAGATGGTCCCCCAACTTAGGATGACTTTATTTATTTATTTATTTATTTATTTATTTATTTATTTGAGACAGAGTTTCGCTCTTGTTGCCCAGGCTGCAGTGCAATGGCACAATCTTTGCTCACCGCAACCTCCCAGGTTCAAGCGATGCTTGTGCCTCAGCCTCCCAAGTAGCTGAGATTACAGGCATGCGCCACCATACCCGGCTGATTTTGTATTTTTAGTAGAGACGAGGTTTCTCTATGTTGGTCAGGCTGGTCTCGAACTCCCGACCTCAGGTGATCCACGCCCCCTCAGCCTCTCAAAGTGCTGGGATTACAGGTGTGAGCCACCGCGCCTGGCAGGATGAGTTGATTTATGATTTTCGACTTTCTGATAGTGTGAAAGTGATCTGCATTCAGTAGAAACCATACTTCAAACTTTGATCTTTTCCTGGGCTGGGAATACGCAGTGAGATCCTCTCTGCAATGCTGGGTGACAGGAGCTGAGGCTCTGGGCCAGCCACACGATCAGAGGGTGAGTGTTCTGCTCCACCGTGGGCTGTGCTGCCTGTGATTTTGCCCAACTGCAGGCTGGTTGCAGTGCTCTGAGAATGTGTAGGGTAGGTGAGGCTAAGCGATGATGTTCTGGGTGTATTTAGTGCATTTTCCTCTTATGATATTTCCAACTTACAATGGGTTTATTGGGACCCAACCCCATTGTAAGTGGAGGAGCATCTAGCCCACTCTGAGGTGATCCTAAAATAATTTATTTTCTTCTTTTTTTTTTTTTTTTTAGACAAAGTCTCACTCTGTCTCTCAGGCCAGAGTGCAGTGGTGCGATCTCAGCTCACTGCAACCTCCATCTCCCATGTTGAAGTGATTCTCCTGCCTCAGCCTCCTGAATAGCTGGGATTACAGGCATGCACCACCATGCTGGCTAATTTTTGTATTTTTAGTAGAGATGAAGTTTCACCATATTGGCCAGGCTGGTCTCGAACTCCTGACCTCAAGTGATCCTCCCGCCTTGGCCTCCCAAAGTGCTGCGATTATAGGCATGAGCCAGTGCACCTAGCCAGTAAAGTAATTTCAAAGGGGAAAACAGACATAGGTTAAAAAAAAAAAAAAAAAAAAAAAAAAAAACCTCTAAAATTTTTAAGAACAAACCACAAACTGGAAAAAAATATTTGTACAAATACCATGATGGGTTGACATCAACACAATATAAAGACCCCAAACAGATTAATAAGGCACCATTAGATAACCAGTAACAGAATATGCAAAAGACAAAAACAGACTATTCCCCAAAGAAATCCAGATAGCTAATAAACCTGCAAAAATGTTTAAATGTATCAGTAGTCAAATAAATATAAGACACAAAAACAAGATCCTTCAGGTAGTAGGATTCCAAGTGACTGAATAAAATTGTTTTCCTTGGGCTAGCTGCATTTTCTAGTTTTCCTACAGTAAAGGTCTCTTGCTTTAAGAGACTGTCCTGAAAGTGAAAAGTGTACAATGCGAGACAAATAGCAACAAATGGGCAGCCAGTGTCAGAGACAGAATTCTAGTCATGGTAGAATTGTGGGCAAGTTTTTTCTTTTGAGCTTTTGAACATGTTTAAATTCATACAATTCATTTGCCCTTTCAGTATTACTTAATTATTAGGACACATTTGCAAGTTAAAATAATTCCTTCTTCCCAAGTCCCCAGGAGGCTTTGACCCCTTATGCAAATAGGATTCCTGGGGCCACCCAAACACCCAGAGTGGGGAAGCAAATTGAACTGAGAGACCATCCCTCCCACTCATCTCTAAAACAAAGGGTGCTTCAGCCCTCTCCATACCACGTACACACCCTCTCCCACCGCCCCAGCCCTCCAGTCAACTTTTCTAGCCTCCAGCCCTGTAAACCAAAAATAAAATTCTAAGACTCCCCGGCTGACTGAATGGTCCCCTCCTCTCAGCCAAGGGGATTCCAAAGTAAACCTGAAAAACTAGTTCAGGCCATGATGGGAAGCGGGGGTGTCGGCCATGCTCATCACACTCTCCTCCCTTTGCAGTTCAGGCACAACTGTCCAGCATTAACATTAAAACAGAGATCTTAAGACTGATCAAGCAGACTCTTTGTAGCAATAAATACCAAAGTCCAAACTGACTCTAGTACAGTATCACATGACAGTAGGCCCTGAAAGAAATGAAAGTATTTTACTCCCAAATATATTTCTTTGAGATATTTTGAAACGGCCCTGCAAAGCTTCCTCTTGTGGGGGAAATTTATGTTCCATAGAGAAGCCCTGTCCTTTCCAGATCTTTTTCTTATCCTGAAGTGATTAGCTGAGAGTCCAGCTCCTTTTAAAGATCTGAATAGGAAGGGCAGGGTGTGGTGGCTCACGCCTATAATCCCGGTACTTTGGGAGGCCGAGGCGGGCGGATCACCTGAGGTCAGGAGTTTGGGACCAGCCTGGCCAACGTGACAAAATCCCGTCTCTGCTAAAAATACAAAAATTAGCCAGGCTTGGTGGTGGGTGCCTGTAATCCCAGCTAGTTGGGAGGCTGAGGCAGGAGAATTGCTTGAACCTGGGAGGCAGAGGTTGCAGTGAGGCAAGATCATGCCACTGCACTCCAGCCTGGGCCACAAGAGCGAGAGTCCATCTCAAAAAAAAAAAGATCTGAATAGGAAACATGTGCCATTTTATTTTGCCTCTAAGGGCAGTCACCTATGAGACTTCATCTACATAATAAGAACCTTGGCCTACACAACCCCTTATCTTAACCCCCACACTCCTTTCCATTGGTTCTAGGTCTTTAGATAATAACAACTCTTGGCCGGGTGTGGTGGCTCACACCTGTAATCCCAGCACTTTGGGAGGCGGAGGCAGGTGGATCACCTGATGTCAGGAGTTCAAGACCAGCCTTACCAATATGGTGAAACCTTGTCTCTACTAAAAATACAAAAATGAGCCAGGTGTGGTGGTGCATACCTGTAATCCCAGCTATTCGAGAGGCTGAGGCAGGAGAATCACTTGAACCAGGGAGTCAAGAGTTTGCAGTGAGCCGAGATCACGCCACTGCACTCCAGCCTGGCAAGAGAGTGAGACTCCGTCTCAAAAACAAACAAACAAAAAAACCCAACTCTTTCAGACAGTTGTCAATCAGAAAATCTCTGAATCGACCTATGACCTGGAAGCCCCCCAGCTTTGAGGTTTCCCGCCTTTCTGGACCAAACTGATATACACCTCACATGAATTGATTGATATCTGCCTGTAACTTCTGTCCTCCTAAAATGTATAAAATCAAGCTGTAACCCAACCATCTTGGGCACATGTTCTCAGGACCTCTTGAGACTGTAACTCAGGCTCAGAATAAACATCTTTTTTTTTTTCTGAGATGGAGTCTTGCTCTGTTGCCCAGGCTGGACTGCAGCGGCACGATCTTGGCTCACTGCAAGCTCCGCCTCCCGGGTTCAAGCCATTCTCCTGCCTCAGCCTCCCGAGTAGCTGGGACTACAGGCACCCGCCACCATGCCTGGCTAATTTTTTGTATTTTTAGTAGAGATGGGGTTTCACCGTGTTAGCCAGGATGGTCTTGATCTCCTGACCTCATGATCCACCCACCTCTGCCTCCCAAAGTGCTGGGATTACAGGCGTGAGCCACCGTGCCCAGCCAGAATAAACATCTTTAAATATTTTACAGAGTTTGACTTTTTTTTTTCAGTGACAATCCCAGGTTAGCCTGCCCGAGAGCTCCGGGAGGTGGGTCATCCCAGGGCCCCCAGAGGCCTGAGGGTGGCCATGCATTGGCCTAAGGGGGCCCAGGTGCAGACCAGCCTGGAGAGGCTGGAAGTCAAACTATGATGTGTCCACATGGTGGAGCGCCCCTCATCCCTCATTCCCTTATGACTCCTGTGAATCCTTTAAACACTGGATAGAATCACAGAGATTAAAGACGGGGTGTGCCTGCAAAAACCTGTATCATTCTATTTGAGAGACAAGTCACTCTCCTGTTTTCATGTGCGTCCGTGTGAAGAGACCACCAAACAGGCTTTGTGTGAGCAATAAAAGCTTTTAATCACCTGGGTGCAGGCGGGCTGAGTCCGAAAAGAGAGTCAGCGAAGAGAGATAGGGGTGGGGCCGTTTTATAGGATTTGGGTAGGTACAGGAAAATTACAGTCAAAGGGGGGTTGTTCTCTGGCGGGCAGGGTGGGGGTCACAAGGTGCTCAGCGTGGGAGCTTTTGAGCCAGGATGAGCCAGGAGAAGGAATTTCACAAGACAATGTCATCAGTTAAGGCAGGAACAGGCCATTTTCACTTCTTTTGTGGTGGAATGTCATCAGTTAAGGCAGGAACCGGCCTTCTGGATGTGTACGTGCAGGTCACATGGGATATGATGGCTTAGCTTGGGCTCAGAGGCCTGACACCTGTCATCACAACACAGCCCATGGTCAAATGGATGTTCCCAGAAGCATGTGGATCCCCAGGAGCTGGGATGTTGTCAAGACCTACAGGCAAGACCAGCAGAGGCCAAACCATGGGGTCGTGTCGGGGGTGCCAGGCTCTGTCCTGAGGCTCTCCAGCTCTCTCCCAGGCCCAGGAGAGATTGGCTAGTCATCTGCGTCACGGGGGTAGAGCCCAAGCCATCCTTACTTCTCCTTCTTGTAGCTCTCAGTCCTCTGCAGGAAGCCAGCTTTCCTCCCCTGGGGCACCCAAGGGCCCTGCCTCCAGGCCGGCACCTGCAGATGGTCCATGGCTCTCAGGGCACACCTCACGGCTGCTTCCTCCAATCCTCCCTGCACCTGCCCTCACCAGGGCCCTGGTCCCCACAATGCAGAGCGGGTGGAGAGAGGGGTTCTTCCACCTTAGCCAGCTTTCCTTGGGGCTACTAGCTAAGGGAGAGTTACTCTGAGCCTCAGCGCTAAACCTGTGGTTTTTAGCCTCTTTGAGTCAGGAGGGAATGATTTGGGGAAGCCCCCTCCACGGAAAAATGTGCTAGCATGGACTCTCTGAGCTCACCTCTAAGAACTGGATGATCTGTGTTTATTTGCATTGCAGGAACCTGCAGAACCCTGGAGCCCACCCTCTGTGTGGCTTGTAGGCAAACAGGGCTATGGACAGGTGTGGGGAGGATGGAGTGGGGTGCCAGCCAGTCGGAGCAGCACCAAGACAGACAGAGGTGGGACCCTGGGGGGAAGCTGCAGGAACACACTCCCTAAATCCTGGAAGGCTAACTCTGGAAGGAGGAGCAGGAGGTCTTACTTCCTCCTGGAGGCCCTGGGAGTAGTGAAGGGTTCTGGGCAGGAGAGCAGCATGCAGGAAGGGGGCTGTGGGAGGAAGTCTCCAGGAGGGCCCTGTGGGAGCCTGCCTGCCGTGCTGCCACCAGGTGAGCGTTGCTTTTTTGCAAATGTTTCCCAGAAAGACAGGCCTTGTCTTCCAGGACAAAACAGGAAGGGCAGGGTCAGGAAGTCAAGTCACATTTAGAAGGAATAGAGCAATAAGCCCCACCTGGCACAAACCGAAAGGTGTTGGTGGGGGCTGGTCAGCAGAGTTTAGGAAATGAGGACTTGGCAGCCAGCACTGTTAGGCGGAGAGGGTGTTCTCCCCAGCAAGTCCCCTGGAGGGGATGGACCCTCAACTTGCAGACACCAGCCTGGGGGCGGGGCCCTCACCCCCAGCGCTGTGTCCACACTCAGCGGCCACCTTGGTTGTTCTTTAGCTTCTGCAGTGGATTGAACTGTGCCCCTCAATAGACTTGTGTGCCTGGACCCTGTGAATGTGACCTTATTTGGAATAAGGGTCTTTGCAGATGTAATAAGTTAAGGATCTTGAGATGACATCATCTTGGATTTAGGGTGGGCCCTAAACCCAACGACTGGACTCCTGATGAGAGAAAGGGGATTGAGAATGAGATCCAGGCTGGGCACAGTGGCTTGCGCCTGTAATCCCAGCACTTTGGGAGGGTGAGGCGGGTGGATCACTTGAGTCCAGGAGTTCAAGATCAGCCTGGGCAACAAAGTGAGACCCCGTTCCTACAAAAAATTAAAAAATTAGCTGGGTATGGTAGTGAACGCCATGCTTGTAGTCCCAGCTACTCTGGAGGCTGAGGCAGGAGAATGGTGCGAACCCAGGAGGTGGAGCTTGCAGTGAGCCGAGATCACGCCACCGCACTCCAGCCTGGGCAACAGAGCGAGACTCCATCTCAAAAAAAAAAAAAAAAAGAGAGAAAAGATCTAATGTTCAAATACATTTGAGAAACACTGTATGAAACTAGAAATTTCTTTGCTGAGGAACTTCTCTGAGCCTTTAAGAGGCTAAAGAGCTTTGTGAATCACCAGGGGAGTGGGGGAAGGCCAGTACTGCACACAGCGTTTCCCAGACTTATTTAACGCGGGAACCCTTATGTATTATTCAGCTTGGGCTACCATAACAAAAACCACAGACAGGGTGGCTTAAACAACACAAATTTATATTCTCACAGTTCTGGAAGCTGGAAGTCCAAGATCAAGGTGCCAGCAGGGTTGGTTCTGGTGAGGCCTCTCCTGGCTTGCAGATGACTTCCTTCTCCCTGTGGCCTCACATGTGGCCTTTTTTTCTGAGCATGTGCACTCCTGATGTCTCTTCTTATGAGGACACCAGTCCTACTGAATTAAGGTCTCACCCTTATAACTTCATTTAACCCTAATTACCTCCTTAAAGGTCCTATCTCTAAATACAGTCGCATTGAGGGTTAAGGCTTCAATATATAAATTTGGAGGTGGGGACAAATTGTAGCCCATAGCATCTTACTTCATGGGACTGGTGTCCCCAGATACATCTGGGAAAATGCACATTTAATCACCTTGAACTCTATCCCAGGAGTATGGGATTACTGTTAGTTGGCAAGTGCCTGCCATCCATTCCTGCCTATTTGTAAGGATATCCTTGGTGGTGGCAACAGAGGAGACAGCATGTGGAAGACATACTTTTATCATCTATTTTTTTTGAGACAGGGTCTTGCTCTGTTGCCCAGGCTGGAATGCAGTGGCACCATCTTGTCTCACTGCAAACTCCACCTCCCAGGCTCAAGTGATCCTCCCCCCTCAGCCTCCCAAGTAGCTGGGACTACAGTCATGAGCCACAGTACCTGGCTAATTTTTAAATTTTTCTGTAGAGATCAGGTCTCACTAAGTTGCCCAGGCTGGTCTCAGACTCCAAGCTCAAGTGATCCTCCCGTCTTGGCCTCCCAACTTGCTGGGATTATAAGGGTGAACTGTGGCAACCCGGCCAGATACTTTTTTATAGTCCACGACATTTTGCAGCTCCTTCTTTCAAAAGATAGAGTCTATTTTCTCCACTACCTGAATCAGGGCTTGGCCTTATGAGTTGCTTTTGTCAAGGGGACAGTAAGGAGCATGACACAAGCAGAGGCATAGAAAGCATTTGTGTTCATCCCTGAGAGGTCTGAGAATAAAAATAATAGGAAAAGCATTTGTGTGCTAGGGCTTGGCCTCTCTTTCTTCTTTTGGAGCCCAGCTACCGTGTGAAGTCTGGTCTGCTTGATGAGGAGATTAACCTGGCTCTGGTTGCCCCTACCATCCCAGCCAAATGCAGACATGTGAGTGAGGCCATCTGGGACCCAGACCAACCAGCTGCAGCCCACCTGCCAGCTATGGCCACATAGTGAACCAGGTGAGACCAGCAGAAAAACTGAGGCAGGAGGTAGGAGTTGACTCTGGAAGCAGGGCTCAAACACCTGACCAAATTGAGGACTAGCTAAAACAGGTTGGGGGTGGAAGCAGCTTTCCATAAGACCCTCCCACCAGTGTGCCCATGTTAGTTTACCATTGCCATGGCAACATCTGGAATTTACCATCCCTTTCCATGGCAACAAGCCAACAACCCAGAAGTTACCACCCTCATCCTAGAAATCTCTGCATAAACTTTGTTTGTTTGTTTTGAGATGCAATCTTGCTCTGTCGCCAGGCTGGAGTGCAGTGGTGTAATCTTGGCTCATTGCAACCTCTGCCTCCTGGGTTCAAGTGATTCTCCCGCCTCAGCCTCCCAAGTAGCTAGGACTATAGGCACACACCACCACGCCCAGCTAATTTTTGTATTTTTAGTAGAGATGGGGTTTCACCATGTTGGACAGGATGATGTTGATCTCTTGACCTCATGATCTGCCCACCTCGGCCTCCCAAAGTGCTGGGATTACAGGTGTGAGCCACCACGCCCAGCCAACTTTTTTAATTTGCATGTAATTAAAAGTGGGTATAAATATGAGTGCAGAACAGCCTCTGAGCTGTTATTCTGGGCACCCTGTCTATGGGGCAGCCCCACTCCACTAGGAGCAGTACCTCTGCTGCTGCTGTGCACGGCTGTGTCAATAGAAGTTGCTGTTTAACACCACTGGCTTACCTTTGAATTGTTTCCTGGGCAAAGCCAAGAACCCTCTCAGGCTAAGCCCCAGTTTTTTTGTTTTTTTTGTTTTTGTTTTTTGAGACAGAGTCTTGCTCTGTCACCCAGGCTGGAGTGCAGTGGCGCCATCTTGGCTCACTGCAAGCTCTGCCTCCTGGGTTTACGCCATTCTCCTGCCTCAGCCTCCCAAGTAGCTGGGACTACAGGTGCCTGCCACCATGCCTGGCTAATTTTTTGTATTTTTAGTAGAGATGGGGTTTCACCGTGTTAGACAGGATGGTCTCGATCTCCTGACCTCGTGATCCGCCCGCCTCAGCCTCCCAAAGTGCTGGGATCACAGGCATGAGCCACCATGCCCGGCCCTAAGCCTCAATTTTGGGGCTTGCCTATCCTGCATCAGAAACACTCAGCTGAGCCCAACCCAAATATAATAATAATAATAACAACAATAATAATAATAATCGTAGTTGCTTTTTTTTTGAGACAGAGTCTCACTCTATCGCCCAGGCTGGAGTGCAGTGGTACAACCTCAGCTCACTGCAACCTCTGCTTCCTGGGTTCAAGCGATTCTCCTGCCTCAGCCTCCCCAGTAGCTTGGATTACAGACACCCACCACCACACTTGTCTAATTGTCTAATTCTTGTATTTTTAGTGGAGACAGTTTTCGCCCTGTTGGCCGGCTGGTCTTGAACTCCTGACCTCAAGTGATCTGCCGGCCTTGGCCTCCCAAAATGCAGGGATTACAGGCATGAGCCACAGCCCAGCCATTGCTTTAAGTTACTCAGTTGTGAGGTGGTTTGTTACATAGTAAGGGCCAACTGATACCAAGCATCTTAGAAGAGACCTGTGACTATCATTGCTTTCTTTTTTTTCTTTTGAGACGGAGTCTTGCTCTATCACCCAGGCTGGAGTGCAGTGGTACGATCTTGGCTCACTGCAACCTCCGCCTCCCAGGTTCAAGTGATTCTCGTGCCTCAGCCTCCCTGAGTAGCTGGGATTACAGGCACCTGCTGCCATGCCTGGCTAATTTTTGTATTTTTAGTACAGATGGGATTTCGCCATGTTGGCCAGGCTGGTTTCGAACTTCTGACCTCAGGTGACCCTCCCACCTAGGCCTCCCAAAGTGCTGGGATTACAGGTGTGAGCCACCGCGCCCAGCTGACTATCACTGCTTTCTATGAATGGTTTTCTCTGGCTGCTCCCATCTGCACCAAGTTAACCTTTTCAGTATTATAAAGAAACATTCTTGGATGGGCGTGGTGGCTCACACCTATAATCCCAGCACTTTGGGAGGCTGAGGCAGGCAGATCACCCGACATCGGGAGTTCAAGACCAGCCTGGACAACGTGGTGAAACCCCACCTCTACTGAAAATACAAAAATTAGCTGGGTGCGGTAGCATGCACTTGTAGTCCCAGCTACTCGGGAGGCTGAGGCAGGAGAATCTCTTGAACTGGGGAGGCGAAGGTTGCAGTGAGCCAAGATCGTGTCATTGCCCTCCAGCCTAGGAAACAAGAGCAAAACTACGTCTCCAAAAAAAAAAAAAAAAAAAAAAAGAAAGAAACATTCGTTGCCACCAGTCTTGCTATTAAAGTTTCCTAGCATTTTAAAGACATCAGCATAATGAGTATCAGGTGAAAAGTCTTAAAATTAATACCCCACAAAAATAGGATGTGAGCTTTATTAGGCCAACTCCTGAAATTACCCATATGGATTGTCTCAGAGGAAATTCAAAACATGTTTTAAATTATGGAATGTGTTTAACATGTAAAAACTGGTCTTGCTTGAATACTCTTGAATATCCCACTGGAAGGAGCTGGTGGAACACTCAGGTTTTACTTGCAAAAAATTTTCCTGAAAGAAATGGCATCATCTTCTGAAAACCAAACTGATGAGACTGTCTTGGTAGGGTTGGGCAGGGGCAAGACAGTGGGGGTGGGTGGGAGGAGCCCTGGATATGGGGAGAAACCCAGATGTCCTCCCCAGCCAGATCCAGCTCTCTGCTGCCTCCAAGTGCTGGTTTGATGGCATCTCAGGAGAGCGCAGCCTGTGATTCTATGGGATGGCTGATCCCTCAGACTTGAGTCTGAACCCCAGACCCCAGGTGGCAAGGTGAATAGGAGGTCTGTGTTCTGTACCTCACTCCCACCCTTACCCCAAAAGCTGCCCATTCACTGTCACGCCACAAGGTGTCCGGTGACAGGAGATCAGGAATCATTAGCAACCACTGCCTCTTTCAGAGCAATTTAATTTTGGGGTCCGGTTAGCATTGTATTCAATACACAGAAGGTCAGCCAAACCCCCCACTAAGTGTGAGTTCCATCTGCAGTAATTATATAAGAGTTGAATTGCACTGAAATTGAACTTTTTGTTTTTGTTTTGTTTTGGTGGTCAAATACACATAAAACGTACCATTTTAAAGTGCAGAATTCAGTGGTATTAAGACCATTCACAATATTGTGCGACCATCACCACTACTTAGTCCCAGAGCTTTTTCATCACCGGATGGCAACCCATACCCATTAAGCAGCCACTGTATTTGACTTTTGACATAAGGTTACAATTCCTAGACACTTAAACATCTATTAACTTTGAAATGGCATTTTAATTTTTATATTTGGAGTCAATTAATTTTTTTTTATATGGAGATTCACTCTTGTTGCCCAGGCTGGAGTGCAGTGGTTCAATATCAGCTCATTGCAACCTCCACCTCCCGGGTTCAGTGATTCTCCTGCCTCAGCCTCCCGAGTAGCTGAGATTACAGGCACATGCCACCACGTCCTGCTAATTTTTGTATTTTTAGTACAGATGAGGTTTCACCATGTTGGCCAGGCTGGCCTTGAACTCCTGACCTCAGGTGATCCACCTGCCTCGGCCTCCCAAAGTGCTGGGATTACAGGTGTGAGCCACTGCACCCGGCCAAGAGTCAATTAATTTTTTAAAAGTCACACACATTTTCACAGGACCTTCAAAGCTGTAGGCTTAGGTCTATGCCTGGAGGGTCTGGGTCAAAGGAGGCCAGAAGAGCCCCTCTCTACTCCCACCTCCCCATCCCACCATGGGCTTCTGGGACTTGGGCCCTACTGTCTTCCCCACAGTAGCCCTGCCTCCCTACATCACACTGCCATTGGCCAGTGATTCTTCTCAATATCCCCATGCAGTATAATGATTTTTCCAAAATATGAAAGTATTACATGGCATTATAGATAAGCTGGAATGTGTAGATGAGCATAAAGGGGAATAGCCACCCTCCCCAATTCTACCCCCTTGAGAGAACCACTGTTAACATGTGGGCATGCTTTTCCCTCAATCCCTTTTTCTAGAGAAAATCGCCACTCAATTCTGGGCTTTCTGCATTTTATTTTTTAAAAAGTGCCCAAGTGCCAGGCATGGTGGCTCACGCCTGTAATCCCAGCAATTTTGCAGGCTGAGTTGGGCGGATCATCTGAGGTCAGGAGTTCGAGACCAGCCTGGCCAACATGGTGAAACCCCATCGCTACTAAAAATACAAAAATTAACTGGGTGTGGTGGTGTGTGCCTGTAATCTCAGCCACTCAGGAGGTTGAGGCAGGAGAAATGGTCAGCAGAGTGAGACTCCATCTCAAAAAAAAAAAAAGCCAAAAGTAACCATTCAAATGACCATACTTCAGCCAATATATATACAAGTCATATTTACATTTACAATATTGAGATCCTGATGTACTTTCACTTTTAAACTTTGCTTTTGTTCACTTATGAAAATGATATTTTGAGCAATTTTTATCTTTAAACAATTTTAATAGCTGTATAAATTTAAACTTAAATATAAATTTAATACAGTTTAAGATATAACTTTAAATTTAATAGCCGCAGGCTGGGCACAGTGGATCATGCCCGTAATCTCAACACTTTGGGAGGCCAAGGCAGGTGAATCACCTGAGGTCAAGAGTTCGAGACCAGCCTGGCCAACATGGTGAAACCCTGTCTCTACTGAAAATACAAAAATTAGCCAGGCATGGTGGTGGGTGCCTGTAATCCTGGCTACTCGGGAGGCTATGGCAGGAGAATCGCTTGAACCCGGGAGGCGGAGGTTGTAGTGACTCAAGATCGTGCCATTGCACTCCAGCCTGGGCAACAAGAGCAAGACTCTGTCTCAAAAAAAAAAAAAATATGTAATCCCAGCACTTTGGGAGGCCAAGGTGGGTAGATCACGAGGTCAGGAGATTGAGACCATCCTGGCTAACATGGTGAAACCCCGTCTCTACTAAAAATGCAAAAAATTAGCAGGGTGTGGTGGCTCGTGCCTGTAATCCCAGCTACTTGAGAGGCTGAGGCAGGAGAATCCCTGGAACCCTGGAGGTGGAGGTTTCAGCGAACTGAGATGGCACCACTGCACTCCAGCCTGGGCAACAGAAAGAGACCCCATCTCAAAAAATAAAAATTAAATTAAAATAAAAAAAAATAAAAAAATTACTAGCTACATTCTCATCCTATAGGCACATCATACTTTATTTAACCAATTTATCATAGGATGCTTTTTAGTCAGTTTTCACAGGGTTAAGCTGTGATAACAAACCATCCCAACATCTCAGTGGCTCACAATGATAAAGGCTTATTTCTTGCCTGTTTTTCATTTTTTAAATTTTATTTATTTTTTCGAGACAGAGTCTCACTCTGTCACCCAGGCTGGAGTGCAGTGGCGTGATTTCGCCTCACTGGAACCTCTGCCTCCTGGGTTCAAGTGATCCTCCTGCCTCAGCCTCCCAAGTAGCTGGGATTACAGGTGCCCGCTGCCACGCCCGGCTCATTTTTGTATTTTTACTTTATTTATTTATTTATTTATTTATTTATTTATTTTTTGGAGATGGAGTCTCGCTCTGTCACTCAGGCTGGAGTGCAGAGGCATGAACTCGGCTCACTGCAAACTCTACCTTCCAGGTTCAAGCAATTCTCCTACCTCAGCCGCTGGGATTACAGATGTGTGCCACCATGCCCGGCTAATTTTTGTATTTCACTCGAGACGGTGTTTCACCATGTTGGCCAGGCTGGTCTCGAACTCCTGACCTCAGGTGATCCGCCTGCTTCAGCCTCCCAAAGTGCTGGGATTATAGGCGTGAGCCACTGTGCCTGGCCCATTATTATTATTATTATTATCATTATTATTTTTACAGTCCAGAGGTCTGTTATTTTTTTAACACCTATTATGCCATGAATTCATAAGGAAGAGGTTCCAGCAGCTCAGGGTCCTTCCCACTGGTTCTCACAAAGTGAGCAGGCTGGCGCTTCGGTTGAACCCAGGTATCTTTCTCTGGCTTCTTTCTTTTTCTGATAATTTTCATTCATGTGTTTCAGGAAGCTATCTCGGCTCTTAGAGTGTTTAACATGCTCAATACTCACATTAATTGTCTTGGCAAGAATCTTGCCCTGAACTTGTTTGTTTACAATGCCAACAGCATGCTGGGGAACACTGTAGACTCTTCCAGTTTTGCCATGGTGACACTTGTGGGGCATTCCTTTTTGAACAGTACTGTTCCCTTGGTGTCTACAATATCACCTTTCTTATAGATTCGCATATACATGGCCAAAGGAACAACTCCAGGTTTTCTAAAAGGCCTGGAGAACCTATATCGGGTACCTCTCCTCTTTCCCTTTGTGTTCGTAATGTTGGCGAATTACAGGAAGATGGCTACAGGAAGATGGCGGTTCCGGCCAAAAGGACTCATTTTTGTATTTTTAGTAGAGATGGGGTTTCTCCATGTTGGCCAGGCTGGTCTCAAACTCCTGGCTTCAGGTGATCTGCCTGCCTTGGCCTCCCAAAGTGCTGGGATTACAGGCGTGAGCCCCCGTTCCAGGCCTGTTTTCTTTCTTCTTCTTCTTCTTTTTTTTTTTTGAGACGGAGTTTTGCTCTTATTGCCCAGGCCGGAGTGCAATGGCACTCTCTCGGCTCATCGCAACCTTCACTTCCCGGGTTCAAATGATTCTCCTGCCTCAGCCTCCTGGGTAGCTGGGACTACAGGCATGTGCCACCATGCCTGGCTAATTTTTGTATTTTTAGTAGAGATGGGGTTTCTCCATGTTGGTCAGGCTGGTCTCGAACTCTCAACCTCAGGTGATCCGCCCGCCTCGGCCTCCCAAAGTGCTGGGATTACAGGTGTGAGCCACCGCGCCCAGCCTGTTTTTCATTTCTTTTGTAGGCTAGTTGTGGCTGGGCTCTTCTTGGCTGTGTGTCAGGTGTGGTTGTAATTCTTCTTCATTCTAGACTGCAAGCCAAAGCAACAGCCCCCATGTGGGATACAGTCTTGTGGCCAAGGACAAGAGCAAGTGAGCAATGGCACTCAGTTTCTGCTCTGAAGGGGCACGGCTCATGTCCACACATGTGCCCTTGGCAAAGGCCATCATGGGATCAGTGGGGCTGGATGAATACTCCTTCCCCAGAAGAGAGAAGGTGGACTCAGCTTTCAGGAAGGGGGAGTGAATGATTGGGAACAATAATACAATCTTCCACAGATGTTTCCATGTTTAAACGATCAGGGAAGAGCTGTTGATTTCTCATTTTCAATGTCATTAGAGCATATATGTACTTTTTTTTTTCAGACAGGGTCTCCCTCTGTTGCCAGGCTAGATGGTGTGCAGTGGCACAATCTCAGCTCACCGCAACTTCTGCCTCCCAGGCTTAAGCGATCCTTCTGCCTCAGTCTCCCAAGAAGTTGAGACTACAGGCATGCACCACCATGCCCAGCTAATTTTTGTATTTTTTTTTTTTTAGTAAAGTTAGGGTTTCACCATGTTGGCTAGGCTGGTCTCAAACTCCTGGGCTCAAGAGATCCGCCTGCCTCAGCCTCTCAAAGTGTTGGGATTATAGGCATGAGCCACTGTGCCCAGCCACATCTTATATAATTTTATGTATTTAGTTATTATTTATTATGTATTTATTTATCTTTCTTTTTCTTTTCTTTTCTTTTTTTTTTTTGAGACGGAGTCTTGCTCTGTCGCCCAGGCTGGAGTGCAGTGGCGTGATCTTGGCTCACTGCAACCTCCGCCTCCTAGGTTCAAGCAATTCTCCTGCCTCAGCCTCCCATGTAGCTGGGAATACAGGCGCTGGCTGCCACACACGGCTAATTTTTTTTTGTATTTTTAGTAGAGACAGGGTTTCACCATGTTGGTCAGGGTAGTCTCAAACTCCCGACCTCAGGTGATCCTCCCGCCTCAGCCTCCCAGAGTGTTGGGATTACAGGCGTGAGCCACCGTGCCCGGCTCAGGTAATGTTTTTTAAAGCCAAATAATTCTACAGGGCTTATTAAAAAAACAAAAACAAACAAAAAACCCAGCAGCTTCCTCCACCCAAATTACCACACCTCAACCAGTTGATAAGGAACTTTTTTTCAGTCTTACTGTGTGCCAGGAATTGTGCTAATTTTCCCAAGTATATCACTTAATCTTTACACCTACCCCAGGAGGTAAATGTATTACCTCTCCACTGATTATGAAATTTGGCTGAAGAAGCAACTTCTTACCATCAGGGGGCAGACTTGGGACAGGAACCCAGGACGCTGACTCCAGATGCAGAGAGCAAAACTTGAGCCTCAGCAGTTCTCAAGGCATGGTCCTAACCTAGCAGTAGAGTGTCGCTGGAGACTTCCAAGGCATGCGTGTTCTTGGGCCTGCCGCTGCCCGGCTGACTTAGGAACTCGGGCTGGGCCCAGCTGTCTGAGTTGCAATCAGCAGTGAGGAGACTCTGGGAGACACCAACGATTGACCACTGGGCTCTCCTTGACAGCCAGCTTTCCTTCCTGCCCAGGAAGTCACCCTGAGCCCCTTCCGTTTCCCCCTTTCCCTGACTTCAGTGACAGCCCCATCTGCCTGCTGGACGCAGATGAGAGCCACTGGAGATGCTGCCCTGCCCCCCCACCCCCCCAGCTTCAGGGACCACTCCAACTGCCCCCAGCGCCTGTCTGCAGCATGGCCTCAGGGTGCTTGTGTGAGGGCCAGAGCCCCTCCCTCACAGTGAGTGGGGGTTCCTGGTCCGCAGTCGGGGTCTGTGTATTGGAGAATCCGGCCTCGGGCGGAGGTGGAATGTGATTCCGAGGGGAAGGCCTCACGTCATGGGCGTTTCTGGACTAGAACGGGGAGAGCCTAGGGTGAGAGAGTTAGGAAAGGGGTCCCAGACCAGGAGAGGAAGGAGCACCCACGGTCAGGTGGGAAAACCTCGGGACTGTCCTCCTGAGGGGCTTTTCTGAACAGACTGTGTGTGCCTCAGTGGAGTGTCTTGGAAACAGCAGGAGAGGTGCCCACTCTCCTCCCTGCCTGAAGCCTGGTGGCCCCTCTGCCCTGGGACACTTGCTCTGGACTTTGAAGTTGGCTGGGCCCTCTTGGGTCTGTGTTCCCGGGAGACCATGAAGGACCTGGCCTGCTGGGTGGTCTCAGACCCGTTGAGACACAGGCCCAGGGCCTGGGGAATCCACCCAGCAACTGGGTTTGGAGCCGGGCCCTTCAGGGGCTTGCCGAGGAGGAGCAAAACCAGGACACCAGAGCCTGGGCTGATGGTCGAATTCATCCGGTCTAGATATCAGCTGTTTCAGATCGAGTCACTTCATTTGGTAACTGTACCCATTTCATTTGGTTCTCTCGTGGGCATTCATTTAAAACATCACTTTCAGCTGGTTGCAGTGGCGCACACCTGTAATCCCAGCACTTTGGGAGGCCGAGGTGGGCGGATCACTTGAGGTCAGGAGTTTGAGACCAGCCTGGCCAAAATGGTGAAACCCTGTCTCTACTAAAATATGAAAAATTAGCTGGGCATGGTGGCACGTGCCTGTAATCCCAGCTACTCGGGAGGCTGAGGGAGGAGAATTGCTTGAACCCAGGAGGCAGATATTGCAGTGACCCGAGATCGCGCCGCTGCACTCCAGCCTGGAAGACAGAGCGAGACTTGGTCTCAAAAAAACAAAAACAAAAACAAAAAACAACATCACTTTTGAGCCAGACCTCTGGCCCCTTGACCTTCCATGACCCCCTGGCCTGACCAAGCAGTGCCCCTGGTGTGTCTCTCATCTCTACCTCCAGCTAAGCTGGGTATTTATATTTTCCATCTAGGAAACAAGTGGAATAAATACCAAGCCTATGAATGTTAGAAATTTCCAAATTAAGTTCATTGCTGAGCTTTAGAGGGCTTACTTTTGGCCCCCAATTTCCACTCTGGTGGGTTTAATCTCAGCCCTTGAGGGCTCTCTCCCTCCAGGTCATTCCCGTGCTGAGGCCAGGGTGGGTGGGCAGCAGGTCCCCAGTCAATAACCCACACCATGGCTGCAAGATTCTCTTTGGCTGTGTGTTTTTTGTTTTTTTTTTTTTTGAGACAGAGTTTCACTCTTGTTGCCCGGGCTGGAGTGCAATGGCATGATCTCGGCTCACTGCAACCTCTGCCTCCAGGGTTCAAGTGATTCTCCTGCCTCAGCCTCCTGAGTAGCTGGGATTACAGGCATGTGTCACCACGCCTGGCTAATTTTTGTAGTATTATTATTTTTTGAGACAGAGTTTTGCTCTTTGTTGCCCAGTCTAGAGTGCAGTGGTGCAATCTCAGCTCACTGCAACCTCTGCCTCCCGGGTTCAAGCAATTCTCCTGTCTCAGCCTCCCGAGTAGCTGGGATTACAGGCGCCCGCCACCATACCTGGCTAATTTTTGTATTTTTAGTAGAGACAGGGTTTCACCATGTTGGACAGGCTGGTCTCAAACTCCTGACCTCATGATCCACCCGCCTCCGCCTCCCAAAGTATTGGGATTATAGGCGTGAGCCACCACACCCAGCCTTTTATTTATTTATTTATTTATTTATTTTGAGACAGTATCTCACTCTGTTACCCAGGCTGGCAGGCTGGAGTACAGTGGCAGATCTCTGCTCACAGAAGCCTTGACCTCCCAGGCTCAAGCAATTCTCCCACCTTACCCTCCCAAGTAGCTGGGACTACAGGTGCACAACACCATGCTCAGCTAATTTTTGTACTTTCTGTAGGTTTTGCTGTGTTGCCCAGGCTAGTCTTGAACTCCTGACCTCAAGTGAGCGGCCTACCTCATCCTCCCAGAGTGTTGGGATTGGAGGCATGAGCCACTGCGCCCAGCCTCTCTTTGTCTTTCTGCCAGATTCTTGAAGGTCAGCTGCTCCCCACGGCTTGGGGCTGCCCTTGGGCCTCAGGACTTCTTTGACGCGGCCCTGGGTCCTCTTCCTGGATGTCTCAGGGCAACAGCATCCCTCTCTGGGTCTCGCCTCATGTCCAGGAGCAGGACCCAGGAAACAGGCCCCCTGCCCTCCTACTCTCGCTGCTCCTTACCTCCCCCCTGCCCATCTTTCCCTCCTGTCCTCTAACTGGGGGGAGAGGACCAGAGGACCTTGTCCCCCGCTTCCAGTCAGACACTCTGCCCTTCTTTCCTTCTACTTTCTCAGTAAACCCTCCAAGTTCTCCTGAGACCTTCAGCTTTAAGAAAACAAAAGCCAGAAGGACCTTCAGGGAGGAAGAGGCCCTGCAGAGTGGGTGGCCTGGGGTGGCGTGGGAGGGCAGAGGCGGAGACAGCTGGGAGGCTGAATCAACAGGACTTACTGTCTGTGGATGGTGAGGAGAGGAAGACGTCAAAGCCGAGCCAGAGAGGCCAGGAGGTCCAAACTGGAGACGTGAAGAAGCTGTCCTCTTCATGGGGAAAGTGAAAGCTGCGGCCTCGCCCGTGGGCGTGTCCAGAGGACCATGGAAAGGACAGGGGTGGGAAGAAGCAGGGCCAGGGGAAGAGCTGAGCCTGGATGCTGGGCCTGGAGGGAGGGCAGGGGCAGCCTTGGTAAGGACCACCCTGCGGAGTGAGAAGGGAGCCTGCAGAGGGAGGGCAGAGGGCCAGGCCTCAGTGTGAAGACTGCTTTATTTAGGGGATGGAGGCAGAGGAGCGGGAGAAAGGGCTGGGAAGGCTTACAAATAGTGGACAGGGACCAGCCTGGCCCACAGCCCCACGCGGGCAGTGGGTGGGAAAAGGAGTCGAGGTGTCAGTGCTTCTCCAGTGAGCCCTGTGTGCAGTTGGTGCTGGGCATGGGTGTGTCGGCTCAGTATGAGGGTTGAGTATGTGCTGGCTGAGTACACAGACGAAGGAAGGAAATGTGTGAGTCTGGTCAGGCTGCTGCAACAAACTGCCACAGACTGGGGGGCTCAAAACATAGCAATGAATTTTCTCATAGTTCTGGAGGCTTGAAGTCCAAGATCAAGGTGTCAGCCGGACTGGCTTCTTTGGAAGCCTCTCTCTGGCTTGTGGATGGCCACCTTCTCTGCTTCTTCCCTCTATGAGTGTCTGTGTCCTGATCTTGTTTTTTTTTTTTTTTTTTTTGAGATGGAGTCTTGCTCTTGTCACCCAGGCTGGAGTGCAATGATGCGATCTCTGCTCACTGCAGCCTCTGCCTCCCAGTCTCAAGCAATTCTTCTGCCTCAGCCTCTTGAGTAGCTGGGACTACAAGTGCACGCCACCACACCCAGCTAATTTTTGTATTTTTAGTAGCGATGGGGTTGTGCCATGTTGACCAGGCTGGTCTCAAACTCCTGACCTCAGGTGATCCGTGCACCTCGGCCTCCCAAAGTGCTGGGACTATAGGCATGAGCCACCATGCCTAGTCCTGATCTTGTCTTCTTATAAGGACTCCAGTCATATTGGATAGAGCCTGCTCCCATGACCTCATTTAACTCTACTTCTTCAAAGATCCTATGTCCAAATACAGTCATACTAATTGAGGGTTAGGACTTCAGCTTATGAATTTTGGGAGGACAATTCTGCCCATAACGAGGAGCATCTACATATTGTCAGGGAGAGAAAATATACACACTTAAGTAATGGACAAGATAGTGTACAGTTATTTGCTAAACTGTGTGCTATAAACAAATGAGAAAATAAGAAAGTATATAAGAAATGACTACACATGGAGACACTGAAGAAAATATAGTTCAATAATGCTTTGAACACTCAACCAGCTTTAAATAAGAGCAGAAAATCTCCGGGTGCCGGGAATACAAAGGGAACATAAAATGAGAGAGTTAGTGGGAGGAGAAGTTGAAATGGCTCATGGAGTTTTGGAGCCAGATGTTGGCCTTCAATGCTTTGGGCAGGGGTTTTGAAATTACAAACGGGGCCAAGAAATTAGCATAACTGGCACATCTTGGGAGCTTGAGAGAGGCAAATGCAAAGCCTCTCTGTAGGATTGTTTCTACAATTTAGGAATGAGAGACTCCCATGGAAAGCATCCCCCACTGAGTTGAGCTCACAAAGGGTCAAAAATTAGAAAAGCAACAGTCAGAAGGAAATAGGAAGAATAGCCTCCCAAGGAATAGAATTAATAGAAAAATCTAAAATGTACTCTAATGCAGTGTTTAAAGTGTTCACAGGAAAAAAAAAAAGAGCTATAAACCATAATGTAAGGACTGAATAAAATGAAAACAGGATAGGCAGATTTGAAAAATAATTAAACAAAAGTTATAGCTATAAAAATACAATTACAGAACAGGAAAAAACATCATTGGATGAGTTAAACGGTATTTTAGACACAGCCAAAGAAAGAATTAGTGAATTAGAAAACAAAACTGAAGAAATTTTCCAGAATGCATCACAATGAGGTAAAGAAATGGAGTTGGGAGAAGAGAATGAAATGATGCAGCAGCCATTAAACAAGAGTTCCAGAGGAAGAGAATAATAAAATGACAGAGTTCATACTTGAGGAGCTAGAAATGGCCAAACCTGTGCTAAATAATGTAAATAAGTGTTACATAATTAAAACAAGAAAAGAAAAAGACCAATTTCACTTTAATGCAACCACTTATAATAGAAGACCCATATAGTGCTTGCTACATGCCAGGCATTGTTTTAAGCACTTTACATATATTAACTTGTTTTCTAGAAAATAATACTTCAGGGCTAGGCATAGTAGCTCACACCTGTAATCCCAGGGCTTTGGGAGTCTGAGGCAGGAAGATTGCTTGAGGCCAGGAGTTTGAGATCAGCCTAGGCAACATAGTGAGAACCTGTCTCTACAAATTTTTTTTTTTTTTTTTTTTTTTTTTTTAATTAGCCAGGCATGGTAGTACTTGCCTGTAGTCCTAGCCACTCGGAGGCTGAGGTGGGAACCCAGGAGCTTGAGGCTGCAGTGAGCTATGATCATGCCACTGCGCTCTAGCCTGGGTGTCAGAGAGCAAAACCCTGTCTTTAAAAAAGTTTTTTAAAATAAAAAAAGAAGATAATACCACAAAGATGAGAGGAGATTGGCATTAAAATATTCTAAGTTCATTATATTATTTGAGAAAAATATGGAGATTTTAATATGTTTAAATATCGGTTCCTTCTGTATCAAGGGGAATAAATATTAAACTCAACTTGATTTCTTTTTTCTTTTTTTTTTTTTTTTTGAGATGGAGTTTCACTCTTGTTGCCCAGGCTGGGGAGCAATGGTGTGATCTTGGCTCACTGCAATCTCCATCTTCCAGGTTCAAGTGATTCTCCTGCATCAGCCTCCCCAGTATCTGGGATCACGGGCATGAGCCACCACACCCGGGTAATTTTGTATTTTTAGTGGAGATGCCGTTTCACCATGTCAGCCAGGCTGGTCTTGAACTCCTGACCTCAGGTGATCCACCTGCCTTGGCCTCCCAAAGTGCTGGGATTACAGGTGTGAGCCACTGCTCCTGGCCAACTTGATTTCTTTCTTTTCTTTCTTTCTTTTTTTTAGATGGAGTTTTGCTCTTGTTGCCTAGGCTGGCGTGCAATGGTGCGATCTCAGCTCACCGCAACCTCTAGCTCCCGGGTTCAAGCAATTCTCCTGCCTCAGCCTCCTGAGTAGCTGGGATTACAGGCATGCACCATCATGCCCAGCTAATTTTGTATTTTTAGTAGACACGGGGTTTCTCCATGTTGTTCAGGCTGGTCTTGAACTCCCGACCTCAGGTGATACACCCGCCTTGGCCTCTCAAAGTGGTGGGATTACAAGCGTGAGCCACCACGCCCAGCCCCAGCTTGATTTCTTAATGATGATCACTGCACCTCCTTCTGCTCCCTGCCTTCTGGGTACTTGGCAGGATGACATTTCCTGGCTGTCTTACCATTGATTAGATGGAGCCATGGGGCTAGTTCTGGCTAATGAGCAGAAGTGATTTGACATCCAGGCTAAATATTTAGTTACCAGTACCCTCCAGGGCTCTAATAGAGTGATGTTCAACATGGTGGTTACTCCATCAGCCTCAGCCCATCAGTGACATAGATAAGAATACCCCTCTTGTCTCCCTGTAGAGACCCTGAGAAAGAAAGAAACTTTTCTTGTGTTCAGGGCTGGACTAGAAGCTTCATAGTATCACCAGAGACTCATGTTTCCTCTGCCTTTCAGCTCTGCCATTCTTAGGGTGTGATGTCTAGCCTCCAGGTCACTTCAGGGTCCATGATAGCTGCTGGACCTCCAGCCATCACATCTGTATTCTAGAAAGGAATTAGGAGATGGAGGCTAAGGAGAAGGTATAAAAATAGCTTTCATCAGCTGTCTGTCCCCAACCCTCTCTTTATTTTTTATTTTTTTGTAGCAACGGGGTCTCGTCATGTTGCCCAGGCTGGCCTGAGCTCAAGTGATTTGCCTGCCGCACCCTTCCAAAGTGCTGGGATTACAGATGGAGCCACTGTGCCTGGCTAGCCTCTTTTTTTTTTTTTCTTTTTTTGAGACGGAGTTTCACTCTTATTGCTCAGGCTGGAGTGCAATGGCGCGATCTCCCTGCTCACTGCAACCTCTGCCTCCCAGGTTCAAGTGATTCTCCTGCCTTAGCCTCCCGAGTAGCTGGGATTACAGGCATGCACCACCACGCCTGGCTAATTTGGTATTTTTAGTAGAGACAGGGTTTCTCCATGTTGGTCAGGCTGGTCTGGAACTCCCGGCCTCAGGTGATCTGCCTGCCTCGGCCTCCCAAAGTGCCGGAATTACAGGTGTGAGCCACTGCGCCTGGCCTTTTTTTTTTTCTTTTGAGATGGAGTTTTGCTCTTGTTGCTCAGGCTGGAGTGCAAAGGCACGATCTTGGCTCACCGCACCCTCCGCCTCCAGGTTCAAGCGATTCTCCTGCCTCAGCCTCCCGAGTAGCTGGGATTACAGGTGCCCGCCACCATGCTTGGCAAATTTTTGTATTTTTAGTACAGACAAGATTTTACCATGTTGGCCAGGCTAGTCTTGAACTCATGACCTCAGGTAATCCACCTGCCTTGGCCTCCCAAAGTGCTAGGATTATAGGCATGAGCCGCTGTGCCTAGCCTCCCTCTCTCTTTTTTTTTTTTTTTTTTTTTTTTTTTAGAGACATGGTCTCCTTCTGTTGCCCAGGCTGGAGTGCAGCGGCTATTCGCAAGCATGATCTAGCTTACTACAGCCCAGAACTCCTAGGCTCAAGCAATCCTCCAAGCAACTGTGTATGTCTCGCTTAAACCGTTTCCTCGTAAGTCCCACTCTACAACCTCTGAATGGCCTCCTATAGTTGGGAAATGTAGTCATTTAGCTGAGACATGCAGTGTAAATGGTCACTTGGAAAAACAAACAGTCTAGGATCTGTCAGTCAGGAAATAGGGAGAGAGGAAACGACACTGGGTGGGCAGCCTGCAGCCTCTGCCACAGGGCCCAGCCCAAATCTCCTCTCATCTCTCGCAGTCCAGGTTCCACTGAGCAGCCACAGTGATTGTTTAATTTTAAGGCAATACGTGTACATGGTTAAAAAAATCTAGCAGTGTAGCTAATATGATGGTAAAATCCATCCCCTTTTCACCCCATTCCCCACCCTCCCACCCCAGAAACAATCTCTTAAATTTTCTACATGAGGATGAGACCACATCCCTTCTGTGACTCTCCGAGTTGGCCCCTGGGCCCTGCCTTCCTGTCTGCCTTCAGCTCAGGCCACTGGCCCCCTGGTTCCTCATGATGGGTTCGTGGCTTCCAGGGGGTTCCTGGCAATGCTGCCTAGTGGCCTTTCTCCTTGTGTCCTCTCTTCCTGGAACACTCCCCCTCAGTTCTTCAGAGCTCTGTAAAACTGCAGTCCAAACTGGCTTACTTCAGTTCCACCTTGTTCAGTGGCGAGGTTTTCTCCTCGGGCCCCAACCTGTATGTGTCTGAGTCTGCCGCCCTCCAGTCAGGAGCTTAAAACTCTCGGACAGCTGCGCGCCAATGCCATCAACCACTGAGGGACAAAATGGGGCCAGCCTAGGGCACCGTGGGAAAATGGGGAGGGACTCTGACCCAAACGTGAGTGAACTTAGGAGCTGAGGAGCCATTCATTCATTCAGGGTACATCAGGTGCTACCTCCTGTGGGCCTGGTACTGGGGAGACACAAGAGAGTAAGTTGGGCCTGTTCTCCTGGAACTTACAGACCAGAGGTGGAAGACAGACAATAAATAGGAAAATAAGCAAACAGAAGAAGATAGTTTCACATTGTCATTCCTCTGCTTTTCAGTTCTGCCATTCTTAGGGTGTGATATCTAGCCTCCAGAGCACTTTAGGGTCCATGATAACTGCTGGACCTCCAGCCATCACATCTGTATTCCAGAAAGGAAGTAGGAGATGGATGCTCATCTCTCCTACTGTTGTAGGAGAACAGGCTCATCTCATTCTCTTGTGTTCATTGTTCCAAAAGGACATACACAGAAGATGTTATAGAAGGTTTGGGGGCAAGATGTCAGGACATGTGGTTAGAGCCCTAATGGATGAGAAGGTGCTGGGCAAAGAGCCAGGGAAAGGGAATCTCAGCAGGGCAAACAGCACATGCAAAGGCCCTGAGGTGTCAGAGAGTGACCTGGCAGGGGCACAAGAAAGGAGAAGGGGAGTAGAGGTGGGCAGGGCTGGGCCACAGGCTGTGTTGGGCACTGGGTTTATTCTGAGGGTCCTCAGGAGGATTTTCAGCAGACAGTGGTGTGATCTGGTCTGATTTATGGGAGAGCTGGACTTTGCAAGTCCTTCAAGTGGTTTCTGTAATTTTCCATTTACAGTGTGGACTTGGGATAGCTTTGTGGGGATTATTTTTGGTTCTCTGGCCATTTTGGTCAAACCAACAGCAGAATGCGTTTTCCAAGCATGGAGCAGCAGGGCAACTTTCAGCAAATGCCCCACCTGCTCCTCCATGACCTCGAGGGCCATCTCCCCTGGAGACACCCACACCCTCCGAATGGTGGACTCCATGCTCTTGGCACACGGACACCCAGCACCTCGCATGCCTGCCTTCCATGAAGGGTAGATGTATCCCTGTGGGCTCTGCAAAGAGACAGAACCAACAGGACATGCACACATGCATGTGTATGTATACATATGTGTGTATCTACATATATTATTTATTTCAAGGTGTTGGCTCATGTGATTGTGGGGCTGGCAGGCTGGAGTCTCAGGCAGGAGTTGATGCTGCAGCCTTTTTTTTTTTTTTTTTTTGAGATGGAGTCTCACTCTATTGTCCAGGCTGAAGTGCAGAGGTGTGATCTCAGCTCACTGTAACCTCTGCCTTCCAGGTTCAAGCAATTCTGACACCTCAGCCTCCTGAGCAGCTGGGATTACAGGCAGGCACTACCACACCCAGCTAATTTTTGTATTTTTAGTAGAGACAGATTTTCACTATGTTGCCCAGGCTGGTCTCAAACTCCTGAGCTCAAGTGATCTGTCCACCTCGGCCTCCCGAAGTACTGGGATTATAGGTGCGAGCCACTGCACCTGGCCAGTGCTGCAGTCTCGAGGCAGAATTTCTTCTCTGGGAAAAGCCTCAGTTTTTGCTCTTCAAACCTTCAACTGATTGGATGAGGCCCACCCACATTTTTGCAAGTCATCTTCTTTACTTAAAGCCAACTCATTATAACACCTACTCTCTACCCACAAAATTTAAAAATTAATAAATAGGCCAGGTGTGGTGGCTCGCACCTGTAATCCAAGCACTTTGAGAGGCCGAGGTGGGCAGATCGCTTGAGCTCAGGAGTTTGAGACCAACCCGGGCAACATGGTGAGACCCTGTCTCTACCAAAGAAAATACAAAAATTAGCTGGGCATGGTGGGATGTGCCTGTAGTTCCAGCTCCTCGGGAGGCTAATGTGGGAGGATTGCTTGAGCCCAGGAGGTCAAGTTTGCAGTGAGCCATGATTGTGCTGCTGCACTTCATCCTGAGTGACAGAGTGACAGCCTGTCTCAAAATAAATAAATAAATAAATAAAGTAATTAATTAATTAAATGCAAAAAGAAAGTCAACTTATGGTAGATGGTAGTTACATTTACAAAATACCTTCACAGCAGCACCTAGATTAGTGTTTGAATTAATAACTGGGTACCGGCAGCCACAGAGGCTCACGCCTCTAATCTCAGCATTTTGGGAGGCCAAGGCGAGCAGATCACTTGAGTTCAGGGGTTTGAGACCAACCTGGCCAACATGGTGAAACCCCATCTCTACTAAAAAAATAAAAATCAGCTGGGTGCGATGGCTCACGCCTGTAATCCCATCACTTTGGGCGGCTGAGGCGGGCGGATCACGAGGTCAGGAGATTGAGACCATCCTGACTAACACGGTGAAACCCCATCTCTACTAAAAATACAAAAAAAAAAATTAGCTGGACGTGGTGGCGGGCACCTGTAGTCCCAGCTACTTGGGAAGCTGAGGCAGGAGAATGGCGTGAACCCGGGAGGCAGAGCTTGCAGTGAGCCGAGATCGCGCCACTGCACTCCAGCCTTGGCGACAGAGTGAGACTTTATCTCAAAAAAATAAAAAATAAATAAATGAATAAAAAATTAAAAAAATAAAAATTAACTGGATGTAGTGGTGCGCACCTGTAGCCCCAGCTACTTGGGAGGCTGAGGCAGGAGAATTGCTTGAAGCTGGGAGGTGAAGGTTGCAGTGAGCCAAGATTGTGCCATTGCACTCTAGCCTGGGCAACAAAGTGAGACTCCGTTTCAAAACAACAACAACAAAAACAAACAAACAAAAACTGGGTACTAGTTATTAGCTTGGCCTAGCCAAGTTGGCATGTAAAACTAACATCTCAGTAAAATATATAAAACATAAAATCAAAATCCTTATTCTATGATCAACTCCTGCAATCTTTGAGCCAGCCTGAGGCTCTCTGGTGTTGTTGCTCTGAGCAACCCTGTATGTGAGTGTTGGGAACATTAACATTGACCAACTGTCTTTGGGTTGAAGATGAGGGCGTTTGACGGAGGCTGAACAGGCCTGAATTTGTGAAAGAATAAAATTCCGGGCATTCATTTCCCAATCTCGGCCTGGAGGCCAGTGGCGGAGGCTGTGTTGAGCCCATAGCTCTCCTCTCTGCCTTTTGACTCTTGGCCTGTGCTTAGAGTGGCGGTCAGTGAGTTCACAGCCAAAATGACAGGGGCCTCGCTGGGCAGAGGATGCCTCATTGCACTGGTCCCTGTGCCTCCTTTCCCCTTGTTATGGGCTGAGCTACATCACCCCCAAATTCTTGTGTTGAAGTGTTAACCTTCAGTACCCTGGAATATGACTGTATTGGGAGATAGGGCCTGAAAAGAGGTAATTACAGTAAAATAAGTTTACAGGGGTGGGCCTTAGTGCAATATGGCTCACGTCCTTATGAGAAGAGATTAGGACACAGATATGTGTGTGCACAGAAAGACCCTAAGAAGACCCGGGAGAGAGAAGATGGTCGCCTGCAAGCCAAGGAGAGAGGCCTCCGGAGAAACCAAATCTACCGATATCTTGATCTTGGACTTCAGTCTCTAGAACTAGGAGACGATAAATGTCTGTTGTTTATCCACCCAGCCTGTGATATTTTGTTGTGGCAGCCCTGGCAAATGAATACACCTCTTCTGTGAGGGGCCAGAAGGGTGTTCCTGGTTCCCTAATTTCAAGTCTTGGCTGTGCAATCTTTGCCTTCTCTTAATCGGAGAGTTGAAGATCACAGTCAAGGAGTCTGACCCTTCCCACAGACTCTGCTGAACTCTGCCCCACACCCTTCTGTAAACTCATTTGTCTCAGTCTTGGTGGTTTGTGTGGTCAGATACAGCCCAGCCACAGGAAGAGGCAAAATAAGCTTCAGGGGAAGTGAACACGTCCCACACAGCTTGCCTCTGGGGTAAGGGGCAGTGACAGGGCCTGACTGTTTAACGGTCCCTGCCATTGTTCCCAGGCCTGAAAATGTGTGTCAGCCTGTGTGCAAATCACATCAGGTGGATGCCTGATGGCTGAGGACAGCTCTGTGGCTGTTCTTGACTTTGCTCCACGCCTTGGGCAGTCAGCCAGGGGGACAGCACTCCTGGCCAGTTTCCCTACAGACAGGGCTCAGGGTCAGCTCTACCCCAAGGGGTTTCTTGATTTCCAGCCCAACAAGGGGGATTGCTGTGGCTTGGGTTTCTTCAAAAAGAAGACCTGGAAGCATGAACTTGATGAAATCGTTTATTTGATACGTAAGCCCAGAAAGCATGGTGAGGGGGTGGAGGAAGAGAGATAACGAAGAGAAGAAAGAAAATGAAGTGTGCATTCTGGCTGGGCCCGGTGGCTCACGCCTGTAATCCCCGCACTTTGGGAGGCCGAGGTGGGCGGATCATGAGGTCAGGAGATCCAGACCACCCTGGCTAACACAGTGAAACCCCATCTCTACTAAAAATGCAAAAAAAAAAAAAAAAAAAAAAATTGCGGTGGCCGGGAGCGGTGGCTCACGCCTGTAATCCCAGCACTTTGGGAGGCCTAGACGGGCGGATCACGAGGTCAGGAGATCGAGACCATCCTGGCTAACATGGTGAAACCCTGTCTCTACTAAAAATAGAAAAAATTAGACGGGCGTGGTGGTGGGTACTTGCAGTCCCAGCTACTCGGGAGGCTGAGGCAGGAGAATGGCGTGAACCTGGGTGACGGAGCTTGCAGTGAGCCAAGATCGCGCCACTGCACTCCAGCCTGGGCGACAGAGCAAGACTCCATCTCAAAAAAAAAAAAAAATCGCCAGGCATGGTGGTGTGCACCTGTGGTCCTAGCTGCTTGGGAGGCTGAGACAGGAGAATGGCGTGAACCTGGGAGGCGGAGCTTGCAGTGAGCCGAGATCACGCCACTGCACTCCAGCCTGGGTGACGGAGCGAGACTCCGTGTCAAAAAAAAAAAAAAAAGAAAATGAAGTGTGTATTCATTCCCAGGCCAGTCAGGACTATGGGCAGGCAACACGGTGGGGACCCCCTGAGATACCCTGTGGAACATGGCTTAGAATTGTCCCGCCCAGGGACAAGGAAGCTGTGGTGCATTTGTTACCTATTTTTATTTTTATTTATTATTTATTTTTTGAGACAGGGTCTGGCTCTCTTGCCCAGGCTAGAGTGCAGTGGCGTGATCTCAGCTCACTGTAACCTCTTGCCTCAGCTGCCAGAGTAGGTGGGATTATAGGCATGTGCCACCCCACCCTGCTAATTTTTGTATTTTTGGTAGAGACAGGGTTTCACCATGTTGGCTAGGTTGGTCTCAAACTCCTGGCCTCAAGTGATCCACCCGCCTTGGCTTCCCAAAGTGCTGGGATCATAGGCATGAGCCACTGTGCCTGGTGTATTTTTAAAAACAGTTTTATTGATATATAATTCACATACCCATTGAAAGTGTACAGTACAGTGTTGTGTTTGTTGTTGTTGTTGTTTTGTTTTGAGACAGAGTTTCGCTCTTGTTGCCCAGGTTGGAGTGCAGTGGTGTGATTTCGGCTCACCACAACCTCCACCTCCCGGGTTCAAGCGATTCTCCTGCCTCAGCCTCCCCAGTAGCTGGGATTACAGGCATGCACCACCATGCCTGGCTAATTTTGTATTTTTAGTAGAGACGGGGTTTCTCCATGTTGGTCAGGCTGGTCTCAAACTCCCAACCTCAGGTGACCCACCCACCTGGGCCTCCCAAAGTGCTGGGATTACAGGCGTGAGCCACGGCACCTGGCCAAGTGCAGTGGTTTTTATTGCCACCATCTATGTACAATCATTATCATAGTCAATTTTAGAACATTTTTATCACCTCAAAGAAACTCCATTCTTTTTAGTGATCACGTCTATTCGTCCCTCCCTCAGCCCTAGGCAACCACTAATCTGTTTTCTGTCGCTATAGATTTTCCTGTTCTGGACTTTGCTATGAATGGAGTCATATAATATGTGGACTTATGTGACTGGCTTCTTTCACTTTTCAAGATTCATTCAAGTGATAGCATATATTACTACTTTGTTCCTTTTTATGCTTAAATAATATTCCATTGTATGGATATACCACATTTGTTTGTTCATTAATCCATTGTTGGACATTTGCATTATTTCTACTTCTTGGCTATCATGAATAAAGCTGCTGTAAACATTCATGTCTATGTATAGGCACATGTTTTCATCTCTCTTGGGTATATCCAGGAGTAGAAGTGCTGGATCATCTGGCAACTCTATAATCATTTGAGGAACTGCCAGCCTGTTTTCCTAAGTGGCTACACCATTTTACTTTCCCACCAATAGTGTATGAGGGTGTTAGTTATCCATTGCTCTGTAACAAATAACCCCAAAATATAGCAGCTTAAAACAATTAACATTTACTCTCTCACACCATTTCTGTGGTAAGCTGATGGTTCTGGCTCAGGGTCTCTTAAGAGGTTGCAATCATCTTGAAGACTTGACTAGGGCTGTAGGATACTCTTCCAGCATTGCTGGGTGGCTCAGTTGCTTGGCAAATTAGTGCTGGCTGTTGGTAGGAGGCCTTGGTTGCCTGCTGTGTGAACCTGTCCACGAGGCTGCTTGAGCATCCTCACAACATGGCAGCTTGGTTCCCCCAAAGCAGTGATCCAAAAGATTGTAAGGTAGAAGCTGCAATGCTTTTGTTTTTAAATATTTTTAAATTGTCATAAAATACACATAAATTTTATCAACTGAACATTTTCAAGTGTACAGTCAGTGGCATTTAGTACATTCACATTGTTGTGTTACCATCACCACTATCCATCCACAGAATTATTTTTATCTTGCACAATGGAAGCTCCATACCCATTAAATAACAACCCCCCATTTCTCTTCCCCAGGCCCAGGCCACTACCATTCTACTTTCTGTCTCTATGAATCTGATTACTCTAGGTATCTCTTACCGTATTTGTCCTTTTGTGACTTATTTCACTTACCATAATATCCTCAGGCTTCATTTGCTTTGCAGCATATGTCATAATCTCCTTCCTTTTTAAGGCAGAATAATATTCCATTTTATGTATATACTACATTTTGTTTATCCATTCATCTGCCAATGGACAGATGAATGGGTTGTTTCCACCTTTTGGCTTTTGCTAATGATGCTGCTATGAACATGGGTGTACAAATATCTCTTCAAGTTCCTGCTTTCAAATGTTTTGGGTATATGCCCAGAAGTGGAATTGCTGGATCATATGATAATTCTATTTTTAATTTTTGGAGGAACTGCTGTGCTGTTTTCCATTCTAGTGATGCCATTTTGCATTCCCGATGACAGCGCACAAGTGCATAAGGGTTCCAATTGCTCCACATCCTCAGCAACTCTTGTTGTTTTCTGGTTTTTAAAAAATAGTAGTCAACCTAATGAATGCGAGGTGGTATTTTGTTTTTCATTGTGGTTTTGATTTGCATTTCCCTAATGATGAGTGATAATGAGCACCCTCTCACGTGTTTACTGGCCGTTTGTATAACCTCTTCAGAGGAATGTCTATTCAAGTCCTTTGCTCAATTTAGTTTTCACAATGCTTTTATGATCTAGCCTTGGATGGCATATGCTGTCATTTCCTCAATATCCCGTAGAACAGTTCAGCCCTGTTCAATGTGGGAGGCAACTACACCAGGGTGTGCACACCAGGACGCGGGGATCGCTGGGGCCATCGTGGATGCTGGCTGCTCATGGCGCATTTCTCTACTAGTGCCACCCCTAGAAGGAGCGTGTTCCTGGGTGTTAACTCCCTGGCACTCTGGCCTAAATCAGCACATACAGAAGACACTCCACTGTGCTAAATAGCACCCCCAGGCGGAGAGAGGAGCTGTCAGCACGTTCAAGCCATGTCTGCAAATGTCTAAGGGAAGCCAGTGATCACATCGAGTCCCACAGTGGGTCTCCTGTGTCCTCCGTCCTCACTGAGAGGCCACCACAGCTCAATACTTGCTCTGATGCCAATATCCATCCCCTCCTGTGCATGAATATGCCGTGCCCTTGATCTGTTCCCAATCTTGTGGTCGAAACTAATTCTTATCTGCTCCTCCTGTAGTTGGTCCACAGTTATTTCTGCAGATGCCCCAGGACTTCTTTTTTTGAGTCGGAGTCTCGCTCTGTCACCCAGGCTGGAATGCAGTGGCATGATCTTGGCTCACTACAAGCTCTGCCTCCCGGGTTCACGCCATTCTCCTGCCTCAGCCTCCCTCCAGGACTTCTTGAATTACAGTTGACTTTTGAACAAAGTGGGGGTTAGGGATGATGACCCCATGTGCAGTTGAATATCCGTGTATAACTTTTGACTCCCCTCAAACTTAACTACTAATAGCCTACTGTTGACTGGAAGCCTTATAGATAACACATACAGTTGATTAACATGAATTTTGTATATTATGTGTATTATGTACTATATTTTTACAGTAAAGCTAGCTAGAGAAAAGAAAATGTGACTAAGGGCCAGGTGAATGCCTGTAATCCCAGCACTCTGGGAGGCTGAGGTGGGAGGATTACTTGAGCCCAGGAATTCGAGACCAGTTTGGGCAACATAGCGAGACCCCATCTCTATGAAAAATAAAAAATAGGAGGCCGAGGCAGGTGGATCACGAGGTCAGGAGATCGAGACCATCCTCACTAACATGGTGAAACCCCGTTTCTACTAAAAATACAAAAAATTAGCTGGGCGTGGTGGCGGGCGCCTGTAGTCCCAGCTACTCGGGAGGCTGAGGCAGGAGAATGGCGTGAACCCGGGAGGCGGAGCTTGCAGTGAGCTGAGATCGCGCCACTGCACTCCAGCCTGGGTGACACAGCGAGACTCCGTCTCAAAAATAAATAAATAAATAAATAAATAAATAAATAAATAAATAAAATAAAGTAAAATAAAAAATTATCTGGGTGTGGTGGTGCACCTGTAGTCCCAGCTACTTAGGAGGCTGAGGCAGGAGGATGGCTTGAGCCTGGGCAGTCAAGGCTCCAACGAGCCGTGATCATTCCATTGCACTCCAGCCTAGGTGACAGAGTTAGACTTTGTCTCAAAAAAAAAAAAAAAAAAGGCAGCCTGGCCAACATGGCAAAACCCCATCACTACTAAAAATACAAAAACTATCTGGGCATGGTGGTACATGCCTAGAATCCAGGCTACTCAGGAGGCTGAGGCAGGAGAATCACTTGAACCCGAGAGGGTTGCAGTGAGCTGAGATCACATCACTGCACTCCAGCCTGCGCAACAGAGCGAGACTCTGTGTCAAAACAAAACAAAACAAAATGAAAAAAAAAGAAAAAAGAAAAAAAGAAAAAGCCCACCCTGTAATTTACATATCTGAAATCCAACCCTCCATGTCATTACATTCTTTACAGGTTTCTCTTGGCAACATACCTTGCCTGGATGCCTTTCCAGGACAGCCTGTGTGGCCTGACCTCCCTCCTTCAAACGCCTGCACACCATTCCACAGCACTGGTGTCCCATTATTGTCTGTTCTCTATTGATAAAGATAGCAGGTGCCTTTGGGGTCCCTGTCTCCTCCCCTTGGTGGGACTTTGATTCCAGCTGCATCTACAGAAAAAGAGTCCCAACTCAGCTTGGCGCCTTGCATCTTTGTTTTCTGCCCCAGGACCTTCTCTGATACCCAGGAGCCCTCTGGACCCTTGTACAAACACAGCCAGAAAGGGCTGCAAAGTTAACATCTCTGGAGGAAGTCAGTTATCCACAAACTATCTGATCTTTCAGGGAGATGGTTCTAGCAGGCATGTGGGACACTCTGCTTTCAGAAGCTAAGACAAAGACAAGTCTCTAGGGGGCTAAGACAAGGAAAATTCATGTGGTCTCCAATTTTTCCCTATCACAACAAGGTTATAACTAGTACCACTTATCTCTCTATATTTGAGCTACTATTTATTTATTTTTGAGTTGGGAGTCTTGCTGTGTCACCCAGGCTGGAGTGCAGTGGCATGATCCGGTTCAAGTGATCCTCCTGTCTCAGCCTCCTCAGCAGCTGGGACTACAGGCACGCACCACCAGGCTCAGCTAATTTTTGTACTTTTTGAAGTAGAGTTGGGGTTTTACCACGTTGGCCAGGCTTGTCTCGAACTCCTGACCTCAAGTGATCCGCCCGCCTCAGCCTCCCAAAGTGCTGGGATTACTGGTGTAAGCCATTGTGCCTGGCCTGAGCTACTATTTTTTTCTGTAAATTTCTACAGGTAAAGTTTCAGAGCCAAAAGGATAGACTTCTATATATTGGTAGCTGTTGCTAAACTTGTCCTCTAGAAATGCTGTCATTCCCATGTACAGTGATGGAGCGTGTTTCCTTCTACCTGGGAGCCTGGGTGCTATGAGAAGTGTGTCTATGCAGTGAGTGGGCAACAGCTCAGAGTGAGGATTCAGATTAGGTTAGGAGGGGTCTGGTAGGGGCAGTGATGGTAGCAACGGAAGGTGAATTACACACTGAGGAGGTTGGCCCGAAGAGGAAATATGGCGAAAATAACAGAAGACGAGTTTCTTCCTCTCAGGGAGGTGTCGTAGGGATGAATGCTGTGGTGTCAAATTGGAATTACAGGTACTGATGTCAGTGCATGCTTTTCAACATTTATAGATAGATATAAAAATAAGTATCAGGCTGGGTGCAGTGGCTCACGCCTGTAATCCCAGCATTTTGGGAGGCCAAGGCGGGCAGATAGCCTGAGGTCAGGAGTTTGAGACCAGCCTGGCCAACATGCTGAAACCCTGTCTCTACTAAAAATACAAAAATTAGCCGGGCGTCGGCTGCCCCGTCTGGGAAGTGAGGAGCACCTCTGCCTGGCTGCTGTGCAATCTTCCAAGTGTGAAGTGACAGCCTTTCTGCAGGTGTACCCAACAGCTCCGAAGAGACAGCGACCATCGAGAACGGGCCATGATGACGATGGCGGTTTTGTCGAAAAGAAAAGGGGGAAATGTGGGGAAAAGAAAGAGAGATCAGATTGTTACTGTGTCTGTGTAGAAAGAAGTAGACATAGGAGACTCCATTTTGTTCTGTACTAAGAAAAATTCTTCTGCCTTGGGATGCTGTTAATCTATAACCTTACCCTCAACCCCGTGCTCTCTGAAACATGTGCTGTGTCAACTCAGGATTAAATGGATTAAGGGCGGTGCAAGATGTGCTTTGTTAAACAGATGCTTGAAGGCAGCATGCTCGTTAAGAGTCATCACCACTCCCTAATCTCAAGTACCCAGGGACACAAACACTGTGGAAGGCCGCAGGGTCCTCTGCCTAGGAAAACCAGAGACCTTTGTTCATGTGTTTATCTGTTGACCTTCTCTCCACTATTATCCTATGACCCTGCCACATCCCCCTCTCCGAGAAACACCCAAGAATGATCAATAAATACTAAAAAAAAAAAAAAACAAAAAAAAAAAACCCCAAAAAAACCCACAAAATTAGCCGGATGTGGTGGTAGGTGCCTGTGATCCCAGCTACTTGGGAGGCTGAGGCAGGAGAATCGCTTGAACCCGGGAGATGATGTTGCAGTGAGCTGAGATCATGCCACTGCACTCCAGCCTGGGTGACAGAGCAAAACTCCATCTCAAAAAAAAAAAAAAGTATCAATATATATGTGTGTATACATACAGTATATACAGTATGTGTGTATATATCTATATATTTATACATACATATATTCCCTAGCTCTGCCCACTGGAGGGTCTGGGAGCAGCAACAACCCAACAGTAATGAGCACACTCAGCACCCAGATCTTGAGCACTGATTTCATTACCACCAGATCTGACCCAGATCTCATGACTATTATTACATATATATATATATATATATATATATTTTTTTTTTTTTTTTAAGCAGAGTTTCGCTCTTGTTGCCCAGGCTGGAGTGCAATGGTGTGATCTCAGCTCACTGTAACCTCTGCCTCCTGGGGTTCAAGTGATTCTCCTGCCTCAGCCTCCCAAGTGGCTGGGATTACAGGCAAGCGCCACCATGCCCTGCTAATTTTGTATTTTTAGTAGAGTCGGGGTTTCACCATGTTGGTCAGGCTGATCTTGAACTCCTGACCTCAGGTGATCCACCTACCTCGGCCTCCCAAAGTGCTGGGATTACAGGTGTAAGCCACCACGCCTGTCCTTTATTTATTTATTTATTTATTTTTTGAGACAGGGTCTTGCTCTGTCCCCTACACTTGTGTGCAGTGGTACAAGCATAGCTCACTACAGCCTTGACTTCCTGGGCTTGGGTGATCCTTCCATCTTAGACTCCCAGGTAGCTTGGGCTACAGGCATGCACCACCACACCTGGCTAGTTTTTGTATTTTTGGAAGAGATGGGGGTTTCGCCATGTTGCCCATGCTGGTCTTGAACTCCTGGGCTCAAGCAATCTGCCCGCCTCGGCCTCCCAAAGTGCTGGGATTACAGGCGTGATTACAGGCATGAGTCACTGCGCCCGGCTGATCTTGGTTTCCATTATTCTCCACTAAAGGAGCCAGAGCTCCTTGGAAAATGGCTTATTCCAGGATAGCCCAGAGAAATAGGAGATGAGCCTAGAACATTGTATTGTGCCAGAAAATACAAAATATTCATAATGACACATCAAAAGGATACACGATCCAACTTGAAGGGGCTCCCACTGGTCAAATCTGGGACAAATTTGAACATCAACACAAATAATGATAATGAATTAGTATCCTTTGAATAGAATAAGAAATCATGGGTCCACATGGATATAAATAAAAGTGATAAGAGGAAGTTTCTCCTTCTAGTCAAAGTCAGCTCGGAAATGAAGGGATGATGGGGTTTAGAATCACCATTTGGCAGCCATCATAGTAATAATTTATGCATACAAGAATCATACACAGGCCAAGCACGATGGCTCCCGCATGTAATCCCAGCATTTTGGGAGGCCGAGGTGGGTAGATCCCTTGAGCACAGGAGTTCGAGACCAGTCTGGGCAACATGGTGAAACCTCATCTCTACGAAAAAAATAGAAACATTAGTGGGCATGGTGGTGTGTGCCTGTAGTCTCAGCTACCCAGGAGGCTGAGGTGGGAGGATCAGCTGAGCTTGGGAAGTCAGAGCTGCAGTGAGACGTGATCGCACCACTGCACTCCAGCGCCTGGGTGACAAGCAAGACCCTGTCTTAAAAAAAAAAAAAAAAAAAGTCATAAACAGATGCTAAAGTTCTCCTGGGCATCTTTTTGCAAAATGGTTTTGCCAACCTTATAAGCCTGCTGGGACAAGCTGTCCCCCAACCCTGGGTCTCACAATGCCTTGTGACTCCATTGTGCTCACACTAGCCGTCTGCCACCCTCTCTGAGGCTGGGTGCCTTTGACAAGGGCTTGAATCCCTGAGTGGCAGGGTCATCTGTGGTTTGTTCTGGCTGCTTGGCACCTGGGCTGTCTGCCAGGGGCTGTGGATGACCCACTGGGTGGGGAATCTGCCCCTCCTCCCCTCCAGAAGGCTGCAGGACCCATGCTCACCCGACCCATGCAGCGAGAGTGCAGCAGCAGGACCTGACTTTGTGGCATCCTGTCTCTCACCCCGGGGCAGGGGGTCCAGGGCAAGTGCTTCAAAAGGCGGGGACATGGTCCCAGCCTGGGGCCAGTGTCCACGGGATGCCGGGTCACACTGCCAACCCTTCTAGCTGCAGCCCCACCGTCTCCCTGCCCCTCCAGCCTTCTTGTTGATTCTGTGAGCTGCCGGATGTTTTTCAGGAAATCCGGCCTAAATCAGCTGGAGCCAGTTTTGATTTTTGAAAACCAAGATCCTTACCTGTTGCAGTAGCTTACACCTGTAATCCCAACACTTTGGGAGACCGAGGTGGGTGGATCACTTAAGGCCGGGAGTTCAAGACCAGCCTAGACAACATAGTGTAACCCCGTCTCTACAAGAAATACAAAAATTAGCCAGGCATGGTGGCGCATGCCTGTAGTTCCAGTTACTTGAGGGGCTGAGGTGGGAGGATCGATTGAGCCAGGCAGGTTGAGGCTGCAGTGAGCCGAGATCGCACCACTGCACCAGCCTGGGTGACAGAGTGAGACCCTGTCTCAAAAAAACAAACAAAAACAAACAAACAAACAAAAAAACAATTCAACAGGAGGATCTTCTGGCACCCTGTCTTTCAGTCTTCACATACCTGGCCTTCTCTTAGCTTTAGGCCAACTGTGCCCATGCTGGTGCCCGCTCCTCCATCACACACCCTCAGTGCACCTGCCTTTGGTCCCCTTTCCCTGTGTCCAGCAGTTGCTGTTGAGAGGCCCAGCACTGTGTACTTACCTCCTGATTCAGTCTTTGTTCCTAAGAACACCCCAACCCTAGAAAGACGCATTCCGTATGCGTGCACCACTGTCATTTCATCACCACTTTCCGGTTCTTTGATATATTTCCTCCAATTTAATGTTATTCCCTTTGTAATGCTGACCTTCCTCGCACTCTGAATATTTACTGCTTTAGTATCTATTGGCTGTGGCAGCAGCCTGCCTTGGGAACAGGCAATAATGGAGAAGGTTTGGAAAAGAGTTGTTGAACTGACTAAAAGTGGCCTGCTTTTTAAAAAGTGGCACGATGTGCCAGTGATTCTAAACAATGTTGGTGATAAAATATTACTCCTGCCAGGCGGACTGCCTCCTTAACACCTACTCCCTGGTAGGCTACTGCCTATTGGACAGGGGGAACTAATGGTATTCATAGAACACTTCTAAACTCAACCAGAACAGAAGCATTTAGTGGTAAAGAAGCATTATGTCTGCAACTGACTCTCACAGTCCCCCAAAAATATAGGAATCCTTTGTATTATTCTTTCAACTTTCCTGTAGGTCTGAAATAATGCTAACATAAAAGGTTAAAAAGGTCAGGGCTGGGCGCGGTGGCTCACACCTGTAATCCCAGCACTTTGGGAGGCCAAGGTGGATGCATCGCCTGAGGTCAGGAGTTCAAAACCAGCCTGACCAACATAGCGAAACCATGTCTCTACTAAAAATACAAAATCAGCCTAGTGTGGTGTCACGCACCTGTAATCGCAGCTACTTGGGAGGTTGAGGCAGGAGAATTGCTTGAACCGGGGAGGTGGAGGTTGCAGTGAGCTGAGATCACACACACCATTGCACTCCAGCCTGGGCAACAAGAGTGAAATTCTGTCTCAGAAAAAAAAAAAAGTTAAAAGGGAAAAGAAAAAAAACTACTAAATCAAACACAGCAAACTGCTGGAGACTAACAAGTTCCTGAGTCCTGATGCTGGTCCCCTGTTGCAGGGGGAGAAACTTTTGTTCTGAAACCTCCCTCTGATCATGACTATGAGAATTTATAAATGGGAAGACCCCAAGAGGAGCTTCTGTAACACACCCAAGTGTGGTGTGTTAGCTGGGAAGGCTGGTGGACTTGAGGGTGGCCTTTATTGCTTGGAGGAGTAGGTGCCAGGAGCACCCTGTGGGCACACAGTAAGATCTGGCCCCAGTCCAGGGTAGCATGAGGGACACACAGGCCCTAGACATGAGAGACACAGGCTTTTTCTGGCCTTCTCACTGTGTGACTTGAACATGTCCTCCCTTTGGCCACAAGCGGAGGTTGGGGCCTGGTACACAGGCTGAGCCCCTGTGAGGAGGTGACCGGCTCCCTGTGCCCAGCACCCTGCCTGAAGCCTGTGAGCTGGCTGTCTCTGGGCGAGCTCAGGAACAGGCCTCACAGCCCTCAGGGGGCAAGGGGCTAGACAGTCCCCAGTGGTCCCCTCTAGGAGCAGGAGAGGCAGGGGCGATGCTCCCCGGAGGTCTCCTCCGCTGCTGGTCCCCACCTGGCTGCAGGGCCCCGGCTGCCTGCACTGTGGCTGGGCTCCCTGCAAGCCTGTGTGCTCCTTTCCACTGGGACTCAGCTCTCCTTCCCGGGGTGCTGGGGACCTTGCCCTTCCAAACCCTACTAAGGACAGCTCCCACCCCAGCCCTGCCTCCCAGCAGCTTTCTGGTATCTTCCAGAGAATTCCAGGCTCTTCAACCCTGCACTGAGTGCTTAAACCCACATTATCGCTCTTAATCCTCATGGCATCCCTGAAGGACAGGGGCTATGTTTGTGTTTAACAGGCAAAGAAGCTGAGGCCTGAAGCACAAAGTGGCTTATCTGAGGCCACGCTGGCAGAATGCGGAGTCTCACTCTGGCCTCACAGCCTCCAAAGCCTGTACTCACCATGTTCCCTGCCTGGCTTGACCATCTCTCCCACCAGTTTCTGTGAGCAGACCAGGGCTGGTGGCTCAGGGAGCATGGGTGCATGATCACACAAAAGCCACGTGGCTCCCTGAGGTGCAATCCCAGCCCCCAAGTTCGGAACCCCATCACCTGAGGGGCCCAGACCATCCTCCTCTAGCTCCTGGCCATGGCCAGGCTGGGACCCCACAGAGCAGAGCTGGGTAGGGAGCTCTCTGACTTTGGGAGGTGCCCAGATGGGTACAGCGACTCTCACTTGCTTCGGATATTTACTGTTCTTGTTCTCCATGTTTGCCCAATGAAGCCTAGTGATGGGGGTCCTGGGTGATCCCCATTGCCCAGGCTGCAGAACAGTGCCTCCCTCCTGTCTAGAGCTACAGTGTCCCCAAGCTCATCTCATCCTCTCTGCCTCCCCTCTGTAGGCAGTAAGTGGGGTGGGGCTGGGGCGTTTCTGGGGGAACCATGGGCTTGCCAGGGGCTGCTGGTCAGCCCAAGGCTGAGAAGGTTCTGGTTTAAGCCTGGCCTGAGTTTAAGCAGCCCCTCTTGGCTCTCAGGGACTCAGCAGGATGAGGAGGGGATACGGAGCTACTTACATGCCTCTGGCCCCATGAGTCCTGCACACGCCTGGGACTTGGGTGGTATCTCAGCAGCTCCTGGAGGTCCCAGTGGCCCTCCCTGAATGCATTTGCTGTTGTGCAGAGTTGGGTCCTTGGCCCCCTCATCTGGGCAGACGCCCACCAGCCAAGCTTAGGAGATGGATGTGTACACCCAGAAAACTGGGGGATGCCACCTCAGGACGGAGCAGGAGCAGCAGGATGTCATACGTTTCTGATGGGACACTATCGTGGTGGCCTTGAGCTCAGGCCCAGAGGCCAGGGCCCCTAGGGCCCTCTGCACAGTGCGGAAGTGAGGGGCCACAGCCATTGTGGCCACTGAGCCTCTCCTTTTTGGGGGCTGCTCTTTAGCCTTTGATGGCTGCTAATGTTATGTGAATGATGCAACCCGCTGTAGGAATTCCTGACTGGCAAGAGTCATTCTGCCTCTGCAAGGCTGGGTGGGTCCTTCCCCATCCCCTCCAGGGTTGTGTGAACCAAAGGGTCCACAGGGACTTTTGGACTGCTCAGAGTCTGTGCAGAGTGGTATGTGTGTGTGCGTGTGTGTGGTGTGGTATGTGCAGAGTGATGTGTGCATGCATGTGTGCGTATGTGTGTGTACATGCATGTGCATGTGCGTGTGTGTTCCAGTGAAGGGCTGGGGTCCAAATGCTCCTCACTTGCTAAGAGCAGCCTGTGATGCCACAGTGGGCTCTGTTGCTGAGTGATGTCATCCCTCCTTGCCCGTCTGTTGTGCTGGCAGCCCTGTTACTGAGGATTTCTCCTGGACTAGCTCATCAGGGGCTGAGTAGTTAATTCCCAGGGCACCACAGAATCCTTTCTCCCAAGGCCCTGAGGACCACGTGCCCCTGCACTTCCCACAACTGTCCCCTGCCTGGGACTCTGTTTACATGTGGAGTTCCTGGGAAGGCCGGCCTGGTGCAGGCTCCTTGAGGGCCTAACTCCCATCCCCAAGCCCAGACAGTGACTTATGGAATTGGGGGGCAGTGGGGAGGAGGAGGGTGCAGGAAAGCTGGGGGAAGGAGGAGCTTCCAGTTGCCACTAAATGGTGACAATCCCACCCCACATTTCTTGAGTGTTGGCCATGTGCCAGCCCCTGTGCTGAATCTTGGCGCTCAGTGTCTCATGTCACCTTCACAATAGTGGCGATGGTGGTTAGCCCATTCTACAGGAAGGGGAACTGAGGCACACAGAGCTTCTGAGCTCACGGTGGCCTCTCGGGGTCCTGTGGCTTTGTAACCTCTCCTGGTGCTCCTCAGTGTGATTCTGGGGCATGGGGCTCTCCAGAGGGCGTTTGTCAAACATGAGGATTTCTGGGCCTTGCCCAGGCTAAGGAGACAAAACTCTGGGCAAAGGCCCCGGAACCAGCATTTTACTCTGTGTGATCCGTCATTTCTAGGGTCCCTAGAAGTTTCTGATGAAACAGCTTCCAGCTAAGGAGCTGATTGCAGGACTAGGGAGTGGGAGCAGGTGAGGCACTGGGATTTGCATGTGGGCAGTGTGGGGGAGCAGGAGGCTGTGGCTGGGCATTCTTAACCCTTCCCTAAATTCCCTCCATCCTTGTCTATACCCCCACCCTTGGTACAGTGATGGGGGCAGAAGAACATTTGAACGGATAAGGGGGACAGTATTTGGGGCTGAGGACAATGGTGAGGAGAGGGTGGCCCAGGGAGGCAGGTGAGGAGTGGGGAGGTCCACCACCAGGCTAGACTTTGGTGTGCTCTTTTTCAGAAGGCAGTGGGGGGGCCCCAAGGAAGGGTTTCGAGGGGGTAATGGTCGTTGGTGGCTGTGGGAGGATGGACTGGAGGGAGAATAGGGGGCTCTTGCCCAGTCCTGCAGGGCCGAGCGCCTGGACTCAGGGACTGGAGGCCCCGAAGGGAGCAGCGGGTGAGAGGGGCTGCGGAGGCTGCAATCATGGGCCTTGGGACGGAAGAAGAGGCCTGGAGCCTGGGAGGATGAACCGCACCGGGGCATGTCGACTTCAAGGGGCTGGTGGGCCGTCCCTGTCCTTGGAGGTGGGTCTGAATGGGGGGCAGGAGGAGCTGGAGGCCGCAGGGAACCGTGACGGCGTTAAGCTAAACTCAGCACGCTGGAGGGCGGGAATCACATGTGAGCCCCAGGTCTCTCGGGCTCCTCCTCTGCGGCTCTCTGACGCTCAGTTTTCTCATCTGTAAAACGGGTTGTTGTGAGGGTTCCGTCAGATAACGCTGCTTGTGGAAGCGTCGCCTCCGACGGCCGCGTCCTCCGCCAGTGCGGGAGGGGGCGCCGCCCGGGCTGCGGGGACTGCACTGCCCCCTGGCGGCGTTCCCGGCCGGACAGGCGGGGCGTCGGGGCGCGGGCTGGGGCCGCTGTCAGTCAGTCCACTGGCTCCCGCGCCGCGTCTGTGTCCGTCGCTCGGAGGGTGAAAGCCGGGGTCTCGCGGGCCGCAGGCCGCATGGTAGGTGCGCAGGCGCCGGCGTGGGCTAGGGCGCGGCAGCTGGGCCGGGGCTCGGTGTGGGCAGGGTCGTCCTAGGGCGGGAAGGGTCCGAGGGCTCCGTCGGGGCGCCCCCCGTCCCTGCCACCGGGGAGCCTCGCAACTTCTCGGGTCATTTGTGTCTTCCGGCCAGGGGCGCCGGGGGGCTGCGGGCTTGCGACCCTTCCTCGAGGACCAGGGCGCCTCCCTCGAGGACCAGGGCGCCTCCCTTGAACCCGGGCTGGCGCCTGCGCGTTCCCAACTGGTTCCCGAGGCTCCCGCGCTGCTGTGCAGCGGGGGTGAGGGCGGGCGGGAGGAAGGGTGTGGGGCTCAATAGAGGAGAGGGAACCCCAGAACTGGCAGTGCCAAGGGCGTCAAATATGGAGACTGAACAGTTCAGGTGACAGAAAACAGAAAAAAGAATCAACTTGTGGATGAAGCATTTGTAGTGTTTAGCCTTGACACTCCCTCACTTGACTCTCATAGTGACTGGGTCCCCAGAGCAAGGGGGTGATCCCCGTGCCCTTCCGTATGCCAGGCAGGCCCTGTGTTAATGCCTTTAATGGATTAAACTCCCTGGATCCTCCTAATAGGGAAACAGCCTCAGAGAGGTTACCTCGCTAAAGGTCACACAGCCTGGAACTGGGGAGGCTGGATTCGAATCCAGGCAGTTGCTTCCTGAGCGCTTGCTCTTGAAGACCCTGCAATACCAGGCATTGTGCCCATTTTACAGATGCCCAAACGAGTGCCTCATCTAGCATCATTGCTTGAAAGAGGAGACACCCAAGATCTGTCATTTACTCAAAGGTTCCAATAGATCATGAAATTTAAAATCAAAACCCCATGTGTTTTTTTTTTTTTAATGTAGATTTTTACTTTTTCGTTGTTTGCTTTTTGTTTTTTTGAGACAGGGTCTTTCTCTGTTGCCCAGGCTGGAGTCCGGTGGCACAATCTCCGCTCACTGCAACCTCTGTCTCCTGGGTTCAAACAATTCTCCCGCCTCAGCCTCCCAAGTAGCTGGAATTACAGGCGTGTGCTACCACGCCCGGCTACTTTTTGTATTGTTAGTAGAGACGGGGTTTCACCATATTGGCCAGGCTGGTCTTGAACTCCTGATCTCAAGTGATCCGCCTGCCTCGACCAAAGTGTTGGGATTACAGGTGTGAGCCACTGCACCAAGCTTATTTTTACATCTCTGACTTGTGGATGGAAGAGTTTTTTCTTTCTCAGTGGTGCCTAAAATAACGGTCATCATAGCGCTAATGTCACCTTTGGCTTGATGAGTGAGGACAGAGCCAGCATTCCCTGAATGATCTTTCTGGGCATCTCTCCCCTCTGTTCCACAGACTCCTCTCTGCCTCAATTGCTCTGTCCTCCCTGGAGACCTGTACCCAGGGGGTGCAAGGAGCCCCATGGCTTGCAATGGCAGTGCGGCCAGGGGGCACTTTGACCCTGAGGACTTGAACCTGACTGACGAGGCACTGAGACTCAAGTACCTGGGGCCCCAGCAGACAGAGCTGTTCATGCCCATCTGTGCCACATACCTGCTGATCTTCGTGGTAGGCGCTGTGGGCAATGGGCTGACCTGTCTGGTCATCCTGCGCCACAAGGCCATGCGCACGCCTACCAACTACTACCTCTTCAGCCTGGCCGTGTCGGACCTGCTGGTGCTGCTGGTGGGCCTGCCCCTGGAGCTCTATGAGATGTGGCACAACTACCCCTTCCTGCTGGGCGTTGGTGGCTGCTATTTCCGCACGCTACTGTTTGAGATGGTCTGCCTGGCCTCAGTGCTCAACGTCACTGCCCTGAGCGTGGAACGCTATGTGGCCGTGGTGCACCCGCTCCAGGCCAGGTCCATGGTGACGCGGGCCCATGTGCGCCGAGTGCTTGGGGCCGTCTGGGGTCTTGCCATGCTCTGCTCCCTGCCCAACACCAGCCTGCACGGCATCCGGCAGCTGCACGTGCCCTGCCGCGGCCCAGTGCCAGACTCAGCTGTTTGCATGCTGGTCCGCCCACGGGCCCTCTACAACATTGTAGTGCAGACCACCGCGCTGCTCTTCTTCTGCCTGCCCATGGCCATCATGAGCGTGCTCTACTTGCTCATTGGGCTGCGACTGCGGCGGGAGAGGCTGCTGCTCATGCAGGAGGCCAAGGGCAGGGGCTCTGCAGCAGCCAGGTCCAGATACACCTGCAGGCTCCAGCAGCACGATCGGGGCCGGAGACAAGTGACCAAGATGCTGTGTAAGTGTCACGGCTGGGAAGAGGGGCTGAGCCAGGCACTGGGTATGAGTTTGGGGCTCCTGGGGCCTGGGAGAAGGGGCTGAGTATCTGGGTTTATGGGGGACGAGGAACTCCTCTAGTCTCGTGTGTGTGTGTGTGTGTGTGTGTGTCTGAGTTGCACTCCTGTGTACTCATTTAGATTACCCTACTAGAATCTTACACCAAAAATACCTGTTAATGGCTAACGGTAGGATTGTGTAATTTGTGGAGTCCAGTGCAACATGAAAATTCAGGGTCCCTTTTTCAAAAATGAATAAGAATGTCAAGACAGCAACAACAGAGCATTAAACCAAGCCCAGGACCCTGCTAAACTTGGGGCCCTGGCTCTGGAACCAAAACACAGAAAGGGCAGGGCATGTGGTTGGGCTCCAGGATGACAGAAAATGGGATCTGGACCCTCCAGGTCTCAGGTCTCTCCTCTTCTTTTTTTTTTTTGAGACAGGGTCTTGCTCTGTCACTCAGGCTGTGGTGTGACCACGGCTCACTGCAGCCTCAACCTCCCAGGCTCAAGCGATCCTCCTACCTCACTCAGCCTCCTAAGTAGCTGGGGCTACAGGCACGTGCCACCATGCCCAGCTAATTTTTTCATTTTTGTAGAGACGGGGTCTCACTATGTTGCCAGAGCGGATCTTGAACTCCTGGTCTCAAGTGATCCTCCCACCTCAGCCTCCCAAAGTGCTGGGATTACAGGCATAAGCCATTGCACCCGGCTCTCTTTGGTTATTAACGTGTCTTGGCCTTGTTCTTCTCGGCAGCAGCCTGTGAGGCATGGCCACCGGCACGCCATCTTCTTTCCTGAGGAACTGCTGTCTTTCCTTAGAGATGAGTGAAAAATCCCAAGAAGGATTCTGATGGGCGTGGCCTAGGTCATGCCCCACCTCCTGAGCCAGAGTGGCAGGATGCCGAGGTGCACAGCCCCCAGTGGAACTACACAGTGAGATCTGGGGGGAGCAAAGTCCCCCAGAGAAGGGGAGGAGGGTGCTGGAGAGGCCAGGTGCTGAATTTCCCCCATGCCATGTCTGCGGTTCCCTGGGAACCGCAGGAGTGACCATTTGTCTAAACAGCCCCATCCCGAGGCGTGTCTGTGAAGGCCGGGCTCAAGGCACAAGGGATCAGGCCAGAGACCTGCGGATTAGGGCAGGCCAAGGTACTGGGATGAGGCTCTGGATCTCTGTGGCCTGGACCTGGCTCTTTTTCAAAAGCTGTGGCCCTGGGGAAGCAAGACAAACTGATACTAAGCTGATCAAAGATCCGCCCCATCCACCTACCTGCATCCCAGCTCAGCCCCACCTCAGCAGAGCCTGAATCAGGCCAGTGGGGTGAGCCAGGTCAGCAGAGGGCCACTGAGACTTTGGACAGAGCCAGCTAACTGGGGGCCACCCCATCTCCAGAGTGACTCGCTCCTCTCGCCCCTCAGACACCGTCCCAGAGCTCAGTCTCTTGTGCAGCTCCTGAAACGGGGCTGACCCCAGAGCTATGTGCATGCCTCCCAGCTCTGCACGGTGAAGCCTGTGCTCGGGACCAGCTGCCCACTGCTGCCCTGCCTCCTGCCTACTACCTCGTCCCCTCCCTGAAAACATGGGTGGGCAGAGTCTGCAGTAGGTGCTTAGCTGGGGTGGCTCACCCCTGGAAGGTGGGCTTCCTGCTTGCTGGCCTTCTCTCTTCCCTCCCTCCCTCCCTTGTCCACTTTCCGATGGCCCTCTGTGCACCAGGCCAGGGGCCAGGGAGGTTGTGAGCAACGTCCTTTTTGAAATCTGGGATTATGAGGAAAACCATGCTAAGGTATGATGGGGAAGATACTGCCCAGGAAAGCTAGTGAGTTGCAGCAGCAAACCCAAGAAACAAAAATCACAGCTGACCCTGTGGCAGAGACCCAGGGAAGGGCATAGTTGGGTAAGAACAAGGCAGGAGGGATTTGGGGAGAAAGAGTGAAGGTTTGCCAAACTCTCCTACCTTTTGTTAGGGAGGGGGTGGGCAAGGGCCTGGCAAGTAAGATGGGGGGCAGGTTAGTGCAGGGCAAGACATTCAGATGGGCCTTGGGGAGCTGGGGGCTGGAGCTGAAAAGGCCGGGGCCAAGGCAGGCAGTGTGTGTGTGCGTGCATGTGTGTGTCTGTGTGTGTGCATGCATGTGTGTGTGTGTGTGCATGCGTGTGTGTGTCTCACTCTCCCTGGCCCCATGACCTCCGGTCTGCCGCTCTCTGAGCACGTGCCCCATTCTTCTTTTCTGTACTTATGCATCAGCAAGCATGGCCCCCAAGTGGGCATCCAGAGTGGCCCTAGCCCCACAGCTTGTATCACCCCAGAAGCTCAACAGCCACAGCTAAGTGTCACCCAATTTCATATTCCAGGGTGAGAGAATCTGATTGGGCCGGCTGGGCTTAGGTGTCCACACCTGGTCCAATTGGCTGTGGTCAGAGGCAGGGATATGCCCCATTGCCCACAGTCAGTGACCATGGTGAGGGCAGCCTCTCTGAGAGAGGCATGGCCAGAACAGGCAAATTTCCAGAAACTTCCACCTGGGTGATAGGTGAGGGTGGCCTGTGGGATAGGAGAGGATGTGAAAATGGGTGACCCAAACTGAAGCCCAGGAAGGCAGCTGAGGGGCCTCGGGCGGGCACTCGGCCTCCCTTCTCTGTCCCTGCAGTTGTCCTGGTCGTGGTGTTTGGCATCTGCTGGGCCCCGTTCCACGCCGACCGCGTCATGTGGAGCGTCGTGTCACAGTGGACAGATGGCCTGCACCTGGCCTTCCAGCACGTGCACGTCATCTCCGGCATCTTCTTCTACCTGGGCTCGGCGGCCAACCCCGTGCTCTATAGCCTCATGTCCAGCCGCTTCCGAGAGACCTTCCAGGAGGCCCTGTGCCTCGGGGCCTGCTGCCATCGCCTCAGACCCCGCCACAGCTCCCACAGCCTCAGCAGGATGACCACAGGCAGCACCCTGTGTGATGTGGGCTCCCTGGGCAGCTGGGTCCACCCCCTGGCTGGGAACGATGGCCCAGAGGCGCAGCAAGAGACCGATCCATCCTGAGTGGAGCCTCAAAGTGGCTTCACCTGGAGGGGCCAGAGGGTCACCTGGAGCTGGGGAGACACATCTGCCTTCCTCTGCAGGGATGCCTTCACGTACTGTCCCTAGTTCAGCCTAGAAATTCTGACCAGCACCTCAGTTTCCCTCAGAGGGAAACAGCAGGAGGAGGGATCCCTGACTGCTGAGGACTCACACTGACCAGACGCCACACCTTGTGCTTCTTATCCCTCCACTGCCACTCCCCCAGTTCAAATCCTTACCCTGCAGAAATATCACAGTTAGCTGGGGCTCAGCAGTCCTCCCTCTGGGGACTCCCTGCCACCACTGCCAGTTTCTGAAACGGTCCCACTGGGTCCTCACTGTCCTTCCCAGTTCCTGTTCAGGTTCTGGCAGGGGCCCAGGGATCCAGGGGACCTGGTTCCAATCTCAGCCCTGCTGTCACCACCTTGTCATGCGCCATCAAGCATATCAGTCTACCTTTCTTTTTTTTTGAGACAGAGTCTCACTCTGTCGCCCAGGCTAGAGTGCAGTGGCGCGATTTTGGCTCACTGCAACCTCCGCCTCCCGGGTTCAAGCGATTCTCCTGCCTCAGCCTCCCGAGTAGCTGGGACTACAGGCGAGCCCCAGCATGCCCAGCTAATTTTTTTTAATTTTTAGTAGAGACGGGGTTTCACCATGTTGGCCAGGCTGGTCTCAAACTCTTGACCTCAGGTGATCCGCCGACCTCGGCCTCCCAAAGTCCTCGGATTACAGGCATGAGGCACCACACCCGGCCAATCAGTCCACCTTTCTAGGCCTTGGTTCCTTGCCTGAAAAATGAAAGAGGCGCTGGCTTTCCACAGTGTCATGCTTTGGCACTTTAGCTATGGTTTTCTTTCTGTGTGTGTGTAAGCCACTGCTTATAATAAAACCAACAATACCCTCAGACTGAAAGGGCGGAAGTTATTATCTGCATCTTTATCAACCCCAAGCCCCACTTCCTCCCTGACCTCCCCATGCCCTCCCCAGCCTCTCCCAGCACAAGTGGGGCAAAGCCAGCATGCAAGCAGACCCCACCACCACAGCCCACCTCCGTCCTCACATACGTGCAGGCTGGCTCGGGAGTCCAGTGAGCAGAGCATTGGACTTGGCTGGCCAGAGGGTCTCTGAGGGCAAGAGACATGGCCAACCAAGGGCAAGGAGTGACCCTGTGGAGGGTTCTGCCGAACTCAATGCAGTGAGAAGAGGGACAGGGACAAGTAGTCCTTGAAACTGAGCCCCATTCTGAATCCCTGCAGGCCAAGTCATTGCTCAGCCAGGACTCAGTTCATGGAGGAAACTTGTCCTGCTGCAGTCCTGAGTCTTGTCCTCCTGAGAGGAAGCCCTGGCTTCCATGGCTGAGAGCTGGAGGATGACCTTCGGTGGGTCTGTCTGGGTTCTCCCTGCAGACAGCTTCCTAGCTCATGCCCATAGCTCATGCTCCCTGCCGAGAAAGTGGAGGACGTGGTACAGGGTTGCAGATGTTTAGTTTTAAAAATTCAATTATAAAAATAATAAATGCTCATGATAGAAAATTTGGAAAGTGCAAATAAGCAAAAATGAAAACAATTTTAAAAATGTAAAACCTCTCTTGCCAGGGAATAGGGGGAAGGGCAAGTGAGGAGTTCTTTAATGGGTGAAGAGTTTCAGTTTTGCAAAATGAAAAAGTTCTGGAGATCAGTTGTGCAACAATATGAATATACGTAACAATACTGAACTATACACTGAAATGGTTAAGATGGTACATTTTATGTTATGTGTATTTTACCACAATTTTTATAAAAAGAGGATTAAATCTAAAGGAAAGAAAAAATTAAAACCACCCATAACTTTACTCTGAAGCAGTAACAGTGGCATGTTTCCTCCTAGTGATGTGTCATATGGTGGTTTTATTTTATATACACAATACACATACGCAATTTTGTATCTGGCCTTTTGTCCAGTGGATGTTCTATCCAAGCTCACGCTTGCACTCATTTGACTCATGGGATCCACTCTGATGGGCCTTGGCCAGCCCCAGGGGAGTAGGACTCGCATAAACCATCTGGGTGAATTCCCAGATGCTGGCCAGGAAGGCCTGGATGCCCCCTGCCTACTAAGTCCCTGGCTCGGGGGAGGAAGAGCCATCCTGTCAGTCCTGCCCAGTGGACAAGTTCTGGGAGAAGCACAGGGGCTCCCGGACAGAGAGCAACAGAGGCTGGGGGTGGGGAGTGGGGACACTGAGGACAATGGGAGAAAATGGGAGAAGTGGGGACCTCGTGGAGGCCAGAGAGTGGATGAGGGAGCTGAGGGGAGGCTGGTTGACGGAGGTGGTTTCCTCAGTGGGGGGCCCTGAGCCTGCCCTGACTTGAATGCACACAGTCAAGCCCTGAGTGGGGACAGCTCCTAAGAAGTGGGCCTTGGGGGAGGGTGGGGGATAGGGGAGGGGAGTGACTGCAGGGGCAGGGAGATTCTGCAGAGAAAGGAGCCTGTGAAAAGCTGTGCAGAGCTGTGAGCACCTGAGTGCTGCCCCTGAGCTCCCAGGGAAGTAGCCTTGGGGTGGGAGGGGGAGATGCCGGATCCCAAACTGCAGGCTGGACCCTGAAGTTGTTTCTCAAGACCAGCTCTGGACTCCCAGAGGCCTGCTTCAACCACAGTCAGAGGCACCTCATGCTCGAGGCACCCTGGACAGCACTATGAAGGGCCTCCATGTGCAGGCAGCAAGCGGACGGGCAGTGGGGTTGTTAGAAGGGTGCCCCTCTGGGCCAGGTGTGGTGGCTCATGCCTGTAATCCCAGCTCTTTGGGAAGCCAAGGCAGGTGGATCACCTGAGCTCAGGAGTTCAAGACCAGTCTAGGCAACATGGCGAAACCCCCATCTCTACAATACACACACACAAAAAGTAGCCAGGTGTGGTGGCATACACCTGTGTCCCAGCTACTTGGAAGGCTGAGGTGGGAAAATCACCTGAGCCCAGGAGGTCGAGGCTGCAGTAAGCCAAAATTGTGCTACTGTACTCCAGCCTGGGCAAATTGGAGTGAGGCCCTGTCTCAAAAAAAAAAAAAAAAAAAAAGAGAGAAAAAAAAAAGAAGGGTGCCCCTTTGTGAGCACCATGTATGTCTCCGCAGCATGTCAGCAACAGGTCCTGTCAGTCACTGGTTCCCATGGAAAACGGGAATAGCAGATCTGAACTCAGCCCTTGAGAAACAGGGATGGCAACGGAAAGGGCAGAAGCAAGACCTGGCAAAAGCACCAGTCATGCTGGGGCTGCATTCTCCTTGGTCCCCAGTGCTACTCCCAGGTCAGGAGGCCTCCATGCTTCTCAAAGTATCTAGCTCATCTGGGGCTCAAGTCACCTCCCCTTCCGACTGAGGTCACCACATCCCTCCTCCTCCTGCGGAGTTCAGGCCCTTTCTACTTCCCCTCTTCTCCACTCCTGCTGCTTTCCTGGGTGACGTCAGAGTCCATGGGTGACCCCACTGCTGCCCTGGGTGCCAGCTACTGATGGTTCCTGCAGCTCTGGAGACCCCACCCCAGTCTCCTAGCCCCTTGGTCACATCCTCACTCCCAGTGCCTCCAGGTGCTCTCCCATTTCAGAAAGTGTGAGCTCTTGACTGCTACTGCCTCTATCCTGCTCTCTGCTCCTATGACACATTTATTCTTTTATTTTTGTTTGAGATGGGGTCTTGCTTGGTCACCCAGACAGGACTGCAGTGGCACAAACATGACTCACTGCAGCAGTCAACCTGCTCGCCTCAAGCAATCCTCCCACCTCAGCCTCTCAAGTAGGACCACAGGTACACATCACCATGCCTGGCTAATTGTTTTTCTTGTGTTGTAGAGGCACCATCTCGCCATGTTGCCCAGGCTGGTTTGAAACTCCTGGGCTCAAGCAATCTGCCCACCCTTGGCCTCTTAAAGTACTGGGATTACAGGCGGGAGCCACTGCATCCGGCCATATTTATTCTTTAACCTCATCTAGACTTCCAGGTTCTAGACAGCTTTCTCCCAATCCATCAGCCTCCTCTGAGCTTCACTTCTTTTCTGATCCCACCATCAGTTAATCTACCCTACTCTGCCAGCGTTCCTGAGGGTGAGTACACTGGAATAATTCTTCGCTTCTCAGAAAAAGTCTTAATTTCCTTGAAAATTGAAAGTCCAAGATTAGTCTCATCAACAAACAAAGCTGCATATGCCTACCCTTCCTTCTGTTAGGCATCTACTCAGCAAAGGTAAAGTGTGTAGCACTGCACATCTGTTCTCTTCATTACCAGGTGGCATTTCCAGATCATTCCTGGCATCTGGGAGCCTATCTCATTTTTGTACACTTCTCCAAGTCTTCCCCTTTCCCTATTCTTGTCTTCTAATGGATCCATCAGGTTCTTGTTCCAAATTTCCTTGTAGCGTGCTGGCTTCAGCAGCACATATACCAAATTTCCTTGTAGAGAGGAGTTGCCTTGTGGGGGAGAGGGGGCACACCCTAGCATGTGAACTCCTTTCTTATTGGGGGGAATCTCTCACTGTGTGACTCAGTGGAAGACTAAGCCCAGTCTCCCACTTACAGGGGTGAAAGAGTTCTGGACACTCTCCACTGCTGACATCTATTGGTACATGATGGACCAAGCCAGCTGGGTGACCCAACGTGGGACCTGTATCTGGAGCAAATGACACTAAGACGCACAACAACAGGGGCAGGCGTGTCCAGGGGCAGCAGCACTGACAGCAGTATCCTGCCCAGTCTGTCTTGGGTTCCGCCCTTTTTCTCAGCCAGGTTTTCCTGCCTTCCTGTTGATATTTGAGCTACTGAGAGCATTTCAATAAGTTCTTTTTCTGCTGAAGTTGGCTGGAGTCATTTGCAACCAAGAACCTTAACTGATCTATCCACTGGCTTGAAGGTTACACATTCTGTTTGTTCTACTAGCAGTTATCTTTACAGTTTCTAAGATTAGCAAATATTATTGATTTCTTTTAAACTGCAAACTATAGTCTGTAATATTCTGTAATTATTCTAATCCCCCTCCTCCTCCTGGCAGGAAAAATGAGGACAGATTTCAGAATTTGATCCTAGAAACATACGTACACTATTTTATTTTATTTTATCTTATCTTCTTATCTTATTTTATACAGACAGGGTCTCACTATGTTGCCCAGGCCGGTCTTGAATTCCTGGGCTCAAATGATCCTCCTGCCTTGGCCTCCCAAAGTGCTGGGATTACAGGCAAGAGCCACTGCGCCTGGCTCATACTTACATTTTTCTAACAGTCTAAACCTCTTCAGCACAAGAAAAGAACCCCAGTGTGCTTCTAACACACTGAGTTAGTAGAGTGGAGTGTGGAGGTGGTGAGCAAGGACTCTCTGGTTGGGCTGCCCAGCTGTGACTCCTGGTTCTGCTGCTAATTATCCTTACATGTCAGAATGACCTAAGGCCAAAGTCAGACTGGACTGAGAGGTACTGACATTTCTAAAGAAAGAATGTACAATCTGCCTGCACACAAATGAGACTCAGAGGCAAACACTGACAGTCTGCAACATCGTTCCAAATGGTGTCCAGGTTTCTAAATCTACAAGGTGTAGTCTGAGGGTGGTGGTGACTCTCTAAAGTAAATGTTCTTTCTGTGGCCCCTTCAAGGCAATACCCCAACCTAACATTCAAGTTTCTGCACAAGGCAGGGCAGGAAAACTGGGGACTGGGCAGGATCAAAGTCCTGACGCATAGGTGCGGGACAGTGGGGACTCAGGGAAGGCGAACTTGGGTAAGTGTGCCCTGGTCAATAAGAAGAGGCCATGGGCTGGAATTAGACTGAAGAGCCTGGAAGCTGCAGCCACATCCTATGGAACATCCACAAGAGTTTCTGGAATCTTTTAATCTAACATTCAAGCCCCTTCTTCAGCTCTAAGCAACACAGGCATCATTCATCCAACATTTATTGAGCACCAACCATGTGCCAGGCACTTTTCAAGGCTGAGGCGGGGTGAAGGAGAGGGCAGATAAACATACTGGCATATAAGTGCTTTGACAGCTGGAACTCAGGCATCGAAGAGAGGCACCTGCCCCAGCCGAGGGAAGGCTTCCAGGAGGAGGTGATGTGCCCAAGTCCTGGGGAGAAGGGTCTGACTGGCCCCTGAGCTTTGGCCAGGGAAGCAGTTCCACCAAAACTGAATCAGGGGAGGAGGTGGAGAGCCTAAAGGGAATGAGGGATGTCAGGAGGCAGAATGAACACTGGACAGGCACACACAAAAGCAAAGCAACTGAGGTCCACTATCATCACTGCTGGCGTGTGGACTTCCCTGGCCACCCTTCCTGGAACTTGGACTTGGAACCTTCCCTCCAGTCTTTCTCCCTGTTCGTCTCACCTCCTTTAGATGTGTTCAGGCAGGATTTCTTTTATTTGCATTTCAGGAAATTTGAAAAAAGTACAAAAAACCACCAAAAAAAATTACTTCCATTCCCAACACCCAAATTAACTGCTGTTAACATTCTGGCAATTTGATTCCATCATTTTCCTGCATATTACCCCCCTTCAATTTAATGAGTAGGCTGGGCGCGGTGGCTCATGCCTATAATCCCAGCACTTTGGGAGGCTGAGGCAGGCGGATCGCCTGAGGTCAGGAGTTCAAGACCAGCATGGCCAACATGGCAAAACCCTGTCTCTACTAAAAATACAAAAATTAGCTGTGCGTGGTGGCACGCGCCTGTAATTCCAACTACTCAGGAGGCTGAGACAGGAGAATCACTTGAACCGAGGAGGCAGAGGTTGCAGTAAGCTGAGATCGTGCCACTGCACTCCAGCCTGGGTAACAGAGCAAGATTCCGTCTCAAAAAAAAAAAAAAAATTTAATGAGTAACAGATTATCCCCAATCATTTGCTTTGTAAAACAACACTGCTGGCCAGGCGCGGTGGCTCATGCCTGTAATCCCAGCACTTTGGGAGGCCAAGGTGGGCAGATCATCTGAGGTCAGGAGTTCAAGACCAGCCTGGCCAACACGGTGAAACCCCATCTCTACTAAAAATACAAAAAGTTAGCTGGGTGTGGTGGCAGATGCCTGTAATCCCAGCTACTGGGGAGGCTGAAGCAGGAGAATCACTTGAACCTGGGAGGCGGAGGTTGCAGTGGGCCAAGATCGTGCCATTGCACTCCAGCCTGGGCAACAAGAGGGAAACTCTGTCTCAAAAAACCAAAAAACCAAAAACCAAAGACAAAAACAAACAAAAAAAGGCCTAAAATGATCTAGTGGAAGGTTGATCGTTATCCTGGATGGATCAAGCTGGCAACACTCAAATTGTCTGATCAATTTTAACACCACTGAATGTGGAACAACCAGATCTGAAGTGGTTAAGTGCCCCCTAGAGGGACATTACAGAAGTACACAGCACCAAAAAGAATTCTTGCAAAACAGCTGAACCTGAATCTAACCAAGCCTCTAGTTTACAAAAACACTGATGAAGGAATATGGTAAAGAACCACAAGATTGTCAACCAAGTCCAGATTAGAGACAATTCTACAGGACAACTGACAGTTTCTCCAACAAATAAAAGGCGTTTTTAAAGGGGAGGTTCTCGATTATAGGTTTTCAAAAGATTTAACGGCCAGGCGTGGTGGCTCATGCCTGTAATCCCAGCACTTTGGGAGGCTAAGGTGGGAGGATCACTTGGGCCCAGGAGTTTGAGACCAGCCTGGGTAACAGAAGGCAATCTCTTCTCTACAAAAAATGAAAAATAAAGAAAATTGGCCTGGTGTGGTGGTGCACCAGCTACTTGGGAGGCTGAGGTGGGAGGACTGCTTGAGTCCAGGAGGTCGAAGTGAGCCAAGATTTAGCCACTGCACAGCCTGGTGACCGAGGGAGACTCCATCTCAAAATTTTTTTTTAAAAAGAGACATATCAACTAAATGTAATGTGTAGATATTTTAAAATCCTAATTCAAAACAAACCAACAATTAAAAGACACTTTTTATTTTTGTTTTTTAAAGACAGGGTCTCACTTTGTTACCTAGGTTGGAGCACAGTGGTGGGATCACTGTAGCCTCAAACTCCTGGTGGGCTCAAGTGATCCTCCTGTCTCAGCCTCCTGTGTAGCTGGGACTACTGGCACACACCCAGATAATTTTTTTTTTTTTGGTAGAAATGAGATCTCGCTGTGTTGCCCAGGCTGGTCTCAAACTCCTGGCTTCAAGCAGGAGGATCCCTTGACCCCAGGAGTTCAAGACCAGGCTGGGCAACATGGCAAAAGTCCATCTCTACAGAAACAACAACACCCCCCCAAAAAAAACCCCCAAAATTAACCAGTGCATGCCTGTGGTCCCAGCTACTCAGGAGGCTGAGGCGGGAGGATTGCTTGAGCCTGGGAGGTCAAGGCTGCAGTGAGCCATGATGGCACCACTGCACTCCAGCCTGGGTGAGAGCAAGTTCTTGTCTCAAACAACAACAACAACAACAAAAAACTCCCAAAGTTTGCAATAAAGATTAACGTATATGTCTCTCCAGCAGTTTGAATGCTCTCTAGGTTAGACACATGCAAGTGGATTTGCTAAAGGAAGGAATGAGTATTTTTACCTTTACTAAAACTACCAAATTTCTCTCCAAGTGTTTGTAACAATTTGCCCTTTCACCAGTTTCTCCACAATCCCAAACACTCGTAATTTCTGTCACTCTGACAGATAAAGTATCTTATTAAGTTGCATTTCCCTAATGGTTGTATAGTTGAGCATGTCTTCATATCTTTGCCACTCAAATTTCTCCTGAAAATGGCTTTTCATATCCTTCAGCCATTTTTTTTCTTGATTTGTATTTCATTCATATTACAATATTAAATTTGTTTTGTATATGTTACAAATATTTCTAATTTGTTCCTTATGTTTTAAATTGGTTTATAGAAACTCCTGCATCCAGAAGTTGTAAATTGTAATGTGGTCAAATCTGTCATCATTTCGTTGGTAGGGGAGAAAATATTTTCCTCTCCCATCTTAAGGGTTATGGCTGACACCCCTATAACAAGGTTAATGAGAGAAAGGCATAACAAATTTAAAGTCTTATGTGACACAGGAACCTTAAGAAACGAAGACCCCATGACCTAAAGAAAACTGTATTTTTATGCTAAGTCTGATGAAAGAAGTAGATAGTTGTGCAGAAACATGATTGGACAAAAGGGGCATCATCTAATGGTCATACATAGGGGTGGGAGGAGACTTCGGCATGGCCCGTTGGCTCAGATTCTTTCTTGCGTCTCTGCATGACACTTCTCCTCCCCAGGTATGGCGCAAGACTCCTCTGGAATGAGGGTCTTACAACCTACTTCACATGAGGTAGACCAGTGAATTCCTTTATGACCCTGCTTTATGGGAGGGAGCAGATTACAGAGACCTTGCTTCTGTGGTTTTCTCAACTGCCAAGGTGCCATATTTTGGCACATTTATGGATTTTGCTTGTGACTTATCCTGTCCTTGTTATTGATTTTAATAATACTTCCTGGCAGGCAGTGGTGATTCAATTTGCTAATACTTTATTTGAACCCTGCATCTGTTCTTAAATGAAATGGGCTTTTGCCTTTTCTTCAGTTGTTCTTGATCAGATATATATAATATTTTCTTAAAATATTTGGGCTAATCTCATAAAGTTAGCTAGGTAACAAGAGTTTGGTGAGGTACCAAATCTAAAACAGGTAGGCAGATTGTTTTTTCTATTCTCATTCTTTCCCAGTTTGGGTCTTTCTGAAGCTAGGATAAGGCCAGGGCTCCTTACTCAAGATCACCCTTCCCTATACCCCAAACACACACAATATCCCCAAAGTGTCACTGTTCAAGTTCCAACATGGGGCTAACTCCGAGGAGCTTGATCCTCCTACTGGGGCTACTGGTGTTAATGGCCATGAGGCCTTGTGAGAGCACATGTTCATGACAGTCCAACTCAAAAAACTACGAGAGTATTAAGTGATGGAGAATTAAACCTTAACTACCGAGCCTTAACTTCTTTAAATGAAAAATGAAACTTTTACCATCTAAGTCACACGTGTGTTTTGAGACGTCCATGATAAAATTTTGAAAAAGCACCCAGTACGCTGGGTGGCACAAACACGCAGCGGGCGAGGGCCCCTACAGCAGCGACAGCCTTAACGGAGTGACCCTCAGCTGTCGTCTCAGTGCCTCCTTCACGGCTGGAAACGGCGAGGACGCTAACATAGCCCTCACTGGGCGGGACGCGACTTAAACGGTTTAACGACCCCGAGCGCTGGGGTCCGTAAGGGCGCCGGCACACGCGCCCTTACGGACTGGTCGCTTTTAATGACTGCTATTCACTTTCCGACTGCCCCTCCGCCATGGAGCGTCGCACCGCGTGACCGTCACCAACTCCTCGAACTCTGGGGCACCTCGGCCTTCTCCCGCGCCAACCTGGCGCGAAGACCTGGGACACCGCGCGCACCTGGACCAGCGAACCCAAAACCCCGCCTCCCGCGCTAGACCGCAGCAAAATGTCCGCTCCACGCGCAGGCGCAGCACGTGCGGCCCCCTCCACCCCGGCTCAAGACTAACGCCCCCAGGCTCCCGCACCGCCCGCCCCTCCCAGGGTCGCGGCTCAGGATTGGTTCAGGGGTTGCGCGGGCTCTGATTGGGCGAGGCGGAGTCACCAGGGCGCCGTATCTTTACGTGGCCGTGTTCCCCGCGCGCCTTGGACTGGGGCAATAGCTGAGAGGGCGTCACCAGCGTGTCGGTGCCCGCGGTTTTCTTCGGGCTGTCCCCAGGCGTCGTGCCCGCGTCCGTCACGCGCGGTGGCTTGCAGGGGCGCACCGCGACAGCCTTAAAGGAAAACCTGTTAGGGACAAGGGCTGCTGTGGGCAGCGAGGGTTATAGACTCGTGTGTGTTCTGAATTCTGGTGGGGGTAGTGATGGACGCTGACCCAGTTCACAGAATTATCTGACTGGCGAAGTAAAGGTACTTGAATTGCAGGTACTGTTTTTGGCCCTTTGTCCCCTTTATTTTGGCCCAGTGTGCTTCCATTTGAGTAGTCTGTAGTGGAACTATATATATATTTTTAAACACGTGACGGATCAGAATGAGAGGAATAGGAAGGAATTCCTGGGAATTTGTCTTTTTTTTTTTTTTTTCTTAAGGAGTTTCCACTTATCAATTGTGGCAAAAGAAGAGGTATGGGAGACCTCACCTACAACATCAAAAATCACCTTTTGTATTTGTTTTTCTGTTCGCTGGTGTGAGTAAAAGATACCAAATGAAAATTAAAAGTTAAAATGAGGCCTAACATAAGTTTATTCCAAATGCCAGTTTACTGTTGGAAATACCAGAGACAAAACGTGCCTGGCTTGGAATGTGTGAAGGCCTTGTCATGTGCCTAATAATAATCTTGTCTATTTTGAGCAGGAAAAAAAGTCAAGGTGAACTGAAGAAAATAAGTCTTTCCCCAAAGGAGGTAGAAGATGGGGAAGATGAGATGTCAGAAGCTAAGGACAATGGCAGTAGAGATGAGGTAATTATATGTAGAGTTGAGCAGAGTAGAATTTATTATTAATGCCAACAATTAAAATCCAGAGTAAAACAGTTAAACTGCATTGTTTAATCTCAAAAGTTGGCCGGGCTGGGTGGCCGTCGCCTGTAATCCCAGCACTCCGGGAGGCAGAGGAGGGTGGGTCGCTTAAGCCCAGGAGTTTGAGACCAGCCTGGGCAACATCGCGAAACCCGTCTCTACTAAAAATACAGAAATTAGCCGAACGTGGTGTCTCCCACCTGTAGTCCCAGCCACTCGGGAGGCTGAGGCAGGAGAATCGCTTGAACCCGGGAGGCAGAGGTTGTAGTGAGCGTGCCACTGCACTGCAGCCTGGGAGACAGAGTCGGTCTCAAAGCAAAAAAAAAAAAAAAAAACAAAAAAAAAAACCACAAACCTCAAAAGTGATATTGCAAACTGTTCAACTAGTATTACAAGTCCACACTAAACTAGATACCAAAACCTGACCAGGTCATTTTGAGAAATCACAGACCACTCTCTTTAATGAGCATAGATACAAAAATTCCAGAAATATTAGCAAATTGAATATCAATGTTATGCAAAGAGTAATACATCATAATGTATCGTGACCAAGTGTGGGTTATTTTGGGAATGCCAAGGTGTTCTTTGTTTGTAAAGTGATACTGGTCTTCTGGTAATACTGGTTTAAATCTCTTCATTCTTTAAATTGATTCATTAAAATCCATTCATTTATGGCCCAGGAGGGCGGTGCTTTCCCTCAGCCCTGCCTGGCTGTTTTAAATTAAAAAAGAAAAAAGAAAAAAAAAAGTCTATTACTTTGTGTACCTGCCAAACATGTTTTCATATTTCTTCTTTTGACATAGTCCTCACTATGTTCTTCTGAGAGTCTCTCCTTTGGAATTTGAAAATAGATAGGTTTAAGTTGAGTCCTGAAAGAATTAAGGTGGGTTAGTGGGTACACAGCTAATGAATATGGAATGTTTCATATGTGCAGCCATTGTACAAGGGCTTTATGCCAGGGGTCCCCAAGCCCTGGGCCACAGACTGGTCTATGGCCTGTTATGAACCAGGCCGCACAGCAGGAGGTGAGTGGTGGGCAAGTGAGGGAAGCTTCATCTGAATTTACAGCTGCCTCCCCATTGCTTGCATTACTGCCTGAGCTCCGCCTCCTGTCAGATCAGCTGCAGCAATAGCATCTCATAGGAACACAGACCCTATTGTGAACTGCACATGTGAGGAATCTAGGTTGTACGCTCCTTATGAGAATCTAATGCCTGATGATTTGTCACTGTCTCCCATCACCCCCAGATGGGACTGTCTAGTTGCAGGAAAACAAGCTCAGGGCACCCACTGATTCTACATTATGTTGAGTTGTATTTCATTATATATTACAATGTAATAACAGAAATAAAGTGCACAATCAATGTAATGTACTTGAATCATCCCTCTCCCCTCCCACCGGATGCATGAAAAATTGTCATCCACAAAACCGGTCCCTGGTGCCAAAAAGGTTTGGGACCACTGCTTTATACATTGGTTCATTTCATCCTCACTGTGACCGGGTTAGGTAGGCATCATATAGCTCCATTTTTTAGACAAGAAAGCGTGCTCGCTTCGGCAGCACATATACTAAAATTAGACAAGAAAGCAGATTTAGCCATTAACCAGCTTGCTCATGTTTCCAGAACTAATAAGTGACAGCCAGGGTTATACATAGGTCTGCTGAATCCAAACCCCCTATACCTTCCCCATTCATTTCTCAGTCTTCTCCTAAGCAGCTTGTTCTGAGAGGCAGATAGCATTTATTTGTTGTCCACTTTGAGCAGCTGGTTGTGTGATAGAAACTTTCTTCAACCCTCTTCAGTCTAATTGTTTTAATTAATCAAAAGTAAAAGTGGGTTTTGGGTGCTCTTGTCACACACACTTATTAGGGATGATGGACTTGTTAATTTACTTGACTGTAGTAACCATTTTGCCATAAGTATATTAAAACAGTTATACACTTTATACAATTTTTTAAAAAGTAAAAGTAGGGAAATCATGAAAATTATCCATCCATACCTTTTGATTTTAATTTAAGACATTATGTATTCTTTTGGCAATATTTTGATACGGGACCAAGGCCTTATCTTTGAGTCCACTACTGGAGTAGCTTATCTTCCCTGCATAAAATACACACATAATGCATCTTCTGCAATTTAAAGTTTGTTTCTTTAAAGCAAAGGAAAACTCTAACATCCTAGTAAGTAAAGCAGTTTGAATACAGATTCCCACAGTTTTACAGCTTTTCCCATTCTTTTATGGTTGCTCATGCACCCTTAACTTGATTGCAGTTTTTTAAGCTTTATCAAATACCTCCAAAGCACTGAAGTTTGTTTTCAGAGACTCAATAACTTTTTGCATTTATTTTATTTTATTTTTTGAGATGGAGTCTCACTTCTGTTGCCCAGGCTTGAGTGCGATGGCTCAGTCTTGGCTCACTGCAACTTCCAGCTCCTGAGTTCAGGTAATTCTTTTGCCTCACCCTCCCAAGTAGCTGGGATTACAGGCATGTGCCACCACGCCCGGCTAATTTTTTATTTTTAGTAGAGATGGGGTTTCATCATGTTGGTCAATCTGGTCTCAAACTCCTCACCTCATGTGATCTGCCCGCCTCGGCCTCCCAAAGTGTTGGGATTATAGGTGTGAGCCACTGCACCCCACCCTTTTTGCGTTGATCGTATTGGTTTATGTGATGTTTAGTTAATTTTGCAGTTGAAACTGCAAATACAGGTTAGCAAACAACACAGCGGGTTTTTATTAAAGATACAGTTCAGCTCACAGGAATAGAGACATCACATTAGTAGGAGTACCACAGAGTGGCCCACTCATGCTTGGGATTTCATAAGCATCAAGTTATTATAGTAAGACCTGTTTGGAATTGAGACAGTCATTTAATCCAGCCAGTTGGTTAAGTTGACATAGATAAGAGAGCATGTACTGTATCGGTTGAGTATCCCTTATCCGAAATGCTTGGGACTGGAAATGTTTTAGACTTCAGATTTTTTGGATTTTGGCATACTTGCAGATACATAAAGAGATATCTTGGGGATGGCACCCAAGTCTAAACACAAAATTCATTTATGTTTCATATATACCTTATATACATAGCCTAAAGGTAGTTTTAGTTTTCCCTCTGGTACACTGAATAAACTGTGTTTTGCACCTGCATTTTGACGCTGACCCGTCACACAGAGTCAGAATTGGGGCTCTAATGACATGAATAATTGATGTATATTCTCCTGGGTCAGTAGCGTCCCTACTTGTAGAAATCTGGATGCTTCCCTGTGGATATTCTGGTTTGTTAGTGCTAAGTGAAGTTTGAGAATTTTTCTTTGGTTTTTTTTTTTTTTTTTTTTTTTTTTTTTTTTTTGAGATAGAGTCTCACTCTGTCACCCAGGCTGGAGTGCAGTGGTGCGATCTCAGCTCACTGCAACCTCCACCTCCTGGGTTCAAGCAATTCTCATGTCTCATCTGCCCAGGTAGCTGGGACTACAGTGTCCACCACCATACCCGGCCAGTTTTTGTATTTTTTTTTTTTTAGTAGAGACAGGGTTTCACCATGCTGACCAGGCTGGTCTTGAACTCCTGGCCTCAGGTGATCTGCCCACCTTGGCCTCCCAAAGTGTTGGGATTACAGACATGAGCCACCATGCCCAGCATTCTGTTTTTTAAATTTTCTTTCTTGAGACAGAATTTCACTCTTGTTGTCCAGGCTGGAGTGCAATGGCGTGATCTCGGCTCACCACAACCTCCGCCTCCTGGGTGCAAGCAATTCCCCTGCCTCAGCCTCCTGAGTAGATAGGATTACAGGCATGCGCCACCACGCCCAGCTAATTTTGTATTTTTAGTAGAGACGGGGTTTCTCTATGTTGGTCAGGCTGGTCTCAAACTCTCGACCTCAGGTGATCCACCCACCTCCACCTCCCAAAGTGTTGGGATTATAGGCGTGAGCCACCGGGCCTGGCCTTGTTTTTTTTCTTTAGACAAGCATGTCAGGTGATTCTGGTGCTGGAAGCTTTTTACTACATTTCTCTAGGAGAAATTCATCCTAGAGAGTTGAAATAGTTGTTGACTTACATGCACGACCCGAATCTTGCACTTAGTGACTGTGCAGTGTGATGGTAGCTTCATGAAGAGGCATCTTTTCATTGTTGCTGTTTCTCCTCCAGGTTCTTGTCCCTCATAAGAATTGCAGGAAGAATACCACTGTCCCGGGAAAGAAAGGGGAGGAAAAGTCTCTGGCTCCTGTGTTTGCTGAGAAGTTAATATCACCAAGCAGGAGGGGAGCCAAGCTCAAGGACCGTGAGAGCCACCAGGAGAATGAAGACAGGAACAGTGAGTTGGACCAGGATGAGGAAGATAAAGAATCCTTCTGCAGGGGGTTCCCGGTGAGTGGCTGTGAGTTAGAGACAAGCTGCTGTGTGTGCCATTCTACGGCACTTGGGGAGAGGTTCTGTTAAAAATCCATCCCTCTGAAAACTGCCTTGGCAATTCCCGGCTGATTCTTCAGGATGGGCCTCATTGATGGGGAGTCTCAGTGGATGTTTGACTTTTGCTTTCTACCTGACCCTAGTCAGAGATTTTTTCTTTTTCCTTTTTTTTTTTTTTTTTTTTGAGACAGAGTCTTGCTCTGTCACCCAGGTTGGAGTGCATTGGTGTGGTCTTGGCTCACTGCAGCCTCTGCCTCCTGAGTAGCTGGGACTACAGGCACACACCACCACACTGGCTAATTTTTGTATTTTTAGTAGAGATGGGGTTTCGCCATGTTGGCCAGGCCATCTTGAACTCCTGACCTGAAGTGACCTGCCCACCTTAGCCCCCCAAAGTGCTGGGATTACAGGCATGAGCCACCATGCCTAGCCCAGAAATTTTCTCTTTGAATACTATACATTGATGAGTTCTGTCTTTATGCTTATGATCCACGCAGGTAGGTCGTCTCAGATTTAATTTTCAGTGGTTTTTTTCTGTCTTGATGGAGTCTGTGTAACATTTAAAATATTGCTACCAAAGCAGTAATTCTTACTATAGTTATTAAAATGCAAGAACAATACATTTAAAATTATTTCATAATAAAGTTAAAATGAGGCTGGGTGTTGTGGCTCATACCCTGTAATCCCAGCACTTTGGGAGGCTGAAGCAGGAGAATCGCTTGAGGCCAGGAGTTCAAGACCAGCTTGGGCAACAGGGCGAGACCCTATCTCTACAAGAAATTAATAAATTAGCCAGGTATGTGGGCATGGTGGCTCACACCTGTAATCCCAGCACTCTGGGAGGCTGAGGTGGGCGGATCACGAGGTCAGGAGTTCAAGACCAGCCTGGCCAATGTGGCGAAACCCCTCTCTACTAAAAATACAAAAATTAGCTGGGCATGGTGGTGCGTGCCTGTAATCCCAGCTACTTGGGAGGCTGAGGCAGGAGAATCACTTGAACCCAGGAGGTGGAGGTTGCAGTGAGCCGAGACTGCACCACTGCACTCCAGCCTGGCAACAGAGTGAGACTCCGCCTCAAAAATAAATAAATAAATAAATGATAAATTAGCCAGGTATGGTGGCACACACCTGTAATCCCAGCTACTAGGTAGGCCGAGGTGAGAGGATGGATTGAGCCAGGGAGATCAAGGCCTCAGTGAGTCGTAGTCTCACCACTGCATTCCAGCCTGTGCAACATAAGTGAGACCCTATCTCAAAATAAAATAAAAGTTAAAGTGGCTGTGAATTTTTTTCTTAGATATTTGTATACAGCCAGATATAAAAGAACAATTGTTCTCTGAGAGGAGAATTTGTCATTCTCAACTAGTCTATGTAATAATAATTGATTAGGTGGCTTCCCTTGTGATTCTAGGGGTGGGGGAAAAGATAAAGCTGGGATGAAAGTTAGAGAAGACCTTCCCATGAGGGCTGAAGATGATGAACAGGATGACGACAGTGGCAGTGACAAAGGCAGTGAGGAAGAGGAGGAGGGGGAAGGTCGGATGATCTGAATCAGCCCTGTTAAGCAGTATGGCTGGCATCATGGAATGCTAGTTGTAAGTGAAGCCCATCAGAAGGGGCTGTTGTATTTATTTTATTAATTTTAATAACTTTCTTATTAATTTAGAAATGCTTTTAAAAGTACCCTGACCAGACTCAACTCATGAGTCTTGTGACAATTAAGTGTAGCTTAGGAATGATGTTTGTGGATAGTATAAAAGTTTCCAGTTTACTCATTAGTGGCCCAAGCAGTTGATTACAAATGCAATATTCTGGCTTTCACCCACAGAACCTATCAAAGAAACACCTGATAAACAAAAGAAGGAAATGGCCAATCAGAAAGAGTCCCCTGGAGCCAAAAAGCAGAAATTAGGAGGTAACAGGCCGGGCGCGGTGGCTCACGCCTGTAATTCCAGCACTTTGGGAGGCCGAGGCGGGCGGATCATGAGGTCAGGAGATCAAGACCATCCTGGCTAACACAGTGAAACCCTGTCTCTACTAAAAGTACAAAAAATTAGCCGGGCGTGGTGGCGGGTGCCTGTAGCCTCAGCTACTCGGGAGGCTGAGGCAGGGGAACGGCGTGAACCCAGGAGGTGGAGCTTGCAGTGAGCCGAGATTGCGCCACTGCACTCCAGCCTGGGCAACAGTGCCAGACTCTGTCTCAAAAAAAAAAAAAAAAAAAGAAAAAGAAAAGAAATTAGAAGGTAGCTTGTTGGCCGTGGTTTAAGGCACAGGAGATGCATGGAGAATGTCACATTGGCAAAAACTTAGTCTCCATTAGCCCAAATGAGCAACAATGGGATTTGCTACAGAAGCTTGGTGTTACAATTTTCAGTGGATTTTCTTTTAGTGCTACTTTTTCTGAACTGAGTTCTTTTTTTTTTTTTACCTTTTTGTGTAGCAACTGAACCATGTGTAGCATTCCAGCTGTTTGTTGGAAACCTGAATTTCAACAAAACTGCTGAACTAAAAGTTGGCCTCAGTGAATTTTTTGCTAAAAATGATCTTGAAGTTGTTGGTGTCAAAGTTGGCTTGTCCAGGTAAATACCAATCAACTAAGAAGGTTTTTAAGAGCATATCAGCCCAGCACTTACTATTCCTGGAGAATTTAGATGTTCCAGTAGCTTTATACTACTTCATGATGGTTCATAGGCTGCTGTCTTCTCAGGTCCTTTTGTTACCTGCTCTTCACCCTTTGGTGGGATTTTACCTCAGTCACTTGCAGTTTAAAATGAATATGTAAAATCCTTCAGTGGCTCATGTTTAGTAAATCTGTTATATTAAACTTTGCTACCCCATTTTCCCAACCAAAATATTAAAATAATCCCAAGATCTTCCAAGTCTTAGAGACGGGGTCTCGCTGTTTTACTCAGGCTGGTCTCAAACTCCTGGGCTCAAGTGATCCTTCCACCTCAGCTTCCCAAAGTGCTGGGATTACAGGTGTGAGCCACTGTGCCCTGCCTGTTTCTTAAAAATTAAAAAAAAAAATTTTTTTTTTTGAGACAGTCTCCGTCTGTCGCTCAGGCTAGAGTGCAGTGGTGCGATCTCACTGTGGCCTGCTTGTTTCTTAAAAATTCCAAAAAAATTTTTTTTTGAGACAGTCTCCCTCTGTCGCTAGAGTGCAGTGGCGCGATCTCAGCTTACTGTAGTCTCTACCTTCCAGGTTCAAGCAATTCTCCTGCCTCAGCCTCCCGAGTAGCTAAGATTACAGGCGCCTGCCACCATGCCCAGCTAATTTTTGTATTTTTAGTAGAGACGGGGTTTTGCCATGTTGTGCAGACTGGTCCTGAACTCCTGGTCTCAAGTGATCCGCCAGTCTCAGCCTCCCAGAGTGCTGGGATTACAGGTGTGAACCCCTGCACCAAGCCAAAAATAAATACATAAATAAATAACTTTTTTTGAAACAGGGTCTCACTCCGTTGCCCAGGCTGGAGTGCAGTGGTGTGATCATGGCTCACTGCAACCTCTGCCACCTGGGCTCAAACCTCCCACCTCAGCCTCCTGAATAGCTGGGACTACAGGCACACATCACCATGCCTTTTTTGTACATGAGGTTTTGCCATGTTGCCCAGGCTGATCTCAAACTCCTGAGCTCAAGTAATCCTCCCACCTCAGCCTCCCAAAGTGCCGGGATTACAGGTGTGAACCATTGCGCCCAGCCAAAATTTGTAATTTCAAGCCACACTTTCTATAGCTCTTGGTTAAATTTTGTCAGTTGTTAAGCAGAAAACTAATAGAGATGTCAATAGGCAAACTCTGCACTGATTCTCAGTCCTTGCTCTAGAATGAGGTCTCTTGACTTCAGCATTACTGACATTCTGGGCTGGACAATGTTTTTTTGGAGACAGGGCCTCTGGCTCTTTCATCCAGGCTGGAATGCAATGGTGCGATCTCGGCTCACTGCAACCCCTGCCCTCCAGCTCAAGCCATCTTCCCACGTCAGCCTCCCGACTAGGTGGGACCACAGGCATGTACCACTATGCCTGGCTAATTTTTGTGTGTGTGTATTTTCTGTAGAGACAGGAAATACATGTTGACCAGGCTGGTCTCAAACTCCTGAGCTCAAGCAGTCTGCATGCCTTGGCCTCGCAAAGTGCTGGGATTGCAGGCATGAGCCACTGCACCGGGTCTGGGCTGGGCAGTTCTATGTTATGGTGGCTGTCCAGTTCATTGTGGGATGTTTAGCAACCTCCCTGGATTCTACCCATTAGACACTAGATGATTCCCTGTTTGTAACAGCCAAAAATGTCTCTAGAGATTGTCAAGCTTGCCCCCTGGGTAAGAACTAGTTCTCCATAGTTACTTCACAGTACTGACTGCCAGTTTGTGGAGCCTTGCTTTTAAATTGTAAATTAGGCAACTGCTCGTGACTTAGTGCTAATTTCTATTCCAACAGCTAGTGTGATTAGCTAACCAGAGGCATATGCTTTTCATCTTACCTGTGTGTGCTTTTTCCCTTTTCTTCTACATCTCTGTAGGAGATTTGGTTATGTGAATTTTTTTTTTTTTTTTTTTTTTTTTGAGACAGTCTTGCTCTGTCGCCCAAGCTGGAGTGCAGTGGTGCTATCTTGGCTCACTGCAAGCTCCGCCTCCCAGGTTCCCGCCATTCTCCTGCCTCAGCCTCCCAAGTAGCTAGGACTACAGGCACCCACCACCACACCCGGCTAATTTTTTTGTATTTTTTTAGTAGAGATGGGGTTTCACTGTGTTAGCCAGGATGTTCTCGATCTCCTGACCTCGTGATCCACCTACCTCGGCCTCCCAAAGTGCCGGGATTACAGGCGTGAGCCACCGCGCCCAGCTGGTTATGTGAATTTTAAATCTGCTGATCAAGAAAAAGCCTTGGAACTAAGTGATACAAAAGTCCTTGGGTATGAAATTAAAGAAACCAAAGGGAAAGGAAACAAAGGTATGCAAACAAGGTAATTTGTTCAAAGGTATCCGTGTATCTAGAAGATTCTGGGTCAGGCAGGAATATCACATTCTTTCGAATTTGATGCAAGTAGTCCTCAGTTTCCGACAGGCCACCTGCCTCCGTGGCACCTTGCCCTCTCTCCTGTGCTTGAGCTGCATGGCTCACCTTTCTCTGTCATAACATTCTTTCCAGGACTCAGTCTCTGGCTACTTGAAACCCATCCATCCAGTTTTAGCTTAAATATCACTTCCTCAGATCAGAAAACTCTTTCCTTACCCCCACACTACTAGACTTCCTCATTGCCCCTTTTACTTGTCCATCCTGGCACTTATCGAAGTTTATAACTACATGACCCTTCATTTACCAGTCTTCTCCAACAAGAACACATTCCTGAGAGCAGAGGCCAAGTTTGTGTTTTCACAGCGAGCATGTAGCACAGGCCCTAGCCCAGAGTATGTGTTCAAATATTTGTTAAACTAATGAAGATGTATTGTTTCCACTTTGCAACTCTTTGAGGGGTATTTTTTCTTTTTTCTTTTCTTTTTCTTTTTTTTAAACAGAGTCTCGTTCTGTCGCCCAGGCTGGAGTGCAGTGGTGCGATCTTGGCTCACTGCAACCTCCACCTCCCGTGTTCAAGCCATTCTCCTGCCTCAGCCTCCCGAGTAGCTGGGATTACAGGCACGTGCTACCACACCCGGCTAATTTTTTGTATTTTTAGTAGAGACGGGGTTTCACTGTGTTAGCCAGGATGGTCTTCATCTCCTGACCTTGTGATCCGTCCACCTCGGCCTCCCAAGGTGCTGGGATTATAGGCATGAGCCACTGCGCCCCACCCAAGGGGTATTTTTTCTATCTTAGGGGACTTTTGATGCTTACTAAATCTAAACTCACCAAAAATATTCTTTTGCTTTTATGTAGATCAAAATGCCAAAACACTTTTGATCAAGAACCTGCCTGACAAAGTCACTCCACATGAATTAAAAGAAGTGTTTGAGGATGCTTTTCAAATCAGATTAGTAAGCAAAGATGGGATGAGTAAAAGGTATGTTTTGCACCTTGTACTGAAAAAGAATGTATGTCTACTGGATACGAACATAATGGAATTTCCTTACATTCTCTCAAATCTTTTATGCCTGATTTTAGAGAAGGAAAGAGTAGTTATCCAGATTTCTGCCAGTAGGCATAAAAAGCCGAAGGGGACATCATAAAGGGACAGCCAAAACTCCTAGAAAACTGTAGTGGTGCTATAGAGAAATAGAGACTTCATCTGCTACCAAGTACAAGATTGAAGATTGGAATTTATTCATAGATTATGTACATTCCGTCTTCTCTCTCCAGGGCTGACTCCACTAGAATAATGTACTTAGTAACTTGCTTAGACAGGTACCAAAATAGCACATAGAATTGAATTGTTAGGTTTATGTTGTAACCAATTAATGAAACACTGTCCTTAGATATCTAGGCTTTGGTAGAGTAAGAGAGTGAATATGGTGAAATTAGAGAGGGTGGAGTATAATATATTTTGAAGGGATTGTCACTGAGGTGAAAATTGAGTATTGGGTTTACAGATACATTTGAGCTAAATGTGTTGGTGTAGGTGAACTCTAAAATAATCTGTAGCAGTATGTTCTGATGAACATAATCTCTAGAAAGAATACTACAGATCTTACAAGCATAAGATAGAACTGTATGTATTGACCTGGAAAGCCATGATAAATATGGGAAAACAAATCTGAAAGAATAAATTCCAAATTGTTAGCAGTGTTTACTAGGAGGAGATTTGGGAGCACTCTGCCTATAGTCTCCAGAAAACCAGCAAACAAGTTCCTGCCAAAAGCTATATAATTTCTCGAAGTTTAATTAGGTTTTAATTAAATATACTTAAATCTTTGTAATCATTTCTCTACCTGAAGAATTACTGTATCACTTCTCAGCCTTTTGGCTAAGATCAAGTGTAGTATCTGTTTTTTCAGTTTAATATCTGATATGTCCTAAATTAAAAATAATAAAAAATAAATAAAGGGGAGATAAGAGAAACCAGAGACTCCATGGCCATGTGAAATAAAGCATAGTACCTATGCCAGAAAAGAGTGTGGTGCAGGCTGGGCATGGTGGCTCATGCCTGTAATCCCAGCACTTTGGGAAGCCAAGGCTGGCGGATCATGAGGTTAGGAGATTGAGACCATCCTGGCCAACATGGTGAAACCCCGTCTGTACTAAAATACAAAAAATTAGCTGGGCGTTGTGGCATGCTCCTGTAGTCCCAGCTACTCGGGAGGCTGAGGTAGGGGAATTGCTTGAACCCGGGAGGCAGAGGTTGCAGTGAGCCAAGATTGGGCCACTGCACTCCAGTCTGGTGACAGAATGGGACTCCATCTCAAAAACAAAACAAAACAAAAACAACAACAGAATGTGGTGCATTATGTTTAAGAATCTGACTCAGACCAGGCACGGTGGCTCATGCCTATAATCCCAGCACTTTGGGAGGCCGAGGCGGGGGGATCACCTGAGCTCAGAAGTTTGAGACCAGCCTGGCCAACGTGGTAAAACTCCGTCTCTATTAAAAATACAGAAGATTAGCCAGTCATGGTGGTACACACCTGTAATCCCAGCTACTCAGGAGGCTGAGACAGGAGAATCATTTCAAGCCAGGAGGTAGAGGTTGCAGTGAGCAGAGATCGTGCCACTTCACTCCAGCCTGGGCAACGAGCAAAACTCTGTCTCAAGAAGAAAGAATCTGACTCGATATGTCCTTATTCATACCTTTCACCAAATTAAATTACAGGTTCATTAGAGATTTCATGTAAAATATGAAACCATAAAGTATTAGAGGAAGACATAGAGAATATTTTTGGGTTTTATTTGTTTTAATAATCTTCAGGAGAGGAAGGCCTTTTGAAGTATGACACAATCCTGGAAGTCCCAAAAGAAAAGATATATAAATTTGGCTAGGCACAATGACTCACACCTGTAATTCCAGCACTTTGGGAGGCCGAGGCGGGTGGATCACCTGAGGTTAGGAGTTCCAGACCGGCCTGGCCAACATGGTGAAACCCTGTCTCTACTAAAAATACAAAAAAATTAGCTGAGCATGATGGTGGGCGCCTGTAATCCCAGCTACTCGGGAGGCTGAGGCAGGAGAATCGCTTGAACCTAGGAGGTGGAGGTTGCAGTGTGCTGAGATCATGCCATTGCACAACAGCCTGGGTGACAAGAGCGAGGGAAACTCTGTCTCAAAAAAAAAAAAAAAAAAAAAGATATATAAATTTGACTGCAGAAATATGTTTTTATATGGAGGAAAAAAAAATCCCCATAAGTAAAGTCAAAAGACAAGTGACAAACCAGGGAAAAATATTGGTAACTCATCAAAACTGAAGACTGGTTTTACTGATATAAAAGTGCACCAGAGGCCAGGTGCAGTGGCTCACGCCTGTAATCCCAGCGCTTTGGGAGGCCGAGGCAGGCGGATCACCTGAAGTCGGGAGTTTGAGACCATCCTGGCTAACATGGTGAAACCCCATCTCTACTAAAAATACAAAAAATTAGCCAGGCATGGTGGTATGCGCCTGTAATCCCAGCTACTCAGGAGGCTGAGGCAGAAGAATCGCTTGATCCCGGGAGGCAGAGGTTGCAGTGAGCCGAGATCGCGCCACTGCACGCCAGCCTGGGCGACAAAGCAAGACTGCCTCTCAAAAAAAAGTGCACCAGGCCAGGCATGGTGGCTCACGCCTGTAATCCCAGCACTTTGGGAGGCTGAGGCAGGTGGATCACCTGAGGTCAGGAGTTCGAGACCAGCCTGGTCAACATGGTAAAACCCTGTCTCTACTAAAAATACAAAAAATTAGCCAGGCATGGTGGCAGGCACCTGTAGTCCCAGCTACTCGGGAGGCTGAGGCACGAGAATCACTTGAACCCGGGAGGCGGAGGTTAGTGAGCCGAGATTGCACCATTGCACTCCAACCTGAGCAACAAGAGTGAAACTCCATCTTAAAAAATAATAATAAATAAATAAAAATAAAGCATGTCCCCGCGATGAAACCTTCTGAAGGCCAGGTGTGGTGGCTCACACCTGTAATCCCAGCACTTTGGGAGGCCAAGGTGGGCAGATCATCTAAGGTCAGGAGTTCCAGACCAGCCTGGCCAGCATGGTGAAACCCTGTCTCTACTAAAAACAGAAAAAATTAGCCAGGCGTGGTGGCAGGCACCTGTAATCCCAGCTACTCGGGAAGCCGAGGCAGGAGAATCGCTTGAACTTGGGAGGCGGAGGTTGCAGTGAGCCGAGATCACGCCATTGCACTCCAGCCTGGGCAACAGAGCAAGACTCCGTCTCAAAAATAAATAAATAAAATAAAAGTGCACCTAACAAATGAGTAAGAAAAATACCAACAATTTAGGGGAAATACAGGCAGGCTACAGACAGACAGGAACGGAGTTTTAAGCATAGGAAAAGATACTCATCCTCACTCATAGTAAAACAATTTAAAATAAAATCTACACTGAGATACAACTTTTTACCTATCAAGTAGTCACAGATCGAAAGGTTTGTTAGCACAGTGGAGAAGAGGGTAAAGAAACTGGCATGCTCATACTTTGTTATTGGAAGTGAAATTGGAGAAATCTCTATGGAGATTAGGTACTTAGCCATAGCTACCAAAGTTACGGTTGCAGTTACCATTTTATCTTGCAGTTCCACTCCTAAGAATTTATCCTACAGATAGTCTCAGACAAGTGTGAAATAATGTATTGCAAAGTTGTTTGATGCAAAATTAGAATTAACCTGAATATCAAGCAACAGGTGGTTAAAATTGTCTGGCAGATCCATAAGATATTTTTCTATATAGCTGTAAAAAGGAATGAAATCGCATTTTGTGTACTGAAGGGAAATAATCTCCAGTATACATTATTAAGTGAAAAAAGACAAAGTGTATATTAAGTGAAAAAAGACAGTGTGTACAGTATTCTGCCTTTTATGTAAAAACATAATGGAGAACACACTGTACACAAAAAATAACATGGATCAAAGACCTAAATGTAAGAGCTAAAACATAAAATCCTTAGAAGAAAACACACTTTGTGCACGACGATTAAAGAAAATTGAGAAGTTGGGCTTAATCAAAATAAAAAATGTTTGTGTTTCAAAGGCCATATTTAAAAAGTAAAAAGAAAATCTGTAGACTGGGCCGGGCGTGGTGGCTCACGCCTGTAATCCCAGCACTTTGGGAGGCCGAGGCGGGCGGATCACGAGGTCAGGAGATCGAGACCATCCTGGCTAAGATGGTGAAACCCCGTCTCTACTAAAAATACAAAAAAAGTTAGCCGGGCGAGGTGGTGGGCGCCTGTAGTCCCAGCTACTCGGAAGGCTGAGGCAGGAGAATGGCGTGAACCTGGGAGGCGGAGCTTGCAGTGAGCTGAGATAGTGCCACTGCACTCCAGCCTGGGCGACAGAGCGAGACTCCTCAAAAAAAAAAGAAAAAGAAAATCTATAGACTTGCCGGGCACAGTGGCTCACGCCTGTAATCCCAGCACTTTGGGAGGCCAAAGTGGGTGGATCACCCGAGGTCAGGAGTTAGAGACCAGCCTGGCCAACATGGCAAAACCCCGTCTCTACTAAAAATACAAAATTAGCCAGGCGCGGCGGTGAGCGCCTGTAATCCCAGCTACTTGGGAGACTGAGGCAGGAGAATCGCTTGAACCTGGGAGGTGGAGATTGCAGTGAGCCGTGATTGTGCCATTGCACTCCAGCCTGGGCAACAAGTGAAACTCCGTCTCAAAAAAAAAGAAAAAAGAAAAAATCTATAGACTGGAAGAAAATATTTGCAAATCATATATCTGATAAGGGACTTGTGTCCAGATATATAAAGAACTCACATTACAATTCAACAATAAAAAGGCAACCCAATTAAAAAATGGGCAAAGGATTTGAATGGACGTTTCTCCAAACGAGGCATATGAATGGCCGATAAGCATGCAAAAAGATGCTCAACGTTAGTTGTTAGGGAAATGCAAATCAAAACCATGATGTGATACACTTCACATTCATTAGAATGGCTAGAATAAAGAAGGCAAACAGTAACAAATGTTGACAAGGATGTGGAAAAGGTGGAGCCCTCATATGTTGCTGGTGGGAATGTAAAATAATGCAGTTGCTTTGGAGAAGTTTGATAGTTTCTCAAAATGTTAAACATAGAATTGCCATATGGTCTAGAAATTCTCTTAAGTATCTACCTCAAAGAAAAGAAAACATATGTTCACGCTCTCCTGCAAATGTTCATGTCAGCATTATTTAATAGTCAAAAAGTAGAAATGACCCAAAATGTCTGTCAGTTGATGGATTGATAAAGTATGGTATGTCATTCTGTATATGACATGTCCAGTATAGCCAAATCTATATAAACAGAAACTAGAGCAGTAGTTGCTTGTGGCTTGGAGTGAGAATGGGTTGGGAGGAATGAGGAGTGACTGCCGATGGGTATTTTCGGGGACAATACAAATGTTCCAAAGTTAGTTTACAATGATGATTGTACAGTTGTGTAAACATATTAGAAACCATTGTAAAGTTTAAATGGGTGGATTTTATAATATGTAAATTATATCTCAAGCTTTTTAAGAAAAATTGTGTGTGCATATACATTTGCTTTTATATACACAGAATGTTCCCTCTATGGTTAGAAATTGGGTGGCCTGGAATAGGAATATAAGAAAGACTACACCATATCCTTTTTTTTTTTTTTCCTTTTTCTACATGTTCTAAACCATATCCTTTTCTACTTTTTGGATTTTGAATCTTGTATATTACTGATTCAGAAGACAAATAACTGTCTGTGGCCCTAAATGCTGACTGTTCTTCTCTCCCTCACCTCATCCCCACAATTGCAGGATTGCATATATTGAATTCAAGTCACAAGCTGAGGCAGAGAGAGCCTTGGAAGAAAAGCAGGCAACAGAGATCGATGGGCTTGCCGTAGTTCTCGACCATATTGGAGAGAAAAGCCAGGGCCAAGAAACTAGAGATAGAAAGAACAGCACCTGGAGAGGTGAGGGGTCCCAGAGCTCTGAGGATTGAGATTTACCAGGGTTGTCACAGGTGGATCCCAAGGGATCCTCTGGTATGAGGTTAGGGGCACTCGGCACTTTATTTTTTTATTATTATTTTGAGACAGGGTCTCACTCCCTTCACCCAGGCAGGAGCGCAGTGGCACAATCATGACTCGTGGCAGTCTCGATTTCCTGGGCTCAGGTGATCCTCCTACCTCAGCCTCCCGAGTAGCCAGACTACAGATGGGAAAGCCACTCAGCACTTTATTTTTTATTTTATTTTATTTTATTTTTATTTATTTATTTTTTTAGATGGAGTCTCTCTCTGTCGCCCAGGCTGGAGTGCAGTGGCACAGTCTCGGCTCACTGCAACCTCTGCCTCCCAGGTTCAAGCGATTCTCCTGCCTCAGCTTCCCGAGTAGCTGGGATTACAGGTGCCCGCCACCACACCTGGCCGAGATCACACCACTGCACTCCAGCCTGGGTAACAGAGCCAGACCTCTTGTCTCACAACAAAAAAAAGGAAACCCATCAGTTTATTTTTTCTTTTTTGGGCACCCTCTAGGATTTTGTTTGAACAAGCTCTTATATCTGTGGTTTCAGAATTAGATATTTAATTCTCTTCAGATATTAATTTTCTTCAAGTAGAGTTTTTGCAGGTTTAAACAAGTGACCCCAAACCAGTGTCCCTAATTTGCCTTATCTGATCGGCAAACATGTTGGCTTATTCTGTAAGAGACCATTGAATTTGTTATGAGTATTTCAAAAAATCAAAAAATTTCACATAAACCCCTGGATTTCCAGCTTCTTTTGATACAACAGAAAATCTGCCCAGGTGCAGTGGTTCACACTTGTAATCCCAGCACTTTGGGAGGCTGCGGTGGGTGGATCGCTTGAGCCCTGGAGTTCAAGACCAGCTGGGGCAACATGGAGAGACCCCATCTGTAAAAAAAAACAAAACAAAACAAAACAAAATTAGCTGGGCGTGGTGTTGCATACCTGTAGTCCTAGCTAACTCAGGAGACTGAGGTAGGAGGATTGCCTGAGCCTGGGAGGTCGAAGCTACAGTGAGCCATGATGGTGCCACTGCACTCCAGCCGAGGGGACAGAGTGAGACCCTATCTGTCTCAAAGAAAAAGGAAAGAAAATGCAGCCATGGTGGCACCGTGGCTGCATTCCCACATGGCAGCAGTTGGCTGGCGATGAGAAGTAGCTGCTTCCTTTTAGGTGTGGCCTTTGCTCTTGTTTGCTGGTAACCCCCACAGTTCCTGAGGGTCTCCCCACCAACAGCGGTGGGAACAGCACAACACTTGCACTTTTAAACATAGAGTTAATACTTTTTTCTTAGAAAATAGCCCTTTTTTTTATAGTAAAGATGACATGGCTGGGCATGGTGGCTCATGCCTGTAATCCCAACACTGGGAGGCTGAGGAGGGCAGATGATGAGGTCAGGAGTTCGAAACCAGCCTGGCCGGCATGGTGAAACCCCGTCTCTTAACAAAAATTAGCCGGGTATGATGGCACATACCTGTAATCCCAGCTACTCAGGAGGCTGAGGCAGGAGAATTCCTTGAACTCGGGAGGTGGAGGTTGCAGTGAGCCAAGATCGCACCACTGCACTCCAGCCCGGGCGACAGAGCGAAACTCTGTCTTCGGGAAAAAAAAAAAAAAGGATGACATTTTAATATTTCTTATGCATTTGTCTCTTCCACAAGTGGAAAGACAAAGTATAGAACAAGACATCCATACTTTTCAAGAAAAATGGGAGAGAGCCTATTTTTTTTTTGTGGAAGTAAAGAATGTTCCTACATGTTGAATATGCAAAGTCTGTCTGTGTTGAAAGAGCATACCCTAAGACACCATTATGAAACAAACCATAGCAAGAACCACGATGGATATACAGAAAAGATGCATGACAAAAAACTTAACAAACTGAAAAAAAGACTGAGATTTCAACATGACTTGCTTTTGAATGTGAATAAAATAGGTGATGTTGCTATGGAGTGTAGTTATATATTAAGTGAGAAAATTGCCCAGGCATCAAAACCTTTTACAAATGGGGAGTTTATAAAAGAATGCTTGTTGAATGCAGCAGAAATTATGTGCCCTGAACAGAGACAAGCATTTGCAAATATAAGACTAACTGGTAACATTATTGCTCAGCATGTTGATGATATGGCTGAAAACTTACAGGACAGGTTTCAAGAAAAAGTGAAATCATTTGTGGCTTTCTCTATCGCAGCTCATGGGAACACTGATATAAATAATGCTCCCCAGTTGGCTGTGTTCATTCGTGGTGTTGATGAAACTTTTGATGTGACCGAAGAACTTTTAGATATGGTACCCATAACAGGCACAGCATCAGGAAATGACATATTTTTATGTGTTGAGAAAAGTCTTAAAAAATTTAATGTAGACTGGTCAAAATTAGTAAGTGTTAGCACAGATGGTAATTCTGCAATGGTTGGTGTTAAACAACTTGTTACAAAACTAAATCTAAGGTGGCAGGGCTTTGCAAAGGCACAGAACTTAAGTGTGTGCATGGCCTCATTCTCCAGGAGTCACTTTGTGCTAAAAAGTTAAAAATGAATCACGTCATGGACATAGTAATTTACAGCATAACCTGGATACATTCCCATGGCTCAAACCACAGAAAGTTCAACACTTTGTTCAGTGAGTTAGATGCACAATATGGAAGCCTGTTCTGTGACATGGAAGTGAAGTGGCTGAGTCGTGGTATGGTGCTAAAGTAGTTTTTTGAACTGTTGGAAGAAATTGACTTTTTCATGTCCTCTAAAGGAAAATCTGTGCCTCAGCTCACTAGCAAAAATTGGGTCAAAGACTTAGCCTTTTTGATTAACATTACAACACATCTAAATACATTGGATATTTCTCTGCAAAGACATTCACAAGTGGTTACACAAATGTATGATTCAATTCACTAATTCCTAGCAAAATTGTGTCTTTGGGAAACTCATTTGACAAGGAACAATCTGGCCCACTTCCCTACACTGAAATTAGTTTCTGAAAATGAAAGCGATGGCCTGAACTATATTCCAAAAATTAAAGAATTGAAGACTGAATTCCAAAAAAGATTATCTGATTTCGAACTTTATGAAAATGAACTGATACTGTTCGGTTCACCTTTCTTGATGAATATTAATCATGTGAATGCAGAGCTGCAAATGGAGGTTATTGAATTGCAGTGCAACACTATACTGAAAACTAAATATGATGATGTGCGAATCCCAGAATTCTACAAATTCCTAGGTAATGGTTACCCTAAATATAAAAAACATTGTGCAAAGATTCTGTGCATGTTTGGAAATACCTATGTTTATGAGCAGCTATTTTCTCTTATGAAACTAAGTAAAACTAAATATTGCTCCCAGTTAAAGGAAAGATGAATTCTCTGCTGCACGTTGCTATGCAAGATTCACAACCTGATGCTGATTGATATCTTGGGCCCTAAGAAAGGAATGTTAGATTTCGGATTTCAAATCTGAGAAGTAATAAATTACGAAACTTGGGATAATTATTTCTATTTTCAAATTATATTTTTTCAATATGAAGTTTAGAGTACAATCTCTGGCATTATATATGTTTGTTAAATCTTATACCATATAAAATAAAGTTGGATTATACTTTTGGTGGTTTTTTACACCTCGCCTTTCTGGCCTTTTTTCAAGTTTATAAACCTCTGCCCTAAAAGAAGCCACATTTTTCTTAAAGGCACTTGTGAGCCTGGGATGTGAACAAAGGAGTCAGGTGGATGAACTGAATGTTTGGACACCTTGTGCGACCCTATCCCTAAGCACGACAGACCTGCCACAGTCATCTTGGGGTTCAGGCCAGGGTAACTAACCCCCTTCCCTGTACAGGCTGGGTGTCAGAGCCATTGGACTTTTTTGTGGTGCTTCCATTTGGATTTACACACTTCTTTCGAAGTTCCAACATTGTTGGTCAGCTTACAGTCAGTGTGGCTGGCGCAGAAACATTCTGCCTCTTACAGGCAGGGATGCTTGTTCCTTTGGCATTGGGGCACCCAGGGGAGTGCACAATGGGGTGTCGATGTGTGAAAGAGCAGATTTTTCCAGGGAGAAGGCCTATAGCTGCCAGCAGAGTCTTAGGTCTGTGACTCAAACAGTGTTTTTCCACTGACATAGCGAGATGTCTACTCACTACTGTAGAAGCCATATCTTAAAAAATTAGTCTAGCCAGGCGTGGTGGCTCACACCTGTAATCCCAGCACTTTGGGAGGCCGAGGCGGGTGGATCATGAGGTCAAGAGATCGAGACCATCCTGGCTAACACAGTGAAACCCCGTCTCTACTAAAAATACAAAAAATTAGCTGGGCGTGGTGGCAGGCTTCTGTACTCCCCGCTACTTGGGAGACTGAGGCAGGAGAATCGCTTGAACCCGGGAGGTGGAGGTTGCAATGAGTGGAGATCGCGCCACTGCACTCCAGCCTGGCGACAGAGCAAGACTCTGTCTCAAAAAAAAAAAAAAAAAAAAAAAAAGAAAAATTTTGGGAAAATACTTGTAATCTCAGCAGAGGTAAGTCCTGTAAATATTTAGGCATGCTTTCTTTCAATTTTCTTTCTTTTTTTTTTTTTTTGAGATGGACTTTTGCTCTTGTTGCCAGGCTAGAGTGCAATGGCACGATCTTGGTTCACCGCAACCTCCGCCTCCTGGGTTCAAGCGATTCTCCTGTGTCAGCCTCCCGAGTAGCTGGGAGTACAGGCACCTGCCACCACGCCTGGATAATTTTGTATTTTTAATAGAGACAGGGTTTCTCCATGTTGGCTAGGCTGGTCTCGAACTCCTGACCTCAGGTAATCCGCCTGCCTCGGCCACTCAAAGAGCTGGGATTACAGGCGTGAGCCACCATGCCTGGCCTTCTTTCAGTTTTCAATGTGCGATTTTATGTGGTTGAACACATTATGGATGGATCATAGTGTATCCTGCTCTCTGCCCTCCCTCCCCCACTCAACAGTAAGCCCTAAACAGCTCTCAGTCTTAAGGCTCAGGTTGTGTTTATTTGATTCCTCAGGAGCGCACTGATGGGCTTTGCTAGCTGGTGAGTTCTCTCAGCAACATGTGAGCATGGCTGAGTTGATTTCTCAATGTAGGGTCCCTCTTCCTTTCTGCCAGGCTCATAGAAGGCTGGAAAAAAACCCTGCCTATTCCAGGAAGGAAAGGCAGATCTCACCTCTGGAGATCCTCAGGACAGCCTCAGTGCAGAGGTCTTGGGACTGCTAATGAGTGTGAAGCTGAGCTCCAACAGCCACAGCAGAGCAAAGAGATTAAGACGGAGTGGCTTTAGGGCAGGGCGGTGAGGTCTTGGGGCTCTGGTAGCCTCTGAGAAAGCCAACTTAGACGGCAAACCCAGATTCAGATTCCCTTCTTTAATAAGAGAGACTTGACTATAAATGTGGGTGACAGTGCGGTGGTGAGGACCAAGTGGGCGCTCACAACAGGCCTCTGGAGGATGAGTGAGATGGCAGGGCAGGGCCAGGCTCTTCTGCAGAGGAAACTTGGGGACCATTTCGGAAAGGATGAGTGACTAAAGGTACAGAGTGACTTTGAGGATGACAGTGCAGCCGATGACAAGGCAGGGCAGTGGGAAGAGGGCCCAGGCATGGAGATCAATGTTGGTTGGGGTTAAGGATGGGGAGACTGGCTAGGCAAGGGGCCTCTGAACGTCAGGTCATTATGGTTGAGCCTTTTGGCTCTGGGTGAGCGAGGCACAGGCCCAAGCTCTGCTTTCAGCTGCGTTCCCCTGTAGGAGTGGAAGCAGTCTCACAGCTGCACTCTTACGCATCTGACTCCTGGCTCCTCGGAGGCTCATGCCATCTGGCCCTACCCTTCCCCACTCAGCTGTGGTCATCTAGAACCCTATCTGGCTTTTTTGTTGTTTTTTTTGTTTTTGTTTTTAGACAGGATCTCACTCTTGCCCAGGCTGGAGTTCAATGGTGCAGTCACAGCTCACTGCAGCCTCGACCTTACAGGTTCAAGCTGTCTTCCCACCTCAGCCTCCCAAGGAGCTGGAACCACAAGTATGTGCCTCCATAGCTAGTTTTTTAAAATTTTTGTAGAAATGGGGTCTTGCTATGTTGCCAGGCTGGTCTCGAACTCCTGGGCTCAAGTGATCCTCCTGCCTTGGCCTCACAAAGCGATAGGATTACAGGCATGAGCCACTGCACCTGGCTCCCTATCTGTGGGCAGCAAGCCACACAGGTGCTGAGGCAAGAGACCGAGGGCATGAGCTGTTGCAGTATTATAAAATATATAAAATAAGAATAGTTATACTAGCTATAGATCATAGATATGATTATATATGAATATCATTAATCATTAGTTTGTAGCAATGACTCTTTATTCCAATATTATAATAATCCTTGCTCTGCAATCATAACCTAGGAAAAACCAGGCCATACAGAGATAGGAGCTGAGGGGACATAGTGAGAAGTGACCAAAAGACAAGAGTGCGAGCCTTCTGTTATGCCCGGACAGGGCCACCAGAGGGCTCCTTGGTCTAGCGGTAACACCAGTGTCTGGGAAGACGCCGGATGCCAAGTGGACCGTGGTCTAGTGGTAGCAACAGTGTCAAGGAAAAACACCCGCTACTTAGCAGACTGGGAAAGTGTGGCGGGGGGTGGTCTCCCGTTCCCCGGGGGAGTTTAGAGAAGACTCTACTCCACCTCTTCAGGCCCGCCTGCAGTTATCCGGAGGCCTAACCGTCTGTCTCCCTGTGATGCTGTGCTTCAGTGGTCACGCTCCTAGTCCGCCTTCATGTTCCATCCTGTACACCTGACTCTGCCTTTTAGATAGCAGTAGCAAATTAGTGAGAGTACTAAAAGTCTCTGATATGCAGAAATAATGGCGTAAGCTGTCTCTTTCCTCTCTCTCTCTGCCTTGGCTGCCAGGCAGGGAAGGGCCCCCTGTCCAGTGGACACGTGACCCATGTGACCTTACCTATCATTGGAGATGGCTCACACTCCTTACCCTGCCCCTTTGTCTTGTATCCAATAAATGTCAGTGCAGCCTGGCATTCGGGGCCACCACCGGTCTCCGCGTCTTGGTGGTAGTGGTCCCCCGGGCCCACCTGTCTTTTATCTCTTTTTCTAGTGTCTTTATTTCTACAATTTCTCATCTCCGCACATGGGGAGAAAAACCCACCGACCCTGTGGGGCTGGTCCCTACACCTATCTGGTATTTGTTAAAGAGCCTAGACCCCTGGCTTATGGGCTTCTTCCCATCCCTACTTCTGGGACCTCAGCCTCCCAGCTGGTCCTGGATATTCAGGTCCCAGGTGTTTACCTGCCTTAAGAAGTCCATAGGTGGGGCCTAGCGTTGTAGCTCATGCCTATAATCCCAGCACTTTGGGAGGCCAAGGCGGGTGGATTACCTGAGGTCAGGAGTTCGAGACCAGCCTGGCCAACATGCAGAAACCCCATCTTTACTAAAAACACAAAATTAGCCGGGCATGGTGGCGCATGCCAGCAATCCCAGCTACTCGGGAGGCTGAGGCAAGAGAATCACTTGAATCTGGGAGGTGGAGGTTGTGGTGAGCTGAGATCGTGCCATTGCACTCCAGTCTGGGCAACAAGAGCGAAACTCTCTCAAGAAAAAAAAAAAAGTCTGTAAGCGTTCCTTCACCCGTGAAAATGTGAATGGGACTCCTCACTCTCAGTTGCTTGCACTATTCTTAGGTTCTTTTCCCCTCAATAACATCTCCAGCTCTCTGATTTCTCTTTCTCCCAAGTCTGTCAGTCCCCTTCAAAATCTCCTTTCAGATGCATCCCATCCCACATGGACCAACTTACCACTCTTGCCAATATCCCTAAATCTCTGGTCTTCCTAGCCCCTCTGTCACCTGCTCCATAGAAATTTCTATCCTGAGTCAATTAATACATGTCCCATGCTCCTCCCCTATTTTGGGGTGCTAGCAGAAATCCTACCTCAGGGGCTGGTTGGTTTCATTCTAAGCTTGTGGCTCCAGTCTCATCTGGGCCAGCAGTGCTCCCCTACAAGCTTTTATTTCCCTTGTCCTCCTGTTCTTCCCTGGAGTCAGAGCCACCATCTCATTTTTATTAGGTAACTTCATCTCCTGATAAAAGCCATTTGAGAGAAATCTCCCCACCACCTTCCTGCTCCCGCATACTCACCCTACATGCTTGCCTGCTCTTACGTCTCCAGCATCCTTCCTCCTGTCCTCAGTGGCCTTCCTCCCAGCCGTGGCAGCTCCCTCTCCCTACGCTCCACTCTCCATCCCCTGCCTTCAAGGGCTCAAGGACTTCCCTCTATCCGCTGTCTGCTTTCTCTCTGTCTTTTTAGAAATTTTGTTTCTACTGGCTTTTGTAACAATATGCCCACATCTCTGGCACACTCCCTTTACATGTCTATTTTAAAAAATGTATAAAATTGACACTACTCAAAATTCAATAGGTACAAATGGAAGTCTCCCACTCATCCTCTAGCTACCCAGCTCCTTTGTATAGAAGGAGCCAATATTATTGGCTGCTTCTTGTCTTCCACTGTTCAAGACAAGGAATTATGTATTCTTTTCCTACCGATTTTGTTTTGTTTTGTTTTGAGACAGAGTCTTGCTCTGTCACCCAGGTTGGAGTGCAGTCGTGCAATCTCCGCTTGCTGCAACCTCCACCTCCCGGGTTCAAGCAAGTGTCCTCCCTCAGCCTCCCAAGTAGCTGGGGCTACATGTGCATGCCACCAACGCCCGGCTAATTTTTTGTATTTTTAGTAGAGACGGGGTTTCACCATGTTAGCCAGGATGGTCTCGATCTCCTGACCTCGTGATCCGCCTGGCCCGGCCTCCCAAAATGCTGGGATTACAGGCGTGAGCCACCACGCCCGGCTTCCTACCGATTTTTGACACATAGCAACAAGCTATAACACATTTTCCTATACCTTGCCTTTTTGTCGTTGAAAGTATTCTGGAGATCATTTCATATCTGTAATGAACAGCTGCTCCCTTTGTTTTTATAGCTGTAGTGCTCCATTGCATGGAGGTACAAGAATGTCCTTAACCAGTTTATTAGGTTAACTCTACCTGCTATAGTGGATGGACCCCAGTTCTTAGCAGTGCAACACAGTTAAGTGTTTGTTTCTCACTCATGCTACATTCAGAGTGGGGTATTCCTGGGCAGGTGGCCTTCTGTGTGGTCATCTGGGGACCCAGGCTTCCTCTGTTTTGTTCCTCTGTCCTGTTCTGGGTCACTGGAAAGATCTTCATTCAGCAAGTAGATAGGAGAGAACAAGGAGGATCCAGTGGGAGCACTTGGTGCAGGCCAGACCTAGATATGTTTTCACCACTCATGGTCCTGTGCCACACCTCTAGTCCCAAGGAGGCTGGGCAGGTGCTGCAGCTACACATCAGGAAGAAGAGGGAATGGGTTGGCTGAGCGGCTAGCCTATCTCTACTGCCCTTGGCTCCTGTTGAGGCTGCCATGTTCTCAAGAGAATCCAGAACCAAGCCTCTCCCTAAGCGTGTGCCCCCTTCCAATCCTGCCCTCTCCTTCTGTTCACAGCCAAAGGTCTTGGAATAGTCCCCCAATTCCCTGACTGCCGTTCTTCATCTACAACTCCTCTGTGCACCTGTGACACCTATTATGTCTCCTCAGCCCCCCATCAAAACTCTTTTCTCAAGGACACCAGGGACATCTGCAGCAAAGGCTTCTAGAAAGATGGTTTTTAGATCTGATCTTAATCTCGGCAACATGTGACACCGCCACCCTTTCCTCGCCCTTGAAGTCTCCTTCTTCTCATTTCCCTCCTCTCTGAAGGCTTCGCAGGCTGTCCCCTCCCTCTACTGTCCACTCCATGCTGATGTTCCTCTGATGACTTTCCCCACAGCTTGTCAGAAGCTTTGCCTTTTGGCTCCACAAGATGTTGAAAGCTCAGCTTGTACTTTCCTTGCCATAGCCCTGGAAATATTCGTTTCTTCCAGAGTCTTGGTGCCTTTTATTGAGAACAGCATTCAAAACCAAGATCTGGCCAGGCACAGTGGCTCATGCCTGTAATCCCAGTACTTTGATGGGCCGAGGCAGGTGTATCACCTGAGGTCAGGAGTTTGAGACCAGCCTGGCCAACATGGCGAAACCCTGTCTCTACTAAAAATACAAAAATTAGCTGGGCGTGGTGGTGGGCACCTGTAATCCCAGCTACTCAGGAGCCTGAGTCAAGAGAATTGTTTGAACCCAGGGGGTGGAGGTTGCAGTGAGCCGAGATTGGGCCACTTCACTCCAGCCTGGGTGAAAGTGAAATTCCATCTCAAACCAAACCAAACCAAACAACAACAACAACAACAAAAACAAGATCTGGGTGTTGGGTGAGTTCAGTGGTATTGGGTGTTAGTACTTTCAGGCCCTTCCAGTGGATAGACTTAGGAAATACATGTCCACACATGTCCACACATGTGCATCTCTAAAGCTCTTTCTATATCTGTACGTATTTTAAAAACCAGGAGTTCACAGTGATGTCTCCAATGCCAGTCCAACACCATAATGTTCATTCTAGCCTACTCTTCTTATTATTAATTTTTTAGAGACATGGTCTCACTATGTTGTTCAGGCTGGACTGCAGTGGTGCGATCATAGCTCACTGTGGCCTTGAATTCCTGGGCTCAAGTGATCCTCTGCCTCAGCCTCCCAAGTAGCTGGGACTACAGGTGTGCACCACCACACCTGGCTAAATTTTTTATGTTTTATCTTTTTTGTAGCGATAGGGGTCTTGCTATGTTGCCCTAGCTGGTCTTGGACTCCTGACCTCAAGCAGTTCTTCTGCCACAGCTTCTCAAAGGGCTGGGATTACATGCATGAGCCACTGCATCCATCCCCTTTCCTTATTTTTAGCCATTTTCCTGATAGTGAGAAATCTGGCTCTTGCTAGCTGCAGTATATATACTTGCTCAGTGCCAGAATCCACATCAAGTAGTTCATGGATTTCTAACTCACACCTCTGTGAAAAAGAAAGATGTGAGTTAGATGTGAGATGTGTGCTCCTCTACCAACGGCAAAATATTGTGCAGTTTTTCTCCCCTTTAGTCATAGAGCATATAGTCAAAACACTGTTTCTAAAGCTACATAGGTCACTGCTCCCCTAGGATGCCCGAGTGCACGTTATTCATTTGTAAAACAGCAAGTTCACTTGTTTCTGTTCGTATTCCATTTTGGGCCATCTCTACCACCCTTCTCCAATTCCTTGTTGATTTAAATTTTTTTTTCTATGAAACACAAATAGTTCTATAAGTCAGAATTATACAAAGATGTACCATTGACTCTTGAACAATGCAGGAGTTAGAGGTGCCAACCCCCTATGTAGTTGAAAATCCACATATAACTTTTGATTCCCCAAAAACATAAGTACTGATAGGCTACTGTTGATTGGGAACCTTACCAATAACAGGAACAGTTGATTAACACATATTTTGTATGTTATATGTATTACATATGTATTCTTACAATACAGAAAACATTATTAAGAAAGGCCGGGCACAGTGGCTCATGCCTGTAATCCCAACACTTTGCGAGGCTGAGGCGGGCAGATCACCTGAGGTCAGGAGTTCAAGACCAGCCTGGGCAACATGGCGAAACCCTGTCTCTACTAACAATACAAAGAAGAAAAAAAATTAGCCAGCTATGGTGGTGGGTGCCTGTAGTCCCAGCTACTCAGGAGTCTGAGGCAGAGAGAATTGCTTGAACCCAGGAGGTGGAGGTTGCAGTGAGCCAAGATCATGCCACTGCACTCCAGCCTGGGCAACAGAGCAGACTCCATCTCAAAAAAAAAAAAAAAAAGAAAATCGTAAGAAAAAATTTACTATTCATTAAGTGTAAGTGAATTATTATAAAGGTTTTCATCCTCATCTTCACATTGAGTAGGCTGAGGAAGAGGAGGAGGAGGGGTTGATCATGCTGCCTCAGGGGTGGCCAAGGCACAGACGTGGACCCACAGTTCAAACCTGTGTTGTTCAAGGGTGAGTTGGACTCAGAGAAGTGTTACCTCTCCTGTCCCTTCTCCCCTCTTCCACCTTTCACAAGAGGGAATCCCAAGTAGCTGGGATTACAGGTGCGTGCCACCATGCCCGGATATTTTTTTTTTTTTTTTTTTTTTTGTATTTTTAGTAGAGATGAGGTTTCGCCATGTTGGCCAGGCTGGTCTGGAACTCCTGACCTCAGGTGATCCACCCGCCTCGGCCTCCCAAAGTGCTGGGATTACAGGCGTAAGCCACCTCGCCCAGCCATGATTCTGTTATTTCTAAGGGCAGGGGAAATCGTAAACATTTTGATAATCAATTTTAATACAAGGATAGAGGCTATAAAATCTAGGCAGAAAAGCATCCCTCTCTTATGGAAGGTCTTTCATATGGTTTGTATATCAAGAATCCCCACAGATACCCTGCAAAGTCGATCCTATTCTTCCATTTTACAGATGAGGGAAGCCTGAGCCTCAAAGAGGTGAGGTAACTTCCCAGGGTCGCACAGCTGGGAAGTCGCAGAGCAGGCGCAGACCACCTGATTGCTCTTGCCCCCCACGTGCTTTTGAGTCCACACTGCAGCCGCCTCTGCCCCGCCACCTTCTGTCACCCACAGCGCCCCCACGCTGGGTCCGCGGGCCCCCACGTCCAGACCGCAGGAAGGGACACTGGGAGGGCGGGAACCTGCGCACCCGCTGAAAAGACACAGCCTGGGAAACCGCACCCCAGAGGCGGCCTCCGCGGCCAGCCCAGGGGCAGAGGGGCTCTGGGTCTCAGCGTCTGCGGGTGGCAGGTGGCGTCAGGTCTGCACGACGGACGCTGGGAGGCCTGCAGACCCCCCGAGGAGCCACGGCCACCGTGCCTGCTTCCTGAGCACACTCGAGAGGCCCGCGCCCCGGGCAAACTGCATGGACTGTGCTCTGCAGGCGCCGCGGCCTTTCCCCGTTCGCTCTCGAGGCCCCTGCGGCCCCCGTCCTACCCTACCCCAGCTCCTCCAGCAAAGGTCCCCGAACCCGAGGCTTCTGTGCCGCCTTGACAATGGCAGCCCCCTCCTCTGCCACCGCGGGGAAGTCCCGGAGCTCCTAGACTTTGTTCTCTTCTGTTCCCACCGGGGGCTGCTAGGGAAGCACTCTTAGGGCCGGCCTCCAGCCTTGGGTTCCCGCCCGGGCCTCGCCGCGCGCCTTCCGCTCTCCACGGGGCCTGCTGCCCGCCACCCGCTACCCAGGGCTTCCTGCCGGCCGCCAGCGCCACCTGACCCTCCGACGAGAGCCCAGCACTGCCCAACCCAGGCCTTCTGTAGGGTCCCCTCCTCTCCACGTATGGCCCCATTATCCCCACGTGGTCCCCCTCCTCCCCATGGCTGCCCCATGCCCATGTAGGGTCCCCGTTTTCCTTGCGTGGGTTCTTCGTCCTCCCCATGTGGGGTCCCGGTCCTCTCCAGGCTTCTGGAAGGCCGGTGAGCTGGAGACAAGCATGGTCAGGGAGCCCCGGGAAGGCTGAGCAACGGCAGGAAAGGGACGGGCTCAGCGCATTTCTGGGAAGTAAAGTGGCGGGATCCCGAGGCAGCAGGAGTCCTGGCACCCAGGACCACAGTTTGAGAGGCCTGGCGCAAAATGAAAATGCAGGGCTCCTGCTCAGCAGTAACTCAGACGTCAAGATGGCGACAGCAGAGCTTCCAGCCAAGCCCGGAGCCCCGCCAGGTGCAGGCCGCACACCCGCGAACCCGCCCTGCTGCATCTGCGAGTGGGGCGCCCAGGGAGGCGAGGGGCTCTGGGGGCTGCCTGGAGAGGCCTGACCCCTTCCTTTCCCGGAGGCCGCTCCCGAGCTGTGCCAAACCCGGGCTGCCGCGGCGCTGCCACCTGCTGGCCACCTCGGGCCCCTGCCGCGTCCCTCGGAGAGAAGGACCTTGTGTGGAGTGGGCAAGCGGCTTGGTGGCCCGGACCTCACCTTCACAGAAGAGAAGCCAGCCGGGGAGGGAGTTCACATCGGCTACAGCACCCCAGTGACGGTGGCAGCACGTTACTGTCGCTCTTGAACTGTCCTGTGCCTTACATCAGCAAGGTAGAGATGATGACCCCCCACTACAGGTAAGGAAATGAATTAAGAATTGGAGTTTTCTGGCCGGGCGCGGTGGCTCACGCCAGTAATCCCAGCACTCTGGGAGGCTGAGGAGGGTGCATCACCTGAGGTCAGGAGTTCGAGACCAGCCTGGCTAACATGGTGAAAGCCCGACTCTACTAAAAACAAAACAAAAATTAGCCAGGCGTGATGGCGGGCACCTGTAATCCCAGCTACTCAGGAGGCTGAGGCAGGAGAATTGCTTGAACTCGGGAGGCAGAGGTTGCAGTGAGCCGAGAACTCACTGCACTCCAGCCTGGGTGACAGAGTGAGACTCCATCTTAAAAAAAAAAAAAAAAAATTGGAGTTTTCTGGCTGCCAGAGGCAACGGAGCGGCCTCCCATGACCCTTCTCTGTTCTCCATTTCTCCCCTGATCATTCTCTGGGTACCCGTCTCCCCCGCCACAAACCCCAGTGCTGACTCCCTGGGCTGGGGTGGGGCAGGTGGCCCAGGAACACACTGACATTACCATAACTACTACCTTGCCTGGGCACAGGGGTGAGGCTGTAATCCAGGGACAGTCTGGGGTACTCCTTTGTGGGAGATGGCTTCTGGGAAAGATGTTTTCTAGCTCCCTCTGGACTCTAAGATGTGTAGAGATGAGGTTCATTGCTTGAACCACAGCAAGAGACATTCTGCCACCATGATGAAAGCTGGCCTGAGATGACGCTGACACAGAAGTGGAAAGAAAGACAGGAAGATGGCTGCAGGGTGACACCTGTGAGCTGCTGGATCAAGCCGGGCCTGCAGGGCTGAACTTTGCAGTGAATCCCCTGGACTGTTTAAGTCATGCTGACCAGCCACTTGTGATGAAAGGTGTCATAACTGACACTCTGCCCAAAGCCTCCCAAGTTAGACCCAGGACCGAAGACTTCAGAGGCCACAGTTTATCCCACGGATAACGTGCTGCTTGGAAGATTAATTACTGTCTGAGAAGAACAGCAGGGGAACAGGTGGAGAATAGGGCAGGGACTTGCTTTGGGTTCAGATGCAGCTCCGTACAGAACAGTGACACGGGCAGTTTGTCTTCACCCCTCCCCTACACTGGGGTCCTTTGCCCACTTGCACCTACCTCCCCTAGCTCCAACCTTTCCCCTGCCTCTGTGTCATCCTCTCTCCACCTGAGGGAGGGAACGAGCTGTGTGTTCGTGGCAGCTTCTTCGTGAGACCAGCAGCTCTAAGCTGTGCGTTGAAGAGGTTGGTGAGTGAGCAGGGCGCGGTGGCTCACGCCTGTAATCCCAACACTTTGGGAGGCTGAGGTGGGCGGATCACTTGAGCTCAGGAGCTCACGAGCAGCCTGGCCAACATGGTGAAACTGTCTCTACTAAAAATACAAAAATTAGCCAGGTGTGGTGGCAGGCACCTATAACCCCAGCTACTTGGGAGTCTGAGGCAGAAGAATCACTTGAGCCCAGGAGGTGGAGGTTGCAGTGAGCTAAGATTGCGCCACTGCACTCCAGCCTGGGTGACAGAGGGAGACTCCGTCCCCTCTCCCCACCCATAAAAAAGGCTGGTGAGTGAAACTTGGGCCCCTGCAGGAAAAGCACTGTGGTCCCAGCTGGCTGATGGGTACAGGGACACAGCCCAACCATCAGATGCTGAGCCCCCTGCCCACTTGGAACCCAGCCCAAGAGCTTTTCTTCAACCCTGGACCCCTGGCGCTGGTGAGCTCTGGTTTCTTCCTGACCTCCACTGGCCACTGGGCTGGAGATCCCCTGTGGGATCCCACCCCAGCCCTGGGGAGGGGCCGGAGGGAAGCTGGAGGCAGAGTGGGCAGCTGCTGAACTCTGAGCTGCCAGAGGTAGTGAACAGGGTTGTCAGACTGTTTCAACTCAAATTCCAACACAGACACAAAAAACCAACAACAATTATAATCCCCAATAAATAAATTTAACATTTTGATCTTTCCCTTTTGTTTCAGAGATAGGGTCTTGCCCTGTTGCCCAGGCTGGAGTGCAGTGGCACAATCACAGCTCACTGCAGCTTTGATCTCCTAGGCTCGAGAGATCTTCCCTGCTCAGCTCCTGAGTAGCTGGGATTATAGGCGTGCACCACCACACCCAGCTAATTTTTTTAAAAAATGTATTTGTAGAGACCAGGTCTTGCTTTGTTGGCCAGGCTGGTCTTGAACTCCTGGGCTCAAGTGATCTGCCCACCTCAGCTCCACAAAGTGATGGTATTACAGGTGTGATCCACTGCACTTGATCCAAAATGTTTAAATTACATAAATCACAAATGCAGGCCTGGCACAATGGCTCACGCCTGTAATCCCAAGACTTTGGGAAGCTGAGGCGGGCGGATCACTTGAGGTCAGGAGTTGAAGACCAGCATGATGAAACCACATCTTTACTAAAAACACAAAAGTTAGGCCGGGTGCTATGGCTCATGCCTGTAATCCTAGCACTTTAGGAAGCCGAGGCAGCAGATCACATGAGGTCAGGAGTTCAGGACCAGCCTGGCCAACATAGTGAAACCCCATCTCTACTAAAAATACAAAAATTAGCCAGGTGTGGTGGCACATGCCTGTAGTCCCAGCTACTTGGGAGTCTGAGGTAGGAGAATTGCTTGAACCCAGGAGGTTACAGTGAGACGAGATAGCACTACTGCACTCCAGCCAGAGGGTGACTCTGTCTCCAAAAAAAAAAAAAAAAAAAAAACCAAAGGCAAACCCTAACCCTATTAAGAAGAAAATGAGTCTGTTTCATCTCCCCAGCCTCCTCACTGCCCCATCAATTTCCAGTTACATTTTGTCACACATTATATGGGAAATTTCCCAGTAATCCACATTATAGCCAAGAGTTTCAATTATATTGCATGACCTCTTGATTTTATTATTATTTTGTGATTTTTTTTTTTTTGAGACGGACTCTCTCGCTCTGTCATCCAGGCAGAGTGCAGTGGCGCGATATCTACTCACTGCAGCCTCCCCCTCCCAAAGTGCTGGGATTACAAGCCTGAGCCACCATGCCTGGCCTATTACCTCATCTTTTAAAGCTCACGTCTTACTATCTAACCAAATCTGCTGTTACCATCAGTTTACTTACGCATCTTTTCACGGTGGTGATTGACACAGGAGGTAAAAGCGAATATTGAAGTGGATTTAACAATGTGCAATGGCGGGAGGTGTTTCCTGGAGGGAGCCTGCGGACTCCTGTAACAGGAGGATCTGAAGGGAGCTTTTTCTTTCTAGACTCCCCGTGTTCCCTGGGCAGTGGCCACAGCCACTTCATTGTTCCGAAGCTCACCCTCTAATCCAGCTTCCATGAAGCACCCAGAGGGATCTTCTCAAAATATTATATAAGATCGTGTCACTCTCTGGCCTAAAACTGTTCAGTGGCTTCCACTGGACTTCAGTCCCTCAAACCCCTACCTGCCTCTCCAGCCCCATTTGCCACCTCTTCCTATCCCGTGGATAAGATTGAGATCCTTAGTCTTCAAGCCCCTCAGTCTCCCTTGAGGCTCCGAAGGTCCCAGTCCTCTCTCTCAGGCTGCCTACAGCGCTTTCCTCTCCCCTACCAGGCTGACAGATCCCACGGCCCTTCCAGGCCCACCTGAAATGGCATTTCCTCTACAAGGCTCTCCCTAATTCTCAGGTTCACTCCAGAAATGCTTGTGGAGCTCCTGCCCTGTGCCAGGCATCGGACTAGGCCCGAACCCTCCGTGGGGAGCATTGTAGATGCTGGTGATGGGGGTGGAGAGGTGGTGGGAGTCAAATACTCACGCTCATGTTCTTAGAGGGAGAATTGAGACTTGGCGCTGGCCGTGAGTGTGGCTAGGTGAATCGGAAGATTTAAAAGACAGCCAGTGAGGCTGGAGGGCAGAGAGTCAGGGGGCAGTTGGGAGTGGCTCGAATTGCCCTGGTAGTGCAAAGGTGTTGAGACCGGTTAAAATTCTGGAGCTCCTGTGGAGGTAGAATCGACTGGCATTACATGTTTGCCAAGCTACCTTCTCATTCAGCCTCTGCTGTAGGTCTGCAAATAATCCAGTCCTGGTCCAGTGAGAGCTGTATTTCTCCTTGAAGTTAATACATTTTTAATATGAAAATTTTTATTGCAATATAATTCATAACAGTAATAGCCACCCTCTTAAGGGTACAGTTAAGTGGGGCTTTTTGGTATATTCACAAAGTTGCACAGCCATCACAACTACCTAGAACGTTTTCATCGCCTCAAAAAGAGACCCCATACCCATTAGCAGCCACTCCCTATTCCCTTCTGCCCCTGGCAACCACTAATCTGCCCTCTATCTACAGATTTGCTGATTCTGGATATGTCATATAAATGGAATCATAAAATATTTGGTATTTGCATCTGGCTTCTTTCACTTAGCATGTTTTCAAAGTTCATCTACGTTGCAGATCAGTACTTTTTTTTTATTGCTAAGTAACATTCCACTGTATGGATATATCACAATTTGTTTATCCATTCATCAGCTGATAGACATTTAGGTTGTTTTGCTTTTTCTTTATTATAAGTAATGCTGCAGGGCTGGGTGTGGTGGCTTACGCCTGTAATCCCAACACTTTGGGAGGCAGAGGTGGGAGGATCGCTGGAGCTCAGGAGTTTTGAGACCAGTGTGGGTAGAATAGTGAGACCTCAATTCTACAAAAAATTAGCGCAGTGTGGTGGCAAGTGCCTGTAGTCCTAGCTACTTAGGAGGCTGAGGTGGGAGGATCGTTTGAGCCCAGAAGGCAGAGATTGCAGTGAGCTGAGATCACGCCACTGCACTCTAGCCTGGGGAACAGAGCAAGACTGTCTCATGGAAAAAAAAAAAAAAGTTGCTATGAACATTTGTGGACAAGTTTTGTTATGGACATGTGCTTTCATTTCTCTTGGCTATATACCTAGGAGGAGATTTGCTGGATTGTAAGGCTACTCTGTGTTTAACCATTTGAGGAACTGCCACACTGTTTTCCAAAGCAGTTGCACTATTTAACATTGCTATCAGCAGCGTACGAAAGTTCCAATTTCGGCTGGGTGCAGTGGCTCACGCCTGTAATCCCAGCACTTTGGGAGGCCAAGGTGGGTGGATCACGAGGTCAGGAGATCAAGACCATTCTGGCTAACACAGTGAAACCCTGTCTCTATTAAAAATACAAAAAATTAGCCGGGCATGGTGGCACGTGCCTGTAGTGCCAGCTACTCAGGAGGCTGAGGCAGGAGAATCGCTTGAACCCAGGAGGCAGAGGTTGCAGTGAGCCAAGATCGTGCCACTGCACTCCAGCCTGGGCGACAGAGCGAGACTCCATCTCAAAAAAAAAAAAAAAAAGAAAAAGTTCCAATTTCACTACATCCTTACCAATACCTGCTTTTCACTGACTCTTTTCTTTTTGCAGAGATGGGGTCTTATTATGTTGCCCGAGCTGGTCTCAAACTCTTCAGTTCAAGCGATCCTCCCATCTCAGCCTCCCAAAGTGCTAGGATTACAGATGTGAGCCACTATGCCCAGCCTTAGCTGACTTTTTAATTATAGCCATTATACTGGGTGTGAAGATGTAGCTTTTTTTTTTCTGAGATAGGGGTCTTGCTATGTTGCCCAGGCTAGTCTTGAACTCCTAGCCTCAAGCAATCCTCCTGCCTTAGCCTCCAGAGTAGCTGAGATAGATGTAGTTTATTGTGGTTTTGATTTGTATTTCCCTGATGGCTAATAATGTTGAGCATCTTTTCATGTTCTTATTCACTATTTGTATATATTTGGAAAAATGCCCTTTGCCCATTTTACAATTGGCTTGTTTTTTTTGTCATCAGATAGTAGGTCTTTATATTCTGGATATTAACTCTTTATCAGATATATGATTTGCAAGTATTTTCTCCTATTCTGTAGATTATCTTTTCATTTTTTTCTTGGCCATTTATTCTTAAACTTTTATGTAAATTTTAGGATCAGCTTGTTGATTTTTAGGATCAGCTTGTTGATTTCCACAAAAATCAATTCCTGAAATTTTGACAGGAATTGTGTAGAATCTGTTTATTAATTTGGGGAGTATTGTCATCCTAACAAAATTAAATCTTCTGATCCATGAACAAGGGAAGTGTTTCCATTTATTAGGTCTTTATTTCTATGTTGTTTTGCAGTTTTGAATGTTTGTCTTGCACTTCTTTTGTTAACTTTATTTATAAGTATAATGTTTCTTTTTGATGCGGTTGTAAATTGAATTTTTTTAATTCAATTTTTGATTGTTCATTGCTATTGATAGAAACACCCTTGATTTTTACATATTGATTTTGTATCTTTTGTATCTTGCTGAACTTTTTATTAGCTCTAATAGTTTTTTTTGTGTGTGTGTATCCCATTGGATTTTCTATACACAAGATCATGTTATCTGCAAATAGAGATAGTTTTATTTCTTTTTTTTTTCTTGCCTAATTGCCCTGGATGGCACCCCCAGTACAATTTGAATAGAAGTGATGAGAGCAGATACCCTTGCATTGTTCCTGATCTTAAAGCTTTCAGTCTTTCACACTGGGTTAGATGTTTTTGTAGATGCCCTTTATCAGATTGAGGAAGTACCCGTCTACTGTTTTGTTCAGTGTTTTGCTTTTTATTAAACATGAAAGGGTGTCAGTTTTTGTGAGCTCTTCCTGCATCTGTTGAGATAATTATGTGCCTTTTGTCCTTTATGCCTTTTGTCCTTTATGGTTAACACATTTTTATTTATTTATTTGTTTTGACACGGAGTCTCATTCTGTCACCCAGGCTGGAGTGCAGTGGCACAATCTCAGCTCACTGCAATCTCCGTCTCCCGGGTTCAAGTGAGTCTCCTGCCTTAGCCTGCCATGTAGCTGGGACTACAGTTGCAGGCCACCATGCCTGGCTAATTTTTGTATTTTTGATGGAGATGGGGTTTCACCATGTTGACCAGGCTGGTCTCGAACTCCTGGCCTCAAGTGATCTGCCCACCTCGGCCTCCCAAAGTGCTGAGATTACAGGCATGAGCCACCATGCCCAGCCGGTTAACACATTTTTAAAAGCAGTTACCTAGACAGGGTAGAGAAGTAGGAACCAGGAAAATGGAAGACAAGCGCAAGAGAGACTTTTAACTGTCTTTTATTTATTTTATTTTATTTTATTTTGAGATGAGGTCTCTCTATACGCAGTGGCTATTCGCAGGCATGATCTGGCTTGGCTGGAAGTGGTAGCTCACAACACTTTGGGAGGCCAAGGCAGGCAAATCATGTGAGGTCAGGAGTTCGAGACCAGCCTGACCAATATGGTGAAACCTTGTCTCTACTAAAAATACAAAAATTAGCGAGATGTGGTGGCGCATGCCTGTAATCCCAGCTACTTGGGAGGCTGAGGCAGGGAATTGCTTCCAGGAGGCGGAGTTTGCAGTGAGCCGAGGTCACGCTAGTACACTCCAGCCTGGGTGACAGAGCGAGACTCTGTCTCAAAAAAAAAAAAAAAAAAAAGATCTAGCTCACTATAGCCTTGAACTCCTGGTCTCAAGCTAGTCTCCTGCCTCAGCATCCTGAGTAGCTGGGACTATAGGCACACCACAGCACCTGGCACCTTTTATAATTTTTGGTTTCTTGGATGTATTTATTACACAAAAAATTAAATAACAATAATTATTATTATTTTCAGATGGAATCTCGCTCTGTCGCCCAGGCTGGAGTGCAGTGGTGCCATCTCAGCTCACTACAACCTCTGCCTCCCAGGTTGAAGCAGCTCTCCTGCCTCAGCCTCCTGAGTAGCTAGGATTACAGCCACCACACACAGCTAATTTTTCTATTTGTAGTAGAGACGGAGTTTCATCATGTTAGTCAGGCTGGTCTTGAACTCCTGACCTCAAGTGATCTGCCTGCCTTGGCCTCTCAAAGTCCTGGGATTACAGGAGCGAGCCACCACTAAATTATCTTTAAAAATTTTTATATATGGTACTAGATGTATCCATGAAATAAATATTTTGATAAAATTAAATAAAATGTACTATCTTAACCATTTTTAAGTGTATAGTTCAGTATAGTCACATTGTTGTGCAACCTATTTCTAGAACTTTTTCATCTTGCAAAACTGCAACTCTTGGGCTGGACACAGTGGCTTATGCCTGTAATCTCAGCATTTTGGGATGCCAAGGTGAGAGGATTTCTTTTTTTTTTTTCTCTGTTGCCGAGGCTGGAGTGCAGTGGCCCCATCTCAGCTCACTGCAACCTCCGTCTCCTGGACTCAAGCTGTCCTCCCACCTCAGCCTCCCAAGTAGCTGGGACTCCAGGAATGCGCCACCACATCTGGCTAATTTTTGCGTTTTGTTTGTTTGTTTTTCGAGATGGAGTTTTGCTCTTGTTGCCCAGGCTGGAGTGCAATGGCGCGATCTCAGCTCACTGCAACCTCTGCTTCCCAGGTTCAAATGATTCTCCTGCCTCAGCTTCCCGAGTAGCTGGGATTACAGGTGCCCGCCACCATGCCCGGCTAAGTTTTGTATTTTTAGTAGAGACAGGGTTTCACCATGTTAGGCTGGTCTCGAACTGCTGACCTCAGGTGATCCACCTGCCTCAGCCTCCCAAAGTGCTGGGATTACAGGTGTGAGCAACTGCACCCGGCAAAATTTTTGTATTTTTTTGTAGAGAAGGGGTTTTGCTATGTTGCCTAGGCTGGTCTCAAACTCCTGAGCTGAAGTGATCTGTCCGCCTTGGCCTCCCAAAGTGTTGGGATTACAAGCGTGAGTCACTGCGCCCAGCCCAGGAGTATTTCTTGAGTCCCCAGTAGTTCAAGACCAGCCTAGGCAACATACAGAGACCTTGTCTCTACTAAAAAAAAAAAAAAGAAAAAAAAAAAAGAAAAATTAGCTGAGCGTAGTGGTGCAGACCTGTAGTCCCAGCTACATGGGAGGCTGAGAGGGGAGGATCACTTGAGCCTGGGAGATAAAGGCTGCAGTGAGCCAGGACTGCACCATTGCACTCCAGCTTGGGTGACAGAGTGAGACGCTGTCTCAAAAAAAAAACAAAAACAGAAAACAAAAAAATACCCCTGAAAATGTGTACCCATTAAACACCTCCCATCTCCCCAGCCCTTGGCAACCACTATTCTACTTTCTGTTTCTTTGAGTTTGACTACTCTAGATATCTTCTATAAGTGAAATCATACAGTATTTTTTTGTATGTGACTGTCTTATTTCACTTAGCACAATGTCTTCAAAGTTCATCCATGTTGTAGCGTGTGTCGGACTGGATTTCCTTTCTTTCTTCTCTCTCTCTCTCTTTCTTTCTTTCGGAGTCTCGTTCTGTTGCCCAGGCTGGAGTGCAGTGGCACAATCTCTGTTCATAGCAACCTCCACCTCCTGGGTTCCAGCGATTTTCCTGCCTCAGCCTCCAGAGTAGCTGGGTTTACAGGCGTCCACCACCACCCACGGCTAATTTTTGCATTTTTAGTAGAGATGGGGTTTCACCATGTTGGCCAGGCTGGTCTCAAACTCCTGACCTCAAGTGATCCACCCACATCGGCTTCCCAAAGTGCTGGGATTACAGGAGTGAGCCACTGTGCCTGGCCTTCTATTTTTAATTTTTGAGGAACTGCCTTACTGTTTTCTCTGGCAGCTGCACCATTTTACATTCCCACCAGCAATGCATAAGGATTCCAATTTCTCCACATCCTCACCAACAACTGTTATTTTCCTCTTCCTCCTCCTCTTCCTCTTCTTCCTCCTCCTCTTCCTCTTCTTCCTCCTCCTCTTCCTCCTCCTCTTCTCACTCCTCTTCTTCCTCTTCTTCTCTTCGACAGAGTTTCAGTCTTCTTGCCCAGGCTGGAGTGCAATGGTGCGATCTTGGCTTACCTCAACCTCTGCCTCCCAGGTTCAAGTGATTCTTCTGCCTCAGCCTCCTGAGTAGCTGGGATTACAGGTGCATGTCACAACGCCCACCTAATTTTTGTATTTTTGGTAGAGACGGGGTTTCACCATGTTGGTCAGGCTGGTCTCGAACTCCTGACCTCAGGTGATCCACCTGCCTCAGCCTCCCAAAGTGCTGGGATTACAGACATGAGCCACTGCGCCTGGCCCCATCTCTCTTGACAAAAAAAAAAAAGCAGCAGCTCACAGTGGAGTGGGGAGACACGCATGAGCATGCTCACCCATGAGTGTTGTGCAGCTGGTGCAGTAGCACAAGGAGAAGGACCTGACCCAGCCTGGGGATTACAGGGAGGACCCCAGGAAGGTGGTTTAGTCCTGAAGGACGATCAGGAGGCCAGAGATGGAGGGGGTCATCTCAGGCAGGGGAAGGAGCACAAGAAGTGGTGGAGGTGGGACAGAGGCCAGCGGGCCCCCTGGAAGAAGATGGACAGTCCAGTTGGCTTGGAGTCTGAGCACAGGCCCAGGACTAGGGTGAGATAAGTGAGGCAGTTGTCTTGCACACAGAATTTAAGGTCCCAAAGTCAGTGATCAATATAATATTTTAGTGCAATATTTAAAAATAAAAATGCAAGAAAATCCATGATGAACAAAATATCAAATTTTAAACGACACAATCAGTGACAGTGCTGTGCAAGCCACAGTGCATCCTGAGGCAAAAGAAATGTCAGTGATAGTCATCTGTGTTCATTTAAAAATCTGATTTTAAGCAGGACATGGTGGTTCATGCCTGTAATCCCAGCACTTTGGGAGGCTGAGGTGGGTAGATCACCTGAGGTCAGGAGTTCGAGACCAGCCTGGACAACATGGTGAAACCCTGTCTCTATTAAAAATACAAAAATTAGCCAAGCGTGGTGGCGCGCGCAGTGGCAGGCGCCTGTAATTCCAGCTACTCAGGAAGCTCCCGCTTCAACCTGGGAGGCGGAGGTTGCAGTGAGCTATGATTGTGCCACTGCACTCCAGCCTAGGTGACAAAGCGAGACTCCATCTCAAAAAAAAAAAAAAAATTAGCTGGGCATGGTGGTGGGCGCCTGTAGTCCCAGCTACTTGGGAAGCTGAGGCAGGATAATTGCTTGAGCCGGGGAGGCGGAGGTTGCAGTGAGCTGAGATCGTGCCACTGCACTCCAGCCTGGGCGACAGAGTGAGACTCCGTCTCAGGGAAAAACAAAAACAAAATTTAAAAAACACATAAAATAAAATTCTGATTTTGACTGGGCGTGGTGGCTCATGCCTGTAATCCCAGCACTTTGGGAGGCTGAGGAGGGAGGATGACTTGAGCCCAGGAGTTTGAAACCAGCCTGGGCAACATGGCAAGACCCCATCTCTACAAAAAATTAAAAGATTAGCCTGGCATAGTGGAACATGCCTGTAGTCCCAGCTACTTGGGGGGCTGAGGTTGGAGGATCCCTTGAGTTTGGGAGGCAGAGATTGCAGTGAGCCAAAGTGACAACACTGCACTCCAGCCTGGGTAACAGAGTGAGACTCTGCCTCAAAAATAATAAAATAAATAAAATTCTGACTTTTTTGTTCATCATGGATTTTCCCCAGTAATTAAAAAATATTGCATTGAAATATTATTTATCTTGATGATTGAGTTTTTTGGCATCCCTTAAGTGTTGTGCCTGAGGCAAGTGCCTTACCTCACCCTAGACCCCCTCTCTGCAGCAGGAAGGGGTTTTCTTTGAGACAGAGTCTTGCTCTGTCACCCAGGCTGGTGTGCAGTGGTCTCGGCTCACTGCAACCTCCACCTCCCAGGTTCAAGCAATTCTCCTGCCTTGGCCTCCCGAGTAGCTGGGACTACAGGCACACGCCACCAGCCCTGGCTAATTTTTGTATTTTTAGTAGAGACGAGGTTTCACTATATGTTGACCAGGCTGGCCTCGAACTCCTGACCTCGTGATCCACCTGCCTTGGCCTTCCAAAATGCTGGGATTACAGGAGTGAGCCACTGGCCTCAGGAAGGGGTTTTCAATGTGGGTTGAGGCACTTGGATTTTCTCCTGCTGGCAGTCAGAAGTCACTGAAATCCCTTAATTAGAAGAATGTGTTTTTATCTGCTGCTGAGGAAAACTGATGTGGCTGCCACTTGGTAGGTTAAGATACAGGGCAAGACAGGTCAGGGTGGCTGACTTGGAATGGCTGGGTTAATCCAGGCGGGAACTTGAGCAGGGGCAGTAAGAGAAGGGCGGTGGAAAGCAGAGTGGACCCACTCCAAAGACACTCGAAGCCCAGGCTGGGGTGACTGGGAGCTGAGGGAGAGGTCAGGGTCTAGACAATGCTATGATCTGAATGCTGGTGTCCCTCCAAATTCATATGTTGAAAGCTAATCCCCAAGGCAAGAGTATGAAGAGGTGGTGCCTGTAGGAGGTGGTTAGCTCCGGAGGCTCCGCCCTTGAGAATGGGATTAATGTCCTTTTAAAAGGGGCTCACAGGAGCCTGTGGGCTCCTTCTGCCTCTGAAGAAGCAGCAAAAAGGGCACCGTCTAGGAGAGAGGTCTTCACAGACACCAAATCTGCCAGTGCTTTGATCTTGGATATCCAGCCTCCAGAACTGTAACACATTTCTTTTTTTTTTTTTTTAATTTTTTTTCTTTTTTTAAAATTTATTATTATTATACTTTAAGTTTTAGGGTACATGTGCACAATGTGCAGGTAACACATTTCTGTTGTTTATAAAGGACCCCGTCTAAAGTTATAGCAGCTCCAGCAGACTAAGATAACGTACTGGCTCTTGGCTAGGTAAGCTGGGAGCTGTCTCTCCTTTATTGAGGTAGGAAAGACAGCAGTTCAGGGGTGGAGGAAGAGGCTGAATTCACAGTGGGACACTCTACTTGGAGTCTGAAGTTTTATAGGGCACCAAAGGGAGATGTCTGCTAAGCCACTGGGTTAATGAGGAAGAAAGTTGCTCCTGAAGAAACCCTGATTTGGGAACCTTCAGATGGCACTGCCCATGGGAAGGTGGAGCCGCTGTGGAGGAGTGGCCCCAAGTAGGTGGGGTACACACAGATGGTAGCTGAGGCCACCAGATAAGGGTGTTACCAGTGAGAGAAAGTCGAGGGGAGAGAAAGGTGCAAACACTCTTCTTTGAGAAAGGAAGAAGGTAGGCAAAGAGGAAAGAGGCCAGGAGAGAGAAGTGTCAGGGAGGCAGAGGGGAAGCTCCAAGGAGGATGTGGTCAAGAGACAGAAGCTGCAGAAGGGTCAAGAGAGATGAGAGATAAGGTCTGCAAGGGGTCCTTCTGGCTAGCAACAAAGAGCGTGTTGTAGGGCACCTACAGGGGCAGGGTTGTAGGGCACCTGCAGGGGCTGGGAGCCTGGGGGACCTGGTGGAGCTGGGAGCAACTGTTGTCAACTCTTCCCAAGAGCTTGTTCCTGAAAAAGGCAATGGAAGGGAAGGAGGTATTGAAATGGCAGGTGGCAGGCCAGGCGTGGTGGCTCACGCCTGTAATCCCAGCACTTTGGGAGGCTGAGGCAGGCGAATCAGGAGATCAGGAGATGGAGACCATCCTGGCTAACACGGTGAAACCCTGTCTCTACTAAAAATACAAAAAATTAGCCAGGCGTGGTGGTGGGCGCCTGTAGTCCCAGCTACTCGGGAGGCTGAGGCAGGGGAATCGCTTGAACACAGGAGGCGGAGCTTGCAGTGAGCCGAGATTACGCCACTGCACTCCAGCCTGGGCAACAGAGCAAGACTCTGTCTCAAAAACAAACAAATAAAAAATACAAAAAGTAGCTGGGCGTGGTAGCAAACGCCTGTAGTCTTAGCTACTTGAGGGGCTGAGGTGGGAGGATCACCTGAGCCTGGGATATCGAGGCTGCAGTGAGCTGTGTTAACACCACTGGACTCCAGCCTGGCCAACAGAGTGAGTCCAAACACACACACACACACACACACCCACACACCCACACACCCACACACCAAAAAACACAAAAAAGTGGCGAGTGACAGCTGAGGAGATCACTGTAGTGGGACCCCCAGGAGGAGGTGAGGAGGGGCTCGCTGGCACAGGGGAAGGGGTGCTATAGAGAAAGACTCTGGTTTCCTTGGGGCTTTGGAGTGGCAGAGAGAGCTCAGGATGTCTGCAAATGTATGGAAATCAGAGGGTGGGAATCCCTCTGGGAGGTTTGTCCTTCCCTATGAAGGAGAAGATAGAGTAACTCTGTTGACAGGGAGGGCAGAGAAGGAGAGGTGAGGGGCCTGAGGGAAGAAGCTTGGCATAGAGGCTGGGGAGAGGGAAATGAGAGCGTTCAGGAGCTCCTGGAAGATGATCTGGGCTAGCAGCTGGGGCTGCTACCAGGGCAGCTGCTGGGAGGGCAGGGCATTTGGAGGCCCCAAATCTGCATCATCACAGATTTCTCTCCAGCAGGGCCCAACCTCCTGGATGGAGAGGCCTGGGAGGTGCAGCAGGGAAGTTGGGGATGACGTTGATCTGGGGCCCACAACACCCTCCTCCAGCAGGCTCAGGGGCCTGCGGTTGTTGGCAACGGGCTGACTCTACCTCTGGGTGAACAGGTGAAGCTTCTCGGGCTGCCTCGGGAAGACAAAGGCTGGGTTCTCTGGCTCCGGCTCCTGGGACCCTGAGACACAGATGCCTCCTCAGGGAAAGACTCGCTAACACACTAAGCAAGGCCTGGCAAGGGAGGAAGAGCTTAGGGTCCCCCTTTGACATCTGGGGGAAAGTGTTGGGGAAGATCTGGGCAGTATCCAAAGGCCTCAGTGAACCCAAAGACAGAAGGAAGACAGAAGGAGGCTGGACTGGTAAAGGGAACTTCATAGCAGACACCCCAGGCCTTCGCACTCAGCAGACCTGGAGCTCTGGAAGCTGAGGCTGTGAACTCCCTCCCGGCCAGCTGGGGTGCCCAGTCCTGCCCTGCTCGGCCTACATGGCAGGGACTCACCCTGCAGGCTTTGTGGGCTGGGTGCTGGCTGGGTCTGGCCAGCCCTACCTGCAACTCAGGGGGAGGAGCAGGAGCAGGGGAGACACAGGATGTCCCCAACCTCCTGACCTTCTGAAGCTTCCCTGGCATCAGCCCGGGCCCTCATCATAGCCTTCAGTGGAAGAGCCTGGAAGGGGGGCAGCTGCTTCCTGCTCAGTCCCCTCGGCTTCTCAGCAATTCTATCCCTCATGTCACCACGTCCCTGCGCTAAGCTCCCTCTTTTTTAAATACTCAATGTGATTTTTCTTGGCTAGTTGGAGCCTAACTGAGACACTTATTTCCTAGAAGCCCAGTCCTGGGAAGTGGAGTTAATCCTTGGAAGCCTGCAGACCCCCTCCAGTGGGCTGTCAGATCCTAGCATGAGTATGAGGCCCACTATGGCCGACTGGGTCTCAGGGGTCAGAAGTGCCCATGGGTGTCCCAAGTGGGTGCCTCACTACACAGGTTTCATGGGGGGCAGCCAGGCCACAGCAGCAGACAGAGTTGGGCCGGGTCCATGCAGGCCCGAAGAAGCAGCCAGTGGCCACTCAAGGCAGTGGTACCCCTGCAGCTTCTTGGCTGGTGTCTGAGACTAGTCACACTCCCCACAATAATTAGAGCCATGCTCACACCTCTCCCCACCATCTAGTTCTTCCTCTGCTAAAACGTGGAGCACTGTCTCCCAGCCTTGGAGCTCAGGGGCAGCAGATAACCTGAGCCAGCTGGAGCAGGTGGGGTCGCTCTTGGCTGGAACTGCCATGGAAAACCCCAACCAAAGACAGCACTTGGGAGAACATCTATGAAAATGTAAAAGTCCATACCCTTGACCCAGCTGTTCTACAGATATGATTTGTGTAAAATAACGCAAGTGAGAATATTTGCTATAGCAGTTTGTAATGGCCAAACATAGCAAAAAACCCTAACTATCCAGCAATGGTGACTAGATAAATTGTGATCCTTCCACACAAGGAATGCCATGTAGCTATTAAAAAGAATGAGGCAGCTCTACATGTGCTGATGTAGGATGAGTTACAAGATACATATAGTTAACACAAAAGAAGAGCTCAGAACAGTGTATATGATAGCGTTTGTATTAAATATAACAAATATACTTGTCTATTTGCACGTACGGCTGAATCTGGAAGGATATACAAGAGACTGCCACTGCCTTGAGACTGGGAGGCCTAGGGGACAGGAACGGGAGGGAGACCTTTTATTGTGCACCTGTTTGAATCTTTTGAATTTTGCACTATGTGTATACTTTACAATTCAATAAATACTCATGTTTTCAAAAGAAAACAAAAAAGCATTTAGAAACAAACAGGCCAGACGTGGTGGCTCACCTTTGGGAGGCTGAGGGGGGAGGATTGATATAGCTGGGGATGTCAAGGCTGCAGTGAGCCATGATCCTGCCACTGCACTCCAGCCTGGGGGACAGAGTGAGATTCTGTCTCAAAAAAAAGAAACTGGGATGACACAGCAGTGTCTTCACTTATATCCTACGCCTCCACTGCTAGCTAAGCGACCCTGGACAAGTTAATTTACCTCTATGTCCCAGTTTCTGTAAAACAGTGGTAACTTTTTGGAAAGGTTATTTTGAAGAGTAAGTTAATTAATATGTAAAGAGCTGGAAGAGCGCCTGGCACTGAATCAGCATTATGAAGTGTTAGATATTGCTATTTTGCTGCCCCAGACCAACTCCAAAGCAACGCCACTTGAGCCATGCCGGCTCTCCCTGCTGCTGCTTCTACCTAAATACTTCATTCATTTAACAAATAATTTTATTTTCTTTCTTTTTTTTTTTTTTTGAGATGGGGTTTCGCTCTTGTTACTCAGGCTGGAGTTCAATGACGCGATCTCGGCTCACTGCAACCTCCGCCTCCTGGGCTCAAGCGATCCTCTCATCTCAGCCTCCCGAGTAGCTGGGACTCCAGGCGAGCGCCACCATGCCCAATTATTTTTTGTGTGGAGACAGGGTCGCATTATATTACCCAGGCCGGTCTCAAGTTCCTGGACTCAAGCGATCCTCCTGCATCAGCCTCCCAAAGTACTGGGATTACAGGCATGAGCCATCGCACCCGGCCTTAACAAATGCTTTTCTTTCTGAGACGGAGTCTCGCTCTGTCGCCCAGGCTGCAGTGCAGTGGGCACTGCAACCTCCGCCTCCCCGGTTCATGCGCCTCGGCCTCCCAAAATGCTGGGATTGCGGATCTGAGCCACCGCGCCCGGCCTGAGGTGATTTTTAACAAGTACAGCCGTAGCTGCAGATATCCTGGTTCTGTAGGAACAATGAGGTATGGATGGATCCATAGCTGGACCTATGGATGGGATGGATCCCCGGTAGGCCCTGGACAGAGGGAAATGCTCTGGTTTTCGAGTGAGACCCACCCACAAAGCTAACCGTGGAAGTCACTGGCGGCCTCCTTCGCCCTGCCGCCGGGGAACCCTGCCGGTGGCTCTCGACCTGCTCCCGGGCCATCTGGTGACACTGACTTCGCAGCCACCACCTTAATTGGCGCATTCGACCCAAATAATAACCAGGGAACCTGTGGGCGGTCAAAGGCCCGGCTCTGCGGTCGGCCCTCCCAGGCCCCTCTCCCTGCCCTGTGAGGCCAGAAAGTTACTTCTCCGAGGCCGTTCCCCATGTCGAGAAATATCTCCCGCTTGAGGTTCTGTGGGGTAGGGGAGGTTCGTGCATTTCTCACAGAAAACCTCGCACAGACCCGCGACTGCCTTTATTAACAGCTCTCAGGAGACTGCCTGCAGCCGGGGGTGCCTCCGGCCCCATGCTCGCGGGCAAGCAGGGCTACGCTGTGCCTCCAAAAGGGCCAACGGGAACTCTGCGGTCCCTGAACTTCCGGTGCTGGCGGACTCCTCGCTCCAGGGCCACCAGAAGCCGCGGCGTGAGTGCGTGCCGGGACCGAGCGCGGGGTATCTAAGGAACTCCAAGGCTGCCCGAGCCTACGGACCCAGCCACATTGGCGAACCGGAGACCGCCCGATTCCACCACCCCCTCGCTCCCCTCACAGCCGGCGCCAAAAACGCCAGTCCCACGACGCAGGCCGGGACCCGCGCGCCCACGGCCCAATCAGCGCGGGCCTTGCACAAAGCGAGCCCCGCCCCCACGGCGCCGTTGCCAGCCCCTCCCCCTCCCGTGGCCGCCTCGGCCCGCCTACTCCCCGCCCCGCGCCGTTCACGGTTAGAGGCTCGCGATTGGCTCATGGGGACGGCCGCGAGCTTTGGTTGGTCGGCGCGGAGTCACGAGGGCGCCGTCGTCGCCTTTCCACAGGCGATTACTGGGCAGGCTCAGTCTTTCGCCTCAGTCTCGAGCTCTCGCTGGCCTTCGGGTGTACGTGCTCCGGGATCTTCAGCACCCGCGGCCGCCATCGCCGTCGCTTGGCTTCTTCTGGACTCATCTGCGCCACTTGTCCGCTTCACACTCCGCCGCCATCATGGTGAAGCTCGCGAAGGTAAACGGCCTTGAGCGCGAGCGCAGACGTGTAGGCCTGCTTTCCGAGGGGCGAGCGCGGCGCCGCGGGGAGGAGGGCCTGCGCGCAATCCCGGGCGCGTTCTAGGGCGCCATGCTGCGGGAAGTCTCGCGCGATTAGTGGGGAGGTCTCGCGGCTTCTGGCTACTTGGTGGCGAGGTGAAGAGGTTCTGCAGGTGCTGGGGGCGGCGAACGCGGCGGGAAAGACAGAGTCACTGAGCGCGGGGAGGGGGCGCTGGGTCTTGGGGTGGAGAGATGAGACCAAACTCTTGCGACGCGTACGAGCTGGGACTCGACTCCTGACGCACGTGCCCGGGAGCGCGGCCTGCCACGTGGGCCGCGCCGCGTGGGTCCTGGAATCTCCAGAGGGACCGGTGCCTTGGGCCGGGAAATGGCGGTATCGGCCCTAGTCGGAGTCCCGGCTGCGCTCGGATGTCTCCGCCCCGGCCTGGCAAACCGACACGTGGTGGGCCCCGGAAGGTGGCTCTGCCGCGTGCTTTTTGCGCTGTGTTTCGGGCACGTGGTGGCCTACCAGGTACCCCCACGTGGCCGCGCCGCCTCTTTAAGGGGCGGGGTTGTCTCGCTGGTAAAGGCATAAGCTTCATGAGAAAATGAAGGTAGTCATTTTTTTAAGTGCCTTAATGATCTTCACCGTTAATTTGGATTCAGATGAGGGTGGTAGAATAAAGTACCGGGATTTGTAGTATTAAAACACGGTTGTGCTTAACTAAGGTAACGGGAGGAGAAATCATTTCTTCAGGTTGACTTTTTACCTTAGGGCAGGTTTTCTGTTGGTAAAGCCTGGAAGGAAAAATGTGGGCGGTTGAGAGTAGTCCCTCTTGCATTGCCATCAGGAGTAGTTTCTATGTTAGTTGTGGTGTTTGGCACTATGAGAAATGGATCTGAGGACGGAGATGATGGCGTATGAACACTAATGGCAAAATGTGAATGGCCTGAAATGTCGAGGTGGAGGTGTAATGATCTACTTGTGTCCATTTTAGGCAGGTAAAAATCAAGGTGACCCCAAGAAAATGGCTCCTCCTCCAAAGGAGGTAGAAGAAGATAGTGAAGATGAGGAAATGTCAGAAGATGAAGAAGATGATAGCAGTGGAGAAGAGGTAATTTTATCCAACTTAATGCAGAATTATGTTAAAACTACAAAATGGAGAGTTAAGACATGAAATTGGATATCTGTGGCAAAAATAAGATTTTATTTATCCAGGTATGTCTTATTGTAGTGGTTGAGTGTTTCACAAGCTCTTCATTGACATGTCAAGATGTCATTTGGCTAAGTATTTGAATGTGAGTGTGAGACGAGATCTGGGGATTTCTTTTCCATGTGCCTCTGCAGGGCTTGGAGTGTGATTTGTTGTGTTAAATCATTACATTTTTCCAGTTTCAACATGTTAGCCTCACCCCCACATGTAGAGCTGGGCATTGTATTCAGATCTGAGGATAACCTTACCAGATTCCTTTCCTAGCCTCCAATTAAAATTAATTGGTCTCCATTCCATTATATATAAACTTTGTAATACTACTCACTGTGTTTTATAGTTATTTCTGGTGTAGACTGAGGGCTGCCACCTCTCTTTGTGTTACCATTGACCCTCTTTAGCACTCCTGGCCTTTTATTTGCTCACTATAAAGACAGCTGAGCACTGAATTGTGCTCAGGTTTCTCGTTGAGAACTGAATGAAAGTTTTACTCTTCCACACATTGCCTGATAAAACTACGGGATTTTAATGTAGCTAAACGATGACTTTTATCACACTACCATGCACACTCTTTGATGTGTGATAGTTTTGTAAGGAATATTTATATTTAGCCTATTCATTTTTTGTCTCAGGTCCTAAGAATTGAGCTTCACCGGGCTTGGTACCGCCACCCACTGTAGGAGCCCCAAATGATTTAATAAGTTAATGCTTGGAGCCTCCTATATGTAAGGTTCTGAATAATTTACACATAGCAATTCATGATCCTTAAACATGTAAGGATGATACTATTACCATTTTCAGATGAGAAAGTTGGGGCTTGGGGAAAGTATGAGGTGTAAGAATTCAGAGGGTCTGGTTCAGAGGTATTTTAAGTGTTCAAAAGAGTTCCTTATGTCTGGGTATTCACCTTATGATAGGGGCTCTGACTTAAGACAACATAACAGAAGCCTGGAGTTTAACATGCTAATGTGTCTAGTGCATGTGGTCTTGAACCAGAGGCATTGCCAGAGTCTAACAACTCATTGGGACCGTGGTTATCTTTTTGGGTGTGGGGCTGGACTTACTGGTTTGGTTTTCATTTATTCTCAAGGTCGTCATACCTCAGAAGAAAGGCAAGAAGGCTGCTGCAACCTCAGCAAAGAAGGTGGTAGTTTCCCCAACAAAAAAGGTTGCAGTTGCCACACCAGCCAAGAAAGCAGCTGTCACTCCAGGCAAAAAGGCAGCAGCAACACCTGCCAAGAAGACAGTTACACCAGCCAAAGCAGTTACCACACCTGGCAAGAAGGGAGCCACACCAGGCAAAGCATTGGTAGCAACTCCTGGTAAGAAGGGTGCTGCCATCCCAGCCAAGGGGGCAAAGAATGGCAAGAATGCCAAGAAGGAAGACAGTGATGAAGAGGAGGAGGATGACAGTGAGGAGGATGAGGAGGATGACGAGGACGAGGATGAGGATGAAGATGAAATTGAACCAGCAGCGATGAAAGCAGCAGCTGCTGCCCCTGTCTCAGAGGATGAGGACGATGAGGATGACGAAGATGATGAGGATGACGATGACGATGAGGAAGATGGTAAGGAGTTGTCTTGGTAGTTACTGGGCTTCTGATTACAAGGTATCTTGAGATTCTGGGATCAACATATTCCTTCCACGACAACCTGGAGATGAGATTAGAATCCTTGTGGGAATTCTCTGGGTTGTTGTGGTGTGCTAGACTTAATTACCCATGAATGATTTTTGTGCCTCTTGAGAAAATTTCAATAGCACATTCTATTAGTGTTTTTTATAATGTAGGATTTTGTTTCTAAGTGATTTTTTTTTTTTTAATTTTTTTGAGATGGAGCTTTTGCTGTTTCCCAGGCTGGAGTGCAATGGCGCGCTATCTCGGCTCACTGCAGCCTCCATCTCCTGGGTTCAAGCAGTTCTGCCTCAGCCTCCCGAGTAGCTGGGATTACAGGTGCCCACCACCACACCCTACTAATTTTTGTATTTTTAGTAGAGACGACATTTCACCATGTTGGCCAGGCTGGTCTCGAACTTTTCACCTCAGGTGATCCACCCACCTTGGTCTCCCAAAGTGCTAGGATTACAGGCGTGAGCCACTGCGCCCGGCCCCAAGTGATCTGTTCTTGCCATGACTGTTAACTAAACATGGTGACAGGATTGCATTTTCTTTACATTAGATTTGAAAACCGATGTTGGTTTTGGGAGATTGCTGCAATTTTTAGGTGACTTCTCTTTCAGACTCTGAAGAAGAAGCTATGGAGACTACACCAGCCAAAGGAAAGAAAGCTGCAAAAGTTGTTCCTGTGAAAGCCAAGAACGTGGCTGAGGATGAAGATGAAGAAGAGGATGATGAGGACGAGGATGACGACGACGACGAAGATGATGATGAAGATGATGATGATGAAGATGATGAGGAGGAGGAAGAAGAGGAGGAGGAAGGTACTTAAATTAGATTCTGACATACATTGACATGAGTTATGTTTAAAGGAGGCACTTAAGTGTTTGTGGCTACTGATGTGTGATACATTGTTTGACATCTTGTCCAGAGCCTGTCAAAGAAGCACCTGGAAAACGAAAGAAGGAAATGGCCAAACAGAAAGCAGCTCCTGAAGCCAAGAAACAGAAAGTGGAAGGTAACTTGCAGAATTAGGGGATATGGGGGAGATAAACAGCACAAATGATGAATAACAAAGGGACTTAATACTGAAACCTGATGTTACATTGTAGTGTGCTGATGTGCTATGTATAGAAATTTTGCTTTGGAAACTAACTTTTTACCACACTACAAGTAGACTGAGTTGAGCTTTTTTTGTGCAGGCACAGAACCGACTACGGCTTTCAATCTCTTTGTTGGAAACCTAAACTTTAACAAATCTGCTCCTGAATTAAAAACTGGTATCAGCGATGTTTTTGCTAAAAATGATCTTGCTGTTGTGGATGTCAGAATTGGTATGACTAGGTAAGTGCTTCACTGCACGTTACATACACGTGGGTCTGTTAATGCTTTTCCTTCCCCTGTTAGCACAGTTACTTTAGCCTGCCACTGTTAAACATGAATACTGTAAACATCTTCAAGGATTAGCATTAGTGAACTAAGTTAGAATTAAACTGTAGATCCCCTAAGTTGCAATTTCCATAATCAGTCGTAACTTGGTATAGCACAGAATAATTTTTAGTAAGTTTTTTTGTTGTTTGTTTTTGTTATTTATTGAGACGGACGCTGGCTTTTGCTCAGGCTGGAGTACAGTGGCGCAATCTTGGCTCACTGCAACCTCTGCCTCCCGGGTTCAAGCGATTCTCCTGCCTAAGCCTCCCGAGTAGCTGGGATTACAGGTGCACTTCACCATGTCTGGCTAATTTTTGTATTTTTAGTTGAGATGGGGTTTCACCATGTTGGTCAGGCTGGTTTTGAACTCCTGACCTCAAGTGATCCACCCACCTCGGCCTCTCGAAGTGCTGGGATTACAGGCGTGAGCCACTGTTCCCTGCCAGTAAGTTTTAATAATTTGGTGTTAGGTGGGAGAATCGCTTGAACCTGGGAGGCAGAGGTTGCAGTGAGCCAAGTTCGCGCCACTGTACTCCAGCCTGGGCAACAGATTGAGACACCGTCTCAATTTAAAATAATGTTTATTTTCTTGGAAGTACCTGAAACTATTAGACCTGTCTAGTCATCATAGTGAATACTTTTATCCAGACAGGATTCTCCTGTATTAGTGTTTACAGGTGTTCTTTTGTCAGCTGCTACTGTGAATTCTTATAAGCAATTTAGCTCCATGATGAAGACCTCAAACGTGAATGTGCATGTCATATCTTCGTGCTGAGACCTTGTTCTGTAGCTGCAGTTTGCAGAGCCTTGACTTTGTTTTGCTAATACTAGGGGTGCTTTTTTAAATGTGATCTTTGTTTGCACCATCACATTTGTCTAGAATACATATTGTGGATTTTGATTTGTGTTTTCACCTGTTGTAATTTTGCCCTCCTCTCCACCTTGAAGGAAATTTGGTTATGTGGATTTTGAATCTGCTGAAGACCTGGAGAAAGCGTTGGAACTCACTGGTTTGAAAGTCTTTGGCAATGAAATTAAACTAGAGAAACCAAAAGGAAAAGACAGTAAGAAAGGTATGTAAGGCTTTATGAGATTATGCAATGAACTCAGGAGCTAGACTGCTAGGGAAAATGCTTTGTAACCCATTTCCCTTGGTTTCCTCTTATTTTTTTAAATCATTTTTTTCCTTTGGTTTCCTCTTAATGTGGGAATTAAATGAGCTACAGTGTTTACAAGAGTACTTGGCACTGCTTGTCAGTGTTATAGTGTAAATTCCTGAGTTAGGCAAGCGAGCACTTTTATACAGAACAAGAATTATTAGATGCCCCTAAATTAACGTAAAGGGATCTTTCTTCACTGAAACTAGATAAGGTCCCTAATTACTCTCTATATACAGTTGTAATGTTTTGAATTGGTACATTCACTTTTTTTGTTATGCGCGTCTACTCTAGGTTGAACTCCAGTGTACCTAACAGATAGTTTGACATCAGCTGTGACAACATGGAGGGACCACTTGTGTGTTGACACTGCTATATCTCCATATTTAGCACCGAGCCTTGTACATTATAGGATCTCAATTATTTGTTGAATAGAGCTATGTGTGTTTTTCCCGTCTTTTTGTTGTTGCCCCCCACCTTTGGTTTTTCAGGCCACAGAGCTCATTTTTGTTTTTTTAATCTAGAGCGAGATGCGAGAACACTTTTGGCTAAAAATCTCCCTTACAAAGTCACTCAGGATGAATTGAAAGAAGTGTTTGAAGATGCTGCAGAGATCAGATTAGTCAGCAAGGATGGGAAAAGTAAAGGGTATGTTCTGTCTATATAAATGTAAGGGTTTTATTAACATTAATGCACTTTCCTGCTTTATAAAAGAAATATTGGTTTGATTTCCTTAGGCGTGTAATCTTGGACAGTTTAACCTGTAAATTTGTGCCTCAGTAACCCATCTGTACCATGGGGATAATGTACTTATAGGGTGATTTTAAAAGACAAGCTAATACTTATAAAGAAGCAAGAAATGTGCCTAGCTTACAATAAATACTTTGTAAGTAGTAGCAGTTCTTTCAGTGAGGTGAGGTTACTATGAAAAAATTCCAAGTATTTGTAAAACTAGTGGGAAGTAAGAGGGAAGCTCGAGTTTTGATTGAAAAGTGGCATAAAACTAAGGGCATTTATTGTACTCAGATCTGAAGCAAGTTCTGTGTTGCTGAGGTAAAAGCATTTGTGTTAATATGGTTTTAAAAACCATGAGTTCTTCTCCCTCCATTGCAGGATTGCTTATATTGAATTTAAGACAGAAGCTGATGCAGAGAAAACCTTTGAAGAAAAGCAGGGAACAGAGATCGATGGGCGATCTATTTCCCTGTACTATACTGGAGAGAAAGGTCAAAATCAAGACTATAGAGGTGGAAAGAATAGCACTTGGAGTGGTAAGAAATTAGGCTTGTTACAAGGTTCCAGAATTGGTGGAGGGAACTCCTTTGTGTCTTTGTATTTCATAAGTTTATAAATACTTTTTAATCAAAGTTACTTAAATGTAGGTGAAGATCAAGGACATGATACCCCAAGTCATACTCTTATTTGGAATAGTAATTTCCAATCTTGAATGAGAGCTCTAAAATCATTTTGCATTGGAATACAGTAGGCAAATCAAGCTTCCTTTGTAGGCATGTTTTATACTTTAAATGACTTTGACCATGTGCGTTTTGAACTCAGATGATTCTAGGAAAACAGACCAGTCATCAGCCTATGTAAGAACAACCAGCAGGACATTGCAACACGTACTAGGTGCTTAATATGTTGAGTAACAGAAATGGATTTAGCTTACATCATGAGTATTTGTATATTAACTCAAGCACTGAAATTCTTAGGAATAAGATATTACTGTTGTGACCGAAGCTGGGAACCACTGTTTCAGAGTTTCAGGAATGTGGCATCTCTATTTGCAGGTGAATCAAAAACTCTGGTTTTAAGCAACCTCTCCTACAGTGCAACAGAAGAAACTCTTCAGGAAGTATTTGAGAAAGCAACTTTTATCAAAGTACCCCAGAACCAAAATGGCAAATCTAAAGGGTAAGATAATACCTTTATATCATCAGTTATAGGCTATATATGTCTTAGAGGTCTAAAGGAACGTAAGGTCATGTGATCCTGTCAGAAAAGCCAAATAATTTTAGCTACGTAAATGAGTGTAAAATAAAGATCATCATTTAGGTACCAACTTGAGAGAAGGGGCTTGGCAGCATCATGTGACAGTGAAGGAGCATGTGCCTGGTAACTTACTCTAAGCATTAACTGTTCATCCTCAGGTATGCATTTATAGAGTTTGCTTCATTCGAAGACGCTAAAGAAGCTTTAAATTCCTGTAATAAAAGGGAAATTGAGGGCAGAGCAATCAGGCTGGAGTTGCAAGGACCCAGGGGATCCCCTAATGCCAGAAGCCGTAAGTTCACCTGGTTAGGGTGCTGTGGTTGGGGGTAGCACTCTCAGTGCTTTATTTTTTGCACAAATTCTGTGTTTCCTGTTGCTACTGAGTGAACAATAACTGGATATGATGACTGATTACCTGAGAAATAATTGATGAAATCTCAAGAAAATTCCTCTAGATAGTCAAGTTCTGATCCAGCTGTGTCAACTCAGAGTAGCAAGTTTGCCCATGATTTCCTGCCCCATCCAGTGGGCAGCACCTGCTTGGGTTGCTTCTCCCACTTTCCATAGAAGATCTGGGGCAGGATATCAACTATGCAATGGCAATTAAAAAATGTAAACCCAGAATAGCCTTACTTTAATTAAGGACTAGTTGGCTTAGTTGCTTTTAACTGCTTTTTCACTAAAACAAGTATTCTTGGCTAGTAGTCATACTAGGCATTGTGCAAATTCAGTGTTACGAACTGTGACTTCACATAAAGTCACATTTTTTTTTCCTTCCCAGAGCCATCCAAAACTCTGTTTGTCAAAGGCCTGTCTGAGGATACCACTGAAGAGACATTAAAGGAGTCATTTGACGGCTCCGTTCGGGCAAGGATAGTTACTGACCGGGAAACAGGGTCCTCCAAAGGGTAAGGTGCTGCTTCCACTTGAAGGGGTTTTTGTTCTGTGCAGACCTTGAGTCTAATGTGTCTTCTCATTGAGCTCCTTTCTGTCTATCAGTGGCAGTTTATGGATTCGCACGAGAAGAAGAGAGAATTCACAGAACTAGCATTATTTTACCTTCTGTCTTTACAGAGGTATATTTAGCTGTATTGTGAGACATTCTGGGGTTCAAGCTGTCACACCAGTTAGTTTTCCATAGAGAGCTACTCTGTCACTGGTATCTTTTCCCAAATAAACAAGGCTACTTTCTGTGGGATGGCTCCCCAGCATGTACAGTTAACTTGGGACATGTGTAGTAGGTGCTTTTTATAATGGGCAATTTCATTTGGTGTTCTAGGTTTGGTTTTGTAGACTTCAACAGTGAGGAGGATGCCAAAGCTGCCAAGGAGGCCATGGAAGACGGTGAAATTGATGGAAATAAAGTTACCTTGGACTGGGCCAAACCTAAGGGTGAAGGTGGCTTCGGGGGTCGTGGTGGAGGCAGAGGCGGCTTTGGAGGACGAGGTGGTGGTAGAGGAGGCCGAGGAGGATTTGGTGGCAGAGGCCGGGGAGGCTTTGGAGGTAAGGCACGCAGAGATAGTGACACCACATAGCATGTGCTCTTCAGACCCTGTGCCCTGTCACGGTTCCTAATCACTGGGGAGGAGGAGCTTTGTACCCATTCTTTTAACAGTGTCTTGCCTTCCTCCTGTAGGGCGAGGCGGCTTCCGAGGAGGCAGAGGAGGAGGAGGTGACCACAAGCCACAAGGAAAGAAGACGAAGTTTGAATAGCTTCTGTCCCTCTGCTTTCCCTTTTCCATTTGAAAGAAAGGACTCTGGGGTTTTTACTGTTACCTGATCAATGACAGAGCCTTCTGAGGACATTCCAAGACAGTATACAGTCCTGTGGTCTCCTTGGAAATCCGTCTAGTTAACATTTCAAGGGCAATACCGTGTTGGTTTTGACTGGATATTCATATAAACTTTTTAAAGAGTTGAGTGATAGAGCTAACCCTTATCTGTAAGTTTTGAATTTATATTGTTTCATCCCATGTACAAAACCATTTTTTCCTACAAATAGTTTGGGTTTTGTTGTTGTTTCTTTTTGTTTTTTTGTTTTTTTCTTTTGCGTTCGTGGGGTTGTAAAAGAAAAGAAAGCAGAATGTTTTATCATGGTTTTTGCTTCAGCGGCTTTAGGACAAATTAAAAGTCAACTCTGGTGCCAGACGTGTTACTTCCTAAAGAGTGTTTCCCCTGGACTGTCACTGGAGAGCATGGCAAAGCCAGCTCTGCCACTTGCTTCACCCATCCCAATGGAAATGGCTTAGTGCGTGTTTCCTGTATCCCAGCCCTAACTAACTTGGTTGAAATGCTGGTGAGGGGACCTGCTCCTGCAGCCCTGGTGCTGACTTGAAGGCTGCTGCAGCTTCTCCTACTTTTAGCAGGTCTGAGGATTATGTCCTGAAGACGACTCTGGAAAGAGGTGCAGGAACACATTAGTCAGGTTTCCTAGGACAAGGAAGAGCTTCAGGGAAGAGCAGTGGCTAACTCCTGTAATCCCAACACTTGGGGAGGCCGAGGCAGGCAGATCAACTGAGGTCAGGAGTTGAAGACCAGCCTGGCCAACATGGTAAAAGCCCATCTCTACTAAAAATACAAAAATTAGCTGGGCATGGTGGTGTACTCCTGTAGTCCCAGCTACTCAGGAGGCTGAAGCGGGAGAGTCACGTGAACCCGGGAAGCAGAGTAAGCTGAGCACACACTACTATACTCCAGGCTGGGTAACAAAGCGAGACTCCCATCTCCCAAAAAGCAGTTCTGGAATAGAACTCAACGCTAGATGGATAGACCAATGGACACTTTGGAACCATGGGGCTGGGGAGGAAACTGCCCATCCAGTAAACCCCCAAAAAGCCATTTGTTCTGCACTACGTATATTGCTTATTCTTTCTGGTCTTAAGTACTTGCCTCTCAACCTCCCCTTTTAGTAAAAGACAAGGCCACGTGAGAGGCGGGACTATCAACATTGTGATGAATTTACTTGAAACCCAGTGCCCAAAATCAACGTAGGTAGCCAAGTCCAAAAACCTGTTCTAGTCAGACTAGTGAAATCAAACTGTGATACTTGGATAAGCTTAGAAGGAAATGTGAAGAATACGTAGCTGCTTTGGGTTTACTCTGGTTCATTTGGGCTGTTGAAATCTTAACATCCTTGGGCTTATCACCTACTGCTTGTCAGCCCTGTTCCATGTCCAGGGGATGGGGGTGGTGACAATCCAGTTCCAAGACCCTCATGCTCTAGAGAGGAAGGTGGCCAGCCAGGGTTGTAACTACGATGAAAAAGCAGTGGGAGGGTCTCCTATGAGGCAAGCCTAAGGACAAAAAGGAAGGCCTCGCAGCCCGTATTCTGGATAAGGAATTAAAAGCTCAGTTAATTGAAGCCCATCAGGCGTGTTGTGGATTAGGTCTGTTAGCTCTTAAATTGCAGCAAAGCACATAGTATGAACATAAGTATGCATTTATCTCCAGTGGCTTTCAAGAAAGATCCCGTGAGGCCGGGCACCGTGGGTCATACCTGTAATCCCAACACCTTGGGAAGCCTGGGTGTGGAGATGGCTTGAGACCAGCCTAGACAACAGTGAGACTCCCATCTCTACAAGAAAAATGAGGTGGCCGTGATGGCATAAGCCTGCAGTTCTCAGGAAGCTGAGGTGGGAGGATTGCTTGAGCCCGACACTGCACTCCAGCCTGGGTGACAAACAGCTTGAAAAACCTTGTGACTTGGTGTCTAGGTCTTCTGGAATCTATGAAATGATGCCTCCAGGGCTCTCCTCGGTTCCCTGCAGCCTTCACCGAGGTGAGAATGTGCTGCAGCTGGTTTCTTTGGGAGGCCTGTGGGTTAAAGTAAGCGATCGTCTATATGCCGTGTGGCCATCTACGAATAAGGGCTGGGATTGCTGGTGGCTCTGGTGCAGCACAGTCACTGCTTTTTCCATACTTGGAGAGCCTATGGGAGTGCGATTTTGATAGGGCTTGAATTGCAGGAAGAGCTCATGGCTCCCAAGGTGGGGCTTGCATTTCTATCAAGTAGCTGTTAATAATGGGGCAGTTGCTGGGCAACTGTGCTCAGCAGCTGGGCTTTTTCCTCAGCCCCTCTACTAACCTGCTGTGAGGCAAGACAAGGGCAGGACACTAACGTTCCTGTCTCCTGATTCTTTTTCTTTACCATTCCTTAAGAGAAGGAAAGCAGAGACGGTCCAGTCCTGTGATTTCTCAGTGCTTGTTCTAATCATATGTGCTGATTTCCTGTTGAATGAAGATGAAGGCCGGGTGCGGTGGCTCAGGCCTGTAAGCCCAGCACTTTGGGAGGCCAAGGAGGGTGGATCACCTGAGGTTTGGAGTTTGAGACCAGCCTGGCCAACATGGTGAAACCCCATCTCTACTAAAAATACAAAAATTAGCTGGGCATGATAAGTGGGCGCCTGTAATCCCAGCTACTTGAGAGGCTGAGGCAGGAGAATTGCTTGAACCCAGGAGGCAGAGGCTGCAGTGAGCCGAGATGCGCCATCACACTCCAGCCTGGACGACAAGGGCGACAACACTGTCTCAAAAAAAAAAAAAAAAAAAAAAAAAGATGGAAGGTGGGTTACCCTGCAGGGCCAGAAAGAGACATTGAGGCTTGCGATTAGGGACTGAAGTCAAATTCCCAGTCTTCCCTAGTGCCTGTCTCTAGTTTCTGATTTGGAGGTGTTTGGAGCCATTTTAGAAAAGTGATAGTTTTCTTCTGCAAATGGTTGTCGCCACATTTGTCATGTTTCCAGCAGGTGGCAGCATAAGTCCACAAGGATGTGGAAACTCCTGCCGGAGGGAGGCCTGGTGATGAGCTGATGGCAGGCCTTCTAACTCCAAACTCAGCCTCAGATTCCAGACCAGTGGATAGGCCCAGGGAGTCTCCCACCTTGAGTGATGCTGCACAACCCCTGCAAAAGGGGTTTCCAATTGGATCCTACAGCTAAGATTATTTGGAAGCATGTCCTGTGCCCTTTCTCTGAGAGTTACCCCGTTATCTTTGTGTGTCTCACTGTCTCTCATCAGGCTTAAAAAAAATACCAAAGCTTTTCTCACCCCAAAAGACTGTCTCCTGACCCTGCCACCTCACACAGTTGTCTCTTCCCTTCATTGCCAAACTTTCAGGATGAGCATACTCTAGCCTTCTCGAAGTGTGGCTTCTGTCCCCCTTCCCCCAGGTGCCAAAGCCAGGGGTCAGCCTTCCCTAGGTTCACCTACTTCCCTGCAGCATCTAACAGACTATCCCTCCTTCCTGCCGAAACTCCTCCTCCACCGCTAAGAATTTAGGCAGTAGGGCCAGGCATGGTGGCTCACGCCTGTAATCCCAGCACTTTGGGAGGCCAAGGTGGGTGGATGACCTGAAGTCAGGAGTTCGAGACCAGCCTGACCAACATGGCAAAACCCTGTCTCTACTAAAAATACAAAAATTAGCCAGGTGTGGTGTCAGGCGCCAATAATCTCAGCTACTCCAGAGGCTGAGGCATGAGAATCACTTGAACCTAGGAGGTTGAAGTGAGCCGAGATTGTGCCACTGCACTCCAGCCTGGGCAACAGAGCAAGACTCTGTCTCAAAAAAAAGGGGCCGGGTGCAGTGGCTCACGCCTGTAATCCCAGCACTTTGGGAGTCCGAGGCGGGCGGATCACGAGGTCAGGAGATGGAGACCATCCTGGCTAACACGGTGAAACCCCATCTCTACTAAAAATACAAAAAATTAGCTGGGTGTGGTGGCGGGCGCCTGTAGTCCCAGCTGCTTGGGAGGCTAAGGCAGGAGAATGGCGTGAACCCAGGAGGCGGAGCTTGCAGTGAGCTGAGATCGCGCCACTGCACTCTAGCCTGGGCGGCAGACAGAGTGAGACTCCATTTCAAAAAAAAAAAAAAAAAAAAAGAATTTAGGCAGTGACCTAGCACTGTGGGAGGCTGAGGTGGGAAGACAGCGTGAGCTCAGGAGTTAGAGACCAGTCTGAGCAACATAGCCGGACACGTGTCTCTACCAAAAAGAAAAAAGAAAAAAAGAACTTAGACACACTAAGGGTTGAAGTGGAGAGGAAGGAAAAGAACAAATCCTCAAGGATTGCAGCCATTCAAAAGCCCAGTTCCATCCAATTCATAGATGGGAACAAATGGCTGTCCCCACTGATCAGGTCACCAACCCAGTAATGGGGGGAGTAAGAGGCCAGGAGGGTTACCCTATTTCTGATCCCTGTACATGGAAACATGAAAAGAAATGCATGCTCCCTCTGACAGGGGGGACTTGGTTTTGTTCACTGTGCTGTTCCGAGCCTAGAAGAGAGGCTAACACATAGTAGGTGCTCAGCAAGTTTCCCACGGGAAACACCTTCCCCCCAACTTACTGTAAGGTCAGGTAGCAACAGGAAGGGATCATTAGGCCAGGAGTTTTATTTTTAAAGATACTTTTAGGCCGGGCGCGGTGGCTCACGCCTGTAATCCCAGGACTTTGGGAGGCCGAGGCGGGTGGATCACGAGGTCAGGAGATTGAGACCATCCTGGCCAACACAGTGAAACCCCGTCTCTACTAAAAATACAAAAAATTAGCTGGGCGTGGTGGCGGGTGCCTGTAGTCCCAGCTGCTCGGGAGGCTGAGGCAGGAGAAATGGCATGAACCTGGGAGGCGGAGGTTGCAGTGAGCCGAGATCACACCACTGCACTCCAGCCTGGGCGACAGAGCAAGACTCCGTCTCAAAAATAAATAAATAAATAAAGATAAAGATACTTTTATTTTTAAAATTTTTCATTTTTTTACGTATAAGGTCTCACTCTGTGGCCCAGGCTGGAGTGCAGTGGCACAATCATGGCTCACTGCAGCCTTGGCCTCCCGAGCTCAAGCAATCCTCCTACCTCAGTCTCTCGAGTAGCTTAGTGGTGGGGATTACATATGTGCACCACCACGCCTGGCTAATTAAAAAAAAAAAAATGTTTTTATAGAGACAGTGTCTCACTGCATTACCCAGGCTGGTCTCAAACTTCTGGGCTCAAGCAGTCCTCCCGTCTTGGCCTCCCCAAGTGTTAGGATTACAGGTGTTAGCCACTGCACCTGGCCAACATATTTTTAAAGTTATTTTTACTTTATTATTTTTTAAAATGAGATGAGGTCTCACTTTGTTGCCCAGGCTAGAGTACAAAGATGTTATCATAGCACAGTACGGCCTTGAACTCCTGGGCTCAAGTGATCCCACTTTAGCCTCCCCAGTAGCTGACTACAGGCACATACCACTGCATCCAGTTTAAATTCTTAATGTTTTTGTACCAAGGATTCTTTTGGGAGTCTGGTGAAGCCTTTGAACCCTTTTCAGAATAATGTTTTCTAAATCACTTTAAAATATAAAAGGAATACAAGGGAGACCAATTATATTGAAATTAGTTATTAAAATATTTGAGCACAACTTATGTGATAGAATTATAGATATGTTCATTAATGGATTAGGTAAGATTTATTTACATTGAAAACACAGGTAGTTTGGTTCTGGTAGAGATGAAGTGGCTTATAACAGACTAATCCTTCTGTTGATGACAATTATAAACTCTGGTTAGGCCAGACAGGTGGCTTATACCTGTAATCCTAGCACTTTGGGAGGCCAAGATCTGCGGATTGCTTGAGCCCCCGAGTTTGATACCAGCCTGGGTAACATGGTGAAACTCTGTCTCTACAAAAAATACAAAAATTAGCCAGGCGGGCCTGGCGCAGTGGCTCACACCTGTAATCCCAGCACTTTGGGAGGCCAAGGCGGGCGGATTACCTGAGGTCAGGAGTTCAAGACGAACCTGGTCAACATGGTGAAACCTCGCCTCTACTAAAAATACAAAAATTAACCGGGCATGGTGGCGTATGCTTGTAGGCCCAGTTACTCGGGAAGCCGAGGCAGGAGAATCGCTGGAACCTGGGAGGCAGAGGTTGCAGTAAGCCTAGATTGCACCACTGTACTCCAGCCTGGGCAACAGAGCAAGACCTTATATATAAAAAAAAAAAAAAAAAAAAAAAAAAAAAAAAAATTAGCCAGGCATGGTGTCACGCTCTTATAGTCCCAGCTACTAGGGAGACTAAAGTGGGAGGATCACCTGAGCCACTGGGGAGGTTGAGGCTGCAGTGAGCTGTGATTGCACCACTACCCTCCAGCCTGGGCAACAGAGGGAGGCCTGTCTCAAAAAAAACAAAACAAAAAAACTCTGGGTAAACTATTTATTTATTTTATTTTTAGTTTTTTATTTTTTAATTTTTATTTTTGAAGACGGAGTCTCTCTCTGTCACCCAGGCTGAAGTGCAGTGGCACAATCTCAGCTCACAGCAACCTCTACCGCCCAGGTTCAAGCAATTCTCCTGCCTCAGCCTCCTGAGTAGCTGGGACTACAGGCATGTGCCACCACGCCTGGCTAATTTTTTGTAATTTTAGTAGAGACAGGGTCTTATCATGTTGATGAGTCTGTCTCAAACTCCTGACCTCAGGTGATTCGCCTGCCTCAGCCTCCCAAAGTGCTGGGATTACAGGCATGAGCCATCGCACCAGGCCCTGGGCGAAATATTTAAAGATCAACTTCTAAAGTTGATTTGTCTTCCAATAATACCAGATAGAAAACTGGAGCAACCCAGGGAAGATGGTATCGATCCTGGAAAGAAGGGAAGCACACTGGATGAGACCCATGTTTAACCAGCTTTTCCCCTGAGGGCATCACCCAACCTGCGTGACTCCAGGGGAATAGAGCAGAAAGTGGGTGTCTTACTGTGCTGAGGAATCAGGTTGGAGTGTGAGTCGGAAATTTTGGGAAATAATGAAAATGAGGGAGACACAGAGGAGGAAACCATAAAATCTGCATAGAAATTGCCTTCAAATTCCTTTTTTCTTTTAAGTTTTTATTTAATAGAGACAGGGTCTTGCTATGTTGCCCAGGCTGGTCTCAAACGCCTGGGCTCAAGTGATCTCCCACCTCAGCCTCCCAAAATGCTGGGATTATTGATGTGAGCCACCACACCTGGCCAGAGCAACCTTTCTTTCTGAGACGGAGTCTTGCCGTCACCCAGGCTGGAGTGCAGTGGCTCACTGCAACCTCCATCTCCTAGGTTCAAGCGATTCTCCTGTCTCAGCCTCCTGAGTAGCTGGGACTACAGGCGCCCGCCACCACACCCAGTTAATTTTTTGTATTTTTAGTACAGACGGGTTTTCACCACGTTAGCCAGGATGGTCTCAATCTCCTGACCTCGTGATCCGCCTGCCTCGGCTTCCCAAAGTGCTAGGATTACAGGCATGAGCCACTGCGCCCGGCCCAGAGCAACATTTCGTAATGAAAAAAGGTAAGTTTACTAGAAAGACATAGCAATCTTAAATGTGCATGCAAACAATAACAGAGTTTTATAACCTGTGAAGCAAAAAATTGATAGAGATAAAGAGAAATGGACAAATTTTCAATCACAGTTGGAGATTTTAACACCCCTCATTTAGTAACAGATAAAGTAAATAGACAAACATCAATAATGATATAGAAGAATTGAAAACTGTTGGTCATTTAGGTCTAGCTATTGAAAAACACATCTTCTTTTCAAGTGCACATAAAACATTCACCAAAATATTCTAGGCTCCAAAACAAATCTCAAGAAATTCCAAAGGATTGGAAAATATACAATCTGATATAACAGAAATAAATTAGAAATGATAACAATAAGATACCTAGAATACTCCTAAACATTTGTATATTAATTACATTTCTGAAAAACACTTCTGAATGGATCAAAGTAGAAATCACAAGAGAAATTAGATACTATTTCAAAATGAATGACAATAAAAACACATTTTGGGATGCAGCTAAAGCAGTTCTTAGATGGAAATTTATAACTTAAAATACTTTAGAAAAGAAAAAGAGTTTTAAAGTTAACTGTCTGTTTCCAGCTTAAGCATGTAAAAAAGAAAGAAGAAATACATAGGAAAAGGAAATAATAAAAATAACAATTAATGATATAGAAAAATCAAGACAAAAATTAGTTCACTGAAAGGATAAATAAGATAAAATTGATAGTCCTCTAGCAAGACTGATCAAGAAAAAAAGAAGACAAAACACAAATAGCCATTATCAGGAATGAAAGAAGGGGTATCATCACATTATAGATTGTACCGATTATTATTATTATTATTTTTTTTTTTTTTTTAAGAGACAGGGTCTTGCTCTGTTGTCCATTGCCCAGGCTGGAGTGCAGTGGCACGACTGTAGCTCGCTGCAGCCTGGAACTCCAGGGCTCAAGCGATCCTCCTGCTTCAGCCTCTCAAGTGGCTGAAACCACAGGTGCATGCCACCATGCCTGGCTAATTAAAAAAAAAAACTTTTTTTTTATTTTTGTAGAAATGGAGTCTTGTTATGTTGCCCAGGCTGGTCTTGAACTTCTAGCCTCAAGTAATCCTCCCTCCTTATCCTCCCAAAGTACTGGGATTACAGGTGTGAGCCACCATACCCCATCCAGATATTCAATATAATGAAGGAGTATTGTGAATAGCTTTACTTCACAAAATTTAACAACTTAGATAAAATGAGCAAATTCTTTGAAAACATAAGTTTCCAAAACGTACACAAGAAGAAATGGAAAATATGAATAATCCTACATGTACTGATGAAATTGAATTAATCATTTAAACTTTCCACAGAGAAAACTCCAGGCCCAGATGGCTTTATGAGTAAATTCTATAAAATGTTGAAAGAAGAAATAATACCAATCTTACACAAACTATATTTCAGAAAGTAGAAGAAAAGAAAACTTTTTCCAATTTGTTTTATGAGTGCTGATACCAAAATATGACAAGGACATTACAAAAAAAGACCAATATTCCTCATGAAACATAAACATAAAAATTTAAAAAATACATTAGCAAGCTGGGGCCGGGCACGGTGGCTCACGCCTGTAATCCCAGTAGTTTGGGAGGCCAAGGTGGGCAGATCATGAAGCTAGGAGTTCAAGATCAGCCTGACCAATATGGTGAAACCACATCTCTACTAAATATACAAAAATTAGCAGGGTACGGTGGTACACACCTGCAATCCCAGCTACTCAGGAGGCTGAGGCAAGAGAATTGCTTGAACCCGGGAGGCAGAGGTTGCAGTGAGCCAAGATCGTGCCACTGCACTCCAGCCTGGGCCACAGAGCGAGACTCCATCTCAAAAACTAAATACAATAAAATATTAGCAGGCTGGGCATGGTGGCAATAAATAAAATAAAATAAAATAAAATAAAATAAAATAAAATATTAGCAGGCTGGGCATGGTGGCAATAAATAAAATAAAATAAAATATTAGCAGGCTGGGCATGGTGGCTCATGCCTGTAATCCTAGCACTTTAGGAGGCCGAAGCAGGAGGATTGCTTAAGTCTAGCAGTTTGAGACCAGCCTTGGCAACATAGCAAGACCCCCGTCTTTACAAAAAAAATTTTAAAAATTAGCCAGATGTGGTCGGGTGCAGTGGCTCATGTCTGTAATCCCAGCACTTTGGGAGGCTGAGGTGAGCGGATCACCTGAGGTCAGGAGTTCGAGACCAGCCTGGCCGACATGGTGAAACCCCATCCCTACTTAAAATACAAAAATTAGCCGGGTGTGGTGGCAGGTGACTGTAATCCCAACTACTTGGGAGGTTGAGGCAGGAGAATCACTTGAACCCAGGAGGTGGAGGTTGCAGTGAGCCGAGATTGCACCATTGCACTCCAGCCTGGGGGACAAGAGTGAGATGTCTCAAAAAAGAAAAAAAAGAAAAAAAATTAGCCAGATGTGGTGATGCACCTGTAGTCCCGGCTGCTCTGGAGGCTGAGGTGGGAGGATTGTTTGAGCCTAGCAGGTTGAGGCTGCACTAAGCGATGATCATGCCACTGCACTGCAGCCTGGGCAACAGAGCAAAACCCCATCTCTAAAAAAAAAAATTACTGGCCGGGTACAATGGCTCATGCCTGTAATCCCAGCACTTTGGGAGGCTGAGGTGGGCAGGTCGCCTAAGGTCAGTTCGAGACCAGCCTGGCCAACATGGTGAAACTCCATCTCTACTAAAAATACAAAAATTAGCCGGGTGTGGTGGCAGGCGCCTGTTAATCCCAGCTACTCAGGAGGCTGAGGCAAGAGAATTGCTTGAACCTGGGAGGCGGAGGTTGCAGTGAGCAGAGACTGTGCCATTGCACTCCAGCCTGGGCGACAAGAGCAAGACTTTGTCTCAAAAACAAAAAAAAATTAAACTGAATCAAGACATATATAAAAATGATCATCATCATGATCAAGTAGGGTATAGTCTCAATTCAAGTTTAGTTAACATTTGAAAAATCAATGTATTATGTAATTGCAGTTTTTGCCATTATTTCATCGGCAAAACAGCAATTACTTTTCCACCAACCTAATAATTCACAATATTATAGAATTAAAGGACAAAAATAATACAATTGTCCAAATAAAAGTAGAGAAAGCATTTGTCAAACTTCAACAATTAACAGTTGTGATAAACAAAACTCAACAAAATTTTAACAGACTGATAAAGAACACCTATGAAAAACCTAAGGCTAATATCACACTTACTAGTAAAATATTGAACAGTCTCCCACTAAGATCATGAACAAGGCAAGGGTGTCTGTTTTCACTATTTCCAAGTAACACTGTTGGAAGTCCAGTACAACAAGGAAAGGAAAAGAAATAAAAAGTGTAAAGATTGGGAAGAAAGAACTAAAACAGTCATTATTCATAGATAATATGATTACATATTTAGAAAAATCATTGAGAATCTACAAAAAACTGTCATAATAAGCAAAAGTACCAAGGTTTCAAGGACATAAAATCAATATGTAAAAATTGGTTTCACATATATACCAAACAGCAAATGACTGGAAAATAGAAAATTTTTAAATTATTGTAATTTCACTAAGAAAAACAAAATACTGAGGAATAGATTTAATACGAGGTGAGCAGGGCATTGTCGAGGGAAATTGACTAAATAACTGGAGAGATACACCATGTTTGTAAATTAAAAGACTTAATATTGTTAACGTGTCAGTTCTCTCCAAGCTTATTTACAGATTCAACCCAATCATCATAATCTCAGAAAAGCTTTGAATAGAAATTGACAAGATGGGCCGGGCACGGTGGCTCACACCTGTAATCCCAGCACTTTTGGAGGCCGAGGTGGGCGGATCACAAGGTCTGGAGTTCGAGACCAGCCTGGCCAACATGGTGAAACCCCATCTTTACTAAAAATACAAAAATTAGCCAGGCATGGTGGTGGGTGCCTATAGTCCCAGCTATTCGGGAGCTGAGTCAGGAGAATCGCTTGAACCCGGGAGGGGGAGGTTGCAGTGAGCCGAGATCCTGCCACTGCACTCCAGTCTGGGCGACAGAGTGAGACTCCGTCTCAAAAAAACAAAAACAAAAACAAAAAGAACTTGACAAGATGATTTGAAAACTTATATAGAAATGCAAAACACTAAAATAGCCAAAACAATCTTTTTTTTTTTTTTTTGAGACAGGGCCTTGCTTGGTTGCCCAGGCTGGTGTGCAGTGGCATGATCTTGGCTCACTGCAACGTCGACCTCTTTAGACTCAAGTGATCCTCCTGCCTCAGCCTCCCAAGTTGCTGGGAATACAGGCACACACCACCACACCTGGCTGATTTTTGTATTTTTTTGTAGAGACAGGGTTTTGCCAAGTTGCCCCAGCTGGTCTCAAACTCCCGGGCTCAAGTGATCTGCTCGCCTCAGCCTCCCAAAATGCTGAGATTACAGGTGTGAGCCACTGTGCCTGGCTCAAAACAATCTTAAAAAGTAAAAGAAACAAAGTTGGAGGACTTATACTAAATGATTTTAAGGTTTAATATAAAGCTACAGTAATAAAAAATAGTGTGGTATTGTTATAGGGAAAATATATACATCAGTGACACAGACTAGAAAGTCAATAAACCATTCCTCATATATATAGTTAATTTATTTTTGATAAAGGTACGCAGGTATTCAATGGGAAAAGAGTCTTTTCATCAAATAATGTTTTGAAAACTGGATATTCATATGGGCTGAGTGCAGTGGCTCCAACCTATAATCCTGGCACTTTGTTAGGCTTGAGCCCAGGGGTTTGAGACCAGCCTGTGCAACATAGGGAGACTCCATTTCTACAAAAAATAAAATTAGTGGGGCATAGTGGCGTGCACCTAAAGTCCTAGCTACTCGGGAAGCTGGGCAGGAGGACTGCTTGAGCCCAAGAAGTCGAGGCTGCAGTGAGCTAGGATCACACCACTGCACTCCAGCCTGGGCGACAGAGACCAAAAAAAAAAAAAAAAGGTATTCTTGGCCAGCCACAGTGGCTCACACCTGTAATCCTAGCACTTTAGAAGGCCCAGGTAGGTGGATCAGTTGAGGTCAGGAGTTCGAGACCAGCCTAGCCAGTATGGTGAAACCCCATCTCTACCAAAAATACAAAAATTAGCTGGGCATGGTGGGGCATGCCTGTAATCCAAGCTACTCAGGAGGCTGAGGCAGGAGAATCGCTTGAACCTGGGAGGCAGAGGTTGCAGTGAGCAGAGATCGAGCCATTGCACTCCAGCCTGGGTGACAGTGAGACTCTATCTCAAAAAAAAGAAAAAAAGAAAGAAAAAAGAAAAAAAAAGAGCTTTGTCTTTCACTTCATATTATATACAAAAATTAATTTGAGACAGGTTATAGATATAAATACAAAGCCTAAAATCATAAAGCTTTTAGAAGCAAAGAAGAATATCTTTATGATTAAGGGTAGGGAAAGATGTCTTAGGATACAAAAGGCATTAACCATAAATGAGACAAAAAAGATAAACTGGACTCATCAGAACTAAAATGTCTGCTCATTAGAAGACACTGTTGAGAAAATGAAGAGACAAGCCACAGGTTGGGAGAAAATCTTTACAATGCAATGCAATACTTTTTTTTCTTTTGAGACAGAGTCTGTCTTTTTCAGGATAGAGTGCAGTGGTATGATCTCACTACAACCTCCGCCTCCTGGGTTCAAGCGATTCTCCTGCCTCAGCCTCCCCAGTAGCTGGGATTACAGGCGTGTGCCACCACGCCCGGCTAGTTTTTTTTGCATTTTTGGTAGAGACGGGGTTTTACTGTATCTCAAACACAGTTTGAGGCCAGGCTGGTCTCAAACTCCTGAACTCAAGTGATCTGCCTGTCTCAGCCTCCCAAAGTGCTGGGATTACAGGCATGAGCCACCTCGGCCAGCCCAATACCTATTTTTGACAAAGCATTTGTATCATAATATATAAAGAATTACTAATCCATAATAAAAAGACAATTGATAACAAAATGGACTAAAGGCTTGAACAGATACTTTATAAAAGAAGATATCTGGACAGCAAAAAAAAAGCACAGAAGGCCAGGTACAGTGGCCCACACCTGTAATCCCAGCACTTGGGGAGGAGGCTGAGGCAGGAGGATTGCTTGAGCCCAGGAGTTCAAGACCAGCTTGGACAACAGAGCAAGACCTCATCTCTTTTTAAAAAATTAATTAATCAATTAAAAAAGAGGCCAGGTGCGGTGGCTCACACCTGTAATCCCAGCCCTTTGGGAGGCTGAGGCAGATGGAACACGAGGTCAGGAGTTTGAGACCAGCCTGGCCAACACAGTGAAACCCCATCTCTACTAAAAATACAAAAATTAGACCGGGCACGGTGGCTCATGCCTGTAATCCCAGCACTTTGGGAAGTTGAGGCGGGCAGATCACCTGAGGTCGGGAGTTGGAGATCAGCCTGACCAACATGGTAAAACCCCATCTCTACTAAAAATACAAAATAAGCTGGGTATGGTGGTGCATGCCTGTAATCCCAGCTACTTGGGAGGCTGAGGCAGGAAAATTGCTTGAACCTGGGAGGTGGAGGTTGCGGTGAGCTGAGATCGTGCCATTGCACTCCAGCCTGGGCCACAAGAGTGAAACTCCATCTCAATAAAAAAAAAAAAAAAAAAAAAAAAAAAAAACCCAGCTGGGTGTGGTGGCTCATGTCTGTAATCCCAGCACCTTGGGAGGCCAGGCGGGCAGATCACCTAAGGTTAGGAGTTTGAGACCAGCCTGGCCAATGTGGTGAAATCCCATCTCTACTAAAAATACAAAAATTAGCCGGGCATGGTGGTGCATGCCTGCAATCTCAGCTACTTGGGAGGCTGAGGCAGGAGAATTGCTTGAACCTGGAAGGTGAAGGTTGTGGTGAGCTGAGATCACGCCACTTCACTCCAGTCTGGGCAACAGAGCGAGACTCAGTCAAAAAAAAAAAAAAAGAAATAAAAGAAAGAAAGAAAAGAAAAGAAAAAAGAAAAGAGCACATGAAAAGGCATTCAACGACCAGGAGTGGTGGCTCATGCCTGTAATTCCAGCACTTCGGGAGGCTGAGGTGGGCAGATTGCCTGAGGTCAGGAGTTTGAGACTAGCCTGGCTAACATAGTGAAACCCTGTCTGTACTAAAAATACAAAAAAATTAGCCTGGAGTGGTGGCGTGTGCCTGTAATCCCAGCTACTTGGGAGGCTGAGGCAGGGGAATTGCTTGAACCAGGGAGGTGGAGGTTGCAAGGAGCCAAGATGGCGCCACTGCACTCCAGCCTCGGTGACAGAGTGAGACTTCGTCTCAAAAAAGAAAAAAAGAAAAGGCATTCAACATCGTTAGTCACCAGAGAAATACAAATTAAAGCCACAATGAGATACCAACATGCACCCACCAAATAGTTCAAATTAACAACACTGACAATGCCGAATGTTGACAAGGGTGTAAACAACAAGAACTCTCATATATTGCTGTTAGAATATGAAATGGCACTGTTAGTGGTGGTAGTTACCTGTATGAGTCTGCAGCGACCTCCATTCTTGCCTTCTCAGAAGAAAGAATTCGACTGAGGGCTGTAAGGCATAAGGAGAGAGATCAAGGCAAGTTTTAGAACAGGAGTGAGTTACTAAAAAGCTTTAGAGCAGTAAGGAAAAGAAGGAAAGTACACTTGGAAGAGGGCCAAGCAGGCGACTCGAGAGACCCTAGTGCACAGCTCGACGTCTCGACTTGGGGTTTTGCACGTTGGCCTACTTCCGGAGTCTTGTTCTCCCCATTCCTTGGATCTTATTGGAAAGCTGCTGATCACCAATTTCAGGTGTTTTCCATCTATTAAGAGACGGCCTTTCCCTGCACTGGCTGTGATCAATTATTACTTTAGAGAGACAGTTAACAACCACCTGACCATCACCTGATGGTTGCCCGACACTCCTAGTGTGTGTGGGGGGAGCCTTCTCCTGGCCTGCTCATACCTGACTAGCTACCTACTGTAGTGGCTCAGCCATTTTGGAAAAGTGTTTGACCATTTGTTATAAAGTTAAACACCCACCAACTCTGACAGTTTATAAGAGTATAAACTTAAATGTATACCGACTCTTATGACTCAATTCCACTCCTAAATATTTTCTCAAGAGAAATGAAAACATATGTCCACAAAAAGACTTGTGTAACAATGTTTGTAGCAGCTTTATTCATAATAGCCCAAAACTGGAAAGAACTCAAATGTCCATCAGGAGGAGAATGGATAAACAAGCTGTAGTATATTAAGGCAATGGAATATCACTTAGCACATTTTTGTTTTTTTGAGACAGGGTCTCCCTCTGTTGCCAAGGCTGGAGTGCAGTGGTGTGATATCAGCTGACTGCAGCATCTACCTCCTGGGCTCAAGCAATCCTCCCACCTCAGCCTCCCAAGTAGCTGGGAACACAGGTGCACGCCACCACCTCCAGCTAATTTTTAAGTTTTTTTAGAGACGGAGTCTCCCTATGTTGCCCAGGCTGGTTTCAAACTCCTGGTGCTCAAGTGATCCTCCTGCTTTGGCCTTCCAAACTGCTGGAATTACAGGCATGAGCCCCTGCACCCAGCCTACTTAACAATTTTTAAAAACCTACTTATTCATTCAACAACGTGGATGACTCAAAAATCTTATGTAGAGTGACAAAATCTAGAACTAACAAGAACACTAATCACTGGTCATAGAAATCAGAAAAGTGGTTGTCAGAGTAAACAGAAAACCTACAGAATGGGAGAAAATATTTGCAAACCATGCAGTCGACAAAGGTCTAATATCCGGAATCTATAAGGAACTTAAAGAATTCAACAAACAAAAAACAAATAACTCCATTAAAAAGTGGACAAATACACGAACAGACACTTCTCAAAATAAGACAAGAGTGGCCGGGCGCAGTGGCTCATGCCTGTAATCCCAGCACTTTGGGAGGCTGAGGCGGGTGGATCACCTGAGGTTGGGAGTTCGAGACCAGCCTGAGCAACATGGAGAAACCCGTCTCTACTAAAAATACAAAAATTAGCCAGGTGTGGTGGTGCATGCCTGTAATCCCAGCTACTTGGGAGGCTGAGGCGGGAGAATCGCTTGAATCCAGGAGGCAGCGGTTTCGGTGAGCCAAGGTCATGCCATTGTACTCCAGGCTAAGCAACAAGAACATAACTCCATCTCAAAAAATAAATAAATAAATAAATAAACAAACAAATAAATAAGACAAGAGTGGCCAAAAAACATGAAGACATGCTCAACATCACTAATCATCAGAGAAATGCAAATCAAAACCACAATCGGGGCTGGGCCAGGTGCGGTGGGTCACACCTGTAATCCCAGCACTTTGGGAGGCCGAGATGGGTGGATCACTTGAGGTCAGGAGTTTGAGACCAGCCTGGCCAACATAGCAAAACGCCATCTCTACTAAAAATACAAAATTAGCCAGGTATGGTGGCTCATGCCTGTAATCCCAGCTACATGGGAGGCTGAGGTGTGAGAATCACTTGAACCTGGGAGGCAGAGGTTGCAGTGAGCTGAGATGGGGCCACTGCACTCCAGCCTGGACAACAAAGCGAGACTCTCAAAACAAAAACAAAAACAAACCACAATGAGATAACATCTCACACCAGTCAAAATGGCTATTCCTAAAAAGTCAAAAAACAACAGATGCTGTCAAGGCTGTGGAGAAAAGAAAACACTTATATACTGTTGGTGGGAATGTAAACTAGTCCAGCCACTGTGGAAAGCAGTTTGGAGATTTCTTTTTTTTTTTTTTTGAGACGGAGTTTCACTCTTGTTGCCCAGGCTGGAGTGCAGTGGCTCGATCTCGGCTCATCGCAGCCTCTGCCTCCCGGGTTCAGGCAATTCTCCTGCCTCAGCCTCCCGAGTAGCTGGGATTACAGGTGCACACCACCACGTCCAGCTAATTTTTAGTAGAGATGGGGTTTTGCAATATTGCCCAGGCTGGTCTCGAACTCCTGACCTCAGGTGATCCACATGCCTCAGCCTCCCAAAGCGTTGGGTTTACAGGCATAAGCCACTGCACCCGGCTGGTTTGGAGATTTCTAAAAGTACTTAAAGCAGAACTACCATTCGATCCAGCAATCCATTCCTGGGTATATATATTATTAAAAGAAATATATGTAAATATATATAATATATATTTTTCTTTTTCTGATCTTCACCAGGAGGCAGAGCTCGGAGTCCCGATTTTCTCCCGTAGCTGTGGCCTGGACATGGCGGCTCCTGGCCCTGTGACTCCAGAGGTCCCCTTGGAACCATGGAAGCCCCCAGTCATTTAGGGGTTTAGCTCCACTGTTTACAGCAATCCAGAGAGTTTCAAGGAAAAATTCCTTCACAAGACCCGCGAGAACCACATGGTACCCAGGTTCCCAGGTTGCCTGGGCATGGCGACTGCCCTCACCTACGGCCTCTACTGCTTCCACCAGGGCCACAGTCAGCGCTCTCAGCTCATGACACGCACCCGGATCGCTGTCCAGGGCTTCACAGTTGCAGCCATCTTGCTGGGTCTAGTCACAACCGCTATGAAGTCTCAATCCTGAGCCCATGGTCTGGCCTTGAAAGCTCTGCAGAGATCATTCCAAAACCCAGGAGCAACCACTGGCCCTGCCGTGGGACTTAGTCCTTCCTCCCCTTTCAGAGGCCCCAGTGTCGTTGGGGGTGGAAGTGATCCTTTGTGTACCCGTAACTAAAATACTTTTTCAAAAATCCCAGATTCTGTTGTTTGAATGTTACATACCTCTATTTGTGCCACATCTCTTCCACTCCCCTGCTTAATAAACTCTAATCCACTTATAAAATATATATAAAGTTATTATTTTTGAGACAGAGTCACTCTGTCACCCAGGCTGGAGTGCAGTGGTGTGATCTCAGCTCACTGCAACCTCCACCTCCTGGGTTCAAGCTATTTTCATGCCTCAGCCTCCCAAGTAGCTGGGATTACAGGCGGCCCCCACCATGCCCAGCTGATTTGTGTATTTTTAGTAGATATGGGGTTTCGCCATGTCGGCCAGGCTGGTCTCGAACTGCTGATCTCAAGTGATCCACCTGCCTTGTCCTCCCAAAGCACTGGGATGACAGGAATAAGCCACTTTGTCTGGCCTATATAAATATATATAATATATTAAATTATTATTATTGTTTGAAATGGAGTCTCACTCTGTCACCCAGGCTATAGTGCAATGGCACGATCTTGGCTCACTGCAACCTCTGCCTTCCAGGTTCAAGCGATTCTCATGCTTCAGCCTCCCGAGTACCTGGGATTACAGGCCACCAAGTCTGGCTCATTTTTTTTTTTGTATTTTTAGTAGAGACGGGGTTTCACCATGTTGGCCAGGCTGGTCTTGAACTCTTGGCCTCAAGTGATCTGCCCGCCTCGGCCTCTCAAAGTGCTGGGATAACAGGTGTGAGCCACTGTGCCCGGCCATGTTAAATTATATGTATGTATGTGTGTGTGTGTGTGTGTGTGTGTGTGTGTATATATATTTTTGTTGTTGTTGTTTTTTCCGAGATGGAGTTTTGCTCTTGTTGCCCAGGCTGGAGTGCAATGGTGCCATCTCGGCTCACCGCAACCTCCACCTCCCGAATTCTAGTGATTCTCCTACCTCAGCCTCCCGAGTAGGTTGATTAGGCTGGTCTTGAACTCCTGACCTCAGGTGATCTGCCTGCCTCGGCCTCCCAAAATGTTAGGATTACAGGCGTGAGCCACTGTAAATTATATATTAAGTATATAATATATTATACATATTAAAATAAAATAAATCATTCTACCAAAAAGACACATACACTTGTATGTTTTTCACACCGCTATTTACAATAGCAAAGACATGGAATCAACCTCAGTGTCCATTAATGGTGGACTGGATAAAGAAAATGTGGTACATATACACCATGCAATACTATACAGCCATAAAAAAAAAAATGAATGAAATCATGTCCTTTACAGCAACATGGATGCAGCTGGAGGCATTATTCTAAGCAAAGTAACTAAGGAACAGAAAACCAAATACCGCATGTTCTTACTTATAAGTGGGAACTAAACATTGGGTACTCAGGGACATAAAGACAGCAACAATAGACACTAGGGACCACTAGATGGGGAAGGAAGGAGGAAAAGGGTTGAAAAACCAACTATTGGCCGGGCACGGTGGCTCATGCTTGTAATCCCAGAACTTTGGGAGGCTGAGGCAGGCAGATCACAAGGTCAGGAGTTCCAGACCAGCCTGGCCAACATGGTGAAACCTTGTCTCTACTAAAAATACAAAAACTAGCCAGGTGCGGTGGCAGGTACCCGTAATCCCAGCTACTTGGGAGGCTGAGGCAGGAGAATTGCTTGAACTCGGGAGGCAGAGGTTGCGGTGAGTCGAGTTTGCACCACTGCACTACAGCCTGGATGACAGAGCAAGACTCTGTCTTGGGAAAAAAAAAAAAGAAAAACCAACTATTGGGTACTATGCTCACTACCTGGGTGATGGCATCAATTGTACCCCAAACCTCAGCATCACACAACATATCCATGTAACAAACCTGCACATGTACCCCCGAATATAAAATAAAAGTTGAATTTTTAAAAAATTTATATTTATTTATTTTGAGATGGCGTCTCACCCTGTTGCCCAGGCTGGAGTGCAATGGGGCAATCTCAGCTCACTGCAACCTCCGCCTCTCAGGTTCAAGTGATTCTCCTGACTCAGCCTCCCGAGTAGCTGGGATTACAGGTGGGCGCCACCACACCCGGCTAATTTTTTGTATCTTTAGTAGAGACAGGGTTTCGCCATGTTGGTCAGGCTGGTCTCGAACTTCTGACCTCATGATCTGCACACCTTGGCCTCCCAAAGTGCTGGGATTACAGGCGTCAGCCACTGTGCCCAGCCACTAAATTTTTTTTTTTTTTTTTTTTTTTTGAGATGGAGTCTGTTCTGTTGCCCAGGCTGGAGTGCAGTGGTGCAATCTCGGCTCACTGCGACCCCTGCCTCCTGGGTTCAAGCGATTCTCCTGCTCAGTCTCCTCAGTAGCTGGGGTTACAGGCGCCCATGACCACGCCTGGCTAATTTTTGTATTTTTGGTAGAGACAGGGTTTCACCATGTTGGCCAGGCTGGTCTGGAGCTCCTGACCTCAGGTGATCTGCCTGCCTCAGCCTCCCAAAGTGCTGGGTTTACAGGCATGAGCCGCCACACCCAGCCTAAAAGTTGAAATTATTAATAAAGAGTCATGGCGCAGGCAGAGGAAGATGTTAGAGATTACAATTTGACTGAGGAACAGAAGGTGATCAAGGCCAAGTATCCACCAGTCAATAGGAAGTACGAGTATTTGGATCATACGGCGGATGTGCAGTTACACGCATGGGGAGATACTCTGGAGGAAGCATTCGAGCAATGTGCAATGGCCATGTTTGGTTACATGACAGATACTGGGACAGTGGAGCCCCTCCCAACAGTAGAAGTAGAAACCCAAGGAGATGACTTACAGTCTCTCCTGTTTCACTTTTTGGATGAATGGCTTTATAAGTTCAGTGCTGATGAATTCTTCATACCCCAGGAAGTGAAAGTACTTAGTATTGATCAAAGAAATTTCAAATTATGATCAATTGGGTGGGGAGAAGAGTCTTCATTGTCCAAATACCCTCAGGGAACAGAAGTCAAGGCAATAACATATTCAGCAATGCAGGTCTATAATGAAGAGAAGCCGGAAGTTTTTGTGATAATTGACATTTAAGACACCAAAAAAGAAAAGACTTCTATGAAGAACTGTTTTTTTTCTCCCTCTTCCTTTTGAGAAGACAGTATGAATTAAATGCTACAGCACCTTTTGATATATGGAAATTTGTAGAACAGAAATGTTTTAGTTAAAGTGTGACTTTCAGAAAGGGAAAATCAGGGCACAGCCTTGCTCTGTGTTCCCCAAATATTCAGACTTTAAAGAATTCTTCAACCCCCAAGGGAGAGTTATGGTCCTTTGATTCTCTGCTGTGGCAGTAGGTGCCTCATGCCCTTCCAGTGCAATGCAAGCCCTCCAGCCTCGCCCCAGAGAGGAGCACTGATGTCAACAGCAGCCTGAGGCTGAATCCAGGTTGAAAAAAGAATAACCCCAAGTTGGTTAAGACATATATTTTCTTTCTTTCTTTCTTTCTTTCTTTTTTTTTTTTTTTTTTTGAGACGGAGTCTCTCTCTGTAGCCCAGGCTGAAGCGCAGTGGCGTGAGCTCGGCTTACTGCAAGCTCCGCCTCCCGGGTTCACACCATTCTCCTGCCTCAGCCTCCTGAGTAGCTGGGACTATAGGCACCCATCACCACGCCCGGCTAATTTTTGTATTTTTAGTAGAGACGGGGTTTCACCGTGTTAGCTAGGATGGTCTTGATCTCCTGACCTTGTGATCTGCCCACCTTGGCCTCCCAAAGTACTGGGATTACAGGCGTGAGCCACCACGCCCGGCCACAAGACATGTATTTTCTATACGTACATCAAGGGAGGTTGTGTTTTAGGTTGCTGTAGGACAGAGCTATCCTGTATTCCAGTTGGTTTTTGTAGAGAAACAATTAGACTTCTCTACATGGAGCCCTGATTTTTCTCTCATGCTTTCACTTTTTTAAAAGCACCAATGATATTTCCTGTTTTCTCATAAGAAAAAGTCAATATTATGCCTTACAAAGAGACCTTTCCTTCTAATATAGAATTTTATTTGAAAGTGAGTATGTGTGTATAACTAGAGAATAAAAGAATTTTTGAAAAATTAAAAAAAGAAATTATTAATAAACAATAATGAGAAAAAAAATTTGAAATTGATAAAAGAGAAAAGTGGGTGTCTCCAGGGGTAGGGTAGAGATTGAATGGAAAGGCACCCAGGGAATTTTCTGGGGTGTTGAAAATATTCTATATCTTGAAAGGGGTGGTGATTACACAAGATGTACACAATTGTCAAAACTAATCAAACTGTAAGCTTAGGATTTGTGCATTTTTTTGGATGTAAATTATACATTAATTTAAAAAATATAGGCTGGGCATGGTGGCTCATGCCTGTAATCCCAGCACTTTGGGAGGCCGAAGTGGGCATATCATTTGAGCTCAGGAGTTCAAGACCAGCCTGGGCAACATGGCAAAACCCCATTTCTATAAAAAATACAAAAAATGGCCCAATGTGGTGGTGCATGCCTATAATCCCAGCTATTAGGGAGGCTGAGGTGGGAGGATTGCTTGAGCCCAGGAGGCAGAGGCTGCAGTGAGCTGAGATCAGGCTACTGCACTCCAGCCTAGGCGACAAGACAACTTGACCTTACTGTTTTAGGCTGGCCCTCATGTCTGTGTGCGGCGGCTGCCACCACTCTAATACTTTTATAAAGGACCTCAAAATCACAAACTCTGCTCAACTCACTCTCTACAGTTCTCATAACTTTCAAAATCTACTTTCTTCCTCACACCTGACACATATACTTTCTGCTCCCTGGCTCCTTCAGCTATACTCACTCTTCGTTGAGTCTCCCACAATTACCACTGTTCCTGGCCCGGACTTCAATCCAGCCTCCCACAATATTCCTGATACCACACCTGACCCCCATGACCGTATCTCTTTGATCCACCTGACATTCACTTCATTTCCCCATATTTCCTTCTTTCCTGTTCCTCACCCTGATCACACTTTGGTTTATTGATGGCTGTTCCACCAGGCCTAATCGCCACTCACCAGCAAAGGCAGGCTGTGCTATAGTATCTTCCACATCTATCATTGAGGCCACTGTGCTGCCCGCCTCCACTACCTCTCAGCAAGCTGAACTCATTGCCTTAAATGGGACCCTCAGTCTTGCAAAGGGACTGTGTGTCAATATTTATACTGACTCTAAATATGCCTTCCATATCCTGCTCCACCATGCTGTTATATGGGCAGAAAGAGGTTTCCTCACTACGCACGGGTCCTCCATTATTAATGCCTCTTTAATACTCTTCTTAAGGCCGCTTTACTTCCAAAAGAAGCTGGAGTCATTCCCTGCAAAGGCCATCAAAGGGCCTCAGACCCCACTGCTCAAGGTAACAATTATGCTGATAAGACAGCTAAACAAGCAGCCAGTATTCCTATTTCTGTCCCTCACAGCCAGTTTTTCTCCTTCTCATCAGTCACTGCTACTTACTCTCCCACTGAAGTTTCCACCTATCAATCCCTCTCCACTCAAGACAAATGGTTCTTAGACCAAGGAAAATATGCCCTTCCAGCCTCACAGGATTAGGTCTCTTCTTCCTTACTCTACTCTTTACAACAATGCTTTACGCAGTCACCCCCTCCTTCTTGGTGTCACCCCCTCCTTCTTGGACTGCACCTCACAAACTTTTTCATCTCTGCTATTTTCCTCTTCACCATTCTCACCTACTCATAAATGCCTTGCTCTTGTTTACACTGACAGTTTACACCTTTTCTCCAAACCATCACAGCTGATATCTCCTGGTGCTGTCCCCAAACCGCCACTCTTGACTCCCTTTTGGAGTGGATGGAAGATCTTTGCTGGCAGGGCACACTCCAATACTTTCACCCTGATGAAATCCTATTCTTTACTTTTATACTCACTTTTAACCTCAATTCCCATTCTTATGCTGCCCTCTACCCTTAAATTTTCTTTAAGGTGTCCGCACAGTCCTGGTCACGCTTGAAGCAGTCCTGAGAAACATCGCCCCATGCCAATAATTCCCAGAAGAAACTTACATTTTCTTTATCTTTTCTTATTACTGTATATTTTATAAATAAAAAGACAGGAATGTCAAGCCTCTGAGCCAAAGCTCAGTGTCACATGTGTCCATGTGAAAAGAGTCCACCAACAGGCTTTGTGTGAGCAACAAGGCTGTTTATTTCACCTGGGTGCAGGCGGGCTGAGTCCAAAAAAGGAGTCAGCAAAGGGTGGTGGGATTATCATTAGTTCTTATAGGTTTGGGATAGGTGGTGGAGTTAGGAGCAATTTTTTGTGGGCAGGAGGTGGATCTCACAAAGTACATTCTCAAGGGCAGGGAAAATATCACAAAGTACCTTCTTAAAGGCGGGGGAGGATATTACAAAGTACATGATCGCAAGGGCGGGGAGGGTGTATTGTCATAAGGTCAATTGATCAGTTAGGGTGGGGCAGGAACAGATCACAATGGTGGAATGTCATCTTCTGTGGTTCTTCAGTTGCTTCAGGCCATCTGGATGTATACGTGCAGGTCACAGGGGATATGATGGCTTAGCTTGGGCTCAGAGGCCTGACAGTCAGCCATTATAACCCCTGTGACCTGCACATATAAGTCCAGATGGCCTGCAGGAGCCAAGATGGCCTGCAGGAGCCAAGAAGTCTAGAGCAGACGAAAAATCACAAAGAAGTGAAACAGCCAGTTCCCGCCTTAACTAATTAATCCACCTTATGACATTCTACCATTATGACTTGTTCCTGCTCTGCCCCAGCTGATCAATTGACCCTGGGACATTCTTCCTCTGGACAATGAGTCCCATGATCTCTCCACCATGCACCTTGGGACCCCCTCCCCTGCTAACAATAGATAACCACCTTTAACTGTAACTTTCCACTGCCTACCCAAACCCTATAAAGCTGTCCCTTTCTTATCTCCCTTCGCTGACTGCTTTTTCAGAGTCAGTCCGCCTGCACCCAGGTGATTAAAAAGCTTTATTCCTCGCACAAAGTCTGCTTGCTGGTCTCTTCACACAGATGTGCTTGACAAAAATCAAGTGCTCCAACTCTCTCTCTCTTTTTTTTAAAGAGATAGGGTCTTGCTATGTTGCCCAGGTAGGTCTCGAACTCCTGGCCTCGAGCTGTCCTCCCACTTTGGCACTCCAAAATGTTGTGATTACAGGTGTGAGCCCCTTACACCTGGCCCCAGCTATTTTTGAATTAAGCTTTCCTTACACAAAAAAACCCTTGCATCTTTAAATGCATTTTCAGAAGGGATCCTTTTCATTTTGCTGGTTTCATTCTTCCATTCACAAGAATTTTTCAGCACAAAAAACATGGTGGCTTTTGTGGACTGTCATGTTCATTGCCAAAACTGAAACTGGATAATACGTATTTATCATATGTCTCTTTCTTCAATACTACAACTGTAATGTGGTATGATAGTGTTGTAGGAGTTAAGAAATTATTTTAGGCAGATAAGAGAGGAAAAGGGGTCCCTGGGAAGTTTTCGTTTTTAAAGCAGCTCTTAGAGCCAGGCCGGCAACCTTTGATATGCAAATGAAGGCCATTAGAAACTGGGTCCACCCAAACATGGCGATTCCTGCGACCTTCTTGCCCTTGCCCCACATGTTCCTGGCAACATGGCCACCCCTACATATCCCCATGTGTGTAGAACATCATGGCACCCTGCGTTTGCATATTAAAAGGCTAGGGTGGGAGGGCCAGCTTTTTCACGGGCTGCATGAATGACATGCCTGGTCAAACCAATCCCCTGAGCCCTATGCAAATCAAACACTGCTTCCTCCAGCCTCTACATATACCTGGCTGGTATCCACCACACTTGGGGTTCCCTCTTTGGACTTTGGAGCCCCCCTCCTTCTGTCTCTGTATGGGGGAGCTTCTTTCTTCTGTCTTCTCCCTTTCTTCTTGCCTATTAAACTCTCCACTCCTTAAAACTACTCCATATGTGTCCATGTCATTCTTTTTTTTTTTTTTTTTTGAGATGGAGTCTCACTCTGTCGCTCAGGCTGGAGTGCAGTGGCACAATCTCGACTCACTGCAACCTCTGCCTCCCTGGCTCAAGCGATTCTCCTGCCTCAGCCTCCCGAGTAGCTGGGATTATAGGCATGCGCCACCACACCCAGCTAATTTTTGTATTTTTAGTAGAGATGGAGTTTCACCGTCTTGGCCAGGCTGGTCTGGAACTCCTGACCTCGTGATCCACCTGCCTCAAAGTGCTGGGATTACAGGCGTGGGCCACCATGCCCGGCTGAGCCTGCCTTCTTGTTTCAGCTCTCACACTGTAAACATGTGTCCTTTTGGTGGTCTATTTAGTGCCACTTTTTTTTTTTTTTGAGACAGAGTCTCGCTCTGTCACCCAGGCTGGAGTGCAGTGGCACGATCTCGGCTCACTGCAACCTCTGCCTCCCAGGTTCAAGCAATTCTCCTGCCTCAGCCTCCCGAGTAGCTGAGATTACAGGTGCATGTCACCACACTCGGCTAATTTTTGTATTTTTAGTAGAGATGGGGTTTCACCATGTTGGCCAGGCTGGTCTTGAACTCCTAACCTTGTGATCTGCCTGCCTCAGCCTCCCAAAGTGCAGGGATTACAGGCATGAGCCACCACGCCCAGCCAGTGCCACTTTTTTTGTATTTTGTGCTTTTTGTTGCTGGTTTGCTTGTTTCATGTGGCCCCCAAGTGAACTGCTGATGAGCTTTCTGGTGCTCCTAAGAGCAAGAAGGATGTGATGTGCTATAGGGAGAAAATCTGTGCATTGGAGAAGCTTCATTCAGGTGTGAGTTATGGTGCCATGAGTCCAATATTAATGAATCAGGCTGGGCGTGGTGGCTCATGCCTGTAATTCCCGCACTTTAGGAGGCCGAGGCAGGTCAGGAGTTAGACCAGCCTGGCCAACATGGTGAAACCCCATCTCTACTAAAAACTACAAAAAATTAGCTGGGCATGGTGGCAGATGCCTGTAATCCCAGCTATTCAGCAGGCTGAGGCAGGAGAATGGCTTGAACCTGGGAGGCGGAGGTTGCAGTGAGCCAAGATCATGTCATTGTACTCCAACCTGGGCAACAAGAGTAAAACTGCAACTAAAAAAAAAAAAAATTAATGAATCAACTGTATATTAACTTCGGTGTCTTTAAACAGAAACAAACATAAAAAAAGGTTATGTGTTGGTCAACTGATGAAAATATTGTGACTAGGCCAGGCACGGTGGCTCAAGCCTGTAATTCCAGCACTTTGGGAGGCCGAGGTGAGTGGATCACTTGAGGCCAGGAGTTTGATACCAGCCTGGTCAACATGGTGAAACCCCATCTCTACTAAAAATAAAAAAAATTAGCCAGACGTGGTGGCACACACCTGTAATCGCAGCTACTTGGGAGGCTGAGGCACGAGAATCACTTGAATCCAGGCAGTGGAGGTTGCAGTTTGCTGAGAATGCACCACGCACCACCGCACTCCAGCCTGGGCAATAGAGTGAGACTCGGTCCAAAAAAAAAAAAAAGAAAGAAAGAAAATATTGTGACCAGACCCTCACAGGAACCTAAGGAGAAACCTAATTTCTCCTAGGAGCAAAGCTTCAACATTCACTAATCCAGTGTTTGTGGTGATTTTATAGAACATAACCACCACGAATCAGGAGCATGGGCTGTACCTCCTGCTGGTTGTGTTTCTCTGGTTGCGATCTGACTGATATAGTGACAAAGTCACAGAACTGCTAATACTATTGTGGTTTTTTGCCACTACCTTAACAAATTTTGAAGAAAAGTTAAGGGTTGGTGAAAACAAAGATGTCTATTTATTCCCATCCATGCATATGAGTCCCCTGAATGCTCTCTGTGGACCCTGTGGGCATCGTGGACCCCAGATTAAGACCACCTGCAGGTTAACAGAGGATAATGCAAAGGCCCACACCAATCATGGTGAAGGGTGGAGGTAGCAATGTTCCCACAGGCTCTGAGGAAGCAGTGAAGCTGGAAGGCCCGACCGGGGAACTGGAGGCTGAGGGCTCAGCAGGCCTATGGGCTCTGCTCCCCAGCTGAAGACACAGTACCCCTAGTTCTTCCTTAAGCTGGGTTGCCCCAAGCTAGATCCATCCGAAAAAACCATGGCTGCCTACAGGTGTTGAGGAAGCGTTGTTTGCAAGGGCTGGGGTTTGGCCCCAGTGGCTCTGAGGCCTCTCCCTATCCTTGCACTAAACTCAGACAATTCTGTTCTTCTCCTATTATTCTACCTGTGATTTTAAGTGCTCCTCGTGTCTGCACAAACTTACCCCCATCTCTTTTTATTTAAAAAGCAAACAGATCCCCTGATTTTTTGGGTCTGGGATGATACTTTGGCTGACTATCTGTGCCCTCCACCCACTACACCCTCCCAGAAAATGAAATTAATCTACTTAGGTTCATCACAAAGGTGGGCTGGTCAACCCAGTGGCAGACCGTCCCGCCCGTGTCACCATACCAAGTGCCCTTCTGCTTCAGGTCCTGGGAGGTCAGGACTTCCTGGTGTCATCCTCAGACGGCGGGACAAGGCTGGGGCTGGATTCTTCCTGTCTGGGTTCACCTCCAATTGCTGGTGCTTCCTTAAGCACAGCACTATTGCCCCCATGTTTATGAACGGGAAAGGATATTAATTAGAACCAGCCAAAGGAAGAGACACAGGGCAGAGTCCAGGGAGGGTCCTGATGAGGAGCTGGCAGCCACGGGTGTGGCATCACCTCCTCCTTGCTGTGATGTGTGACAATTCGCAGAGTACCGCCAATGGGTGTGGCATCACCTCCTCCTTGCTGTGATGTGTGACAATTCGCAGAGTACCGCCGACCACGGAAGCTTCCCCGGGCTTTGATGTCAGAATTTGTGTTGCAGTTTCCCTCTGTGGGCAGGGTGATGGAATCATTGCCTGTGAGGTTGAACTGGGTCTCTAGCTTGTTTCTTCGCCCCGGGGGTTGCTCTGACAGCTCTCGCCCTAAGGGGCCCATCATGAGTCACCTCATTAGGGTAACGGTAAACCATCAGGTGTGGTCTTCCAGGAGCCAGGACAAAGGGACAAAGGCCAGATCTCTCTGGGGAGAGGGAGGGTGTGAATTGCTTAGTACACAGCTCCTGACTTTAGCCTCCTGCCCCTCAGGCTGGTGCTTCCCCAGCTCTGACTACACATTCTGCTTTGTGAGTGATTTTATGAGTCTCACCTGGCCTGGAACTGGCAATGGGGAAATTGCTGAGGCAGGTGGCTGGCTCCAGGGCCTGGCTTGAAGATGGGCAGGAAGGCACTTAACACTGCCCTCTCATGAGCCCCCCGGTACCCCCTTACAGCCCCAGACCCCAGTGATGTTCAGGCTTTTGGAGCAAGCCCTGTTGCTTTCTGCAACATCTGTGGGTGGACTCGGACTCCTGACTGGTCACTTGCGGAAGAGAAGACCAGCGGCTCCTCTCACTCCCTCTCGCAGGAGACTGAAGGCTGCCACCTCTGAGACCTCCTACCCTTTGGCTCCCCTTCTGGGAACCTTGTGAAAGTGGCTGTCATGAGCCACATCCTGTCCAGCTGAAGTCCTGCTTGATGTTGGCGGAAGATGTGGTTGTTCAGAGCTGGGAGGACAGACCAGACACCAAGCAAGACCAAGAGCTCTCCACTATTTCTGACTCTGGATGAGTGGGGTGCAGGGTCTTGAGGAGTAACTGGGGAACGGGACTGCAGAGACTACAATTCCCTCAGGGAATGTGGCTGTGGGATGAGAGTAGGGACACAGCTGAAGAGGTTCGTGGGGTTGAAGGAGTTTCTTGTTTTTGTTTGTTTTCAACATGTAAAAGTCTTGAGCCCATTTAAAAGGCCATGGAGCTAGGCGCGGTGGCTCAGGCCTGCAATCCCAGCACTTTGGGAGGCTGAGGTGGGCGGGTCACATAAGGTCAGGAGTTCGAGGCCAGCCTGGCTAGCATGGTGAAATCCTGTCTCTACTAAAAATACAAAAATTAGCTGGGCGTGTTGGCAGGTGCCTGTAATCACAGCTACTTGGGAGGCTGAGGTGTGAGAATCGCTTGAACCTGGGAGGCAAAGGTTGCAGTGAGCCGAGATGGCACCACTGCACTCCAGCCTGGGCAACAGAATGAGACCCCGTCTCAAAAAAAAAAAAAAAAAGAAAAGAAAAGGCTATGGAGAAGGATTAGTGGAGCAATGGATGTTGACCACAGAAGAGAGACAGTGGTCCTAAGGGCTTGGGAAGGGTGGGCTCTGAGACTCAGGCGGAGGCAAGCAGGGGATGGATCTTTTGTTTTTAAACTGGAGGTGCTCTTCCCACGAGTCCTTCCACGTGCTCTTTGAATTAAAAGGCAAGGTCCTCTGATGAAAAGAGGGGAGATGTCAGAGTCAGAGGTAAGAGAAGTGCAGAGGTCTCAAATGTGCCCAGGAAACATGGAATTAGACCCAAGTCCACATGATAATTCAGTACGTAATAAATCTGCCACTTCCACTGGTGTTGGCGCAACTGGAATACCATCTGCCTAGAGGAAAAATTATATTAATATCTTTTTTTTTTTGAGACAGGGTCTCACTCTGTCACCCAGGCTGGAGTGCAGTGGTGTGATCATGGCTCACTGCTCCCAGGTTCAGGTGATACTCCTGTCAGTCTCCTGAGTAGCTAGGACCATAGGCACACACCACCACTCCTGGCTAATATTTTTAGACTATTATTTGTAGAAATGGGGTGTCACTATGTTGCTCAGGCTGATCTTGTGCTCCTGGAATCAAGTGATCATCCTGCCTTGGCCTCCAAAAGTGCTGAGATTACAGGCATGAGCCACCATGCCCAGCAATACCTCATATCTTATATTAAAATACATTTCAGGTGGATCAAATATGTTAATGTAAAAAGTGAAATATGAGAGTACTAGAAGAAAATATGGAAAATTTATTTTATAACTTAAAGTTGGAAAGAGCTTTTTAAATTTAATTTTTATTTATTTATTTTTTCCAAGACAGAGTCTTGCTCTGTCGCCCAGAGCTGGAGTGCAATGGTGCGATCTCGGCTCACTGCAACCTCCGCCTCCCAGGATCAAGCAATTCTCCTGCCTCAGCCTCCCTAGTAGCTGGGATTACAGGCATGTGCCACCAGGCCCGGCTGATTTTTGTATTTTTAGTAGAGACGGGGTTTCATCATGTTGGCCAGGCTGGTCTCAAACTCCTGACCTCGTGACCCACCCGCCTCGGCCTCCCAAATTGCTGGGATTACAGATGTGAGCCACCACGTCCAGTCTTATTTTTAATTTTTAAATTTTCAGTGCTTTTTGGGTAGGAGAGGACTTTCTAAGAATAACGACATAGTACCTAGAAGCCATTAAGGAAAAGATGGAAAATTTACATTAAAATATCACTGTATCACAGAAAAATTATGAACAAAGTCAAAAGATAGATGACAAATGGAAAAATATTTTCAGTGCATATCAGATAAATGTCTTTAATGAACCTCTTCTACAAATCAATAAGTAAAAGTCAATCCCATTTTAGTAGGTGTAGCAATGGAAAAAAAGACAAAGGCAAAGACAAATAAGCCAATAGAAAAATAGGCAAAGGATATGAACCAACCGTGAAGCAGGCTCACCGTGCGCTGCTTACCAACTTGTTGGCATCTGGTGAGACAGAACACACTCACATGCACCCAGTTACATGATGAGGATTTATTACAGATTGGCAGCAAGGGGCAACAGAGGCCTAGGATTCATTCAGAGCCAGTTCCCCAGGCTCAGGCCAGCTGCCCAGGGCTGATGGAATCTTGACTTCATGTCCCACCTGCACCATGGCTGAAGAACCCTGAAAAGCAGCCTGCCCTGAGCTTTATGCTCTGTGAGTGGCTGAGCTGCAGTGTTGAAGGACACCCTGTTTCTTTTCTTTCTTTTTTTTTTTTTTGAGACAGAGTCTCGCTCTTGTTGCCCAGGCTGGAGTACAGTGGTGCGATCTTGGCTCACCGCAACCTCCACCTCCCGGGTTTAAGCAATTCTTCTGCCTCAGCCTCCCGAGTAGCTGGGATTACAGGCACCTGCCACCATGCCTGGCTAATTTTTTGTATTTTTGGTAGAGACAGGGTTTCACCATGTTGGCCAGGCTAGTCTTGAACTCCTGACCTCAGGTGATCTGCCTGCCTAGGCCTCCCAAAGTGCTGGGATTACAGGCATGAGCCACCCTGTTTCTAAGGGGGAACTGGAACAGAGCCTGAGCAGTTCTGGCCAGCTCCCCCTTATCTCAAGATGTTGCATTTCTAGCACATTCTACAGTTATTTTTCAGAACTACAAGCAAGAAAGATGGGAGAACCGGGCTGGTTTAAGGTCACCTAGAGAATTGTCCTGTACAAATCTTTCTCAGGAAAGGAAATATGAATGATTCAAACACATGAAAAGATGTTAATGTCACTCAGAGTAGGAGAAATGCAAATTAAAACAACACTATGTGCATTTTCTTACCTGTTAGATTGATGATGATCACCAGGTTTGCTGACACATTTCATGTACCTGCTGTTTGGGACAATTGCCAGGGAGGGTGAGTTGGGAATAGCTAGTTATCTGTTATGGACTGAGTTGCATCCCCTCAAAATTCACACGCTGAAGTCCTAACCTCCAGTACCTCAGAATGTGACTGCATTTGGAGACAGGGTCTTTAAAGAGGGAATTAAGTTAAAAAGAGATTGTTAGGGTGGGGCCCTAATCCAATATGACAGATGTCTTTATAAGAAGAGGAAATTTGGACACATACACCCATAGAGTGAAACTAACTCTGCCAACATCTTAATCTCAGACTTCAGCCTCAGACTGTGAGGAAATAAACTTTCCGTTGTTTAAGCCACCCAGTCTGTGGTTCTCTGTTATGGCAGCCCTAGCAAACTAATACACCATCAACCTTGAAACTGACCTGAAAATTTGACTTCTAGTAACTTATACTACAGATAGACTGGCATGTGTTCCTGGCATGTGCAGGATATGCGAGGGTACTGTTTGTAGCAGTCAGGGTTCAATCAAGAAAACAGAAGCCACTCTAGGTATTTCGAGCAGAAAGAGATGCATTGGAAGGGCTGGGAGAGGAAAGGCCAGGAAAGTTCTAGAAGTTAGGAGATGGCAGGGAAGTCATCACCAGTGATCCTCGGTGCTGGCAGGGCCAAAGCACATGATGCCCAGGGGGACACCTGGAGCTGCCGGAAGCTGTCACCAAGGATCTCAGGCTGGTCTCGAACTCCTGACCTCAAGTGATCCGCCAGCCTTGGCCTCCCAAAGTGCTGGGATTACAGGTGTGAGCCACTGTGCCTGGCTGGATCTCAGCTGCTTATAGCACTGCAGTGGGGGTCATGCAGGGTGATGCCCAGAAGCTGAGGAAAGGAGTCTGCCATGAGTTTTGCTGCCTAACATAGTAGCTGCTGGAGACCAATGGCTTCTGCTTCCTTCATGGGCAGAATTCAGCCTAGGATATACTGGAAAGGGGCTCTGGAAATGCAGGGAGATGTAGAAGGGGATGGGAGTGATGTTACATTAACAAGGACTGATCTAGCACCGTCCATCCACAGGGGCTGGTTAAATACACCATGGTTTGTTCAGACGGAACACCAAGCAGCTTCAAATGGAATGCAGAAACTCCGCAGTTTCTGCCCAGTGACTCTCAGCAGTGTGGGTAGCCAAATGGGTGGCCCACAGACTCTGAGAAGGCTCGGAAAGGTTGTGAGGACAGAGCCCTGACCGAGGCACAAAGCAGTCCCTGTCAACCTGGATAACAGCATCAGCCCTCCTAGTCCCCAGAGTGAGAGGAGCGGGGCCAAGAAACAAGCACTTTTAGCAACACCAAGGGCTTCAAAAGTTCTGTCTGGAGCAAGAACAGGAGCCAGCCTGGGACTGGGGTCTCCATAGGCCACTGCTTTTCCTCCAGCGCCAGTGAAGTGAGGCTGGCACTCAGGCTGGTCAAGGAATGCAGAGGAAGACAAGTCCCCCATTCATCCCCTGAAAAGGGGGCTGCACCTGGCGCAGGAGTGTGTCCAGGCTGCTGGGGTGCTGGGGCCCTGCCCTCTCCTTCACCCCCAGATTTCAGTCCAGATGACCCTTTATGAGCTCATGCTCTTTGTCTGCTACTTTTTTTTTTTTTTTTTTTTTTTGAGACAAGGTCTTGCTCTATTGCTCAGGCTGGAGTGCAGTGCACGATCATAGCTCACTGTAACCTTGAACTCCTGGGCTCAAGCGATCCTTCTGTCTCAACCTGCTGAGTAGCTAGGGCTACAAGGGTGCACCACCGCGTTGGCTGATTTTTGAATTTTTTGTAGAGATGGAGTCTCACGATGTTGCCCAGGCTTGTCTGGAACTCCTGGGCTCAAGGGAGCTTCCCAAAGTGCTGGGATTACAGGGTGAGCCACTGCACCCAACTGCCTGCTACTTCTTGTTTTATGGAGGTCCTTTTGGTTTTTCTTTTTTCCTTTTTGAGACAGGGTCTTGCTCTGTCATCCAGGCTGGAGTGTAGTGGTGCAAACATGGCTCACTACAGCCTCGACTTCCTGGGCTCAAGCGATCCTCCTGCCTCAGCTTCCCTGATAGCTGGAACCACAGGTGTGCACCACCACGCAGGGCTAATCTTTTAAATTTTTTGTAGAGATGGGTCTCCCAGGCTGGTCTTGAACTCCCAGGTTCAAACAATCCTCCCACCTGGGCCTCCCAAAGTGTTGGGATTACAGGTGTGAGCCATTGTGCCCAGCTACTTCTTGTTTTTTAATTTTAAAACACATAGGTTGAAATTGTTTTGTTTATGTGTGACTTTAGACACACATTGTTCAATCTAGCACACCTACCATTCTGAGTTACCTGGCTCCTCCTGGCTTTTCTGTTTAAGTTGGCTTATCTTTTCCTGGCTATCTCATTCCTTTACCTTTATTATTTCACTTCTGTATCTTTTTTTTTTTTTTTTTTTTTGAGACGGAGTCTCTCTCTGTCGCCCAGGCTGGAGTGCACTGGTGCGATCTCGGCTCACTGCAAGCTCCGCCTCCTGGGTTCACGCCATTCTCCTGCCTCAGTCTCCCGAGTAGCTGGGACTACAGGTGCCCGGACCACGCCCAGCTAATTTTTTTTTGTATTTTTTTAGTAGAGACATGGTTTCACCGTGTTAGCCAGGATGGTCTCGATCTCCTGACCTCGTGATCCACCCGCCTCGGCCTCCCAAAGTGCTGGGATTACAGGTGTGAGCCACTGCGCCCGGCCCACTTTCGTATCTTTTTTTCCTTGAATTTTGCACGTTCTTTGGCAATTTCAACCCTTGGGTATTTTAGCTGAATTATGGTTTATCCTTTTAATTTTTGTGCATCTGGTTTCCTCTGTGCCAAATTACTTACTTCGGTGGAGGATCCTGGGGTGGAGGGAACACGAAGCTTCTCCCTCTGACTCCGCTGCAAGGTCCCCAACCCCAACATCAGAGGGAAGGGCCTGACCCCACAGGTCTTGGGGGACAGCTACAGTTAGCCCTACCATGCAGCAGGTGCCCTAAGGGAGCCTTCTGGTCCACAGCTGGTCAGCAATGCCCCTGAGTTACTCAGGGGGACCTAGATGGTCCTAGAAGGGTCAGAGGCACCAGTGGTGGGTGAGCAACAGTAACCTGTGTGCAGAGTCAATGACACTGACGAGAAGGTAGTGGGTGAGGCTCAGCCGTGGAGGGAATCACCCAGGAGACAAACCCCATGGGTATTATCACCCAGGATAATTTGAGAAGAGAAGGCCGGATCTGCCCCTGACAGGGAGACCACTGATCAATAGTGAAGCAGGATAGTTCCTTGAGCCCTTCTCAGGACTTTGGACAGGGGTGCCTAGTTTACTTAGCCCACTGCTCTCAACTGCTGGTGGGAGGGAGCACACAGCAAACGAGGCGGGAACTGGAGCGCAGGAGTGCTGGAACCAGCCAGCTGTTTCAGTGCGGGCAGGATCAGACTCCACTCTCTCAGATCCACCGCATTCCGACCCTCGTGAAAGGGAGCACACAGGTGAGCAGGTGCAGGAGGTGGAGCGAGCGCTTTTGGGCGCCAGCAGCAGTGAACTTCGTTCAGGCCCCACAACAGCGTCCAGGCAGGGTGCCTGCGACTCCCGGGGCCCCGGAGGCCATGTTAGAGTGCTCTTTTAGCTCTGCTGTCCACGGACGGCTTAAGTGTTAACAGCTCTCAGTGGGCCCATGGCTGCCCTCTGCTAGCGAGGGCGAAGGGCCAGTGTGACAGCCTTTCGTATCCACACTTGTGGCTCCTAAGCTTTTGTCCGGCATCCAGGAAAAATGAGGTCACACGAACGAATTGAAGGATAGTAAATGTGGGAGATTTTATTGCCAATGAAAATGGCTCGGTATGGGCACCGTGGCTCACACCTGTAATCCCAGCACTTTGGGAGGCTGAGGCGGGCGGATCACGAGGTCAAGAGATGGAGACCATCCTGGCCAACATGGTGAAACCCCATCTCCACTAAAAATACAAAAATTAGCTGGGTGTGGTGGCGCGTGCCTGTAGTCCCCGCTACTCGGGAGGCTGAGGCAGGAGAATTGCTTGAACCTGGGAGGCAGAGGTTGCAGTGAGCCGAAAATACAAAAATTAGCTGGGCCTGGAGGGCATGTGTCACTGCACTCCAGCCTGGGCGACAGAGTGAAACTCCTTCTCAAAAAAAAAAAAAAAAAAAAAAAAAAAAAAAAAAAAAGGCTTTCAGTGGGAAGGGGAGCTGTTAAGAGGGATGTGGGGTAGGTAATCTTCCCCTGAAGTCCGGCCATCTTTGGCAAATTCTTCTTTTTTTTTCTCCCACCTCATGTCCCTGTCAGTAGGATTTAGGAACAAATGAGGAGCCAAGTACCTGAAAGCTATGAGACCAGGATAGCAAGGCGGCTTCTGGCTACAATGCAGTTTGTGGGAATCAGGGGTAATTTAGCTGTGCTCTATTTGCTGGCTTTGGGATCAGTGTTATATTAATTTCATACAATGAATTGGAGAGCTTGTCATTTTTTGCCATGGCAAAAATGGGCTCATAGGCTAGAACTAGTTGTTTCTTGGGAGTTTGAAAGACCTTACTGCCTGAAAGAACTTACTGCCCAAATGGTCTCCAGAGACTCTGGGAAGGTGATTGATAACTCTTTCCAATTGTTCCTGGCTTATGGGAGCATATGGGTTTTCTTTATTTTTAGAGACAGGGTCTGGCTCTGTTGCACAGGCTGGAGTGCAGTGCGATGGTCACAGCTCACTGCAGCTTTGAACTCCTGGGCTCAAGTGAGCCTCCTACCTTAGCCTCCCTAATAGATGGGAGTACAGGTGTGTGCCACACCTGGCTTCCTTTCTTTTTGACTCTATTCCTTTTGTTTATTTGAACCATACTTTTCTTTTTTTTTGAGACAGAATCTCACTATGTCACCAAGGCTGGAGTACAGTGGCACAATCTCGGCTCACTGCAACCTCTGCCTCCCGGGTTTAAGCAATTCTCCTGCCTCAGCCTCCCAGGTAGCTGAGACTACAGGTGCATGCTACAATGCTTGGCCAATATTTGTATTTTTAGTAGAGATGGGGTTTTTCCATGTTGCTCAGGCCGCATACTTTTCAACAAGATTTAAAATCTACTCATGGCAGGGTGTGGTACCACATGCCTGTAGTCCTAGCTACCCAGGAGGCTGAGGCAAGAGGATCGCTCGAGCCCAGGAGGTCAAGACTACAGTGTGCTATGATTGCTCCACTGCCCTCCAGCCTGGTTCGACAGAGCAGGACTCTGTAAAAAAAAAAAATTAATTTTAAAAATAAAAAATTAAAAATCTATTCATATATGAATTATAATTCTTATACTTTTACACTTTAAACTGCATTTAATTAACTTGCTAATTACATTTGTCTTTCATTAAATTTGGCATAGGTTTAGCTATTTTAATGCTTTTTAAAAAAAATAACCGACAGATTTATTTATCTACTCCTTTCAAATTCATTAAATTTGACTCATCTCTCTTATGTCTTTATTATTTCTTTTTTCTGGTTTTGTTTTACTCTGCTTTAAAGTTCTTTTCTGGGCTGGTCGTGGTGGCTCACACCTGTAATCCCAGCACTTTAGGAGTCTGAGGCAGGCAGATCACCTGAGGTCAGGAGTTCAAGACCAGCCTGGCCAACATGGCAAAACCCCGTCTCTACTAAAAATACAAAAATTAGCTGGGTGTGGTGGCAGGTGCCTGTAATCCCAGCTACTCAGGAGGCTGAGGCAGGGGAATCACTTGAACCCAGGAGGCGGAGGACGTTGCAGTGAGCCGAGATCACACCACTGCACTCCAGCTTGGGTGACAGAGCAAGACTCCGTCTCAAAAATAAATAAATAAATAAAGTTCTTTTCTGGCCCAGCGTGCTGGCTCGTGCCTGTAGTCTCAGCACTTTGGGAGGCTGAGGTGGACAGATGAATTGAGCTCAGGAGACTGAGACCAGCCTGGGCAACATCGCAAAACCCTATCTCTACCGAAAATACAAAAATTAGCTAGGCCTGGAGGGTGTGCCTATAGTCCCAGCCACTGGGGAGGCTGAGGTGGGAGGAGCTCTTCAGCCTGGAAGGCAGAGGTTGCAGTGAGCCAAGATGGTGCCACTGCACTCCAGCCTGGGCAACGGAGCGAGACCCTGTTTCAAAAAAATAAATAAATAAAAATAAAATTATTCTCGTGCAATGTTGAGTTGAAACATTAGTTCACTTGTTTTTATTTTTATTTTTACAATAATGAATGCATTTATAGTTGTTAAATTGGGCAATGTTCAGCAGCTGCAGCCTTAAGCCCAAGGCCTGACACGTAACACCCCTTGAAGCCAAAATGAGGTAAACTGACATTATTCCCTTAAATATAATTATGTGGTCTTCCCGATTTCAAAACAATGAACCATTATAGTTTTTACTTTCTCTTTGACTCAACAGTTATTTAAGAAACAGGCTAGGATTTTTGTCATTGTTCTTGTTTGGTTTAATTTTGTGGGTAATTTCTGATTTACCGTATATTGTGGACATAGAGTTTGGCCTGTTTAATTTCTGCCTTGGGGGATAGTTGATGTTGTCTTTCCTTCTAATACACATATATGGTAAAGGTTTCATATGCAAAAAGAAGATACAAGCTGTGTGTGGTACAGAATTTGATACAGATCTTTGATTCAAACTACTCATAGTATTGTTTGGGTCTTTGATGTCTTTGATTTATTTTCATTTTTATTTTTTTTGAGAGAGTCTTGCTCTGTTGTCCAGGCCAGGCTGGAGTGCAGTGGTGGAATCTTGGCTCACTGCAACCTCTGCCCCCCGGGTTCAAGAGATTCTTCTGCCTTAGCCTCCCAAGGAGCTGGGATTACAGGCGCATGCCACCACACCCGGATAACTTTTGTATTTTCAGTAGAGATGGGGTTTCACCATGTTGGTCAGGTTTGTCTTGAACTCCTGGCCTTAAGTGATCCACCCACTTGGCTTCCCAAAGTGCTGGGATTACAGGCGTGAGCCACCCTGTCTGGCCTGATGTCTCTGATTTTGGTAAGTTAAATCTCTTCTAGGTTGTTAAATAGTATGTTAAAGACTCACTATATTTGTGTTTCTGGCAATATCTCTTTGTACTGCCAACATTTTTCTTTTTTTCTGAGTGTTTAGGTTTTTTCTTTTTAACACAACATCCATTTATTTTGCCATAGTCCCACAGGTCAGGAGACCAGTACAGCATGGCTACATTCTCTGTCCAAGCTGAAATCAGGGTGTTGGCCTGCTGCATCCCTCCCCTGGAATTTAGGGTCCTCTTCCAAGCTCATTTCTATTACTGGCAGAATTCAGTATGAAGTTCCCATTTCCTTGCTGGCTGCCAGCCAGGGGCTGCTGTTAGCTTCTAGAATTTGCTATCATTCCTTGCCACCTTGTCCCTCAGTCTTCAGGTCAACAATGGCATGTGAATTCTGCTTCTAGTCTGACTTCTCCTTCTGCTGATAGTGGGAGAAAGCTCTCTGCTTTTAAGTTCTCATGGGATTAGATGAGGCTCACCCAGAATATTTCCCTATTTTAAGGCTAATTGTGCCATGTAACCTAAGCTAATTACAGAGGTGACATCTCATCATGTGCACAGACGGGTTCCAGGGAGCCAGGCAGGACATCTCTGGGGTGCTGGATTTACTGTGCTGCACACTAGAGAAGGTACATTTTATCAGACACCCTCTATTTTCTTTTTTTTTTGAGACGGAGCCTCACTCTGTGGCCCAGGCTGGAGTGCAGTGGCGTGATGTCGGCTCACTGCAACCTCCACCTCCCGGATTCAAGCAATTCTCATGCCTCAGCCTCCCGAGTAACTGGGATTACAGGGATGTGCCACCATGCTGGGCTCATTTTTTCTATTTTTAGTAGAGACAGGGTTTCACCAAGTTGGCCAGGTTGGTCTTGAATTCCTGACCTCAAGTGGTCCACCCACCTCGGCCTCCCAAAATGCTGGGATTATAGGCATGAGCCACCACGCCCAGACTCACCTCTATTTTCTAAGTGCTAAACAACATGGCTCCAAAGCATAACTGAAAAGCAGGTTAGTTGCTCATCGCATGCAGAGTCCAATGAACAAGCGCGAGGTCTGGTGTAAGAAAAGTGAATGTATTCCAAAGGTAGCTTGGGGAAGGGACACAACGTGTCCTGCCTTTACATGTGCTGCTTCACCTTTGGAGCAGTAACATGGACACTTTTATAAGGTAGGGGGTGAGCAAGTATGCAAGGCAGGGGTTCCCCTGTTGCCCCGCGTCTTATCTACTGGATAATTGAGTTGGTGCCTTCCCAGGCAGAAATAACTTGTAAAAGTGGCCAAGTGGGAATGCTTTCGACATACCCTCCTGGAGGATGAACGTCACTTCCAGCTTGCAGAGCAGAAGTTCTAAGGCCACCCCATGGAGGTAAAAGTTCCGTGGCAGGTACGCTTCAGTCTGCAAATCAACTGTCAGCAAATCGACTGTCAGCTCTCAAGGAAAAGATCTGTCTTGGAGCCATTGAAGAAATTGCCTTGAAGGGAATTACCCTGAAGGGAATGTATAGGGGGAGGTGAACAGTTACATTTGCATTTCTGAAGGGCTGAGTAGGAAACGGGAAGGAGGGAAAGGGGAGAGAATAGAAAATAATAATTTAAAAAAAAGTAATTCATTCTGTTTTTCTTAGAAAAAATGGGAGCATTTGGTTACAAAAGTACATAAAACAAAATCTAGCAAGAAACATTCGACTAGGTCTGCAGGAGCTGAGCTATCTGAGCTGAGCCTGGCCTCCCCATTAGCGCTTAGCAAATTGCAGGTGGTCTTAACAAATTGCAGTCATGGTGGACAGGCAGCTGTTTCCAGACTTGCCTCCATCCTCCAGACCCTAGCACGTGTTCTGAGTGGTGGCTAACATGCAGCTTTTGCAGTCAGGCCACCTGAGAGCAATCTCAACCTGCCCCTTTCCAGCTAGGCAGCTCCAGTATGGGGAGTGGCTGTTTTATATTTCTGTCCTGCATCAGCCCCTGAGGCAGGCATCCCTGTACTTTCACTTCTGTGAGCCCACACATCTCCTTGCTGGTCGCAACCAGTTCGAGCAGACTTTCTTTTTTCCTTTTCTTTCTATTATTATTATTTTTTTTGAGACAGGGTCTCATTCTGTCACCCAGGCCGGAGTGCATGGGTACTGCAACCTCAACCTCCCAGGATCCTCCCATCTCAGCTCCCCCCCGCAACCCTCAGTGGCTGGGACTACAGGTGCTCATGCCACCATGCCTGGCTAATTTTTGTACTTTTTTGTAGAGGTGGTGTTTCACCATGTTGCCAGGCTGGTCTCAAACTCCTGAGCTCAAGCGATCCGCCCATCTAGGCCTCTTAAAGTGCTGGGGTTACAGGTGTGAGCCACCAAGCCCAACTGAGCAGAATCTCTTGTCACTTGAAACCAAACATATCCTTACCATCGTTGGCTTTATATATTAAGATTTTATGAAAAAATGATTATTGTGTCATTTGTCTATGAGATCAGATACTAAACAATTAGAACAGCAAACTGTATCCTGCTATCCAAGGCCTTAGTTCTGACCTCACCAGGCCTCTGAGGGTGGGCCCCCAGTAGGGATTTTTGAGGTCCTGAAGGGGCTGCACTCACCTCCCTGGCCGGTGAAACAAGATCATTTCTCCTTCCCTGGTAGAGGCCCCTAAGGTGGCCCTGAGGTTCTCGAAGCCCCCTCACTCCCTCCGAGGCTGTCGGGATCTCGCACATTTCTCCTAAGCCTCAGGCCTGAGCTTGGTGGAAAGGCTCACGGAGGAAAGTCTTCCTTACACAGATGAGCCAGAGAAAGGAACGAGCAGCCCCTGGAATCTCAGTGCCACGAAGCAGTTCCTGTTAACAGCTTGGTGTGGGGCTTTCCAGCATAAATCCGCATTAAAAAGATGCCTTGGGGTACAAGTAATGGAGTTCCAGATTTCACACAACCTGCTCAAATCGTGCAGTCTCCCATCCACCTCAGCGTCACGATGCCCCCGGCGGTCAGTTGGGGGCGCTCCCTGCCCTCTCCTGGGATTGCCAGGGCCGGGACTCACCCAGCCCTCCAGCCCCGCCAGCCCCTTGCTCCTCGCGGGGCCCCGCCCCGACCCGCGGCCCTGCAGCCGGCACTGGGAGGTCTACGCCGCCTTACCCCACGCCTCGCCCAGCCCCGCGGACTGGTCTCGAGGGGAGATGCCCTCGGGGCGCGCACCGGGTGGCGCCGAGATCCCCACCTCCTCCGCAGGCCCCCGGGATCCATCGGATGCCACCCCCATCACACACACAGGGCTCGCCCCACCCTCGACGGCCGAACGCGTTGTCCCCTGCACAGCCCAGGCGGGTTCCGCGAGGGGGTCTGGTTCGCATCGCGCCCCGAGACGCCCGCGCCCACCCGGCAGCTCCTGGCTGCCCGGCGACGAGGAGCCGCGGGGGGCAGGCGGAGCCCGAGGGGGGCAGCTTCGCCATGGGTGAGGGCAGGGATTCCGTGCATTCCTGTGGGATTCGGCCGCACCGAGGAAAAACAAAGCCAAGGTGATTTGTGATAGGTCACAGGCTGCACGGCAGGGTCAGTCAATCCTAGCCCGGGCCGGTAGTTCCCAACTTGAGTCACCTGGGAGCGATAAAAAATGCCTGGGCTCGCGCCCCACCCACTCACTCATTCGGATTCATTCTGTCTGGTTGCGATCTGGACTAGATATTTTCTCAAATTCCCGAGGGGCAAAAGCCTCTAAAAGGATTGAGCTCTAAGCTTTGGCTCACTTTGGAAGGGTCTTTAGTGAGTATACAATGTATTCCAAGATTCAAGTTTTGTTTTAGAAATATAAGCAAAAATTGCATTCTGTTCGATAATGTATCTGTGTTCATTTTCACATAAAGGCAATTGGTAAAAGACAATTTTCAGAAAAAGGTAGATTCATGACCCTTGTTCAGAAATAAAAAATGAGCATGTATTAAAGATTTATTTTACTCATAAGAAAGACAAGGTAGATGTTATATCTGGTTCAAAGGAGACATCAAAGAGCACAAATTTATATGGAGTGAAGGAATTGAATTGCAAACAGCGGCAAACTGGTTTTTCCACCGTGGGGGTGTTGGTGGGGAGTGGAAGAGAAGTCAATGGAAGCTTCACCTGACAAGACAGTTTGCAAAGCCCTCAGTACTTGCAACTTAAAAAGAGGTGCAAAATAGCTCAAAGACCATGAATGGGGCTGGAAGCAGACAGGTCTGGCTGTGCTTTAGATAATGTATAGTGTTTCACTGGAACAGAAAAGTTTTTCTTCACAATAGCTTAAATAACTCTCTGGAAACATTTATTTCTTACAGCCCTAATAACGCTGGGCTCCCCCAACCATCACAGTTTCAATCGCTCATTGGACATAACATTTTCCTCCTTTTAGACAGAAACAACAAACACAGATATTTATGACTAAGTTACTGCTAAGGAAAAAGGATGGGAGGCTGGAGGCTCTTGGGAGACAGTAGAGTATGGGGGTTAGGTGTGCAGGGCACAGAGTTCAAATCGTGCCTGTCACACAATAGCCGTGGGATCCTTCTCTTAGAGCCCTCCATTTCTTACTTTGAACATGGTGTATAACAGGATTCCAGAAGCTTCCCCCTGCTCCTTCTCAGTTTAGGTGCACAGAATAAGTCACCTAGGAACAGGCTTTCTTTGTTAAGAGTAGGATTCTTTGAGTGGTCTCCTTTAGTTATGTAAATGTGGCTGAGTAGGCACCCATTACCCTGGGGGAAGAGTGGAACTGGACTTTTTGAGGATTGACAAAGGCTACCCCTTTTCAAGGCCCCTTGGAATGCACAGCCAGTTGCTGAGGAGGAGGGAACCAATTTGCAAAGGCAGGGCCTTTGAGGAGGAAAGAGTTAAGACCCTGGGACCAACTAAAATCTACTGTCTAAAAAGTTGCTTCACCAGGCCAGAGAGAACCTGAGTCTGTGGGATTCCCCCACAGACTGTGTAGCAGACTGGGGGGCCACAGGACCCAGCACCCCTGGCATGCTGCTGCTCTCTGGGGAAAGGTTGTTGAGCTTGTGAGGGTGACTGAGAGAAGGGTAACTTTGTTTTGGAAGCATAGGCCCCACCGCAGCCTGTGCAGTGAAGGTAGCCAAGCCTCAGAAGCCACAGGACTGTGCACAGGCGCTGTTCCACAGCGCCCCTGTGTGGAGAGAGAGGGAACAACTGGAGATGACTGCTCAGACTTTCCAGAGAACCCTCTTTGGAGGAGGGAAATCCCTGAGGTTCTTGGACAATTTGAGAGTGGGTTCCAAGAGGCTGATATTGGATTTTTCTGCCAATAATGGTACATGAGGGATTTGAGCAATCAATGAGAAAAATTAAAAAGTAACCATATTTGTACCCTGAGTTAAAGTCATATTGACTACACGTTAAATGTTTACCAGGGTGCCTGGTATATGAAATGTGCTCCATAAAATGTCAGCTGTTATCATTACCAGGAAGCAAAACTAAATGCCTGATTTTCCAGAGTGGGGCCCCACTGGAGATGGCCAGAATGGGCCAAAGTGCGCCAGAGGGAGGGGCGGAGGTGCCTCAAAACTGCCCTCTGCTCCCTCAGGCTGCCGTGAACCCCTGCTCCTTGTCCCTTTGTGCACAGGATAAAGTTAAAGTACTCCTGAACCTAGAAGACCTGAGAAACCGCCCTGCCTGCCTCCCAGCCTCCCACCCCTTCTCTCACCCCAGGTCCAGCCCCGAGAGGAGCTCCTTTCCGCTTCAGAATGCATCCACCCTGCTCCCAGCAGCCCTTGGTATACGTGGTTCCCTCTGCCTGATCCTTCAGGGGCAGCTGAACCCATAACCGTCTCTGGGCCTCCACCTGGGCCTGGGTCCTGTGGCCTGTACACCTCCATTTTCTGGGTGTCCCTGGGCTGCCCTCTCCCGTGCTGAACTGTGAGCCCCAATCACCTCTCTGCAGCCCAGAGCAGGACCTGGCTTCTGAGGATGAGGAGGGGCAAATAGGGCTGGCATCACAGTCGCAGGCCTCCCTCAGAAGCTCCCAGCACTTGGTTTAATGCTCAATGCTCTGCTGTGGCAATCTTAAATTCTTTTTTTTTTTTTTTGAGACAGTGTCTCGCTCTGTCACCCAGGCTGGAGTGCAGTGATGCGATCACAGCTCACTGCAGCCTCGACCTCCTGGGCTCAAGGGATCCTCCCACCTCAGCCTCCTGAGGCAATCTCTGGCAACCTTGGCCCCAGACAGGTGCGTGCCACCACTCTGAGGTAATTTTAAAATTTTTTTAGAAAAAAATTAGCCAGGCGTGGTGGCGGGTGCCTGTAGTCCCAGCTACTCGGGAGGCTGAGGGAGCAGAATGGTGTGAACCTGGGAGGCAGAGCTTGCAGTGAGCTGAGATCGCACCACTGCACTCCAGCCTGGGCGACAGAGTGAGACTCTGTCTCAAAAAAAAAAAAATTTTTTTTTTTTTGTAGAGACAGGGGTCTCTCTATGTCACCCAGGCTGGTCCCAAATTCCTGGGCTCAAGCCATCCTCCCACCTCAGCCTCCCAAAGTGTTGGGATTACAGGCGTGAGCCTGACCTTTAAAATTCTTAATACCTTTTTAAAACCAGGGTCCTGTAATTTCATTTTGCACTGGGCTCTGCAAATTATGCAGCCGGCTGGCCAAGAGAGAACTGTGGGAAGACCTGTGCTGAGGAGGGAGAAATAGCAGTGTAGCAGGATGAGTCGCAGACAAAACACCTCAGACACCAGATTAAAGAAGGAAGAGGTTTTTATTCGGCTGGGAGCATCGGCGGACTCGCGTCTTAAGAGCCGAGCTCCCCGAAAAAGAAACTCCTAGCCCTTTTAAGAGCTTACAACTCTAAGGGGTCCACGTGAAAGGGTCATAATAGATCAAGTAAGCGTGAGGAACGTGACTGGGGGCTACACACATCAGCTAACAGAACAAAAAATTTTACAGTGCTTTCTCACACAATGTCTGGGATTTACAGATAACACCAGTAGTTTTGGTCAGGGGTTAATATTATTATTATCATTCTAACCACCAGGGCCAGGTGGTGGCGCCAAGGTCGTCTAGCTATTTATCTTACTTCTGTTTCTTTCCAACTTTTTGCTCTCTCCCTTTTCTCCTGTCTTATAAACTAGGGAAAAGGGGAGGTTGGGGAGAAGCTGGGAAGGACAACAGGAGAAGTGTTAGTCTCATTCCCTATTTTCCCCCTTTGAGAATTTTCACTTTTTAGTGGGAGTTCTCACTCTCATCCTCACTTTTTGAGTCTCTTTGCGAGATAGAGCGATAGTGATTCATATAATTCACGTGTGCTGAAGTTTTCTGATGAACCAAAGTAGCAACAAAACCTTTTCTCATTTGAAAAAGCAAGGGTAATACACAGGGGAGCAGCAAGCAAGTTCTTATTACTAGCAATACACCTACAATGAGGGTTTTAAATCCTCCTATAGCTGGAAACCATTTTCCAAATAAAGACTCAGGATCAAACTCGTGCCAAACCTGTACAGGCGTATGTGCCAACTTTGTCATGTCCCTGACTATGTTTTCAACCACCTGTCCTTGATCATCTATTTGTAGGCAGCAATTGATTAAGTTAAATTTTCCACAAACTCCTCCTTCAACTGCCAGCAAGTAGTCCAAGGCCAGTCTATTCTGATAGATAGCATTCCTCATTTGGGTTTCCTGCCGAGCTAAAACAGTCAAAGCTCTGCCAGTTTCATTAGTAATTATTTATAAGACGGTCTGCAACCGTATGATCCGATTGAGCATGTAGATGGGGGTTTGGTATCCCCATGAGCTGTCTTGTACCCATGTGGCAGGCCCATAATATTGTATGATCCTTTCAGGGGGCCACTCATTATCTTTCCAGTTTCCTATAACTATGCCTCTCTTTTCTCGGGAGGTATAGACACGGAAACCTAGGAGCTCACCCGTTTTTATGGGTAATAAGAAAAAGGACAGCTTAATAGTGCCAATAACACAACTGCCTGCCCATTTATTAGGTAACTGAATGTAGGCTGTGTGCCCACATATCCGGTATAGTCCGGTGGGAGCCGTCCAGTCCTGATGAGATTCTGGATGAGCCCAGGCAGTTTTTAATTTAGAAAATTTACTAAATGGGTTCTTTTCAGTGTGGTTTAGGCCCCACCAAGTAATTGTCTTTGTTGTGCTGTTGTACAACTTCTGTCCTATACAATTAAGCTTTTCTACAGGGATGATAAAGTCTTTCCCTTCTCTAGCTATACAGTATTGTCCAATAATTGAGGATTTTAGGACCCAGAAGTTGCTAGCTTGGGCCTTCTGAACTGGAATTATATCAGGAGCTGGATCAGTAGGCACCAACTCTCGGGCTTCCCAAGGCCATCGGTCTCCGATAGTGGTTCCCCCGCATACATAACAGGAAGTAACATTAAGGGAAAGAGCTACATTTTCTGCTGATTGGAGAAACAAATTTTTTGTCTTTTTCGGAAGTTCTGGTGCTGGCAGATTCAGCTCCTCATAAAAGGTTTGAAACACTGGCTTGGGAGAGCGCTTGTGGACCTCCCCTCTAACTAAAATGGCAACTTGGGGGTTTATCCCTGTTCCATCGAGCACCAGGGTTACACGTTCTCCCTTTTTCCAACGGGGATCTAGGGGATCGGTAATTATTAGTTCTAGTGGGTTACAGTGACCGGCAGCACAGGAGGGGTTGGCGTCCCCCTTCTGAAGATGAACCAGGTCCTTTTTGTTCTTTTTCCAAGTAGCCCAAATAACACATGGCCAAAAGGCACAATTTTCACAAACCCCTGACTCATGACAAACATATTTATTTTCTACTCTGTAGCTCCTTTCCCAGTTAAGAGAACCACATCCTGTTCCTAGCTTGTTACTATTAATGGCTGCATAAGCATCAAATCTTAAAGTTACTTGTTTGGGGATTCCTTTTTCTTCTGTTCTAGTTATTATTTTACTTGTATCACCTAGGAAAAGGCCAGTTCCTAATCTTCTTTCAAAAACAGTGGTTACAGGGGGCTCAGATGGGTTATAACACACATCAGGTTGGTCATTTCCCGGGCTACATACCTTGTACTGAGTGGCATTATACAATCAAGTTTCTTTTAACGTGCCCATACATTCATAATAACTATAGAACAGAAAGATTGTTTTAATTGGCTGTCCTACGTCAGTGACCTGGTGAATACACTGGGAACAGTCCCCAGTTTGAGTAAGGTCAGTTGAAGCCCTTACTGTATAAGTCCAAAATGTAAGAAAAATGAATCCCACGATGAGCTTCCTCATGCTTTGGCCGTGCGTGGACCAGTCAGCTTCCGGGCGTGACTGGAGCAGGGCTTGTCATTTTCTTCAGGGTCACTCTGCAAGGGTCGTCTGGGCTTGGTCTTGCCTCCCAGGTTTCAGGCGTTGCAGGTTTTACACAGCTGTGGTGGATCCAGGCTGGGATTCCTTCTACCTTCACAGCGGTGGGAGTGCTCAGGACGACAGTCTGGGGTCCTTTCCACTGTGGGCACAAAGAGGCTATGTTCCAGTCCTTGGGGAGAAAGGGTGAACTGGGGAGAATAAGCTAACAGGGCATCTCTCATTTACCCAGGCTGAGATTGTTTGTGTAATTTTTCCTAAAGCCTGTAGCTGTCGCTGTAACTCAATTTCACCTCTCGGGGAGTGCCTGGAAGTCCCCGCAATAGGGGAGGGGGCTACAATATTTCATAAGGGGAATATCCTGTTCTTTTAGAAAGGGTACATCTAATATTAAATAATACCATAGGGAGAGCCTGTATCCATTTTAATCCTGTTTCCTGACATACTTTCCCTTAACTATTTTTGATAGTCCAATTCATCCACTCTACCCTTCCGGAACTCTGAGTCAGCACAGGAATTCCCGAAGCCCACCAAGGTGGAAGCTCGCTGGTGTCCTCTGCAATGCATAACTGCCACCTTGTGGGGTTTCCATACGGCTTCTAATAAGTGCAAGATTTCTTGTTGATATTTTATGTCCTTTCCCCCAGAGTTCAATAGGGCCTTTTCTTTATATGATGCTTCATGCACTTGAAGGGTTAAAAAGGCATACCGAGAGTCAGTGTAAATGTTTACAGTCTCACCTTCACTGAGTTCTAAGGCCCGAATGAAAGCAATGAGTTCAGCTTTCTGGGCTGAAGTGGCCTGGGGCAACGATCTGGCTTCAACAACAGTGTCCAGGGTTACCACTGCATACCCTGCACCTCTCTCTCCTTGGGGGTTGATGAAGCTGCCCCCATCCACGCATAGTTCCCAGTTTACTGATGCCCCAGGCTGGTCCTGGCGGTCAGGTCTGCTAGAGTAGACTGAGTCCAACACTTCTACACAGTCATGCTCGACAGGGCTCTCTGATACCAGAAGCAAGGTAGTGGGGTTCAGGGTGTTACAAACTTCAATGGTTATACGGGGATTTTCACAGAGCAAACTTTGGTACTTGGTGAGTCTAGCATTTGTTAGCCAATGATGTCCTTTAGTATTTATTAAAGTCACCATAGCTTGGGGGGCCTTTATGTTCAGGTTTTGCCCAAGAGTCAGCTTAACTGCTTCTTGTACTAGCAGGGCAGTTGCTGCCAAGGCCCTCAAACATGGGGGCCATCCTTTAGAAACCCCGTCTAGTTGTTTAGAGAGGTAGGCCACTGGCCTCGGCCAGGGCCCCACAGTTTGGGTTAAAACTCTAACTGCCATCTTTTCTCTCTCTGACACATACAATGTAAAAGGCTTTGTCAGATTGGGTAGCCCCAGGGCTGGGGCTGACATAAGTTTTTCCTTTAACTCACGAAAGGCTTGCTGTTGTTGGGATCCCCATTCAAAAAGTTCCCAGTCCCCCTACTTTGTGACCTCATACAAAGGCTTGGCTAATACTGCAAAGTTTGGGATCCACAGTCTGCAAAACCCCACAGCTCCTAAGAATTTTCTCACCTGCTTTCTGCTCTTAGGCTCCGGTAGAGTGCAAATGACCTGCTTTCTTTCTGATCCCAGGCTGCGCTCCCCCTGTCGGATAGTAAATCCCAAGTAACGTACCTGCGGTCGGCAGATCTGAGCTTTTTTCTTGGACACCTTATACCCACAGTCCTCCAGATGCCGGAGTAGAGCATCCGTTCCCTTGGCGCACCCGACTGCTGTGGGGTGTCCCAGCAAAAGGTCATCAACGTACTGGAGCAACACGCAGCCTAGGTTTCTGGTGGGACACTTCTGGAGGTCTCGAGCCAACGCCTCCCCGAAGATGGTGGGGGAGTTCTTGAACCCTTGAGGAAGCCAGGTCCAAGTGTACTGAGTAGTGACACCTGACTCCGGATCTTCCCACTGAAAGGCAAACAGCTTCTGGCTCTCAGGGGCTAATCTGATGCTAAAGAGAGCGTCTTTCAGGTCCAAGCAGGTGAAGCAGCTGTCCTCAGCTGGCAGCAACCCCAGCAATGTGTATGGGTTACGTACTGCTGGATGTAAAGTCACTGTAGCCTGATTAACCAAGCGCAAATCCTGTACCGGCCTGTAGTCCTTGGTCCCTGGCTTGGGAACAGGCAGGAGGGGAGTGTTCCATGGAGACTGACAAGGAACTATCATTCCAAAGGTTCTTAGGCACTTGAGAGGGACCTGAATACCTTCAAGAGCTTCTCTGGGGACCGGGTACTGTTTTTGCCTAACTGGCTGGGCCCCAGGCTTAACTTCTATAAGTATGGGGGCTTGGTTGACTGCCAACCCTGGAGGGTTGTCTTCCGCCCACACTCTTGGCCACCGCTTAGCCAGAGCTGGTCTTATCTCTTGGCCTGACTCAGTTAAGAAAAGTCTCCATTCCTCCTCTCAGGGGACCATAAGGGTCATAATGACTCCCGTTCCAGGTAACTTTAGCAGCAAAGAGCCATGCTCTGTAAAAGAGATACTGGCTCTCAGCTTGCAAAGCAAGTCCCTTCCCAACAAGGGCAAGGGACAGTCAGGCGTATATAAAAACTGATGAATCACTTTACGTCCTCCTACAGTACAAGTCCGGGGCAAGCAGAAAGCTTGTTTTGCTGAAATTCCCGTGGCTCTGATTATGTCAATAGTCTTTTTGGATAAGGGGGCGACCGGGGCGGTTACTACCGAATGTTCAGCACCAGTATCTACAAGAAAATCAATGTCTTTACCCCCAGCTGTCATCCTGGCCATAGGCTCTTTGGGGGCCCTTGAGCCCGGTCCCCCTCAGTCCAATAACTCTTCTGCCAGGTTGAGCAGGGCCCCTTCCTCCTTGTCTGGAGCCTCCTGCTCCAAGTCACCTTGTTTTCCTTTTAGCTGGGGGCATTTGTTCTTCCAATATCCTATTTCTTTACAACAAGCACACTGGTTACACTGCAAGCTCTGACAGCCAGGCTGAGTTTCTTTCCAGGGGCCCCCGTTCCCTTGCCTCTTTGAGGGGACCCCTCCGATTGCTGCAGCTAACAGGTCGGCGTTTCGCCGGGCCTGACGTTCATTCTCTCTGCGGTTTTCCTTATGGCTTACTGCATCCCTGTTTACAAACACCTGGTTAGCTATTTCTAATAACTGTGATGTGTTCATCCCTGCAAACCCATCCTGTTTCTGCAGTTTTCTCCCAATGTCTTCTGCGCTTTGACTAACTAAAGCCATGTTAATCATCCGCTGATTTTCAGGGCTAACGGGATCAAAGGGAGTATACATACGATAGCCCTCACACAGTCTCTGGTAGAATTGTGCTGGACTTTCTTCTTTTTCCCCGAATGACCTCAGAGACCTTGTTAACGTTTGTGGCCTTCTGGGCTCCCCTCTTTAATCCTTCCAAGACAGCTTCCCTGTCTCGGTTTAGCCTTTGCATATCCTCTCTTTCATTTGGATCCCACTGGGGGTCAGTTCCTGGTAACTGGGTCCTTACATACTCTTGGGGGTTTTGGTAATCAGCCGGTGCATGTTCCTGTACCCACTTAGTTGCTGCTTGGAGCACTCTCTGCCTTTCATCTGTGTTAAAGAGGAACATGAGCAACTGGTGGCAATCAGCTCAAGTGGGGTTATGGGTCTGGATAATAGTTTGGAGCAAATCAATTAGAGCTTGTGGTTTTTCAGTATAGGACAGGGTATTGTTTTTCCAATTGAGAAGGTTGGCAGAGGTGAAGGGCTGGTACACAAAAACACGCTTCTCCACCACGTGACCATCCTCCTCTATCCCAGTATACCGCTGCTCTCTCAGGGGCATTTGTATCCCAGTTTTGGGTCTTAAATGAGCTGCCAAGGGAGGGGTTTCTCCCGAGGCTTCACCTCCTCTCTTGTCTACTCTGGGTGGCCTAGGGATATGTTTGTCTTACGGAGGCACAAGCACTGTGGGCTCAAAAGTAGGGAGCCTCTCTGCCTGGTAAGGGGAGGGCAGCACTGGGATCACTGGTGCCATCTCCTGCAATGGATCTTCTGATGTTGGGTCGAACAGAACTTCAGGAGTTGATTTCCCTCGGTGGGTAGAGCGGGATCCTTCCTTGGCTATCTGTCCCTTTCCTACTAGCGCTGCTGCTGCCTGCCCTCTTAGCCACTGTGGGGGGTCTAGCACCAGCTGTAGTAACCAAGTGTCTATGTATGGGAACTGGTCTGAGTGTCCTGACTTACCAGTTACCTTGTGCCATACCTTAGAAACAAGGGACCTGTCCAGGCTTCCTTCTGATGGCCAACCCACTTCTAATGTTGGCCGATCTATTTCACACAAAATTGTTTCCCTGGTGTCATAGTAACCCCATAGTCTCCGTTAAATCCCTTCTTAAAACTTTTCAACATAGTTCCTAGCGGAGTAGGCTTACCTTGTGTCTGACCCGTGTTTCCTTGAGACAAAACACCAAGCTCACACCGCACGCACACACAGAACAAAGAATGGGTAAAAAGGGCACACACACTTTCAGTTTACACCAAACCAGAATGAAAACCAAACCCAGAGTATCCAGAAATCCAAGCCAGGTCAAAACCAAAACCAAAGTATCAAGCAATTCAAGTCAAGTCAAAAACAAAAACCAAAGTGCCGGTACAGGCACACCGTGGGTGATCAGGACATGCTTCCACTCAAATGGAGTGGGCAAGTTCCCAAGACCAGTCTTACCAAGTTTCAGATGTCCGGACTCCAAGTGCCCGTTCCTTCAGCCACTGCGCTGATCCTCCACGGGGGCCTGCCACACACTGCTCTGACGAGGTGTTCCACCCGTCAAGAGCATTGCCTACCCGGGAGTGCTCTCAGGATCCGCGTCGCTCAAGCCGGCCACAGTCCCCCGCAGGGATGCTCCACAGGGCAGGCCTAAGCCGCCTAAGGGGCCGCCTCGACCGTCCGTCAATTACCTCGCTTCCCGATCAGGGAACCAAGAAATGTAGCAGGATGAGTCCCAGACAAAACTCCTCAGACACCGGATTAAAGAAGGAAGAGGTTTTTATTCGGCCGGGAGCATCGGTGGACTCGCGTCTTAAGAGCCGAGCTCCCCGAAAAAGAAACTCCTAGCCCTTTTAAGAGCTTACAACTCTAAGGGGTCCACGTAAAAGGGTCATAATAGATCAAGTAAGCGTGAGGAACGTGACTAGGGGCTACACACATCAGCTAATAGAACAAAAAGTTTTACAGTGCTTTCTCACACAATGTCTGGGATTTACAGATAACACCAGTCGTTTTGGTCAGGGGTTAATATTATTATTATCATTTTAACCACCAGGGCCAGGTGGTGGCGCCAAGGTCGTCTAGCTATTTATCTTACTTCTGTTTCTTTCCAACTTTTTGCTCTCTCCCTTTTCTCCTGTCTTATAAACTAGGGAAAAGGGGAGGTTGGGGAGAAGCTGGGAAGGACAACAGGAGAAGTGGTGGTCTCATTCCATAGCAGCAGCGCTGTCCCCTTTTCCTTCCTGGGCATCTGAACCCCCTGGGATTCCCCTGAGCTGGGTGCAGGCACGGAGCTGCTGGCTGGCTTGCTCATACTGTTGCCTGAGTGACTCTTCTCCTGGGGGTAGCTCCCTCCCCACCCTGGAGGTCAGCAGCTTGGGCCAAGGTCCCTGGCACAGGGCCATAAGCTATTTCAGTGCTTTCAGGCTGCCTGGAAGGGACGTCAGGGAGCCCACCGGCCTCTGTACGGCCGACCTAATCCCACCCACTGAAACATTAGCCTCGGGGCCAACTCTGGCCTCACCCTTGGCAGGGACAGGAAGGCACTGGCTCACGCTTGAGCCACAGCTCGGCTGTCCACCAGGGCACAGTCAAGGGCTGGGTGCATTGCTAGCTCCCAGGTTTTTCTGTTGCCGTACTCCCATTCCCACTTTAATCCTAGCACTCAGCCCCGTCTAAATCCCTTCCAGAAGTCCTTGTGCACCCACCAGCCAAGAACAAGGAACAAGCTGTGTCTTCAGAAATCTCTGGCAACCTTGGCCCCAGACAGGCTCTCTGATGCAGCTGGGAACAGGAAGTTTCACACCAAAAAAAAAAAAAAAAAAAAAAAAGTCCCATTTTATTGAGAAAATAGTGTCAATCCCTCCATCTTTCCTAGGTGACTCTCGCTGAGGTAGGAGGTGGCAACCTTCTGCACCCACCCCCACAGCTGATCCATCCCTTCACGGGGGCAGATGCTGGTCTGCTAGGCCCTGGAGAAGCAGGGTGCGGTGGGGCAGGGCTCTGGAGGGGGCTGGGCTGTGAGGGGCCTGGGGGTGCTGAGGGCAGGCAGCTGGAATGAGGGGAGGGAAGGGAGGAGGGCCAGGGAGGACACCGCCCCCTCCTGAAGCCTGGAGCCTTCTCCCTCCAAATTCTTCATAAATAAAACTTCACAGTAATAGAGGAATGTCCACTTCCAGGGCCAAACCGGCTGCTTTCCAGCCAGGGAGCCAGGCCTGGGGGTGTGGGGGCTGCGGGAGGGAATTGCCTGGGGCGGGGGTCAGCAGCTCTGGGACTTCGAGGGGCCAGGAGCGCTGCTCTTCTGCCCTGTGTCGGGGTGGGGTAAGGCTGCAGCCCCAGGGAGATTCTGAGGGGCGCTGAGGTAGTCAGAGCGGTCGCCCTTCCAGACCTTACAGGACACAGCCGGGAGTGGAGGCCCTGTGGCAGAGGCGGCCCGTCTCCAGGCAGGCCTGGGGCTGCGGAGAGCCTGCTGGGCCCTCTCTCCCAGGAGACCGGGGCGTGGACTGGGGGGTGCCTGTGAGCCTGCACAGGGTTGAGTTTCTCCTGCCAGGGCCGCCCGGCCTCTGGGGAGACTGAGGCATTTCACAGAAGACTCTTCCCTGTGAAGACGAGGGGCGGCCACAGACCCATCAGGCCAGGCCTAGCCCAGGTACCTGAGCACAGCGTTCCTCCAGAGGTCACCAGGACCTCCCACCACATCTGAGGGGGCAGCAACGGACCCAGGTCAGGAGGGCTGCCAGGGCCTGGCACCTCGCTCCTCAGAGAGGGCCTCCAGACTGGGCAGCTCCAACCGTTCCTGGGCCTCAGTTTCCTAGAATTATCCACACAGGGAGGTCCCTTTCTGGCTACCTGCACCCCACCACACCCAGTGGCACGTAGGCCTCAACCCTCCACCTCCCCTTGGGGACCAAAGGCTAGGCCTGGGCACTGTGGCTCCAGCCCCAATACCATGGGGGCTCAGGAGCAAGTGCCCTGGCCTCTCCTAGTAGCCCGGCTGGGGTCAGAGCACCTGGAGCTTGCGGGAGCAGGTGAGATTGCTGTGCACCAGCCCCCACATGGCGAGCAGCTCAGGGGGCAGCAGCTTGTGCACCACGAGCATGGCGCGGAAAAAGCACGGCTCCTTGTTCATGCGGCTGTTGCGGTTCCGGGAGATGCCGAAAGTCTTGAAGCCCTCGTGGGCCGTGGGCTGCACGCCCAGCACCTCCAGGCACATGCCCAGAAAGACGTCATCGATCGGGTAGAGCTCCAGGGTGTCGCAGGCATGGTGCAGGCGCCGGGCCAGGCTGCCGGCCATGAGGAAGCCACCGCCGCCTGCATACGGCGGATAGCTGGCCTTGCTGTACAGGGCCCCCGGGATGTAGTATTTGTTGTCTTTCCTGCGAATGGGCCGAGCGTGCTGCAGGACATCGCCCACGAACAGGTTTTCCTGTGGCTGCCGGTCAGCCAGAAATTCTAGCAGGTTGGTGGGGTTGACGAAGACGTCATCGTCGCCTTTGAAAATGAAGGGGACGTGGGGGCAGTAGATGTCCAGCCACTTGAGGAAGTGGATCTCCTTGAGGGTCAGGTTGAAGAAGGTGTCGAGAAAGTCCCACTGCAGGATGTCGCCGTAGAGGCGGTCTTCGTAGGCCAGCAGCTGCTGGTAGTGCAGGCGCTCCTCCTGCTTGGAGGCCGTGCCCAGCAGGAAGAGGGTGCGCACAGCGCCTCGGCCCCCACCCGCGGACTGCCGCTCGCGGCCCCAGGTCTGGCGGATGGCCTCGCGGCGGTCGTGCTGCGTAATGACCGACTTGACAACCACCAGCAGGTAGACATCACCCCTGCACTTCTCCGGGTGGTTCAGCAGCATGGGGAAGTAGCGGCAGTGGCGGTAGAAGAGAAACTGCCGGAACTGCGGCTCCAAGACCTGGAACCAGGGCTGGTGGGTCAAGTTGATATTGGCTGAGCAGTTAGTGGTGGTCACGTCCCAGGCCTGGGGCCCCTGAGAGGCCATGGGCATGGGCGCAGCCACATCTTTTGGGTTCTTCCAGAAGTTGTTGGGGTTCACCAGCTGTCCATTTGGCTTCTGGGCCTTCTGTGGCTCCAGGGTGGGTGGCGGAGGCTCCTGCAGAAACTGACCAGGGGTGAGACTGCGTTGGAACACCGTCACGGCCACGAGCAGGGCCAGGGCCAGGCACAGACTCCGGTAGACGGTTTTCTTCCTGTGGGGGAGAGCGGACAGTACAGAGGAGAGAGAAAAGATGAGCCCAGGGCTCTCCTGGCGCCCCCCTTGGGAGGCTGGGTGGTCCCAGACGGGCAAGTGGACCTGGGCACAGGCTCAGTCCCGGAGTCCCTAAGCTGTCAGGGTAGGGTCCCGCTTCCTCTCCCACCCTGCCCTTTCTTTCTCCCACCCTGCCCTCTCCTCAAGGAGCACTGTGGAATCAGGCCCTGACGCTTACAAGCTGAATGAGTGGTTTACAACCACTCTGAGCCACGATTTCTTCTTCCCCCAAATGGGGCTAAAACACAGGATTGGAGTGCCATATAAAGTACCAGGCAGTGGGTGCACAGTTAGGGGAATGCTGTCACCTTAACAGGAGGGCCTCAGGTGGAAACCTCTGCCCTGTTCCCCATGCCTGGAACCCCAATGCCTTTCATTTCCCTGTGGTGTACCTACCCACAGCAGTAGGTATTGGTATCATTAGGTGACTCAGAGCCAGAGTCATTGAGAGGGCACCCTCTGACCCTCTGTGCCGCCCGGGAGCTCCATCACATGTGGGGCACATTGGAGAGTGGCTCGAGCTTGGGACCTGAGGAAGACTGGCCCTCCTCCCCCTTCTCCAGTCTGTCTCACCCAACAAAGAGCAGCCCTCATGGTTGATGGAGGCCCAAGGATGCAGTGAGCACCTCTAGCATGGCACTGCCCCTCACCCCTACCTTAACATCCCCAGTTCATAACACCCCATTAGAAGACATGAGGCTACAGCTCTACTCCCTGGGAGGGGGCACATTTGCAGCTCCAGCCCTTGAGGGACCCTTCTTGCCCAGAGACCCCCCCACCCCAACCCCGGTCCACACCCATTTCAGAAGCAGAAATTAGAGCTCTCTGCCAGGAGTGCTGGTCGTCCCAAGCCCTGGGGCCTGAGCCCCTGTCCTGAAGGACCTCCTCTCTTCATCTCACCCTCCGGGGGCTGCCAGGACACCTGCCCCACCCTCCCCAGTGGAGACCTGGGGGCTGAGAGCTCTGGGGACAGCAGAGTGGCCTTCCAGGGCCAGCCTAGCAGAGAGATGGCGCTGACCTCCAAGGGGGAGGAGCAGGGTGCCAGGAGAGACAGGCAGCCCGTGGAGACGCCAGGGTTGCCCTGAGGGCTGGTCCGGTTGCAGGTCCAGGCCCCAGGGTGAATGCAGGCTGAGCCCCATAGAGCGACATTTTCCCCATAGGGTCCCCAGGTTGCTGGGGCATGTGGTTGGAGGAAGACAGGGGCACCTTAGGTGCAGGCTGGGGGGTGTGACCCAAGGTCCAGCTCTCCGGGGAGGAAACGGAGGGCTCCGGATCCGGCCCTGCCAGCCCTAGGGGTTCCAGGGAAGCCGCCCACCGAGGCCGGGACGGGGGAGGTCGGGGGGTGCACCGGGAAGGCGGCGAAGCCCTGGGCTGCGGGCGCTCCACCTGCCGGGTCCGCTCCATTCGTAGGGAAAGCCCGGGAGGGGCGGAGAGGGGCCGGGCGGGCGGCGGTCCGAGGTCCCGCGGAAGGAAGCCCCGAGAGGAGGAGAGTGGCCCGGGCGCAGGGGGCCCTCAAGGGTCTGGAAGGGCGAGGGGACCCAGCTGCCGGCAAGACCTGGGGTCCCAGCCGCCGGGGTCCTGGAGCGGTGTCCAGGGCCGCGGGGCCGGGGAGCTGAGCGCGGCGCCCCAAGACCCCTCGACGCCCCCCACGGGTCCGGGGCCGCGTACCGCGAACATCTCCCGCCGCCGCCGCCGCGCCCGCCCATCCGCCCCCGGGAAACTGAGGCCGGCGCGGCGCGCGCGGGGGCATCTCCCATCCCGGGAGTCCCGGCGCCCGTCTGTGGCCACGGAGGAGGGGGAGCCCCGGGCCCACGCCCCCGCCCAGGCCCCCGACGGCCCCCCGCCCCACTCACCACAGCGACATGGCGGCCCGGGCCGGAGCGGCGGAGGGGCGAGCGGCTCGCAGCTCTGGGCGCCACGGCTCGGGCCGGCGGGACGGCGGGCGGGTGGGGACGGAGGCCGGGCCGCGCCCCCGCCGCGACTTTCCTCTTCCCGGCCGCGGGAGGAGGGGCCGGCAGGGGCGGTGGCCCAGGTGCCTTAACCCCTTCGGCGCCCCGGGCCCGCCCCGCCGCCGCCTGGCGGGGACCACCCCATTTCTCCGAGACGGCCCCTAGGCTCCCCAAGCGCGCCTAGTAGACAGTGCATGGCCGAGGCGGGGCTTCGGAGCCCACGGGGGTCACCTCCAATCCCGGGGACGCCTGTCCCTGGCGGAGCCTCCCGGGGCGGGGGGAGGGCGGTCGCCGGTCCCTCCTGTACTTGTGCGAAACCTGAACACCCAGTCCCCTCCAAGACCCTGGGGCACCCCAAGGCCCAGCCATTTCCCTCTGGCCCCATTCGGACTTGTCTTTGGGGCCAGAGGCAGACAGGGTGTCCTTTTCTCCCTCTGCTACCTTCTGCCCCTGCACCTTTCCCCTGCCCAGACAGACCCCTTGCCCAGCTGTTGGGCTACCTAGGGCCAGGAGCAAAGCCAGCCACTAGGGAAAGAGGCCGTATGAGACTGGGCTCCATGTCAGGACTCGCCCAGGCTGTGGCTCTGGAAGCTTTTTTTGTGCCCCCACCATGTCCCTCTCTTCACCTCTGGGGTTCCTCCCACCTCTGAGGGCTCCCCACCACCAAGGGAAGGCCTGTTGGCCCAGCCCTATCTCCTTTCTTTTTTCACTTATCACTCAAAACCCTTTTTGTCCTCAAGCCTTTATTAGTCTGCTTGTGCACATCAGGCCTAGCGGCTCTGGGGAGTGGGCTGACAGAGAACACGGAGAGGGCTTGGTCCAGCCAGGTGACTTCCGGAATCCTCCAGCCGGGAGAGCCATCGCTGGTCCTGTTGTTGCTCAGGTTGTTCTGGTCTTGTTCCGGGTTGAGGTTTCGGTGCTTAGCATCCAGCAGGACCTCCAAAATGCCCATAGAATTGAAACGGAAGCACGTTGTGGTCCAATCACAACAGCTAACGTCCACTGAGCAGCTACAATATGCCAAACCTGGTTCTCGGCCCATGCATGACTGGTTCACTTAATCCTCGAGGCATACACTATTATTCCCACCTTACAGGGGAGGAAACGGGGGTGCAGAGGGGAACTCCCAGCCAGCTCAGAGAACAGCGAGCCCAGAGTTAGTAAGCACATCCAGGAGGCCTGCATGGCCTGAAGGCTGGCTCTGAACCCTTCCTGCCTGGTCTGAAGGCTGGCTCTGAGCCCTTCCTCAACCTTTTTTCCTTTCCCAGGGACAGCAGTGACAAGGAGCTACTTTCCTGCCCAGCACACAGGGAGGCTAGGAGTCCTCAGCTGGATCTTAAGCCCTCGAGGCCAGGGTGAGGAGCCCCTTCTGCCCTATCCTTAAGGTTCAAGGGCCCTTTGGAGGGGGAGGAGAAACTTAAGGTACCATAGAATGTTCTGGAATGTTGTAAGTGCCAATTAGGGAATGTGAAGGGCCTTTCAGGCAGAATTTCAGAGGAGTATCTTGGGGCTGATGTCCTTTGTAATGGCCCTCCAAAAGTTCCAGAGCAGGGGAGGGGCTGACCTGCAGCCCAAAGCCCCTGTTGGCCTGGCTGCCTGCCACTGAGGGCCACCCGCAGATTCTGCAGCTCCACGGCTCCCTTCATCCCAGTGTAGTCTTGGCCACCGGTTCCCGCAGGGCACCAAGCATTTTGCTCCACTGCCCAGCCTTCCGGGTTCCCCACTTCACCCTGCAAGTGTGGCCCTGGCTTCCCTGGCTCCACACAGGTGCCCTGCTGAGAGCTGCCTCCCTGGCTTCAGCACTGACCTCTCACCCGGTGCTGTGGGGTCTCCTTCTCCTGCTGAGGGGTGGACACAGCCGTCCCTGGGAAGGGGTTTTGAGCCCATGTTTGAGGATGGCAGGCATGGGGGTTGGGTCAGAGTCTTGCACTTCCTGGTTGTCACTGGGGGCAGGTGGCTTTTCCCCTTGAGACCTCAATTTCCTGCCAGCTCAGGGCCTTGTGAGATGACGCCAATGAAGCACAGACATAGGCATCCCCTATGTAAAGAACTTGGTGGCAGGCCGGCTACTGTTAGTGTTATCATTGATGTCCAGCTACTCCACAAAGCCCCAGAAGCACAAGGGCCAGAGGAGGTGGGAGCAGAGGGAGCTGCCCAAGGTCAGCGGAGTGTTTGCCAGTGGAATCTGGTCAGTTGAGACAGGCAGTTTGTCATCATGGAATCATTTGATCTGTGCCTAGTTTGAATTCAGAGAGGGGAAATGAATGACAATTAAATGCGAGTCCCTGATGGTGGGGTGGGGGTGGGGAGTGTGGAGCCGGGCCAGGCTTGGGTCAGCCTCCCCTGTTATTCCAATGTGCTCCCCTGTGGGGCAGCTGGGCCAGTCCCTATGGCAAGCACAGTGGTCCCCCCACCGCCAATCTGGCCAGTTCCACCTGCCCCAGCCAGAGGGCAGAGCCCCAGCAGATTCCTGTGGATTTAAGCAAGGCCCTGAGGAAGGCAGGCCTGTCTGCGATGGGATCTGCCTACCTGCTGTCCCCAACCCTGGCTGAAGGCAGAGCCCAGAGGTAGAGGGAAGTTCCAGAGTGGCAGATACCAGGAGAAGAGGGTGGGTGACGGATGAGCTGGCTGCATAGGCTGCAGGAGTCCCAAGCCAAGGTGGAGGTGGGTTCTGTGTCCTTGTCACAAGGCCACTCTGTGCACCTCAGGTTGCTCCCTTGGAGGGGGAAGCTCGTGAGCCAGGACGTTGGAGGACCCCAAGAAATGCCCCCTTCCCCAGTACATCTTTTGGCCCCTCAGCCCATCCCTACCTCCACCTCCACTTTCTTTTATATCCCACCCCTTCTACCTTCCAGAATAGGTTGGAATCCCACCCTGCTGGTAACCCCAGCACAGGCCTTTGCCCAGAGGCGAGGGCTGCAGAGACCCAAGGGTGGGAGTATCTGACTGGCCAGAAAACACACTGGGTCAGTGGCTTGACTGGACAAGGTGGGGGCCAACTTGGGTCAGAGGGACCCCCAAAGCAGAAGGTGAGGAGTCTTGTGTGCCTTGCAGAGAGGTGGCCATCGTGGGGCGAGAGCGCGGAGCCCAGCAGGGGCCACGGGCAGGCAGCTATGCTGGCTGTAATCGCCTCAGTGCTGCTGTGATTTTGTGAGCTTGTGAGTTAATCTTAGTTGGTGTTTTTGAAAGACCCTGAGCAGCAGTCTACACTCCAGGGGCAGCCACAGCCAGCACTTCAAATGTGGTTGTCTACTGTCACAGCAGAGGGTCTGTACATTAACACGGGAGGGTCGGAAATCATTGTTCTGTAGTAAAAAGAGTGTTGCTGAAGATGTGTGCCTGGGAAGAGGCACCACAAGTCCCCTCTGCCTGTGCCTGGGCAAGTCCAGCCACCAGCAGGGCAGTGCCCCGGGTCTAGAACTTTCTCTGAGTGGTTCTGGGCCCCCACAGGTGGTGCTCTGACTGGAGGTTAGCTAGTCATGGTGAGCATGTCCTTGAATTCACCCTGACAAAAGCTGTTGTGACAGGACAGAGTGAGACTTCCCTGAGCTTGTGGGCAGGGGCAGGGTGTCTGTTTCTGTGCTTCGTGCTAACAGATGTTTCCAGTAGGGTAGCCGTTGGGTCTGAGAGTTGATTTCATTATAATATGCCACCCGATGGGGAAGGGTGGGGTGAGACCTACGCTTTCTCAACTACCTCTGGTCCTTGAAGGCCACCAATATCCTCTGCAGAGAACCTGACCCATCCTGCAGGGCAGTGCAGGAGGGACCTCAAGGCTGCTGAGTCAAGGGGGTCACTACCCAGACAAGCACTGGGGGAGTGCCCCCAGGTAAACTGGTGTCTCCCAGAAATGGCTCCCGTGTGAAGCCAAGGCAGTGTGTGGATCTAGGGCAGGAAGGGAAGTAGGGATGGAAAATGAAAAGGGAGAACACATTTCCCTGGGGGACAGGTCTTCCTTTGAAGGGGTGGGAGGAGGAGAAGGCCAGGATGGAGCAAGCAGCGAGGTAGGAGGAGATGACCGTGTCTTCAAGGCTTGGGTGGTCTGGAGTCTGGGAACTCCCCTTGCCCAAGGGAAGACTGGGCCAGAAAGAAGCCCAGATCACAAGGCGTTGAACTGAAACAGGAAGAAGTTTAAAGAGGCTGCATGTGGCCGGGCATGGTAGCTCAGGCCTGTAATCCCAGCACTTTGGGAGGCTGAGGCGGGCAGATCACTTGAGGTCAGGAGTTCAAGACCAGCCTGATCAACATGGTGAAACTCCGTTTCTACTAAAATATAAAAATTAGCTGGGCGTGGTGGCGGGTGCCTGTAATCCCAACTACTTGGGAGGCTGAGGCAGGAGAATCACTTGAACCCAGGAGGCGGAGCTTGCAGTGAGCCGAGATTGTGCCACTGCACTCCAGCCTGGGCGACAGAGTGAGATTCCATCTTAAAAAAAAAAAAAAAAAAAAAAAAAAAGGCTACAAGCAGGGCTCTCATAGAAGCAGCATGCCAGGCAGCATCCTGCTGTGGGGAACCCTGAGGTGCCCTTCCATGGCCCAGTCCTGCCCAATAAAGCCAAGCCCAACAACCAGGAAGACACCTTGCCCTCCCAGAGGAGGTGCTTCTTACCAATTCCAGAGCCTGCATGCAAGGATGCTGCCTAGGAGACTGTAATTCCCCAGAGATTCCCAGTGATTCTCAAAGTGTAGGCAGGTTTGGGAACCACCGGTTTTGAGCCCTCCAATCCCTGCTCTCTTGGTGGGCCTTGAGCCAGGGCCAGAGGAGGGCCACTGCGTCATTGAACCTGGGCAGGAGGAGGACAGAATGGGGAAGCGGCAATGGAAGCAATTGGGGCCAGAAAGGAACGAGTTAAGGAAGTTAAAATTTCCCACTGAAATAGGTGGCAGTTGAGGAAGCAGAAGTGGGTTTAGAGCTTGAGGAATGGAAGAGGGTGTCCACAGCCTCTGTGCAGGATCTGAGAAGGCCAGGGAGGAACGATGAGGCATGTCGAGGGCCAGGCAAAGGTGCTCCCTGGAAACCCAGCTGTGTGGTTCCAGGCAGGGATCGCTCAGGGCTCCTCTGGTTGTGAGAGACAGCAGCCCCACCCAAGGTGGCTCCAGCCAGAGGGATTTGTTGGTTCATATAACAGGATCCCCTCTCCCTCCACAGCCTCTCTCTCTGGACAGTTGCCCAGCCCCTAGCTCTTCCCTAAGGTCTGCGGGCTTCTTCATGAAGAGCAGGAGAAACACAGGCTCGCAAATGGGCTGAGGCATTTGTCACCTCATCTCAGGGACCTCAGAGAAAAGAGAGGTTTTTCCCTGTCTCGGCCTCCATATACAGATGTCTAGGGAAGGACTCTCACTAGTCTCACTTCAGTCATGTCCCCAACCTAGGCCAATGATCACGTTGCGGGGGGGCGGGGGTACCACAGTTGGCCAGGCCTGGGTTATGCATTCCCTTCTGTGGTTGGGACAAGTCCTGAGATTTGCAGCTCCATGAGAACAGCCTGGAGTGGGCAGATCCGTCAAAGGAAGCTGCTGTTATCAAGAAAACCTGGTTCCAGAGGCTCACTCAGCAGCTGCAGAGATGCCTGGGCCTGGTCTCCCACTCATGCCAAGCCCCTGGGACTCTCAGATCATCCAAAACAGAGCCCTAGATGAGAGTCCCAGAAGGCTGGAGAATCAGGTGAGAGGTGCTGGGAAATGCCTCCACATGTGCTCCTGATCAGCCCTTCTTTCTGGGGTGGGGAGGAGCCGCAGGCTGGCCAGTGGAGGGAGGACGCAGCTCCTTCTGGGGCTGGGCAGCTCTCTGGACCCTTTCCTGTGCCCAGGCACCCATTGGCTGCTCTGAGCTTTTTGGGTTTGGGACCCAGGAAAGTCAGGGTGGAGCTGGGCAGCCAGAGAGAGAAGCTGGAGTTCAAAGATGCCGAGGAACTGGAAGCCCAGCAAAGAGGGCTCAGAAGGCAAAGAAGAAGTGGAGCAGCGCGCCCCGGACACAGGGCGGCGGGGCTGCACCTAGGCTGCTGTCGGCAGGGGCGTTGGTGGGCACACATAGACACACACTCTCACAAACACACACACAGAAACACGCAGGCATACGTGTGAACCCAGACGCATGAACACACACACTCAGGGACATGCATACACATACAGACACACACGCATATTTGGAGAGACACAAACCATGCCTATACACATAGAGGTCAGATACACAGACATGCATGTAACCCTCACACACCTGAGATACATGCACACTTGGTAAAAAACACACACACACACACCCATCCACACACAGCCAGAGACGTACACACACACACACCATGTCCATGGCCTTTCCCAGGTGGAAGGGGCCTCCCCGAGCCAGCTCATCTGTTACCAGTGAAACTCTGCCTGGTAGGCCCTTGGGAAGGGGCTGAGGACCAGGCAGGGCCCTGTTACATCCGTGAGCAGCCCTTGTGATCTTTGCCCAAGTTCTCAAGTCTGTGTCTCCCATGACCTTCAGGGCCCTCTGGGCACCGTCCACAAACCCTTAACACCACCCGCATCTGCCCCCAACCTCAATCCAGCAACCCTGGTCTCCGTTCACTCAGATCCCAGCCTTCCTTCTGCTCAAATGTGCTCTCTCCACCCGCCTTTTAGAATCCAGTGAGTTCCTGCTCATCTTTCAAAACCCACCTCAAATGCCCCCTCCCTTGGAGCAGGCGCTCCCTCCTTGGCTGGCGTTCCCCTGCACGAGCCTCCTCTGTCTGTCCCTCCTCCACCTGTCCCACCACACGGGGCACCACTAAGAGCAGGGACGGGCCTTTCCGTTTTCCTGGTGGGCAGCACGCAGAAGGGCGGGGCTGATGCCCACTGGCTGAGCAACTACGGGACCACATCGCCAGCATGGCAGCCTGGAGGCCTGGGCAGGGAGGAGGGGCAGCCATATTCAGAGGGCAATGGGGTGTGCCCACCCCAGGGAGCCTGGGGCGGCTTGGCCAGATGTGCAGAGCCTCAGCCCCACCCCCAGCACACACTGCCACATATTCACCCGCGGTGGGCATTGTGCCCCTCGCCCTGGACAGCTGGGCCCAGGCAGCACCCTCCTCCCCCAGGCCACCATGACTCACATCCCGCCCGCCGGGCGGCCAGCCTGGGTACACACAGCCTCCTTTCAGCCCCTCAGCCCCAAACACTAGCTTAGTCTTCCCTCTCGGGCGCCTCCCCTCCCGAGCTGGCAGCTCAGCCCCACGCTGAGGCCACACGGAGGCCTGCTTCCTCTCCGGAGCACAGGGCTCCCTGTCTCTCGTCACCCGGCCGCCGTCCAAGCTGGCCCTGAATGGCTGCCTTTTCATGGAGCAGAGCCTGACCAGGTGCAGGCTGGGCAGCCCTGCTCCCACTAGGCCCGCCAGATCTCTGTGCCCGTGGCTCTGCTGCCCTGGGAGAGAGGTGGGCTGGAGAGCTGGAGGGCTCCAGAAGTCCTTCCCAGGCTCTGGCCAAAGGCCTCCTCACACACGCGAAGCCTCCTCTTCACACACACCCTCCTCTCTGCTTCCCCAGCAGCCCTACAGCCTGGCCAGGCACAGATTCTTATTAGTCCCATTTTACAGGGAAGGAAACTGAGGCAGGTGGGTGGTGGGGCTGGGACTTGGTGCCATTAGAGTAGCGTTAATAATGCAACCTGGCCAGGCGTGGTGGCTCACGCCTGTAATCCCAGCACTTTGGGAGACGGAGGCAGGAGGATCACTTCAGCTCAGGAGCTCAAGACCAGCCTGGGCAACACAGTGAGACCCCCGTCTCTACAAAAATTTAAAAATTAGCAGGGTGTGGTGGTGCGTGCCTGTGGTTTTGGAGGCTGAGGCTGAGGTGAGAGGAGGCTGAGGCTGAGGTGAGCCTGGGAAATTGAGGCTGCAGTGAGCCATGACTGCACCACTGCTTTCCAGCATAAATGATAATAAATAATATTATTATTATATATTTTCTCAAAAAAAAAATATAATAGTGTGACCTCCCAGGGTTGCAGTGAAGTACTAAGGCAGCAGCCTCCCTGAGCCCCACTAGCAGGATCCACAGGTGGCCCCCTATGATGATAATCACAACATCATTTCTGGCTTTGTAGCTAGCACCTGTCTCCATCTTTTAGCAGAGACCTCACTCCTCTAGTCTCAGGGGTGGCCTCTTGGCCAGGTTGGACCAGTCATGGTACCTTATACCCCTTGCACCCCAACAATGTGCTTGGTCCAAGGGATGGGCCTGTGACCCGAGCTGGGTCAATCAAGGCCCTTCCCTGGGGATTTTCAAAGGGCACTGGTCTCTGATCATCAGGGTTTTTAGGGTGTGACTCTGAATATATTGGGGAAATATTGTGCTGTGCACCCCAGGCCCCTTCACTGCAGGGAAAAGACTAAAACAACACGCAAAGCAAAACAGAGAAACCAGAGTCTGAACAGGGCTGGAATCCTGGTTTCGAGGCCCTGCAGTGGGCAAATGAATGCTCTTTCCCCAAAGATATCCATACCCTTGTTCCTGGAACCTGGGACTATGTTAGGTCACAGGGTAAAAAGGGCCTTTGCAGATGTAATTAAGGTCATGGACCTTAAAACAGAAAAATTATCTTGGATTATCTGGGGTGGTCCAAGCTAATCACACGAGTCCATAAAAGCAAGGAACTGTCGCTGGCTGCAAGCAGAGGTGATGCAGCAGAAGAGAAAGTTAGAGATTCTGCGCATGAGATGGCTTTGGCCTCCTTTACTGGACCCATATTTGGTCCAGAGACTCCAGAGGGGTCCTTGAGGAGCCAAGGGCAGCCCTGGCTGACACCAGCCAGGAAACAGGAACCTCAGTCCCACACCCTTGAGGAACTGGATTCTGCCCATGCTCTGATGAGCCTAGACCCAAGAGCTTCCTGAGCCTCCCAGTAAAGCCCCGGTGGCTGACAGACACCTTGATTCCAACCTTATAAAATTCTGAGCTGAGAACTAACTGAGCCGGCCTGGACTTCTGACCTGCAGAAACTGTGAGATGGTCAGTGTGAGCTGTTTTAAGCCACTATGTTTGTGTGGCAATTTAGGTGCTACCCTGCCTCCCCTGGTTTGGTTACAGGAGCCAATAATTTTTCATTTGTGGTTTTGGTCACTCATGACTAAAGATTCCAGACTGATGCTGTTATTGTGATCTGTCTCCCACAAACGGCTTGCCCTAGCAGATGGGGAGGAGACAGGGGCACCAGAACATGGGGAAACTTTTGGTGGGGGCAGCAAAGGCTGTGAGAATGACAAGTCTTCTTGAGCATCAGAGCTTGCTTTCTTTTTTTTCTTCTTGAGACATGGTCTCACTCTGTTGCCCAGGCTGGAGTGCAGTGGCACAATCTTGGCTCACTGCAGCCTTGACCTCCTGGGCTCAAGTGATCCTCCCACCACAGCCTCCCAAGTAGCTGGTACTACAGGCATGCGCCACCACACCTGGCTACAGAGCTTTCAAAGGTTCTTCTAGAAGACCCAGATCTACCCCTTCCTCACCTAAATAGATGGATCCCTTCCTCCACCCCAGCAGGTCTGGGGTCACTGGGGAGAGAGAGCACACTTGGGAGCCCGAGAGAAGTGACTTGTCTGAGAATGTTCTATGGTGGTTTGGTCAAAGCCTGCAAAGGTTGGCAGGGTCAAAAGACAGAAAATCATGATTCCGAGGAAGATTGGGAGCAATAGGAAAGAAAAGGTTGGTGCCTTTACTACATGCAGAGGTCCCCTACATGGATAGACAAGAAGACCCCAGGAGAGAAATAGGGCAAAGAGTTCACAAAAGAGATGTAAAGCCAGCTCACAAACAAGCAAGCAAGAAATAAAAAGAAGGTAGAAATAAAGAAGGAAGGAAGGACAGGAGGAGAGGAGGGAGAGGAAGGAAAGGAGAGAGATGCCATTTGCCACCAATGGCAGGAGAACACAGCATCCAAGCTCCCAAGTTGCACCTCCCTGCCCCAGGCGTCCCTTCGCAGCTGCAGCCTGTCCTGCTCACCTCCTGGGACATCTCAAGGTACTACCAGTGTTTCTTCAGCCCTCTGGAGCCATGTCTCCTAGCACCTCTAGTCTTCCTTCATCTATAGCCAAAGTCCCCTGGCCAGCCTGCCTCAACCTTTGCTCTGCCGGACACAAGCACTGATTGAGCAACAGGGGCATACATGCCTAGGGCCAGGCACTGAAATGGAAACAAACACTTCTTAGATACAACACCAAAAACGTGATTCCTAAAATAAAAAAATTGATAAATTGGACTTCATCAAAATTAAGAACTTCTGCTCTTTGAAAGACATTTGGAAAAGCATGAAAAGACAAACCACAGACTGGGAGAAACTGTTTGCAAAGTACATGTCTGATAAAGGGCTTGTATCAAGAATATGTAAAGAACTCTCAAATGTGATAAATAAGAAATAAACAACCCAATCGAAACATTAGCAAAAGATTTGAACAGACACCTCACCAAAGAAGACATTTGGATGACAAATACTCCCATGAAAAGTTGCTCAACATCATTAGTCATTAGGGAGACATGAATTAAAACCATAGCGAGAAAGCACTACACACCCATTAGAATGTTTGAATTAGAAAGACTGACCATACCAAGTGTTGGTGAGGATGTGGAGCAACTGGAAGGAACTCTCATACACTTCTGGTGGGAATATAAATTGGTATAACTTTGGAAAACAGTTAGATGGTCTCTTTCTTTCTCTTTTCTTTTCTTTTTTGTAGAGACAGGGTGTCAGTATGTTGCCCAGGCTGGTCTCAAACTTCTGGCCTCAAGTGATCCTCCCATCTTGGCCTCTCAAAGTGTTGGAATTACAGGCATGAGCAACTGCACCCTGCCAGGATGGCTTCTTAATAAGTTAAACGTATACTTTTATACGTTTCGAAGAGAAACAAAATGTGTGTCCATACCGAGATGTGTACATGAACGTTCACAGCAGCTTTATTTGTAGTAGGCACATATACCAATTGTGACATATCTGTACAATGGAATACTACTACTAATAAAAAGGTCTAGGCCAGGTGCGATGGTTCACACCTGTAATTCCAGCACTTTGGGAGGCCGAGACGGGTGGGTCACAAGGTCAGGAGATCGAGACTATCCTGGCTAACATGGTGAAACCCCGTCTCTACTAAAAATACAAAAAAATTAGCTGGGCATGGTAGTGGGCGCCTGTAGTCCCAGCTACTCGGGAGGCTGAGGCAGTCAGAATGGCATGAACCCAGAAGGCAGAGCTTGTAGTGAGCTGAGATCATGGCATTGCACTCCAGCCTGGGCGACAGAGTGAGACTCCATCTCAAAAAAATAATAAATAAAAATAAAAATAAATAAATAAATAAAAAGGACTAAATTATTGCTACACACCACAACAGTGATGAATCTCAAAATAATTATTCTGAATGAAAGAAGCCAGTCAAAAAAAGAATATATCTTGTGTGATGAGGTGTCTTTACTGTGGGTGAGGGCAGAGGGGCAGGGGCAGGGCCAGGGCAGCGTGCTGCAGGGTCTTGGGTGTGGAGACAGGGCTGCCAGGCCAGAGCCCCCTGGGTGGGGTATGAACCTCAGCCAAGGCATTGCAGCGCCTGCCTGTCCCCACCCACCTATCTTGCCTTACCTTGTATGTATAAAATTCTAGAAAGTGCAAACTAATCTATCATGACAAGAAATGTCAATTGCCTAAACATGGGGTGAGGTGGGAGGAATTACAAGGGGCCCAGAGGAAACTGTTGGGAGTGACGTTGACTGTGTCGATCTTGATTATGGCGATGATTTTATGGTTGTTTACATACGTCAAAATTCACCACATTGTATACTTTAAACACATAGAGTTGATTGTTGTCAATTATACCTCAATAAAGCTGTTAAAAAGACATCTGTGACACATGTGCTGCCCTGGGGAGTTTGCGGTTTTTGCAGAAGGCAGAAGCGAGGCCCAGTGGTAGCCACAGCCCGGAGTGACCCCAGCGTGTGGTGAGCTCAGGAAGGGACCCTTGCATTGCGACCAGAAGCTGAGCAACATCGACAGCACCTGGGCTCCTTAGAGTGCAAGCTCCCAGGCCCGCGAGGCCCTGCCCAGTGACCCATATGCACATTTAAGTTTGAGCTTGTGCCTGGCCCCGACAGGACACTGTGGGAACAGTCCCAGGCCCACCCTGCCCTCTCAAAGCAAGGGCCTCACAGTGCGTTCAGTGACAGGGAGGGGAAAGGTCTGAGAGCTGGAGGTGGAGAGGGGCAGGAAGCTGAGGAGTTGAGGTCCCACAAGAGCCTAAAGGTGGCATGCGGTGGCATTGGGAGGAGCAGGCAGGGGCCAAGGCATGCAGGGGCTGTAGGCCAGGGGGACGGAGGCAGGAGCCAGGGCTAGGAAAACCCAACTCCACATCCCATGGGGTCAAGACCTCCCAGAGGGTCCCTCACACACCTCAGCTTAGCACCTACCTTCAGGGCCCTCCCTGGCCCTAGTCCAATCCCCGTCTTGGCTCCCACACCCCCGACTCCCAGCCCGCTGCCTGGCCCTGGTCTTCCTTCCCTCCCCTCCATGCTGAGTTAGGGGAGAGTCTTGGCTTTGCTGCCACTGCAGCTGGAGCCCTTGGCCCCGGCCTAGGACAGGGACTCAGAAATGAGGATCCTCTGCCCAGGAAAGTGATAATGCCATTTTGGCCCAATCGCAGACTAAAATTTGGAACAGCAGTTTGGTCTTGCCCCTGAAATCATATTGGTTTAATGCCAGCGTTAGGCCCACGGTGCCATCTTGCTTCTGGGAATCTATGGAGCCAGAGGCACCAGGACAAGAGGAGGAGCAGAGGCTGGGCGCCTCCTCTCATCCCTGCTTAGACCCTCCCGTCGCCAGGTGGAACCCCTGTGCCCTCTTCTCCTTGGGCTGTCATCCCGCAGGAGTCAGGGCTGGAAGGTTAACGGGAGCCCTGGGTATACGAGCGGGTGGCTGGCAGGAAGAGGGTCACTGATGGGCTGAGATGAGGGTGGGAGAGATTCAGGGCATTTTCAGAGCCAGAGGACCCAAGATTCTGGAGAGTGGAACTGGGATCTATCCTTAACATGGGAGGGTGACACCAGGAGCTGGGGTGGCTACTGATGGTAGATGTTGGAGAACCAACAGAGCAGAAGAGAAAAGCTCAGTGCTGGGTTTGCTGCTGTAAGAGCAGAAGGCCGCTGTAACGGGGACTCAGGGCTTCTGGTGACAGGCCTCGGTGAGAGAACTGGAGCCTGACTCACAGGTGACAGGCGTCAGCTTTTGCTGTGTCTCCATCGCTTTGGAAGGCTATGAGGTTTGATGCCACGTCTGTCTGGCTTGGGTACCTGCTTTGCTCTCTGACCCCTGAGACCAGCCAGAGAGTGGGTGAGGGCAGAGGGGCAGGGCCAGTGCAGCGTGCTGCAGGGTCCTGGGCCTGGAGACAGTGCTGCGAGGCCAGAGCCCCTAGGTGGGGCATGAAGCCCAGTCAAAGCATTGCAGTGCCTGCCTGTCCCCACCCATGGCCACTGGTCATGGAGCCTCATAGTCCAGCAGTAAACTTTTCATTAGCCAAACCACTGTGTGGGAAAAAACTGTGGTGTATTTCACCCCTGGGCCAGATTGAGTTTCTGAGTTTTATTTAACTACAATTATGACCGTGAACTTTTCAGTCCAGTTTGCTGGGCCCACTGCTGCCTGTGCCTGATGGAGACCTTAAAATCCTCAGCACGAACCTTGGGCCTCATGGCCGAGGCTGTGGCCCAGGTCTCATCCACCAAAAGAGCCCAGAGCTGAGTCTGGACCTCGAGCCGGGCACTGCCACTGTCACCATCTGTCCCACCTTTAATCTCTGTGCTGAATTCCTTAATCACAGGCCACATCATCCCCTCTTTTGTCCCTTCATCATCTTACATTTATACACGACACCAAGAGAACCCTCACAATTTTGAAATAAAAGTGAAGGTGGAAAATTGTTTTCCTGAGTGGAGCAGAGAGTGGAAGATGGAGTGGAGAAGAGTGGAGGAGACAGTGAAGGAGGGAGTGGAGGATGGAGTGGAGGATGGAGTGGAGGAGAGAGTGGAGGATGGAGTGGAGGAGAGAGTGGAGGAGAGAGTGAAGGAGGGAGTAGAGGAGACAGTGGAGAATGGAGTGGAGGAGGGAGTGAAGGATGGAGTGGAGGATGGAATGGAGGATGGAGTGGAGGAGGGAGTGCAGGAGGGAGTAGAGGAGACAGTGGAGTATGGAGTGGAGGAGGGAATGGAGGATGGAGTGGAGGAGGGAGTGGAGGAGACAGTGGAAGATGGAGTGGAGGAGAGATGGAGGATGGAGTGGAGAAGAGAGTGGTGGATGGAGTAGAGAGTGGAGGATGGAGTGGAGCCTGGAGTGGTTTTGAACTCAAAGAAAGAGGAGTTTGCTCCTAAGCAAACCAAAGGGGCCCAGCCAAATGCTGATTTCCCTGGAAGCACCCGAGCCCTGGGCATCCATCGGCACCTCCCGATGGAAGGGTAAAGGGCCTGTGGAGCGTTGGAGGTGGTTTCACAGTTAAAAATTTAAGGACCGGAGTTACACTGGGCTTGAAGGTGGGTTTTGAAGGAAGATGGGAGCAACGTGGCACACAAAACTCAAGCAGCAATCCCAAGTCTGAGTGACCAGGGTCAGTGTTTAGGTTATAAACCTTTGGATTGCTAGCGACACCCAACCTGAAGTATCTTTTTTATTTTAAAGGCAGGGATTTATTGGCTCAGTTAAGCTGAGCAGGGCCGGGTATTGCTGGAAACAACCAGATTCCACCGGGCGATCGGCCCCTCTGCCTCTTCCTGAATAGCGGCTCTCTCTCTCCTCCTGTACCATGGCTTCCTCTGGAGATGGAGGCCCAGCCACTGGCAGCTCTCATCTCAGCTTTGTCTTTGAAAGGGAAAGTGGGGGGTCCCATCTGCTCCCAACCAGGGCAGTCGGGCAGTTCCCATGTAGACCACATGGCGAGAGTGGGGAGGGGAGGCCTCCGCCTGGAGGGAGGCCTGCTCAACCCTCACCCTGGCCAGGCAGCGCCGCAGCTGCTGATGGCTCTGGGATCCCAGGCCACACCAGAGGATCCCCACGGACGGGCTCAGCAGAGCACCAGGACGCCCTGAAGCCCAAGTTCCAGGTGTTGTGTGATGCCACTCCCCACCCATCCTCTCCACATCACGGCCTCGGCCTTGGTGGCCTCTGGAAGCGCCATTGTTGATCGTGGCCCCCCTTACTGGCTCTAGTCGGCCTGACTCATGAACTGATTCTCCTTGAGATCTTTGTATTGACAATGGCCACTCCCTCCATTCTTCCTCTCAGCCACGGGAACAACAAACATCCAGTTGCCTGGGCCTCGGCCTCACCCCAGAGGATGGCCTCATCCTGCCTGACTCTGCTTCCTTTCCTAGGATGGGGGTTATTGGTCCTGGGGTCTCCTAGTACCCCAGCAACCTTGCCCACTCATGTGCACTCATGCGGCACAGCAATAGCCGTGAGTCAGAGAGCGAGGTCTCCTCCCTGTCACTATTTCCAGGGTCTCTGGGGGAGGGGGGTTTCACAAAATCTGAAACTTCTCTCCTCTTTGGTCTGGTTTTTGCATTTTTCCACCTGACCACTATTTCATGCCCTTTTTGGAGTCTTGGCTGCTGCTGGGGTCTCCCAGGGATGCTGATTCCCCGTCCCTGCCTCCCTCCCCCTCCCCCAGCCTCCCCTGTCTCTGCGGCAGCCTCCTGGGCCTTGTCCAGGGTGCTCAGCGCACAGCAGCCGCCTCCTTGCTGGTTTGCCACACAGCCCCAGGGTAGTCATCCCAACAGGGCCCAGGTGGGATGCCCGAGGCCAGGGAGGGCCATTGGCCTATCCTCAGACCCTGGGGCCAAGGGCCTCCCTGGAGGCTGTGCACACATGCTTTCTTCTCTCTGTCGCCTGGGCTGGGGTGCAGTGGCACAATCTCGGCTCACTGCAACCTCCACTTCCTGGGTTCAAGCAATTCTCCTGCCTCAAGCCTCCTAAGTAGCTGGGATTACAGGCGCACGCCACCATGCCCGGCTAATTTTTGTATTTTTGATAGAGACAGGGTTTCACCATGTTGGCCAGGCTGGTCTTGAATTCCTGACCTCGTGATCCGCCCACCTCGGCCTTCCAAAGTGCTGGGATTACAGGCGTGAGCCACCGTGCCCGGCCAGCTGTGCACACATTCTAATCATGCTGTTCCCCTTTGAGGCCTTGAAAGACTGGCCTTCGGCTGGGCTTGGTGGCATGTGCCTTTAATTCCAGCACTTTGGGAGGCCTCACAGGAGGATCAATTAAGGATAGCCTGGGCAACATAGCAAGACTGTCTCAAAAAAAAAAAAAAGACTGGTGTTTGGCTGAGAATGGCAATGGTAATGGCGTCCCAAATCCAGGCCCCAGCCCTTCAGCCCCACTCTTCTTGCCTTTGGCTGAGGTACTTTATCCAGCCTCTACCCCACCTTCCCTCAGTAAACCCAGGGTCCCTGGTCCTGCCCCTCAGGGCCTATAAGCCACTGGGACCCTCTGCCTGGCTTCTCCCTTGAAGACGGTGCTGCCTGAGTTGAGGCCTGACTTGGCATAACTTGGAAACTTGCTGGTCAGAGGGTGGCACCCTGTATGCCCCTCCTTTCCAGCCTGGTCAGTGCTCCCTACTCCAGGCTGTTTGAGACCCAGGCCACACTATCATGTATCCAGTGAACTCTTCCCCCCCGGGAACTGGTGACTCATCACTGAAGACTTGTGACACAGAGCACCTCCACACCTGTGCACACTTGGGGCAGGCGTGTTTCCAGAGGCCCAGAGGGACAGCGAGAGCGTGAGCAGCAACACTGTGCCAAGCAGGAAGGTGTCCAAGTGACACCCAGGACAACTGGAAGAAGCCCTCGGTGATCACAGAAATGGGGAGAGGCTCTGAGCCAGATGCTGGAAGGTGAGCTGACACAAGTGCTTTGGGCCAGTGCGATCCCTGAGGACCTGTAGAAAGAGATTTGGGCAGAGTCAGCCGCTACCTCTCCATCGTGCATGCCACACCCTTGACTTTGCCATTTCAGGGACGCACACTGCCTTGCTTCCTCTAACTCTCCCTGACATAGTTCCTGATCCACCCAACATCCTGCCTCTGAGGCTGCACCGTCTTGCACGGCTTCTGCCAGTGGTGTGCTGGTAAACATTTAATAACCGGCTCTTGGGGGTGGGGGCTAAAGCTCTGGTTTGTGGTGCTTGCCAATTTCTGGGTGTAAATACCCCCACCATGGCCAGTTTCAAGCTACCAAAATGATGTCACTGAACACAGAGCTGGGAAGAGATGTCCAGCAGCCTTTGTTAATTCTGTCATATTTCCACCATACAGATGTAACAGATGTGAATAACCTCCAGGACTGAGGACAGTGGATGCAGGAAAATCCTTAGGAAAGGATGTTTTGAGTATTTATTCCCTTTGTTCTTAATAGAATTTATTTTACTGTAAGTTTATATAACTTAAGTTTTGGTAATGGCTATGTTTAAAAGCAGCTCATAGAATTCCCCCAAACTGGGCTGGGCGCGGTGGCTCATGCCTGTAATCCCAGCACTTTGGAAGGCCAAGGTGGGCGGATTACCTGAGGTCAGGAGTTCGAGACCAGCCTGACGAACATGGTGAAACCTCGTCTCTCCTAAAAATCCAAAAATTAGCCAGGCATGGTGACACGTGCCTGTAATCCCAGCTACTTGGGAGCCTGAGGCAGGAGAACTGCTTGAACCCGGGAGGCGGAGCTTGCAGTGAGCCGAGATCGCACCATTGCACTCCAGCCTGGGCAACAGAGCGAGACTCTGTCCTAAAAAAAAAAAAAAAAGAATTCCCCCCAAACTTAGTAATCAGCTCTGTGAGCTGTCCCAAACTGGCCACACACCACTGCCTCCTGCCCAGGGGCCAGAGGAGAGCCTGGTGGACTCCTTGCTCCCCAGCACCCCTCAAGATCACAACTTTAAGGCCTTTGCTCCAGCCTCCCTTCTTAGAGCTCATGCCACCACTTCCCTGTCTTCTCTGGGTCTCCCCTCTGACCTCAATGCCTTTGGCATCCAGCTCACCGCCTTGACGGGCACTGGTGCAGGCTGACCTCTGGCCAGTGCTCTAAGGAAACTGCTCTCAAGCTGGCCTTAGCCTGTTATCTTCTTCCCCACCTCCTCTACAGCCCGACCATGGTGACCGCCCTCCATCCCCTGCTTTCCTCCCTGGGTTCCAGAGCTTGCATCCCTAGTCCTCCCCCTGCACTCCAAGTCCTCCTCCCTGCATCCCTAGTCCTCCTCCTCCTCCTTCCTTGAAACTCCTGCACCTGCCTATCGGGGAACCTGCCCCAGTAATCACATAGGTTCTTTTCTATTTTTCCTAAGCGTCGGCCGGCTTGAGAAATAAAGGGACAGAGTACAAAAGAGAGAAATTGTAAAGCTGGGTGTCTGGGGCAGACATCACATGTTGGTAGGATCCGTGATGCCCCACAAGCCACAAAAACCAGCAAGTTTTTATTAGGGATTTTCAAAAGGGGAGGGAGTGTGCGAATAGGTGTGGGTGACAGACATCAAGTACTTAACAGGGTAATAGAATATCACAAGGCAAGTGGAGGCAGGGCGAGATCACAGGACCACAGGACCAAGGCAAAATTAAAATTGCTAATGAAGTTTTGGGCACCATTGTCATTGATAACATCTTATCAGGAGACAGGGTTTGAGAGCAACCGGTCTGACCAAAATTTATTAGGCGGGAATTTCCTCTTCCTAATAAGCCTGGGAGCGCTATGAGAGACTGGAGTTTATTTCATCTCTGCAGCCTCGACCATAAGAGACGACCACGCCCCCGGGGGAGGGGGGCCAGTTCAGAGACCCACCCCCAGGTGTGCATTCTCTTTCTCAGGGATGTTCCATGCTGAGAAAAAGAATTCAGCGATATTTCTCCCATTTGCTTTTGAAAGAAGAGAAATATGGCTCTGTTCCGCCCGACTCACCCATGGTCAGAGTTTAAGGTTATCTCTCTTATTCCCTGAACAATTGCTGTTGTTACCCTGTTCTTTTTTCAAGGTGCTCAGATTTCATATTGCTCAAACACACATGCTGTACAATTTGTGCAGTTAATGCAATTATTACAGGGTCCTGAGGCAACATACATCCCCCTCGGCTGACAGGATTAAGAGATTAAAGACAAGACAGGCATAGGAAATCACAAGGGTATTGATTGGGGAAGTGATAAGTGTCCATGAAATATTCACAACTTATGTTTAGAGACTGTAGTAAAGACAGGCATAAGAAATTACGAAAGTATTAATTTGGGGGAACTAATAAATGTCCATGAAATCATCACAATCCACGTTCTTCTGTCATGGCTTCAGCCAGTCCCTCCGTTTGGGGTCCCTGACTTCCCACAACACCTGCTGTCTTCTTTCTCACCCCCGGGTTCTGTCCCCAGTTTCCTATTTCTCTAGTCCCCCTTCTGAGATCCCATCCACCCCCAGGCTTTAGTAGACACCTTAAGGAGATGACTCTGGATAGGGCTCTGTAGCCCTGACTTTTTGCTAATTTTGCAACCATTTCCTAGAAACCTGCCTGATGTTTCAACCTGGGACTGGTGCTCTGGCCTGGACCGTGCCATCCGAAAAGGCCAGAAATTCTCCCTAGAAGACGGATGGCAACTTGAAAGCCAGTGGGACCGTGTCTCCACATCTGACACACTGCAGCCCCAAAGAATATATTTGTTCAATTGAATCTAAATGGAGAGGGTATACCACAATGGAAAAACAGCCCTAAAAGATTTGGTTCTGCAAAGCTCTGAACAGCATCTATGTGGTAGCTTGCAGCAGTATTGCCTCTGGTTCATTCGGGGTCCCTGTATCCACATCCTTTCACACAGACTTGGGCCTTGGCCATGTGGTCTGCTTTGGACAATGGGAGAATAGTGAACGTGATATGAGACTTGGGCTTGATTTCTCTAACTGCCATGGGAGCCCCGAGGCCACCATGTGAACAAGCCTAAGCCAGAGGAGAACCAAGGGCTCAGCCAACAGCCAACTACCAGACATGAGTGAAGCCCCTGACTGCCCTCTGACCATAAGACATAGTTGAGTTCAGCCAAGCCCAGCAGAAGAATCACCTATCTGTGCCCAGCCCCCATCACTGATCCAAATCATTATAAAGCTAATAAATTTGTTGGTTTAAGCCACTAAGTTTCAGAGGTAGTTTGTTAATATGCAAAAGCTAACCTAATCACTTCTTAAAACAGCACACCCCAAATAATATCTGGAGAGATAAAGCTAGGCAAACAGGCACACCACCAGCCACAGGCTGTGCTATCAGGCACTGTGGGAGGGACAGGGGGATCCCCCAGATTCTAGGCCAGGAGAGAGGGGTGAGGTATTCACCTTGCATACAAAATTTAAAGGGCTACCCCAAAACTCAGTAATGAAGACACATGATGTAATATTTTAATGTAATATTTAAAAAAAATCAAATTGGTATCTCTGGTCCACGTCCCAGCTGCCTATTTTGTAAATACAGTTTTATTAAAACTGGGGCTGGGATTAGGGTTAGACAAGCCAGGTGGGGTCATCCAAGTACAGGGCCAGACTTGTTTTTATTAAAAGTTTGATATTTTATCACAGATTTCTTTTCTTTACCTTTTCTTTCTTTTCTTTTTTTTTCATGAACCTTATTTGTTCAACTATTTTATTTTTATTTTTATTTTATTTATTTATTTATTTATTTTTTTGAGACGGAGTCTCGCTCTGTCGCCCAGGCTGGAGTGCAGTGGCGCGATCTCGGCTCACTGCAAGCTCCGCCTCCCGGGTTCACGCCATTCTCCTGCCTCAGCCTCCCGAGTAGCTGGGACTACAGGCGCCCGCTACCACGCCCGGCTAATTTTTTGTATTTTTAGTAGAGACGGGGTTTCACCGTGTTAGCCAGGATGGTCTCGATCTCCTGACCTCGTGATCCGCCCGCCTTGGCCTCCCAAAGTGCTGGGATTACAGGCGTGAGCCACCGCGCCCGGCCTATTTTTATTTTATTATTATTATTTTTAGCTCTTTTGATTTGGGCCAAATCTTTCCTCACCTATTGACTAATCTCTGGCATCTCACTGGATCTCAAACCTCCACCTGCCTATTAAAGTCCCCACCACAGGTCCTAATTTAAGCTCTTGCCAGACAGTTCCACCTTGCTGTGAATGCAGAAATGAGATCAAGTCCCACTCAGAAGAAACCAGAAGACGTGAGGTAACCAGAGGGGCGGCTCAGCCTCCAGGGCAGAGGAGCCATAATCTACCTGGGGCCTTACCATTTTCCAGAAGGTCCAAAGATCCCTCTCTGTGGCTTCCCTTGGTAGTTTTCAAGGGCAAACCTTAGGCGCCATCTGCTTGGATCTCCATCTGGAGATCTGGCCTTTAAACAGGTTTACTTGTGTTTTAGATTCTTTCCCCTTAGACTGGGGTCATACCCATCCTCAGCAAGCTCATTGGAGCCGGTGGATAGTTGGAATATTTGTGAATAAGTTGTTGGTATTTTACAAAGTATATTTCTAGCTGTCAGCCTTGGAATGCAGAGGCGTGAGCCCAGGAGTGTACTCTCCCAGGGTGTGGTGCAGAGGCCTGGGTGATATTTTCAGCACTTTCCTGGAAGAACCACACATACCCCACCTGGTAATCTCAATGTTTTTTTTTTTTTTTGACGGAGTCTCTGTCGCCCAGGCTGGAGTGCAGGGGCGTGATCTTGGCTCACTGCATCTTCCATCTCCTGGTTCAAGCTATTCTTGTGCCTCAGCCTCCTTGAGTAGCTGAGATTACAGGCACCCACCACCACGTCCAGCTCATTTTTTGTATTTTAGTAGAGACGGGGTTTCGCCATGTTGGCCAGGCTGGTCTCGAACTCCTGGAGGCCTCAAGTGATCCATCCGCCTCGGCCTCCCAAAGCACTGGGATTACAGGTGTGAGCCACCGTGCCCGGCCTAATCTCAGTGTATTTTGACCCTAAGTTGGATACTCCCCACTTCTCTAAAAGACTATCTTTTCTTCTCCTCAAACCATCAGACATCTACAGATCAGACTTTAGCTCTTTGGTAGGCTTGAGGGAAAAGTAGTGGTTGACTTCAGACGAGGGAGACACTGACCTGACCCCGATGATTCTCCCACCCCCCCTGGACTTCTGCTGCTCCCACACCAAGGGCGGGAAAGGCTGTGCCAGCCAGTGGCATCTGAGGAATCTGTAGGGGAGTGGACTTCTTGTGGGGAGCAAGAGAGATTTTTCCATTCCACTCCTTTGCTGTTTGTCTGCAACCACTCTACACCTTTCAAAGTCTCACCACGGAGGAGTTGCATTTTGCGGACCCTCTGCTTTTCCTCTGTCTGCACCGACACCAGGGGCGAGCTTTGTGTTTGCTCCCAATGCCTCCAGGTCAAGTGAGGAGTTCAGAGAGGGCCTGGTGGCTGACAGGTCAGGACGGCAGCCTTCTTCCCTGAGCACAGAGTGGACACAGTTCCAGAGAACCAAGAGGGGGCCACCAGGCCAGTCACTTGACAGCATCTAATGTGCCCAGCCTGGAGCCGCTGCCAAGAATTCACGAGATGAACCAGGGTCCCGGCCCTGGATGAGCTTCTGGTCATCTCATGGGTAACCTGGCCTGCTGTTTACCTCCTCTGCCTGCGCTCCTGAGGAGTCAGGGGGCCATGGAAAAATCCAGCGCTTAGCCTTTATTTACGACCATTGGGACCAGAGATGTCCCCATTGAAGGGTCTGTGGGCAGATCAGGTGCCTGGGGGAGGGCACGCGACTTTTATCTGCTTTCCATTTCCCTTCATACACACACACACACACACACACACACACACACACACACACACACACCACTAAATACTGATGGGTTTTATTTGATTTTAGAGCTTGGGTAACATCCAGGACACCTGTGACTTGCTGGTCCTGAAGGCAAACATCCTTCCTCTGTCCTAAGACTGGATTCTGATGACAGCCCTGGTGAGGGGCGTGCGCAGGCCTCCCCCGCGGGATGGGTCACTTTGCTGGTAGAGCTGTTTATGTTTATGGTCCCAGTGCAGGGAGGGAGGCAGAGGGTGCTCCCTGGTCACACTGGTGGCCTTTTTAAGGCCTTCAAAAAACGTGTGCAGAAGAGCAGAGCTTTGAAGAGGCTGGAACACACCATATTCTCAGAATTTTTTTTTTTTGGGACGGAGTCTCGCTCTGTCACCCAGGCTAGAGTGCAGTGGCACGATCTCGGCTCACTGCAAGCTCCGCCTCCCGGGTTCACGCCATTCTCCTGCCTCAGCCTCCAGAGTAGCTGGGACTACAGGCGCCCGCCACCACGCCCGGCTAATTTTTTTGTATTTTTTTAGTAGAGACGGGGTTTCACCACGTTAGCCAGGATGGTCTCGATCTCCTGACCTCGTGATCTGCCCGCCTCAGCCTTCCAAAGTGCTGGAATTACAGGCGTGAGCCACCGCACCTGGCCTTCTTTCTCAGATTTTAACACAGGAAGAAAACACCAACTTTGCTGCTGAGACGCAGGCTTGAGAATAAAATGAGCTTCACCCTGAGTTCCTTCTGGGTCCTGGTAGTCAGTCCAAGTGAGGAGGGCTGGCTTCAGCAGCCTTGGAAAAGCCCTGCTCCAGGCTGGCCCCACACTGTCGCCCTGTTGGGGCCTGGAGGGCCAGGGCTGCAAATCCAGCACCTGCTGTTTCTGGGGCCAGAAGATCTCCTGCGGGCAAAAGCCACCCCTCTCCTCTGTGTGTGAAGGGTGAGCAGGAAATTCCCCTCTCCAGGAGGGCAATGCCAGGCTCTCCCCAGCCCTCCTTGGTGGCTCTGCCCCGGGAGAAAGTGACCCGGCTGGCGGGGCTGCGATGGCCTTGCTCTGGTGCTGCCTGGAGAGCCGGCCTCCCCTCAGCTCCCAGAGTCTTGTGGACAACTGTCCCTTCACATCCATCACCGACAGCTGCTGCCAGCTGAGAGCGGGAAGCTGGCTGGTCCTCCAGCAACGTGATGGGGACACCCGGGGACATCCTTACTTCCTGTGAGACTGGCTGCCTGAAGAGAAAAGCCAGAGCAAGATGCCAGTGCTGTGTGGTCTCCGCACAGAATCCCCTCTGTCCCACTCAGTCCCTCTTTCAGCCGGCTCAGAAGCGAGGGAACCTTCCCTCTCCCAGGTCACCTGTTCTGTGGCCTGGGCTCGACTGGCAGGCCGGCTCTTTCCTCACAGGAAGCAGGCTGCTTGGTGCGGGTCACTTAGTCAGCTTTGCTGGCAACAGCTCACGTGTTTGTTGAGCCCACAGGACACACAACGCCCATGGCTGGCTGAGCCGTCCACACCGTGGCCACGCTATGCTGCTAGATGTGGGGCCAGGCCAGCCACCAGCTGCTGGTGTCACTGTTGCTATGACTGGGGATCCCTGCCCCAGTGGCACCTTCCTCCTGGCCGAGCCTCCCCTGGATTTGCTGTACCTCCTCTGCGCCTGACCTGGGCTGCGACTGGCTGGGCTGGGGTTTTGGGTGTGTTTCCCAGTGGGAAGCGGGAGGGGTCCCAACCTGGCTCCCCAGCCATGGCCATTACCCCCACTTCCAACCCAGCATGTCCCCAGCTGACCAGAGCGCCCAGGGCCTGGCCAGGAAGGTAGTAGGGTGGGGCGGGCTGGGGGCGGCCACAGAAATGCGCATATCCTAAGCGGGACTCCTTTCGTCCTGCCTGGCCTTTTGTTCTGTCCTTTTGTTTTCCCTGTGTTTTGGTAAAGCCCTCTAGAAAGGTTCAGCTCAGTTGGGGCGTGGAGGTGGAGGGGCTATCAATTGGCAGAAGCTGGAAGGGGACAGAGAAAGACAGAGAAGTGGTCCTTACAGTGAGCCTCAGGTGAGAGGGTGAGAGGGAGGCCCCAGGGAGAGAGTGGGGCCCCTTGGGCCCATCCCATCTTCAGGCCCTTCTGGCGGCCCCTCCATCCAGCCTGCGAGCAGACACCCGCTTCTGTTTGACCTGGGGGTGGCCTGACCGAGGCTGGGCCAGGCAGGGACACAGTGGCTGAACCAGGAGCTGGACCACCTCCCACCAGGGCAGGTCCGAGTTTCAGGGCCAACCCCGGGGCAGCAGGGCCAGCTCAGGGCCAACTCTGTGAGCTCCACAGAGGGAAGTGGGGAGGGGCTTCTCTCTCAGTGACCTGCCTGGAGGTCTCACTCCTCAGCTTGAGTTTGAGTCACTGAAGCCAAAGGGAATTTAATAGGAAGGAAGATTCATGCAGAACCGGTCCCTGGAGGAAAGGAAGCCACCTGCTGGGGCCTGGTTGTGTGGGGAAGGGAAGCAGGCCTTCTGCCCTTCTGGCCTGGCCTGGTACACACAGGAGCATGGGGCCAAATATAGCAGCAAAATGCCCTTCCCTCCAGGTTGGCGGGTGGCCAGGCTCCCACGCCAGTGGGGCCCAGGCTGACTTACTCGGCAGGCCCCTTGTGGAGGACGCTGTGGAGCCGGGGCGGCTGGCCTGCTGGGGGCCACATGAAGAGAACAGAGGGGCCAGAACTGGCGCCTTTGCCTTGGGTGGGTTCCAGTCCAGCATCTCTGGAGTGCAGGGGGCCCGGGGCTTGCAGGTGAAGGCTGATGCACATTCCCTAGAACAAAACGTGCAACCTGGAGTCCCAGCTACTACAGCATTAGAAACCACAGGAGGGGCCGGGTGTGGTGGCTCCCACCTGTAATCCCAGCACTCTGAGAGGCCAAGGCGGACAAATCACCTGAAGTCAGGAGTTAGAGACCAGCCTGGCCAACATGGTGAAGCCCCGTCACTACTAAAAATTCAAAAATTAGCCGGGCGGGGTGGCGGGCACCTGTAATTCCAGCTCCTCAGGAGGCTGAGGCAGGAGAACCGCTTGAACCTGGGAGGAGGTTGCAGTGAGCCAAGACGGCACTGTTGCACTCCAGCCTGGGCGACAAGAGCAAAATTCTGTCTCAAAAAAAAAAAAAAAGAAACTGGCTGAGCATGGTGGCTCACGCCTGTAATCCAACACTTTGGGAGGCCGAGGCAGGCGGATCACCTGAGGTCAGGAGTTCGAGACCAGCCTGACCAATATGGTGAGACCCCCCCCCCCCCAGTCTCTACTAAAAATACAAAAATTACCCGGGCATGGTGGCAGATGCCTGTAGTCCCAGCTAGTCAGGAGGCTGAGACAGGAGAATTGCTTGAACCTGGGAGGCAGAGGCTGCAGTGGGCCAAGATCACGCCACTGCACTCCAGCCTGGGTGACAGAGTGAGATTCTGTCTCAAAAAAATAAAATTAAAAAAAGAAAAAAAAGAAACCACAGGAGGAAGGAGACGATGGGCATAAGGTGGGGAAATGCAGGCACCCATGGGCAAGAATCCCCATGCCATGCAGCCTTGGGTCCAGCCCCACCGCTCTCCAGATGGTGATTGCACGGGAGTTCCCTGACACCTTGGGAGCCTCAGTTTCCCTGCCTGTAAAATGTCTAAGGAACAGCTGTGAGAATTCAGTGAGGTCATATCCTGGGCCCAGTTGTTAGCACCCCTTAGATGGAAGTATAGTTCTGGGAAGTAGGACTTGGGAGGAGACTGTGGGATTCTTTTGATGTGTTTCTATATGCCTTTTTTTTTTACATTGATAATATATCACTTTAATAATTAGAAAAATAGGCCGGGCGCGGTGGCTCACGCCTGTAATCCCAGCACTTTGGGAGGCCAAGGTGGGCAGATCACGAGGTCAGGAGTTCGAGACCAGCCTGGCCAGCATGGTGAAACCCCATCTCTACTAAAAATACAAAAAATTAGCCGGGCATGGTGGCATGTGCCTGTAATCCCAGCTACTTGGGAGGCTAGGCAGGAAGATCACTTGTGCCTGGGAGGTCAAGGCTGCAGTGAGCTTTGTTCACGCCAGGGCCCTCCAGCCTGGGCAACAAAGTGTGACCCTGTCTCAAAAAATAAAATTTTTGTATCACTCATAACACTATTCCCCCAAATATTTTCCACATTCTACCTTTTGCCTATGTGACATTGTTGCTTACTTGTAGGTACAGTTACAGGCTCCTGTTACCACTCTGCTTTTATGAGTCTCACCCCACCCTCTCCACACGTCCATGCAGCCTGTCGTTAGCATTTACAAGAGTTGGGTATTATTTCTTCTGATTGATATACTCGGATTTAATAAATGGATGTTCTGCTTTTCTTTCATTCATTGATCAAGTTCATGCGTGCTGAGAATTCTGCTAGGGGCTGGGGATCAGAGATCAGGATGCATTTCCTGATGGGATGAGTTCACAGATACGTGGGGCTATCTGACCAGGGAATTGGGTTGTAAAATCATTACATGAAAGCTTTGCTGATGCTTTTTTCACACATACAAAGGAGCTTTGTACGTGGTCTAGTGAGGTGGTTTCTTTCTTTTTTAAACTGATAAATAATTGTATATATTTATGGGGTACAGTGTGATATTCTGATGCAGATATAACGTGTGTAACCATCAAATGAGGTGTTTTAAAATTATTTGGTTCAAATTTTTATGTTTTACTATTCATATTTTGATATTTTGTGTCATTATTATAATAGTTAACTTATTTTATCTTTTTTTTTTTTTTTGAAATGGAGTTTTGCTCTTGTTGCCCAGGCTGTAGTGCAATGGTGCGATCTCGGCTCATTGCAACCTCTGCCTCCTGGGTTCAAGTTCTCGTGACTCAGCCTCCCGAGTAGCTGCAATTACAGGCGCCCGCCACCACGCCCGGCTAATTTTTGTATTTTTAGAAGAGACAGGGTTTCACAATGTTGGCCAGGCTGGTCTCAAACTCCTGACCTCAGGTGATCCACCCACCTCTGCTTCCCAAAGTGCTGGGATTATAGGTATGAGCCACCGCGCCCGGCCAGTTAACTTATTTTAAATTGTAGTAAAATATCCATAATATTTACCATCTTTATCATTTTTAAGTGTAGCCCTGCCATATTTTAAGAAGGAACAACAGGAAACCTAGTAAAAACGACTCACATGAACAGCGGTACTATTCCCAGCACTGGTAAGGGCAGGGGTTAGTGCTGGGTTAGCCCTAGGACCATCGCATGGTCTTGGGGACAGGGCGGCCAGCACCAGCTAGCCTGGGAGGCAGCCCTCAAAGGCAGCCAGGGTCCCCCAGGGTTGGAGGAACTGGCAGTGCAATTCCAGGAGGGATAGCTGGCTTCCATATGGCGCCTTAAAGCCGGCAGGCAGCAAGGTCAAGTTGCAGGGTCAGGGTCAGCTGAGGCGAGTCAACAAGAAGCCCAAGGAGAGAAAGCCCGGGCGGCAGGGCCCAGGAATCCGTAACGTCCCACCCCAAGGATAACTGGAAGAGGACACCATCTTTTTGGAGAGCAATTTGCCACTGGGTATCAAAGCCCTTATGTGATGGTTATTAAAAATAATTTTTTAAAATTTGTTTTGTTGGCCGGGCGTGGTGGCTCACGCCTGTAATCCCAGCACTTCGGGAGGCCGAGGCGGGGGGATCACGAGGTCATGAGATCGAGACCATCCTGGCTAACATGGTGAAACCCCATCTCTACTAAAAATACAAAAAATTAGCCAGGCGTGGTGGCGGACGCCTGTAGTCCCAGCTACTCGGGAGGCTGAGGCAAGAGAATGGCGTGAACCCGGGAGGCAGAGGTTGCAGTGAGCCGAGATTGCGCCACTGCACTCGAGCCTGGGCGACAGAGCGAGACTCCGTCTCAAAAAAAAAAATTTGTTTTGTTTTGTTTTGTTTTGAGACAGAGTCTCGCTCTGTCACCAGGCTCGAGTGCAGTGGCATGATCTTGGGTCACTGCAACCTCCGCCTCATGGGTTCAAGCAATTCTGCCTCAGCCTCCCGAGTAGCTGGGACTACAGGCACCCGCCACCATGCCCGGCTAATTTTTGTATTTTTAGTAGAGACGGGTTTTCACCATGTTGGCCAGGATGGTCTCGATCTCCTGACCTCGTGATCCACCCACCTCGGCCTCCCAAAGTGCTGGGATTACAGGCGTGAGCCACCGCAGCTGGCCCAATTTTTAAAATTTTATTATTTTTTTAGAGGTGGGGTTTTGCTAATGTTGCCCAGGCTGGCCTCACACTCCTGGCCTCAAGAGATCCTCCCATCTTGGCCTCCCACAGTGCCAGGATTATAGGCATAAGCCACCGTGCCTGGCCCGTAATGGTTATTTTTATGTGTCAATTTGGCTGGGCCATGGTGCCCAGATATTCAGTCAAATATTATTCTAGACGTTTCTGTGAAGTTCTTTTTTGGACAAGACGAACATTTAAATCAGTGGACTCTGAGTGAGGCAGATCACCCTCCATAACATGAGTGCCCCCATCCAGTCAGCTGAAGGCCATAATAGAAAAAGACTGATATTCCCTGAGCAAGAAGGGGTTCTGCCAACTGATGGCCTTTGGACTTGAACTGCAACTCTCCCCTGACTCTCCAGCCTGCTGGTCTACCCAATCAGATTTTTGCACTTGCCAAGCCTCTCCAATCACATGAGCCAATTCCCTAAAATCAGCCTCTCTGTTTCCCTGGAGAGTCCTAACTAATACACCTTAAGCCTGTCCCCCTCTCCCTAGGACATGACTGTGAGGGGTGGGAATGAGCCTCCTCAGACCGGGGCTACCTCTGGCTGGCCCCTCCCACTGGCACTGGAGAAAATAGCTGAGGCAGGAGAATAGCTTGAACCCAGGAGGCAGAGGTTGCAGTGAGCCAAGATCGTGCCACTGCACTCCAGCCTGGGTGACAGAGCGAGACTGTGTCTCAAAAAAAAAGAAAAAGAAATGACACATGAAGCCCCAGGAGGCCGAGGAGCTTGAGACGTGTAGCCAAATGTGTGCCCATGGCACGGGAGCTGTGTGTGCAGCTGGTTCCTATCTGCTGTGTGTGCGGCTGGTTCCTATCTGCCTTTATCTGGTGTATTCTGTTCTGGCCCGTTTCCCCACCTCTGCCCCTTTCTGGGTTTTCTTATAATCCAGATGAAATGTGCGCAGCAATAACTGAGAGCCGGTTATGAACCCTCTGGGCAGAGTCGCCTAGGGGCCCTGAATGCTTTTCTTTGGGCTTAATGCAAACAGAAGGGACACAGGATCCTCTGCTGGGTGATGCTTAGCAGCCGGATTATGACTCAGCAGCACTGCAAACACAGGGAAAGATTCAGCATCTCCTGAGGCATTTTATGGCTCTTCCCTCCCAACACAATGTTCCTATTGATACGCTGAGATCATATAAGGGCCAGGCTGCTCTAATAAACAATCACCTACCTTGCAGAGCACCTCCCAACTTTCCCGTATATCACCCTTTACATTTTTTCCAGGACTCAGTCCCATGCGTTTCTGCGGCACATGACTTCCCCTATGTCATAGGTGACTGCCGTCCTGGACTTCCTTTCCACATGGTTTCTCTGCTCTGCCCTAATCTGGCCTCATCTCAGGCCACACCAGTGCCATTTCCTGGCCCTGGCTCCTGGCTGCCTCCAGGCTGCTGAGCTCACCATGCTGGGAGGATGGAGGGCCCTGAGGCCACCGGGGGCTCAGCTGACACTTACCAACAGCCGTCCACCCCACCTCCCACTGCATCCTTCCTAGAGCAGCTGGAGCATCCAATGATAGGGGCCCAGCCTCCTAGGTCAACACAGGCACTGCCTGAAGCAGCCCCCAAGGTGGTCAGGGTGCCTCACGGGGTGGACTCTGCCAGGCCAAGGGGCAGCTCCCTGATGCTCTGCCGAGGGCCACTTTCTTTCTTTCTTTTTTTTTTTGAAACGAAATCTCGCCCTGTTGTCCAGGCTGGAGGGCAATGGTGTGATCTTGGCTCACTGCAACCTCCACCTCCTGGGTTCAAATGATTCTCCTGCCTCAGCTTCCCGAGTAGCTGGGATTACAGGCATGCACCACCATGCCCGGCTAATTTTTGTATTTTTAGTAGAGACAGGGTTTCACCATGTTGGTCAGGCTGGTCTCAAACTCCTGGACCTCAGGTGATCCGCCCGCCTCGGCCTCCCAAAGTGCTGGGATTCCAGGCATGAGCATGTGTTGTTTCTTTAGCTGGATGCATGAATGTGCCATTGGGAGCTGCTGTCCATCCTCAGGGACAAACGTGAGGGGAAAGGCATACATGTAGACATATGTACAATCTCTTCTCATTTTAAAAAAGTCACAGCACTTGCAAAAGAATCACTTCTCATCTGTGGCAGGACAAGATCTTTGACATTTGCTTCTGATCCTGTCCTGGGCCTGGGTGCGAGGAGCTCCTCAGACAGAGCCACCTCCCTCACCTGTCCTCAGGCCACGTGGAGGTGAACTTCCAGGCACAAGCACCCCACACCTGGCTGGGGCTGCTCTTCTGGAGTGGCAGGGCCATGCTGAGAAGGACTGACAGGTGACAGTCAAGGCAGCCCTGCCATCACCTTCCTGCACATTCCAGGGTGCAACTCAGCCTCTGTGGTCTGGACTGACATACTTCTTGGGATGCACTTTGGCTCTTCGCAGGATAAATGCATTTGTTTCTTAATAAATACATCTTTAAAGCTGGTCAACATTAGTTTTCTCCTGCTACTTAATCTAAGGAGTCTAAGAAGCTGACAAAGGAAAAGGAACATTTCACCATGGGGGTTGGGGGAAGGCACCATGATTGTAGGGTCTGGGCTTTTTTTTTTTTTTTTTGAGATGGAGTCTTACTCTGTCATCCAGGCTGGAGTGCAGTGGTGTGATCTCGGCTCACTGCAACCTCTGCTTCCCAGTTCAAGCGACTCTCCTGCCTCAGCCTCCCAAGTAGCTGGGACTACAAGCACGTGCCACCACGCCCAGCAAATTTTTGTATTTTTAGTAGAGACGGGGTTTCTCCATGTTGGCCAGGATGATCTTGATCTCTTGACCTTGTTGTCCGCCCGCCTTGGCCTCCCAAAGTGCTGGGATTACAGGCGTGAGCCACTGCGCCAGGCAGGTCTAGACTTTTATTCCCCAGCCTCCGAGAAAGTAATTTTACAGCAAGACAGTTGCTGGAAGTCACTGGCACAGAGCTTGAGTGGCCATTATCCTTAAAACACCTGAAAGCCGGGCTAAGTAAACAGTGCCATCATTCAGTCTACCACTGACCCCAGACCTCTGCCCCAAGGGCTTCCTGCCCATCCACCAATTCTTCTTCTGGGTATGAGACCTCACCTGAAAGAGCAAGAGAACAGAGCTCGGGGAAGTTGAGGGGACAAACGTTCCCCACCAAAGCCACATAGAGAACCACTCTTTCTCCCTTTCTCCTACTTGTTCATCAACAAGTACTCTAACCACCTAGGCTAGGTGCAGAAGCACAGCACAGATGCCCTGCACTCCTGGCACTCTGTGCACACTCCTGCATGCCCTGCATTCCCTGCACTCCTTGCACACTCCCTGCAGCCCTGCACTTCCTGAATACCTTGCACACTGTGCACACTCCCTGCAGCCCTGCACTTCCTGAATACCTTGCACACTGTGCACACTCCCTGCAGCCCTGCATTTCCCGTATACCCAGCAGGCCCTGCACGCTCTCTGTGCCCTGCACACTGCGCTTGTCTCTGAGGCAGTGAGAGGCAGTGAGAGGCAGCCACATGACAACACAGTGGGGTCTCCGCCCCGTGGAGGGACTGTGGCTTCTGTGAGCCTGGCAGAAGGGCGTGACCCGCACTTTGGGGTCAGGCAGGAGGAAGGGATGCTTCAGTGAGACCTGAATTGGGGCTGAAGTCAGCCTGACAAGAGATGGCCACTTGTGATTTAGAATATTACGGCATTCTAGATGAGGTATACCATATACATATGAGGTATATATATATCTCCCATCTAGAATGCCGCAATATTCTAGATGACGTTGCCAGTGAGGGAGGAAGGGGAAGATGGAACAACTTGTACTTCTCCCTCCTTCCATCCTCTTCTTCCTCACACTGAACCCCCAGGCTTAAAATAAGAGCTGGCTTCAGTGACTGACACCAAGGGGAGGGCACCTCTGGGTTGGACCCTGAGGGGTCTTTGTGCCCAATAGAATCTTGGGGGGCCAGCTAGGCAACCGTGCTTGATGTAATGAGGTCCCTCAGGGTCGGCTGCCTACCTACTGTGAAAACAGTTATTTCTGGGGAGAGAGGGCTGTCCCCAGTGGGGAGCCTCAGAAATGAACTCAGCATTTGCAGGAAGTAAAAAGAAGTGGCCTATACCGGAAGCGTAGGTTTGGCCTGGCTGAACCGCAGGGGAGGATCCAGTCTGGACTGGGGGCATGAGATAGCTCTAGCCCACTCCTCAGAGGTCTCTCATTTTGAGTCCCCATTTCAGGGGGATGCTGAGAGCCTGAGAACCCCTGGTCTGGCTGACAAGCTCCTCTTCAGCCACAGAAAGAGGGGAAGAGGCCCAGGTAGGGGAGGTAGGTCCCTGGGTCCCCAGGCAGGTTGGCAGTGGAACTGGAGGAGTCCAGAGGCTTGGCCCCTCCCCCAGTAATGCAGCCACCTTTGACCCCTGTGCTTCTTAAAGATAGCTGGGACTGCCCCCACCCTTCCCTAGCCCAGGTCCTGAAGTCCTTCCCATCCTTCCCACAGTTCCGATTTCGGCTTCTAGCCCATCCCACCCAAGGAAGCTCAGCACACTCATCTGCGCCCCCTTTCTCTTACATCCTCCTCCTGTCTGCCACTCCCCATTGATTTCTCTTCCTGCCTCTTTCTCTCTCCGATTTTCTCCACCAGTGGGTGCAGGTTCTGCTCAGTCTTCCTGCCTGTCCTCTCCTGGGGCCCCCAGAACTAAGCTGATCCTGCTCCAGCCCCATATTTTACCGCAGGAGGTTGGCTTCCTTCATGGCCAGGAGGAAGTGGTGAGGGGCAGCTGGCATGTCTGGTGGTCAGGGACAGGCAGGGTCTGAGACCCAGGCCAGGCCCCTCTCCCTGAGCAGGTTTCTCCAGATCCAAAAGAAAGAGCTGGCAAGATTGGAAAGGTCCTTTCTAGACCCTAAAGAACCCCTAATAACCCACAGGGCCAGTCTGTGCTCACGTGGCACAGTGGAAGAGAGGACACTTTTTTTTTTTTTTTCTTCTGCTCAGGGGTCCACTTTTTTCTTTTCTTTTTTTTAGTTTTTTGATTTTTTTTTTTTTTGAGACAGGGTCTCACTATGTTGCCCAGGCTAGTTTCAAACTCCTGGGCTCAAGCAATCCTCCTGCCTCAGCCTCCCAAAGTGTTGGGATTACAGGCGTGCGCCACCACGCCCCAGCCTGGAGGCCCAGTTTCTGTTTCAGGAAGTGACCTCTGAGCCAAACCATTTACTCACCTCCTTCTCCATCTTTCTGCCCTACAGCCCACTTCCTCCAAATGCAAAAAGCTGACAGGACACTGTCCCTAAGTCACCCCATCACCCAGCCCCGGACAAGTCCGCCTGGCAGTTTTGAAAACTAGTCCCATGGGCATGCTTCTGAGTGCCGTGTCCTTCCCGTCTGACTGATGGCTCTCAGGCAGCACAGCCCTCCGAGGTGGTCAGGAGTGGCGGCTGCACTCCGCTGGGAATCTTGACACTGCTCCTTAGCCTCCCCTGTCAGAGGCTGGGCCTCAGAGGAGCCTTCCAGGTCTCCTGGGTGCTCTGCATCCGGTGTGGGGCGCCCACTCCCAGAGCTCCGAGAGTCAGGTTCGAGGCCTTGTGATATCCCCCTTACCTGGTGGTCACTCCACTGCCTGGGTCCTGGGGCACCTCCCTTGGCTGGCGGGGGGTCCCCGTGGGGGCTGGGCGAGGCTCTTCCTGGCGTCCTCTTGGGAGCCACTCTCCTGGCTTGGCGATGATGGCTGCTGGGGAGGAGGAGAGAAAGTTCAGTCCACATCTGCTCTGGAGCCCCTCTAAGGATGCCCTCTCCTGGGCTGGGTTGGAAAGCCAAGAAAAGCACGCACCCCAGGCCAGGCCCTGCGGGCTCCCTGGCGCCTGTGGCTTGGGATACTTGTTTACTCGTGCAGCCCGGGAACTTGCCAGGTAGCGGGGGATGGCAGGCACACTGCTGGCGGTGACAGGCACAGCCCAGGGAGGTTCAGATCACCCTGGCCGCTCAGCCTTCCTGGCACCCCTCAGCCTCTGGAAAGCCCTCAGAACAACGAATTGTCTCCCTGGGCCATGGCTAGGTGCCCCCAGACAGAATGTGGAGGCCCATTTGCTTATCTGAAACTCAAATGTAACTGGGTGGTGTGTAGTTTAATTTGCTAAAACCAACAACCTGAGAGGTAGGGTGCTCCTCACCGAGCAGCCCAAGGCTCCCTAATGCTGAACCCCTCGGTACACCCAGGGTGGCCAGGAAGTGCCCTCCCAGTGACTTGTGCTGTAGCTGATGCCCACCCAGAACCAGGCCACCCAGGACATGCAGGAGCCCTTCACGGGGAAGCAGACGGAGAATCCCAGATAGCATCATAGCATACGGAGGGCTCCCCAAGGGCCTGGGAACAGATGTTCCTGCATCTCAGATGCCACGCACCCCTTCCCCCACCCCGCCTCTCCTCTTCTCCTACAGCTGAAGGGGTCCATGTCACTGCTGCAGCGACACTGTGACAGAGGCTGCATCCGTGACTCCCTTAGGCCAAGCTCCTCTCAGCTCTTTCATTTTAGCAGCTCCTCTGTGGCTTTGCAATGTGATCTGTTTAATCTTAAATATAAAGGGATCTTCCCTGCAGGTTTCCCTGTAGCAAGGGGCTTTGACTTCCAGATAATTCTCTTTTGACCCAAACGAGAATCTATTTCTGATACCAGAACCCAGCGGGTGGCACTGGGCGGTCTCCACCTGGATCTGGGTCTAGAAATAGAGCTTCAGGACAGGAGGCACATGCTCAGTGTGCTTAGAATAAGGCCAGGAGAAAAAGCGTAGGTGTACAAGAGAATACTTGAGTGAAGTCACACCGAATTGCTGGGCTACACGCAGGGGAACCCCATTACAACGTGTGGAGTCACAAAGCTGTGCCCACGCCAGGCAAGTCCTCTAGGACCAGGACCAGGAGCTTCCCAGGGGGTGTGAGCGTAGGGGACGGGGTGGTCATAAAAAAGGAGGAACTGAGCTGGAGCGTCCCAAGACCATGAGGTGGTCTTGGTTCAGCTGTCCCCTTCTCCTCTCCTACTTCCTCCAGCACAGGCCACACTGAAGACTTTCAGAGGTCCCACCAAGAACAAGAGACCAGCTGAGCACGGTGGCTCACGCCTGTAATCCCACCACTTTGGGAGGCTGGGGCAGGCAGATCACTTGAGGCCAGGAGTTTGAGACCAGCCTGGCCAACATGGTAAAACCCTGTCTCTACTAAAAATACAAAAATTAGCCGGGTATGGTAACACATGCCTGTAATCCCAGCTACTCAGGAGGCTGAGGCAGGGGAATCACTTGAACCCCGGGAGGCGGAGTTTGCAGTGAGCCAAGATCGCACCACTGCACTCCAGCCTGGGTGAGAGAGTGAGACTCCATCTCAAAAAAAAAAAAAAAAAAAAAAAAAGAACAGGAGACCCCCCTAACTAAGACAGCCAGGAGCTAGGAGATGGGGCAGCCATGGGTGTGCACCGGGGGCTTCCTGGGACAGTAGTATCTCTTGCCTGCTGGTCCATTTCAGACAGGGCTGGGCATTTTAACTCCCAGGGCTATGAAGTCCCAAGGCATGTGATTTTGATATTGAAGATAGTCCTGGTTGGTGGGGAAATGAGAATAGCTTTCCTCAGGCCAATGTTCTGCAAAATGCTAAGCCATATTATTGGCCTTTTCCCTTGGGAACTATTTCCTGTTGGCATTTGGGGCTGTCTTTTGCCTAGAATGTACTTTCTGGGCCTGCACTCAACCGATCAAGCACTTTGAGGGTCCAACAGGTTCCTCCTCATGAGTTTTCCCTGAGGTGCTGACTGAACGCAAAGCGCAAAGGCTCTTCCTCAAGAAACTCAGCGTGAAGGTGGGGGTTTCCACGGGGTCTCTGGGTGGGGCGTTAGTTCCCAGCACAGGCCAGACTCAGCAGCGAGCTGTGTGCAAGGAGACCTGTGGGGAGCACTGCCTGGGGCCAGGATGGGCCTGGGGCAAGGTGAGTGAGAGAAGGGAAGTGGAGAGGGCCCCATGCCTGTAATCCCAGCACTTTGGGAGGCCGAGGCGGGAGGATCGCTTGAGCCCAAGGGTTCAAGACCAGCCTGGGCAGCACAGAGAAACACCTCTCTCTACAATCAATCAATCAATCAATCAATCAATCAATTGAAGTGGAGGGGAGGGATGGAGAAGCAGGACTGTCTGGAGGAAGTCAGAGCAAGCTCCTGAGCAGGGAAGGAATGAAGCAGAAGGCAACATGGCTCAGGGGTGCCCATGCCCAGCCCAGCACTGCCCACTCCCTGCTGTCCCTGCTGCTCATCCCCCTCCCCCTCATTCATCCCCTGGCTTAATGGACTTAACCGCAGTCCCCCTATCTGCAAAGCCCAGATGGAGCACAGAAGCAGAGGGCTGTTTGCCATCCATCCCTTAGACAGAGGCAGGTGACAGGACAGGGAGAGGGGCAGGGAGGCCAACTGGGGAGACGCAACAGGCCGTGGGCAGGCCTGTCTGAAAGAAGGTCAGAATGGAATCTACTCCAGGCGTGGCAAAGGCTTACTCATGACCCAGAGGAAACTGCACCTGGGGCTTGGTTTTTCCAAAGGAAGAACTTTTTGTCAAGTAAAAGGATTTTAAAGGAGACTAAGAGGGCCAGGCATGATGGCTCACGCCTGTAATCCCAGTGCTTTGGGAGGCTCAGGCAGGAGGATTACTTGAGACTAGGAGTTCAAGACCAGCCTAGGCAACAGCAAACTTCGTCTTTACAAAAAATAGAAAACCACTTTGCCTGGTATGGTGGTGCATGTGTAGTGCCAGCTACTCAGGAAGCTGATGCGGGAGGATCGCTTAGGAATGTGAGGCTGCAGTGAGCTATGACTGGCCACTGCACTCCAGCCTGGGGGACAGAGTGAGACCTTGTTTCAAAATAAAATAAAATAAAGTAAAATAAAATAAAAGGAGGACTAGGGGTGTTGGCCTGAGGCTCAGAGCGGGCCTGGCAGGGCCAGGGAGGGCAGTGACTATTCCTGGTCTCTGGCAGGTGGAGAAGGGCAGGGCTGCGCGGGTCTGTGTCCTGGGTCCCAGCCAGGCTGAGCCAATAGGAGCAGGCTTAAGGAAGGGACACTCAGAACATGGTCTCAGCATTTGGGGCAGGTTAATGGGGGCACCGACAGCGGGATTTGGGAAAAGCACTGCTCTGCCTCCAGCCGGTCCATCTGGGGGCTGGTGGGCAGCTGCTGCCTCCCTAGGAAGAAGCACTGGCAACCGCCCGTGACCACCAAGGCTGAGTGTCCTGGTGGGTGCCCACCCTGTTCATGCAAGAACCCGGAATGTGCCTGGGCCCAGACTTTGTCAGGGCTAAAGTAAACTGTTCTTGAAAACAACAATAACATCAACATTGCGGCAGCTGCTCCTTGGCCATTTCCATCCGTGCCAACCTCAAGTGCCTCCGCCCTGCAGGTAACAGCATGACAGCTTCCCAAAGGCACGTCCAATCAGTGCAAAAATAAAGGGCCTCTCAGTGGTCATTTTGGTAAAGCAAGGATGTTACCGCTACGTTACCCTGAATGTACTGTGGAGCCTTTTAGGAAGTCCAGGCCTAAGAACTTGAAATGTTTTAACTCAATGGCATTCAGTCAAATTGGCAAAACTTTTTAGACGCCCCCTAAGACCTCCACCCTGGCAGCAGAAATCTCTGGATAAATTACTAAGCTGCTCACCTTTGGAGAGCATATTAATATTTACAGCTTTAGTAAAGCACATGTAAAATAACTGATGATCAACGCTGGCAAAACCTCTGAAACTGCTCATCACCAAGAGACCCAGGGGTTGCAAATAACCCAGCCATTGCTGACTCGTCACTGGCTACCGCTCTGCACCTGGGCCTGGAAGCGTCTGAATCCAATTGTGAGCAGATGCAAGTTCTCAGATGTTTCTCAGACAGGAATCCAACCCGTTCCTCTGTTGTTTTTCCTACTCAAATGGAAATTAGAGTCTTATCTGAACTGCTCATAATCCTTTTAATTTCCTTTCAAAAATTAAAAAAAAAATACTTTGTACATTTCTGATTCAAAGTATATATATTTTTTCTGGCATCTAAAAAATACTTTTATCTCCCATCAGCCTCTGGTTAACTCAGCTGGAAGTTTCAAAGGCGTTTGGATCCCAGAGTTGTTTGTGCTCTTAGTTGCACATTTCTGCCTCCGTCCAGCCTTCCAGCAGGCGGCTGGCCTCCTCTGCACCAGAATCTGAGCTATCAGAATCAGGGTCACAGATCAACATCAGCCCGGGATTCCTCCTCCGAAGTTTCACATTAAAGCCGGCTTTCACCAGTCAGAAATCTTGCCCCAGGAGCTCCCAGACGGGACAATAGGCAGTGCTCTGAGAAGGGGACGCAGAGGACCAGCCCAGCATGGGTCTGGCTGTGGGCTGGGAATCCTGTGAGCCTCTGTGACACGGGGCTGTTGCTGAGACCAGAGGGCTTCCCAGGAGCAGACGTGCGTCTGCCACTCCTGCTGCTGTTTTGCGTAGGTTCTAGACATCACAATCCCAGAACTGACCCAGTGTGCTGCCCACGTTCTTACATGAAGAGGAGACGCAGGACTCCGGGGTGCTGGGCTTGCCCTCCCTGTAGACAGCCTCGTGAGCGGTTGGCAGGGCCTGCGGGTGGCCGTTTCTGGCGTGCTGGGCTGTCTGGGGAGGTGTGTGTTGGTCTTCCACCCTGGAGAAAAACATGAAAAACGGCAGTAAGTATAGCCAGCCAGGAGATTCGGACTGCTGACTGCAGCATCACAAATACAGGAGGGGGCGGTGCCTCAAAGTCTTGTTAAACCATCATTAGCATATCAGACCTTTTAAAGGGTCTTGGCAGGAGCCAGGAGGCTGACCCTCTGAGGCAGTAGCCTCCCCTTGCTCCTGTTAGCCCCCTTCTGTATTCACAGTGATACATGGCGTGGTGTATTCCTAACACACAATTACGTGTTACGACCCTGGGTGACATGGGACCATGACATTTCAAGCAAACAACGTAAGGCACGGATCTGCTGGTTTCTCCAAGGATGAAGCAGATGAATGAAGGGATGAATCCAACCAGAGAAGACATAACATGTCATGTCAGCCGTGGCAAGTGTTGGCCAAGAACGAGACTGCAGAACTTTCTTCTTTTTTTCTTAGAGACAGGGTCTCACTCTGTCGCCCAGGCTGGAGTGCCATGGTGCAACCACAGCTCACTGTAGCCTTGACCTCCCAGGCTCAAGTGATCCTCCCATCTCAGCCTCCGGAGTAGCTGGGACTACAGATGGGCACCTCCACACTCAACTGATTTTTTTATTTTTTGTAGAGACAAGGTCTCTCCATGTTGCCAGGACTGGTCTCGAACTCCTGGGCTCAAGCAATCCTCTCACCTTGGCCTCCCAAAGTGCTGGGATTACAGGTGTGAGCCACTGTGACTGGCCTAGAACTTACTTTCTTGTAACACTACCTAAAGGATGTGTGCAGAACAGCTCCTTTGCAGTGCCTCATGTTGGCACCCAAGCTGGGGGAGACACCTTCGCCCAGCAGACAAGTGCTGAGAGCTTCATTGCACCAGATCCAGCCAGTTGCGAGGGCCAGCTGGCTGGGACAGCCTCATTGGGTCAACCTTGATCACAGATCCCCGAGGAAGGCCCTGCAGTTATCTGTAAGGCAACGGAGCCCTCGCTCCCCCTTCAACAAGGAGATATGGGCCACCTACTCCAACAAGGGCTCAGTGGGGAACACACGACAAGCTCATGCCTGCCTAGGGCTGGACCCTGCAAATGGTTGTTTTTGAATGTCAATTTCATATGTCTGGCTAGGCGTGGCGGCTCATGCCTGTAATCCCAGCACTTTGGGAGGCCAAGGCGGGCAGATCACTTGAGGTCAGGAGTTTGAGACCAGCTTGGCCAACATGGTGAAACCCCGTCTCTACTAAAAATATAAAAATTAGTGGGACGTGGTGATGTATGCCTGTAGTCCCAGCTACTCAAGAGGCTGAGGCAGGAGAATCGCTTGACCCAGGGAGGCGGAGGTTGTAGTGAGCCAAGATTGCACCATTGCACTCCAGCCTGGGCAACAGAGTGAGACTCTGTCTCAAAAAAAAAAAAAAAAAAAAAAAAAAATTCACATGGCTCAACCCAAAGTCAAAGATAAGGAGACATGTAACCAGCCTGAGGGGGGCAGGAAAGTCTTCCCGAGGTGGGCAATCAGTCTTTTTTTTTTTTTCTTTAAATGGAGATGAGGTCTGTGTTGACTTGGCTGGTTTTGAACTGAGCTCAAGTGATCCTACCACCTTGGCCTCCCAAAGTCCTAGGATTACAGGCGTGAGCCACCACACTCCTAGCCAACTCAGTTTTGAACTCTTTTCTGAGTTTTGAACTCAGTTCTGCCAGGTGCCAGAAGAGGGAAGGTTTTCCAGCAGAAGTAACACCATGAGCAAGGTGAAGAGGGGAAAAAAATCTATATATCTATATATGGGGTGGGTGTGTGTGTGTGTGTGTGTGTGTGTGTGTATATATATATGCTGCATTGTTACAGAAAGATTTAAAACATCACAAAATATGGATGTCCCCTACCTCCCTCTCCTGAAAAGACCTGTGCGACAGTAGTGTGGAGGGGGCAGGGTGTCCTGGGGGGCTCTGATGCTTGTGGCAGGGGTGTCAATTGAGAAGCAGTCTGTGAGGCCCGGATTTAAACTTGATCCCCAAGTAATGGAGAACCAAAGGAATGACATTCCCTGCTAGAAACATCATTCCATCCACAGTCGTGGAAGGTGGCCGGTGGCAGGGAACACTGTTAGGAGGAACTCCCTGAGCCGTGAAGGCCAGTGGTGGGCAGGACGGGGTGGGAGGAGTGTGCAAACCTGCTGGACTCTGGCTTGGCTGTTTGCGGGCACTCATGCCATGCCCTGAAGCAGGGGACTCAGATGGCAACTGTGTCGTTCTAGGAAATGCTGAATTGGGGTGCTGTAGGGACATCTGGGCTGAGTGTGGGTGTCATGAGTGAGTAGTGGAAACTAGGGAACAGGCAGGATGGAGTTAGGGCCTTCACTGGGGCCTCCAGGGAGGAAGGGGGTGAGAGGCCGAGGCCAGCACATGGAGACTGGGGTGGAATGACTCCTAGGAGGGGTCAGCAGCCGGCAACTGAAAGAGTGGGGACAATGTGCCCTGAGTGTCCTCCGGGGTTGGAAACTGGAAGGTCACCTGTGGTCTTGGCAGAAATACCCTCTGGAAGTCATCGCCTGGCCACGGAGGGCTGAATGGAGAGGAAGATGGGGCAGGGACACAGCCAGAGAGGGCCTGAGAGGGAGGAAGGCACAGCCCCAGAGCCTGTCAAGAGGCCCAAGGAAGGCAGCGGGAGGGGAGGATGAAGACAGAGCAAAGGATGTGTCCAGGGATTGCACAGAGATCGGGGAGACAGAAGGATCTGGAACCATCGAAGGGGGCAGGGTTGGGTGGGAAGAAAATGGCCAGGGAGGCGCAGCTGATGCTAGGCTGAGGTGGGGTGGGAGAGCCCCCATTGCATAAGGCAAATGTGTTTACCTGCAACCTTTTTTTCCTTGATTATAAAACCAGTAAGTGTTTTTCATGAAAAATTAGATAAATATATAGAATATATAAATGACCTGCACTCCCAATATCTAAGCACAACCACTTAACATTTGATTTTTTAAAAAATCTTTAAAAATATGCAAATATACACTTAAAAATTCTAGCTGGGGTTCACTCTAAATGGCCAGCATGCTATGTTCACAGCATTCCGTAATCTGCTTTTTCACTTAGCAATATATTGTGAGGCTCTTCCCATGTCATTCAATATTTTTCTAAAACATCATCTTCCGTACTCTTTTGTGTGAATATATCATAATTTATATAACCAGCCTCCTATTTTGCGAATGTAATTTTTCTTTTTCTTTTTTTTGAGATGGAGTCTCACTCTGTTGCCTAGGCTAGAGTGCAGTGGCATGATCTCGGCTCACTGCAACCTCTGCCTCCTGGGTTCAGGTGATTCTCCTGCCTTAGCCTCCCAAATAGCTGGGACTACCGGCGCCTACCACCGTGCCTGGCTAATTTTTGTATTTTATTTATTTATTTATTTATTTTATTTTTGAGACCGAGTCTCGTTCTGTCGCCCAGGCTGGGGTGCAGTGGTGCGATCTCGGCTCACTGCAAGCTCTGCCTCCTGGGTTCACGCCATTCTCCTGCCTCAGCTGGGACTACCCGCCACTACGCCCAGCTAATTTGTTTTGTATTTTTAGTAGAGACCAGGTTTCATCGTGTTAGCCAGGATGGCTCGTTCTCTTGACCTTGTGATCCGCCCATCTCGGCCTCCCAAAGTGCTGGGATTACAGGCGTGAGCCATGGCGCCCGGCCAAATTTTTGTATTTTTAGTAGAGACGGGGATTCACCATCTTGGCCAGGCTGGTCTGGAACTCCTGACCTTGTGATCCACCTGCCTTGGCCTCCCAAACTGCTGGGATTACAGGTGTGAGCCCCCGCGCCCGGCCTGGGAATGTAATTTCTAATTTTATGAATAATATTGCAACAAATAACCTTTTGTGTGTATATATGGTTATCTATTTATCTATATCTATGTCTACCTACCTACCTATCTTCTATCCATCTATCTACCTACCTATCATCTATCTATCTATCTATCTATCCTGTGAACATCTGATTATTTCTCAGTATAAAATCCTAGCAGTGGGTGCGGTGGCTCACGCCTGTAATCCCAGCACTTTGGGAAGCCAAGGCGGGCGGATCACTTGAGGTCAGGAGTCCCAGATCAGCCTGGCCAACATGGTGAAAACCCGTCTCTACTAAAAATAAAATAAATAAAAAAATAAAATAAAATAAAATTAGCTGGGCGTGGTGGCAGGCGCCTGTAATCCCAGCTACTTGGGAGGCTGAGACAGGAGAAAGGAGAATCGCTTGAACCCAGGAGACCGAGGTTGCAAGAAGCTGAGATCGTACCATTGCACTCCAGCCTGGGCGACAGAGCAAGACTGTTAAAAAAAAAAAATCTTAGCAGTGGAATTACTGGCTCCAAAAGTACTAGTGGCTGGGCTGGGCATAGTGGCTCACACCTGTAATCCCAGCACTTTGGAAGGCTGAGGTAGGAGGATTGCTTGAACTCAGGAGTTCAAGACTAGGCAACATAGTGAGACCCTGTCTCCACAAAAAATTAAAAATTCAGCCAGATGTGGTGGCGCATGCCTGTGGTCCCAGCTGCTTGGGAGGCTGAGGTGGGAGGATGGTTTGAGCCCAGGAGGTCAAGCTGCAGTGAGCTGTGATTGTGCCGCTATACTCCAGCCGGGGTGACAGAGCGAGATGCTGTCTTAAAACAAAACCAAAAAAGTCCTGGTATTCTGAATGTGTGCAATACATACTGTCATTGTGTCCTCAAGAGGACTAAGATTCTAGATGTATCCACACTCCTGGCAACAGGATACCAGAGGGTGCTGGTGGTGAAGGGAGGGTCATCATTTTTTTTTTGTTTTAGTTACGAATATTTATGTACTTACTGGTTCACCAAGCATATAATAACTCCAAATCAGTAAAAACGAATGTCAGAAATGGCAGCATGGCTATATAAATTAGGGTATGTAAATATAATATAAATCATTAAATCATCTTTTACAGGATGTTCAACAATGCAAAAGAAAACAAACAAAAATCAAACTGCAAACAAACCATATATACATGTAGACACATACACAAACACTAAAAGTTTTCTTGTTTGCTAAAAATATAAGTAGGAAAAAACTACACTAAATGTAATACACTAAAATGATGATCATAATTCTCTCTGGTTGCTGGAATAAATAATTTTTATTTTCTTTATATTTACTTGTTCCATACATGTTTTGGACTACAAGTAACAAAAGTTCAACACCACTGGTTTAAACGGTAAGGGAAATGTAATATTCAACATAAACAGAATTCCAGAGGGAGCGAGTACAGGGTGGGGAATGCAAAGCTGAGTGACTTTGCTGCAGATCCAGGTTCTCTCTGCTGGGTTTCCCTGGCCTTCCTGGTGTGGTTTTGCTTTTGTTCTTAGAATTGTCACTTTGTGGCCGGGTGCAGTGGCTCACGCCTGTAATCCCAGCACTTTGGGAGACCGAGACAGGCGGATCACGAGGTCAGGAGATCGAGACCATCCTAACACAGTGAAACCCCGTCTCCACTAAAAATACAAAAAAATAGCCGGGCATGGTGGCGGGCGCCTGTAGTCCCAACTACTCGGGAGGCTGAGGCAGGAGAATGGCGTGAACTGGGAGATGGAGCTTGCAGTGAGCCGAGATTGTGCCACTGCACTCCAGCCTGGGTGACAGAGCGAGACTCTGTCTCAAAAAAAAAAAAAAAAAAAAAGAATTGTCACTTTGTGCAAATAGGATGGCTGCAGGACCTCCAAGCATAGCATCTCAAGCAACAGTCAAAGCCCAAAAGGGGAAAAGAAAGTACAGAGTTTCTCAAGCCCTTCATAAAAGTTGGAAAATCTTAGATCCCATGGCTGGAATGGATTGCATGCCCATTGAGATCATCATTGACAAGGGGAGTTAAATTTAAAAAACTGGGCTAAATTAAACACATCCAACCTCCAGGGCTGAGAAGGGTCCTGACCTTCCCTCAAGAACATGCCCACCATTGCCTTGAACATACGAAGTTTCTTTTTCTTTTTTTTTTTTTTTTGAGACAAGGGTCTCACTTTGTTGCCCAGGCTGGAGAGCAGTGGCACAATCACAGCTCACTGCAGCCACGACCTCTGGGACTGAAGCAATGCTCCTGCCTCAACCTCCCAAAGTGCTAGGATTGCAGGTGTGAGCCACCATGCCTGGCCTCAGGTTTCTCCTAGCAAGGAAATGTATCAAACAAGACCTAAAGAACTGGAGAGTCATCCTGTACTTGCACACAGGATGGTTGTCTTCATTTTCTACTGCTGTTCTAACAAAGTACCGTAATATTTTTGTTTTAATTTTCAATTTTTAAGGCCAGGCACAGTGGCTCGCACCTGTAATCCCAGCATTTTGGGAGGCTGAGGCAGGCGGATCGCCTGAGGTGAGGAGTTCAAGACCAGCCTGGCCAACATGGTGAAATCCCTTCTCTACAGAAAATTTAAAAATTAGCCAGGTGTGGTGGCGGGTGCCTGTAATCCCAGCTACTTGGGAGGCTGAGGCAGGAGAATCGCTTGAACCTGGGAGGCGGAGCTTGCAGTTGCCAAGCCTGTGCCACTGCACTCCAGCCTGGGCAACAGAGCAAGACTCCCCTCAATTTTTTTTTTTTTTAGATGTTTGTGGGTACAGTAGGTGTATATATGTATAGTATACGTGAATTGTTTTGATACAGGCATGCAATGTGTAAGAATCACATCATGGAGAATGGAGTACTCATCCCCTCAAGTATTCATCCTGTGTGTAAAAAAAATTCCAATCATACTCTTTTAGTTATTTTAAAATGTACAATTAAATTATTATTGACTATAGTCACTCTGTTGTGCTATCAAATACTAGGTCTTACTCATTTTTTTTTTTTAAGTTGGGGGTCTCACTCTGTTACCTAGGCTGGATTGCAGTGGTGTGATCTCAGCTCACTGCAACCTCTGTCTCCCAGGTTCAAGTGATTCTCCTGCCTCAGCCTCCCGAGGAGCTGGATTACAGGCACTCGCTACCGCACCTGGTTAATTTTTGTATTTTTAGTAGAGACAGGGTTTTACCACGTTGGCCAGGTTGGTCTCGAACTCCTGACCTTAAGTGATCTACCCGCCTTGGCCTCCCAAAGTGTTGAGATTACAGGCATGAGCCACCATGCCTGGCCCATTCTTTATGTGTTTTTTTGGCACCATTAACCTTCTCCAACTCCCCTAGCCACCACCCCCAACCAACCACCCTTCCCGGTCTCTAGTAACCATCCTTCTACTCTCTATCTCCATGAGCTCAATTGTTTAGATTGTTTAAGTAAGTGGGAATGTGTGATGTTTGACTTTCTGTGCCTGGCTTATTTCATGTAGCATAATGATCTCCAGTTCCATCCATGTTTTGCAAATGACTGGATCTCATTCTTTTGCACTGAATAGTACTCCATTTTGTATATGTACCACATTTTCTTTGTCCATTCATCTGCTGATGGACACTGAGGCTACTTCCAAATCTTGGCTCCTGTGAACGGTGCTGCAGCAAGCATGGGGTGCAGAGCTATCTTTGACACATGGACTTCCTTTCTGTTGGGTATATACCCAGCAGCGGGACTGCTGGATCATGTGGTAGCTCTATTTTTAGTTCTTCGAGGAATCTCCAAACTGTTCTCCATAGTGGCTGTACTAATTTACATTCTCACCAACAGTGTATGAGGGTTCCCTTTTCTCCACATTCTTGCCAGCATTTGTTATTGCCTGACTTTTGGAGATAAGCCGTTTTAACGGGGGTGAGAAGGTATCTCAGTGTAGTGTTGATTTGCATCTCTGATGATCAATGATGCTGAGCACCCTTTCATAAGCCTGTTTGTCATCTATGTGTCTTCTTTTGAGAAATGTCTATTCAAATCTTTTGCCCATTTTTTTAATCCAACTATTAGACTTTTTCCTATAGAGTTGTTTGAGCTCCTTTTTAATTCTGATTATTAATCCTTTGTCAGACGGGTAGTTTGCAAATATTTTCTCCCATTCTGTGGGCTGTCTCTTCACTTTGTTGATTGTTTCCTTTGCTATAGAAGCTTTTTAACTTGATGTGATCCCATTTGTTCATTTTTGCTTTGGTTGCCTGTGCTTGTCAGGTATTACTCAAGAAATGTTCGCCCAGAACAATGTCCTGGAGACATTCCCCAATGTTTTCCTGTAGTTGTTTCATAATTTGCAGTCTTACCACAAACTTAGTGACTGAAAACAACACAAACTTGTCTCACAATTATGGAGGTCAAGAGTTTACAGTGGGTCAACAGGGGTGCATTCTTTCTGGAGGCTCCAGGAGAGAATTTATTTCCTTGCCTTTTCCAGTTTCTAGAGGGTGTCTGCATTCCTCGGCTCATGGCCTTGCATCACTCAGACTTCTGACACAGTTGTCACACCTCCTTTTGTTTCTGACACTCCTGCTTCCCTTCAGTAAGGCCCCTTGTGATTACATTGGGCCCACCCAGATTATCCAGAATCATCCATCTCTAGATCCTTAACTTAATCACATCAGCAAAGTCCTTTTTGCCATGTAATGTCATTTAGTCACAGGTTGTGGGGATTAGGATGTGGACATCTTTGAGGGACCATTATTCTGTCTTAACATATAAAATTAATATGATGTAATGCTACACAGTGACTTAACATTGCAAAGATTTCAATCATCTCCAAAACATTACATAAATTTAATGTGATACTAATCAAAATCCTAAAAGGATTTTTTAAGGAAGTTGCCAGACTTATTTTTAAATGCTTACAGAAAAATAAAGGTCTCTACATAGTTAAATCAGCTCTGAAAGAGAAAGCCAAAGTCAGGCAGGGAGAGAGGATTTTTCTATGCAATATTTAGATATGCTAAGAATCTGTGCAATAAACACTGGTGTGGCAACAGGCAACTGGACAATGTGTCAAAATAGAGAGCTAGGGTGACTGGAGGGGATATAGAATTAAAGTGGCACCTTGAATCAGTGGAGAAATAATGAGCTGTTTATAGGTGGTGTAGAGAAGAGTAGCTCTCTACATGGAGAAAAATAAGCCAGGATGCCTATCTTACATCACATATAGTAGTCTCTTATCTGTAGAGGATGATGTCCAAGACCCCCAGCATTCAAACTTTGTAGAGGTGAGCTCGAGATGCAAAGGCAGAACTGCAAATCTTGCACATCAGCATCGTGTAGCCCATCTGGAGTACCCATGCGCTGGGGAGAGTGCCCACTGCATTCCATTGACCACCTCTTTCCCTACCACACAGCTTGGTCTGTGTGCTTCTGAGGGCAGGGAGTCACATCTTATTGATTTCTGCAACCCCAGCAATGAGAACACCATATGGCAGAGAAGTGATAAAAATGTTTGTTGAGGCCTGATAAGGGAAGCTGGTGACGGGGCGACTGCATCATTATAGTGGGAAGTTCCATGGTTTCAGGAAAATGAGCTGCCCTCATTACCTGGCAGCTTGCCACAGCCAAAGATCTTGATGGGGCCACCCCCACATATCAGAGGGGAGATAGATGTGCTCCCAGGCATGGAAAACATCCTCAAATTTCTCTACAAAGAAGAACACCTGACCCAAGAATTAACTGTGCCCACTGGTTAGCCCCACATTTATTAGATTCCCTATCCTTATCTCTGATTAAAATAGCCTTATGTCATTGTTGCCTCTCATGAAAGCAGGGTTTTAATTATTTTAAAAAATAATTGAAAAATACTTTTAAGACAATGATTCAGTGTCCTCTTTCCCATGTCAAGCCAAGAGGAATTTTATTAGTTCCTGTTGCTACTTCCATTTAAAAAGGTATTATATTTATCAACTAGATTTACTAGTAATTGGTAACTGGCCGTATTGCTGGATGAAAACCAAATGACCCAAAACCACTCAGATGTAAAGAACCTTTAGGGGACAATTAAGGAATACTATAATACTATATCCATATTATTACTGTCAAATTTCTTAGCTGTGATAGTGGGGTTATGTGCAAAAGTCTGCAATCTTCTCTCAGATAGTTCAGCAAAAAAATGTATATGCATGTAAATTATGTATCATACACACAGAAGGAGAGCAAGAGAGAGAGATAGGGCACACAAATGTTAACTGAAAGCTCTTCAGTGTAATTTTTTTTATTTTTATTTTTTGAGACGGAGTGTCGCTCTATCGCCCAGGCTGAGTGCTAGTGGCGAGATCTCAGCTCACTGCAAGCTCTGCCTCCTGGGTTCACGGCATTCTCCTGCCTCAGCCTCCCGAGTAGCTGGGACTACAGGTGCCTGCCACCATGCTGGGCTAATTTTTTGTATTTTTAGTAGAGATGGGGTTTCACCATGTTAGCCAGGATGGTCTCGATCTCCTGACTTTGTGATTTGCCTGCCTCAGCCTCCCGAACTGCTGGGATTACAGGTGTGAGCCACCACGCCCGGCCATCTTCAGTGTAATATTCTTTAACTTTTCTGTAGGTTAAAAACACTGATTGTAAGTTTAAGAGAGAAAAGGGCATGTACTAGTTTATATATCAGTAACTAAAAATAAACACCTAGAAATACAAGCATATCATACCTAATTATGAAATCAAACCAAACAGATCTCAGAGCACTCATCTATGGCACGGGCCCTGAAACATTTATAGGACAAATCCCAGATGGGCAACAGAACTCATCAAGGAGCTGGGTCTGTCTTGCCTGGTGTCCCTGGTGTCCGTGGCAGCACAGAGCTCCATGAGGGCAGGCATTTCTGAGTTTTGTTGCTCAATTCCGTTGCCTGGTTGTTCATTACAAAATTGCAATAGAGTAAGACTGGAAAAAATAAAGTGCCCAGTTTCAGGGGATAACTAAGTAAAACACGGTATATTCTTTTAAAAATTACATGGCCATTATTTTTTGAATGAATATATGGAGGTTTTTAGCCTGCTCTCTGTAATATTTTGCTGTAATATTCTCTCTAGACAGGAAAAGAGAGGCCACCCAGACCACAGAAGTGGCTTCTCTACCACCCACTGGACTGTCTGATCTGGGGCTCCCTAGCCCACAAGGGGTCTAGGCCCCCAGGGAGACCAGAGGCTCTACGTAACTAGACTAAAATTTCATTTCTATAAATGGGGTACGAGCAAGGCTATGGAAGATGAATAAGGCTCGGCAGCTAAAACAGCATCCAGTTGTTCCAAAAAGTCATCTAAAATAAATTGATTTCGAGTCTTAAACTGTAACATTCCAATCCCAACACAGGGCTTGGTGCTGCGACGAGAGGCCACAGAAAAGGCACGACAGGAGTCCTTCTGGAGAGAGCCCGATTCCTTTCAGGTCCCTTCTTTTGAAATTACTCTGGCCAACATTTGTCTTCTGAAGTGGCCCTGGAGATCCTGTAATCCAACCACTTCTCCTTCTGGAATAAAAAAATCCTGGGGGAAGGGAGAAGGACTCAACCTCTTTCCCTCCAAAAATCCCCCCAAAATAAAGAGATAAATGCTTTTCAAAATGAATGCTTTATTTTGAATTTTAAAAATACATACATCTTACACTGTAATCAAAACAAAGCTTAAGAAAGTCAATTCCCGCTTCCTTTAGCCCTGACTTACACTGGGTACCCGTTTCTGTGGCCGCCGGGGGTGACGGGCCTTTGCAGGGGCTCATCCCCGCTCCACTGCACATTAGCCAGCCCCTTCCGCCTTGTCTTCCCCGTGTTGGTCATGATCTGGTGGAAGGAAAGAGAAAAAAGGGCTGGAGAAATATCTATTAGAGAGCTGAGCTAGAAGTCAAGCAGAATACACTGAATAAACTACTCTATAATGATAAGAAGCTTTGCAAATAAATGAGGAAGGATCATGTCACAAATTATTCAGGTAAACAGAAATTGCGGGGAAAAACCCTTTTTTTTGCTAACGGTTTGTGTATCACACCATTTAGCAGTATAAATTAAAACAAAGTCAAACCCTAGGAAAAGGAAGAAAGCGGCTGATCTACTGTAACGCATCACATCTCTGAAAAGGACTGGGTTTGTAAAAATGAGAAGGGAAAAAAAGACGGACATTTGATTTCATAAAAATATGAACATTTCCACATGCGCAGTATGTTAAAAATAAACCAAATCAACAGGCAAACAACAGACTTGGAAGAAGTATTTGAAGCAAATTTAACAGATTAAAGGTTAACATTTTCATAGCTAAGGAGCTCCTACAAATCAGTAAGTAAAACACTAAATTGATAATCGGGCAAAGAATTCAAACCACCATGTCACAAAATAGAAAGTATTACTAGTAAGTAGAAGAAACAAAAAAGACCAACTTTACTAGAAATTAGAAACTACAACTTCACAAAACAAGGTGGCATTCTTTAACTATTATAAGAATGACAGAAAAACGATCCCGTCCACTGCTCCCGATAGTTTAAAACACTAGTTTAACGATTAACACTAATTAGGGAGATTGAAATTTGAGACAACTCTTGGAAAACAATTTGGCATTTTATCAAGAGTTGTAAAAATGTTCACACATCCTTGAGTGTAAATACGAGTGAATGAATCCAAAACATGGAAAGCGTAAGATAAACAAGGTTGTTCATTATAAAGTTATTATAGAGTAAAACTGAAATGACCTAATGTCTAGTAACAGGGGAGTAAATAAGTAAAACATGGCATATTCACTTGATATATATATCATATAGCCATGTACAATGATAAAGAACAGGTTATGCAGAAATATATTTATTTAAAACATTAAATAAAAATCAGGTTATAATAATGTACATAAAGAATGCTTTTTTTTTTTTCCTCGAGACAAGGTCTTGCCATGTTGCCCAGGCTGGAGTGCAGTGGAGTGATCTTCCTGCCTTAGCCTCTCCACTAGATGGGATTACAAGTGCACGCCACTGTGTCCAGCTAAACAATGCTTTCAATTGTGCTAAAAGTGCACAAAAAGACCTTGGAAAGAAATGAACCTTAACATGATTAGGGTGGCTCTACAGGACAGTAGAACTAAGAATATTTTTTTCTGCCACAATTTTTTGTAACATGGTTACTATTATGTTAATACTTAAGAAAAACTGTTTAAAAAGGAAATCACTGTCAAACTAGTGAAATGTGAATAAAGTCTGTGGATGATACCAATGTCAGCTTCCTGGTTTTGCTATTATTATGCTATAAATTACATAAGATACTAGCACCAGGGGAAATTATGTGAAGGGCGCCTGGGAACTGTCTGTGTTACTTTTGCAACTTCCTATCAATCTATAATTATTTCAGAACAAAAAGTAAATAAAATAAAAAACAAAAAACCAAACTTCTTGAACACTGGAATTTCATCTTTGATTTCTGCTGAAAATTCCTTTGCGTTTATCTAGTATCTTAGGCAGGGAGAGGAAGAAAAAAAGGGCCAGTGCCTACGGGATTCAGTGAGCCTCACTGGACCCTGAGACAGTTCTCAGTCAGGGAAGTGACAGGTGGGGTCAAAACCTGCCCTGGTCCGGGTACAGTGGCTCACACCTGTAATCCCAGCACTTTGGGAAGCCGAGGTGGGTGGATCACCTGAGGTTGGGAGTTCGAGACCAGCCTGACTAACATGGAGAAATCCCATCTCTACTAAAAATACAAAATTAGCTAGGCATGGTGGTGCATGCCTGTAATCCCAGTGACTCAGGAGGCTGAGGCAGGATAATCACTTGAACCAGGGAGGTGGAGGTTGCAGTGAGCCGAGATGGCGCCATTGCACTCCAGCCTGGGCAACAAGAGCATCTCAAACAAAAACAAAAACAAAAAAACCCTGCCCTGACTAGGAGGTGGGGAGGGATGGAAAGAAGAGTGAAAGGGAAAAAGCCTGGGAGAGTGAGAAAGTGGGAGGCACCCAGCTTCTTGGGGGAAATGGAATGTAACTAAGCCACGTAAATAAAAACTAAAATGCAGTTGCGTCGCCTTTTCTGTCTCTAAAGAAATCTACCAAGGCAGGATATTTTCACTGCAACCACTTAACACTGCTGTCTGCTTCCACTGTAACTTCCCTTCCACCCCACTTCCCCGATCCAGGAGGATCTAGGGTCGGCTTTACACGCTCTCATCACGGTGCTCCAGGGTGACTCTTGCCTTCTCTTTTTCCTGTCCCTCATGCCAGAGGACCCCTGAGCCCTCCCACAGAGAAACACTAAGAAGGCAACTGGAAAAGGGGAAACAGTCAACATGCGGGTTTTCTCGAGCCTGTGACTAGTCCTCTGCCTCCACTTCCCCACTGTCAGCGGTCATCTGAGCTCGCTCCTCCCAATGTCTTCCTGGAAATGACAGAACATGTCACGTATTCGAGAATATTTTAGACTCTGCCAGTTATTTCATCTCCTTAAACTACAGAAACCTGGAAAATAATTTAAAGTGGTTGGCATTTTTCCTCTCCAGTGGATGGGGAAACTGCGTCTGGCCTGTGGGCCAGCACTGCCTGGTCTGTTGCAAAAATGCCTGAAGAAAGGCCCTCAGTGGAGCGGCTTCAGTGTGCAGGGCCTGGCAGTGCAGCTGCTTCCCAGCCTGTTCTTGCTGGCCTGGGCTTCCCCTCCCCTTGCTTGCAGTGTGAGCCACCCAGCCTACTCTCGGGCCCCTCAGTTGCAAAGAAGCCTTTGTGGGCTGAAGGATCTTAGAGGGTATCTTGTCCAACAACCTGCTGAGACAGAGCTGTTTATACTGAGTTCCGCAGAAACGCTTTGGGGTCTGGGGAGAGAGGAGAGCAAGGGCTCCTCACATCCACCTATACTCATTCAGAGAACCCGGCTTTCATCAGTGTTACAGATGGAGATTATTTATTTGAAAGAAGTTTCTGCTACTAAAAAATGCAGCATATTTAAGCACAATAAAAAAAGAGCATATTATTTAGCTGAATGCAGTTTACTCAGTAGTAAAAGTTGGTCAACATGTCAATTTAGGTAAAAAAAATTTCTTACTAATTGGTTTTGAGTATTTGTGAATCACTTAAAGACATTATAAAGCAGTATGAATTTCTGTAAAAAAATACAGGTATACTCTATCTATCTATCTATCTATTGATCAATCAATCATCTATATCTCTGTACACATAGAAAATAATCTGAAAGGGGAGGCAGACACTGTTAGCAGTCTACATAATATTCACCCTCTCCTTCCTGACCAACAGAACTGATTTTGTCGGCACGGCAATGTGTCTACTTAAAAATACTCACCTCCCAGACTCCCGTGCAGCTAGGGGCCATAGGACCCAGTTTTGACCAGTTAGTTAAGTGGAGGTCACCAAGTGGAGCTTCAGGAAAGCACTGTAGGGGCAGATTTGGCTGACCTGCACATTTGGCCTTCTTCCTGAGTTGATCACAGATTTGTGCCAGGAAATGTACCCGTCATCATATGATCAAGAGGCAACAGGCATGTGAATGAAGACATCAAGGCAGAATTACCAGAGCTAATGAAACTTAATGTGTCACATGGTCATTTTATGTATGTGTAGGTTTTTGAGACAAGGTCTTGCTCTGCCACCTAGGCTGGAGTGCAGTGGTGCAATCATAGCTCACTGAAGCCTTGAACTCCTAGGCTCAAATGATCCTCCCGTCTCAGCCTCCCAAGTAGCTGAGACTACAGGCATGCGTCACCATAGCTAATTAATCTGTAGAGATGGGCCTTCCTATTGTTGCTGAGGCTGGTCTTGATCTCCTGGCCTCAAGTGATCCTCATTCCTCAGCCTCCCAAAGCACTGGGATTACACACATGAGCCACCATGCCCAGCCCTACACTTGTTTTTTGTTTGTTTGTTTGTTTGTTTTGAGACGGAGCTTGCTCTGTTGCCCAGGCTGCAGTACAGTGGCGCGATCTTGGCTCACTGCAACCTCCGTCTCCCGGGTTCAAGCGATTCTCCTGCCTCAGCTTCCCGAGTAGCTGGGACTACAGGCATGTGCCACCATGCCTGGCTAATTTTTTGTGTTTTTAGTAGAGACGGGGTTTCACCATGCTGGCCAGGCTGGTCTCGAACTCCTGACCTCAGGTGATCCACTTGCCTCAGCCTCCCAAAGTGCTGGGATTACAGGAGTGAGCCACTCAGCCTGGCCACTCAGCCTTTCCCACTTAGATTTAGTGGGAAAAATTTCCATGATTCACAGTACCTTCCATGCATAGTCAAATGATTGCTATCTGTCCTGGTGTAGGAATGGTCTCTAGTAATTCTCTATGTTGTTAGAGTATTTGTGAATAATCAGTGTGCAAGAAAACTTCAAATGCCCCCAGTTACAGTTAAGGGGTGGCAGAATATGCCATTCCAAAATAAGCCACTTTGGCTTAGGATTATTTTGAGGTAAAGGCGCTTGATGCAAGAAGGACATTCTAATCTTCCTCTTTTCTTCCTGAAAACAAGCGATAAAAACTCCCATGTGAAAGATGCTCTCCGGGTACCAGAAGAAAAAAACCACATGTTGTCAGAGCTGAGAGAATTCTGTACAAACAGACCTGGGTAACATGATTCTTGTCTTCCTTTAGCCTCCCCATATAATTTGGTAACGTTTCCACCATTGTCTCTCTTTGTTCAACCTAGTTTAAAAGCATTTAGGTTCTGCCAGTTCTTTTCCCTTCGTTTCTGCAGGAGAGCTCCCACGTCACATAAAACTTATAGAAATGTATATGCTTTTCTCCTGTGTATCTGTTTTACATCAATTTAATTCTCAGGCCCAGCCAAAAATCCTAAGGGAGAAAGGTAAAATTTTGCCTCCCCTATATAGTGTTTGCTGTTGTTGTGGTTGAGACGGAGTTTCACTCTTGTCACCCAGGCTGGAGTGCAATGTCGTGATTCTGGCCCGCTGCAACCTCTGCCTCCTGGGTTCAAGCGATTACTCCTGCCTTAGCCTTCCAAGTAGCTGGGATTACAGGCATGTGCTACCACGCCTGAATAATTTTTGTATTTTAAGTAGAGATACGGTTTCACCGTGTTGGCCAGGCTGGTCTTGAATTCAGGTGATCTGCCCACCTCGGCCTCCCAAGGTGTTGGGATTACAGGCGTGAGCCACTGCTCCCGGCCTAGTGTTTTTATGGAAGAAACTTGAGGATGGTTTTCTCAAATTTAATAACAAAACGGGTCATGCACAGTGGCTTACGCCTGTTATCCCAGCACTCTGGGAGGCTGAGGCAGGAGGATTGCTTAATGCCACCCAGGAGTTTGAGGTGCAGTGAGCTATGATTGCACAACTGCACTCCAGCCTGGGTGACAGAGTGACATCATATCTCTAAAACAAAACAAAACAAAAATTTACATAAACATTTTCTTTTGTATTATTTTTTATTATTTTCTACAGGTGTTGATTTAAATTTTTGTCTTTTAAAAATACATATAATTTTTTTTTTTTTTTCACAAGACAGAGTCTTGCTCTGTCACCCAGAGCTAGAGTGCAATGGCGCGATCTCGGCTCACTGCAACCTCTGCCTCCCAGGTTCAAGCAATTCTCCTGCCTCAGCCTCCTGAGTAGCTGGGATTACAGATGCACACCACCACACCTGGCTAATTTTTGTATTTTTAGTAGAGACGGAGTTTCACCATGTTGGCCAGGCTGGTCTTGAACTCCTGACCTTGTGATCTGCCCGCCTTGGCCTCCCAAAGTGCTGGGATTATAGGCGTGAGCCACCACACCCAGCCTATACATATACTTTTTTAAGTAAAAAGATTTACAGGGCATTACCATGAACTAAATGTGAGGCCAAAACAAAGTTTTTTAATCAATCAATATTAAGAAAATTTGAGCAAATATGTTACAGGAAAGGCTAATCTTTTTTTCTTTCTCGGTAGAAAACATTAAAAACATCTTCATATATGTAGACAAAAACATTACATTTTTATGTTTATGCTTGTAAAACATTACTAATTTGCCATATACAGAAGCAATCAAAGGGCATAAAACAGAAGATATATGAAGAAAAACTATGAGGTGTTTGCCAAGCAGCTAGTTAATATAAACATTATTTTTCTAGATTTTATAATGTTTGTGTTATCTGCCTATTTTTAAAATTTGAACTTGTACTTGGGGGACTGAGGTGGGAAGATCATTTAAGCCTAGGAGGTTGAAGCCACAGTGAGCCATGTTTGCTCTACTGCATTCCAGCCTGTGTGACAGAGCGAGACACTGTCGCAAAAAAAAAAAAAAAAAAAAAAAAAAGTGAATTGGGGCCGGGCGAGGTGGCTCATGCCTGTAATCCCAACACTTTGAGAGGCTGAGGCAGGTGGATCACTTGAGGCCAGGAGTTCGAGACCACCCTGGCCAACAAGGTGAAACCCCATCTCTACTAATGATACCAAAATTAGCCAGGCGTAGTGGCACATATGCCTGTAGTCCCAGCTTCTTGGGAGGCTGAGGCTGAGGCACGAGAATTGCATGAACCTGGGAGGTGGAGGCTACAGTAAGCCGAGATTGCGCCACTGCACTCCAGCCTGGGCAACAGAGCAAGACTGTTTAAAAAAAAAAAAAAAAAAGTGAATTTCACTATGATTTATTTTCTAATTCTCATTCCACATAAGCACTGGTTTTTATACCTCATTTTGCATTCCATTATTTTAGAGGAGGCCTCCCAAGCCCTTGTAAGCTGGAGGACCCACAAAGCCTAAATCTGCCCTTCTGGCAGGCAGGGCCACGCTAAGAGATGAAAAGAGCCTGGGCTCTGACAGCCCCCACCCGCCAGGAATTTTTAGCTGGATTGATAAGGTAGGACTCTCTGCTATTTGCAGCTCAGCCCAATCCTAACTGATAAGGAAAGACAACAAGAGATAGTGATTACCTCTGGTTGGGTAGACTTAGGGTTGGTCTTTACGTTCTGTTACTTCGACTTTTTAGAATAAGCATACATTTCTTTTGTAATTAGAAAAAAGAATAAGAAACAAATGGCAAACGAAAAGGATTCAAGATATTTTGGGGTTTGGGATTTTTCCCTGCTTATTTGGTTGTGTTTTCATGTACAAGAATATAGACATTGAGGCAGGGTGAGGTGGCTCACGAGGTCAGGAGTTCGAGACCAGCCTGATCAACATGGTGAAACCCTGTCTCTACTAAAAATACAAAAATTAGCCGGGCGTGGTGGCGCGCGCCTGTAATTCCAGCTACTCAGGAGGCTGAGGCAGGAGAATCCTCGAACCTGGGAGGCGGAGGCTGCAATGAGCGAAGATTGTGCCACTGCACTCCAGCTGGGACAACAAAGTGAGACACTGTCTCAAAAAAAAAAAAAAAAAAATATATATATATATACACACACACACATGTATAGACGTTGAGTCAGTTCCAACAAATCCCCTAATAAGCAGAGGCAATGGCTCTTCAACCATTACAGTCACACGGGGCAGGAATAATAGACTGAAAAGGGATTAGGAAATGCCCCAAAGTGGAGACATATGTGAAAAAAAACCCGAAAAGTAATATTTGGAAACAGAGGCCTTTTCTCTTCTAGTTTTGGTTTTTGTTGTGAGCACAGAAGGGCAGGAGATCTCAGGGCCCGCTGCAAGCCACCTCATGCTTCTGCCCCTCTAGGCACAGCAGGACAGGGTACAGCAGGATCCCAGGGCCCTCTCCTGTCTCCAGGTGCTCGCCCAGGCCTGAGCCCAGCCTAGGAGGGCCTCAGCTCTGCACGGTGCCATGCTGCAGAAGACAGGCTAGGGGCAGCTCCATGAACACCCTGAGTTCTGTCCAAATGGGCCAAGTCTCCAGGGCCCAGACTCCTGCTTCAGAACCACTTTAGGGGAAAATAAAAATGCACACTCCTGGGGCACTGCCACAGCCTCAGATTCTCTGGAGGTGGGGCCAGGAACCTGCACTCTAACCGCCCTTTCAGGGATTCTTAGGAAAACTAAATGAATTTGGGTTCTCACTTGATGGAGGGGAAAGGAAGTGTGGAAAGGGAGCAATTAGCGTTCACTATAGGCATTCCCCCCAAAACTGAGTCTGTGATGAAAACATAGATCATATAGTTATTACGAATATGTCACACGGGTTGGAGCTCTCTCAACTTGCAAGTACAGAATCCACTCACCTGACAACGGCCAGTGCTGCTGCAAGGCGGCCCGGCTGAGTGGTAAAAGGCAGGTGGGCTCAGGTGACGCCTGGAAGCGACTCAGCCTTTCTCAGCCTCAGCGCCCTCCTCTATAAAATGCAGATACTAGTGGAAGATGCCCCGTAAGTTTGCTGGGAGGATTCAGTCAAATTGAGTTGTGTGAAGCAGTCAGCACAGGGCTTGGCCCATGGCATGGACTGAATTAATCTGAGATCTGCCTATTACTGTTAAAGGTCACTATGAAATTAAAAAAAAAAAAAAAAACTGGGATTCTATGATTCTGTCATAAATGTTTATATCCTTTAACCCAGGTGATGGAGCTATTTAAGTCAGGGCATTCTTCTTAAGAAGAATTGTTTTCTATTTGTATTTGTATTTATTTATTTTTATAATAATAATTTATTTATTTATTTTTGCACTCCAAGGCTGGAATGTAGTGGTGCAATCACAGCTCCCTGAAGCCTCCATCTCCTGGGCTCAGGTGATCCTCCCACCTCAGCCTCCTGAATAGCTGGGACCACAGGTGCGTGCCACCATACCTGGCTAATTTTTAAAAAAATTTTAGTAAAGACAAGGTTTCCCTACATTGCCCAGGCTGGTCCTGAACTCCTGAGCTCAAGCGATCCTCCCACCTGTCTCTCAAAATTCTTGGGATCACACACGTCAGCCACCGCACCCGGCCAGAGGCATTGTTGATTACTCAGCACGGTATGCACGGCACTAAAAATTTCACAAATACTAGAGGCAGGAGAAGCAGGAGGAAAGTCAGCAGTCTTGAACTCTGACGTTCACAGCCTATAGCAGAACACAGCACATGGCTTCACTAGAATTACGAGTAAGCAACACATCTCATGGGGCCACCGCTACTCTCCCGCAAGCCTTGGAAGCATGACCTGTTCTCTGTCCCTAGCTTTCTGAGATCGCCGTGCTCTTCAGCATTTTGCATAGCCTGTGCTCTGCAGAGCAGAGGAGCTGTGGGTAGACTTTGAGGGTGGGGACTAGCAGTGTGGCCCTGCAAGGAACGGGTGGCTACTGGTCCAGGATCCTGGGAATAGCTTCCTCCCATCCCCGAACACTCTGGCGGACGCCCCGGTCGCACCTCCACCCTTACTCCCAAGCTGCTGGTTGGTTTTTAAATTACTGGCGTGCACCATGATTGGTTCCTGGGATTTGGTCAGGAGGTATAGGGTAGGGCCTAGACTCTATCCTTAACCCAGATTCAGTGGTCTGGGACTAGCTCTCACCCTGCAGGATCACACCTGCTGGCCACTGACCAGCTGTTATCTACCCCACTCAGCAAGAGCAGTTTTATCTGTTTGGTGCCTTCTGAAAACTTCTTGACGGTAACAGCTGTGTCTTAAGCCTCTTCGGCATTCCGCTGTGTTGGGCAGATGGCACAGGTTCACTCAAAGCTTTTTGAATACAATTTTCTGACAGAATGTTTCAAAACGCCAACATCTTTAGAGTCATCTTGAAAAATCTGCAATGTACCCAGTACATCGGACAAGGGGCCTGGATCATGACTTTCAGGCACGTATTTCCCAGTGAAACGTCTTCTATCTTGGTCAGAGCTCCTCAGCTTGGCACACACACAAAACGTGACAAAAATGTGAATTTAAAGGCTTTTCATGCACCACAAGAGCAAGGGCATGACAAGGTGGGATCCCATCTTCTGAGATCCCTAACCCGGCACACAGAGGCTGGCAGGCTGGCAATGTCAGATCACAAGACCGGGTGACAGGGCGGTGGGGGATGACTCATGAACAGGGGCAGTGCTGGGAGTGCATCCGGCCTCAGCGCTTACTGCTCCACGTTAAATTTTCTAATCAAAATATTCGTGAGATCCTATGGTGACCTGGTGTGGTCAGCTGAATGGTGGCCCCCAAAAGCTATGCCCATGTCCTGACCCCTGGAAACTGTGAATGAGTTTATTTGGAAAAAAGACCCTTGTAGATGTAATAAGGACCCTTGAGAGGAAGAACTCATCCTGGGTCACCCGGGGGAACAAGTGTCCTTACAAAAGACAGAAGAGGGGAAGGCCATGTGAAGGCAGGCCAGGGATTGGCATGTCGCAGCCACAAGCCAAGGATGGCCTGGGGCCACCAGAGGCTGGAAGAGGCAAGAAGGATCCTCCCATAGAGTCCTTCAGGGGAGCTGAGCCCTAAGGATACCTTGATTTTGGATTTCTGCCTTTCAAAACGAAGACAGAATACATTTCTGCTGTTTTAAGTCTGCAGTTAGTGGTGCTTTGTTACTGCAGCCACGGGAAATACCAAATTGTACTGGGTCTTCCCATCTTCACAGTGGATTCTTTCTGTGTTTCTCAGTACTCACATCTCCACCCATGGTTTCCTTCTAGTAAAAGGATCATCCATAAACATTTAGGAGGTTTAGAACTGCATATTATGGTAAGATGGTACCATTTCCAGATGCCATTAAACTGGGGTTACTGATTGATTTGAAAGCTCTGTGCCTTTGCGCCTCACCAATCTGCATGATTAAATTAGCAGTCTCACCACGTTCTGCACCTTGCTTTTTTGTTGTTACTGAAGATGTTTACCATATCAACAGAAGATCCTCCCCCATGGCATTTTGCCGGGGAGAGGTCCTCTAGATTATTAACTAAGCGCTGTATTCAGGCTTCTGTCTGACCTGGCTGCAAATGGCCATCCTTGCTCATGTTTACGTGCCTGCATGTCTGTCTGTGCGGTAGTGTGGTCAGGGGTACATGCGCTGCGGTCTCAACAGGTATCAACACGTGCCCTCTGAGGAAGCCCCACCAATTTGCCTCCTCTGTTTTCCTCACCGCCTGCCTGTGAAACCAATCACACGGAGCCGCGTCTCTGACAAAACCAGCGTTCTTCCAAAGGGCGACAGAGGCCTAGTCAAGCCTTAGGCTTCCATCAACAACTTGGAACCTTGACGGCTGCACTTCTGACCTTTCCTGAGCACCTCCCTGCTCCACCTAATGTAAACAGCTCCACAGCCAATTAGACTACTTTAATCCTTGAGATGTTCTAAGGAATGGCAGGTACTGCCCAGCAACCCCTATCCCTGAAGGGGTTCGCGGTGGTTCCCCGCCCCCCAGCCTCCATCAGTCACCTCCCTGCCTTCACAAAGCAGCAGAGTGAAAATATAGTGGATATGTTAGAACATGAGTCAAACCGAGTCACTTCCTTGCTCTCACCTCCAGTGGCGTCCTAGCTCTTGTACATAAAATCCCAAACCCTCGCCATGACCTACAAAGCCACATGATCTGGACTGTGGCTCTCTCTCCAACCTGAAGTCCCACCACCACACACTGCACTCCAGCCTAGAATCCCTGAAGTTCCACAGATGATGAGGAAGAGATGAGGGCCAGGTGACCAGGGGGCCCAGTGTCCTGGGGAGGTGCCAAGGGTCTGGGTTGGGGGTGGCAATGGGACCTGGCAGGCACTTTCTGCTTCCACCTGCTCCCATAAAGCCTCAGGCCACCTGCATGCATCGTCTTTCTCCTTCCCAAGGCTCTGGCTGTGCCAGTCAATTGTTGAGACGCTGGCTCCACCCTTCTTCTCCAACACCAACCTGCTGGCTGTGAGGAAGACTTTGGGGTCCAAACAACTGACTGAAGCAACCACCAGCTTCAAAGTTCTAGGAGCCTCTTTTAGTGACTCTTCTACCCTATGTGCTCAGCTGTCCCACACAGGGTTTCAGTCTGAATTGGTCCTGGTTCCTGGCAATTGCTCCTCCCTTCCAGACCCTTACACTCCAGCATCCCACCAGGCCCCCCCACCTGCTCTCTGAGATACCTGCGGGCCCTGGCACTGCTATCCTCTCCTGAGGAGTGGCTGCTTCCTCCTGACTCACATCCTGCCCTATTTAGCTGGTGGGTCGTTAAGCCAGTGGTTCTGGAGCTGGCTGAGCATCCGAGCCAACGGGAGCTCTCACAGGTCAGCTTAAGGACCCATCCCAGATGGTGACTCCACAGGCCTCTTGGATGCTTGCACTGACCACTGGCTCCATCCTGAAACACCTCTCCCTTCTGTTTCCATGACCCTCTTCAGTTCTCCTGAGGACGCGGTGACTACTCACTTTCTGGCCTTCTCGGGTCCTCTCCTTTCTCCCACTCCTGACTGCTGGAATGCCCCTCCTTGCTCAGCCCCCACTCTCTCTCCACACTGTGCTTCAGTGGGTAACCTCATGGGCTATGATGGTTTCAGCCAACACCTCTGCACCAAGGACTTCCAAGTCTACCTCAGTATTCCCTTCCAATACATAAGGCATACAGAAATTAAAAAGTGGGATGGTAGGCGATTGCTACTGGGGCCAGGCATATCTTCTGATGTTCCAAAGGCCCCTGGCATATGCCTTCTAGTTATATCTTTCCCCAATCCGTACACCTGTCTACTTGTGACAGGTAGCTAGGGCCACAGTGCATTTCAGGGCCACTGAGAGCAGACTGGCTAACATGGACCTTCTCATAAATACAGTATGGTAACAAACCAAACTAAACCCTCTGTGTCACTGAAAACACGAAATCCATCAATGTCCACCTGGCCTTTCTGTTTCAGGATCCCCACCCTTTGTGTGGCACTTACCCCCAGGTACTCCGTGGTCAGAAGCTTCTCTCCTGAGAGTTCTCCGAGCTGGGGCTGGATCAGTTCGTCTTTATCCAGATCAGCTTCCATGATGTCATGGTCCTCCTGTTTCAGGAGACATGGGGTGAATGCCATGGACACCCTGCCACAAGCTCCCAAGGGGTGGCTCCCCAGAATGTGTAGCTGTCATGAAACAAGAAGGCCTCGGCCAATCACAGCAACTTGCAGGCTTATATTCCAAGGGGGCTCAGGGGCAGTCTGCCTCTGCTCCCAACCTCTCCATGAAGACCAAAGGGACAAGGCCAACCAGCTTCTTCAGGAAGCTAGGGAGCTAGGGAGCCTCCATTGCTTAGGTGTGCGGAGGTTCTAGAAGGCTCTTTAAAGTCTCTCCTAATCACAGTTCTCAGAACTTCTCTCTCTGTGAGATTAAGGCACCATATGAACAGCCAGTCAGTCATACACAGGCCTTATGGGGGATAGGGAACTCTAGAACAGGTTTGCTCGTCTCAGGAACATTTACAGCCAATAAGTAACAAGACTCAGCAAAAAGGGCAGCACTGTCCTGCTTCTGGGAAGACCCAGTGGATGTTCCTTTCCATATTCCTCCCACTACGTACAACCAAAAACACTGGACACTACCTATAAAAGAAACATAAGGTGACTCTGAAAGATGGAGAGATGAAAGCAGACTGCCTAGGGGCCTTGAGACCCAAGGATGACAGCTGGTGACTTCCCTGGGTTTTCTTTTCTTTTTTGAGATAGGGTCTCGCTCTGTCACCCAGGCTGCAGTGCAGTGGCATGATCACAGGTCATTGTGCCCTTGACCTCCTGGGCTTAAGTGATCCTCCTGTCTCAGCCTCCCAAGTAGCTGGAACTACAGGTGTATGCCACCACATGCGGCTACTTTTTGTATTTTTTTGTATAGATGAGGTTTTGCCAGGTTACCCAGGCTGCCTGGGTTTTCTTTTTGTTTCATATATGCCACACCTGGAGCCCAAGAAACCAACAACCCAGAAATGTCAATGGTGAAAACAAAAAAAGCCCCCCAAAGCCGGCTTCCTTTAGCCAAAGCCTGCTTCCTTTAGCCAAAGCCTGCTTCCTTTACCCAAAGCCTGCTTCCTTTAGCCAAAGGACCTGACAGGGGAAGGCTGGCATGACAGGAAGATTTTAGGAAATAAACACTGGAGAAAATATGGTAGCTCCACTCCCACCTGCGCCAGCAAGGGCCTCAGGAGCCCCAGCTGTACCCTCACCAGGCTGGGCCGCACACCCCAACACCCCTGGCGGTGGGTTCTCTCTACTAGAGAAGGCTGGGTAGGCAGCAGTTTCATCCCTGCTGGGCGGTAAGGAGGCCCCCACCCCACAATGTAAGTGAAGACCAGGTGGGAGCCCAGACTTCTACCGACACTTGGCAGTGACCAGATGCCCCTCACACCCTTCCTGGGGTGGTGTTGGAGGAGCCATGTGGGGCGCAGTGAGTGACGGGGCACTCTCGTCCCTTCTAGGCAGGGAGGCATTAGTGGAGGCGTAGTGGGTTTCCGGGACCCCCCATTATCTGGTGTCAACCAGGCCAAGCATGGAACCTGGAATTCTACTCAAACCTGGCAGTAATTAGAAGACGAAATTGCGCCATTGTACTTCAGTCTGGGTGACAGAGCGAGACTCCGTCTCAAAAAAAAAAAAAAAAAAAAAAAAGAAAAAATTGAACACGCTAAGACAATTTTGAAAACAATATGGTAAGAATCGATCTACATGATTTCAAGCTATAGTAGTCCACACTGTATGCTACTGGCAGAGGGACAGACACATAGATCAATGGAATGGAACACAGAACTCCAAAATGGACCTACACAAATATGTCCAGTGGGTTTGAGACTAAGGTACAAAAGAAATTCAATGAGAAAGGATAGTTATCTCATCAAATAGTGCTGGAGAAATTGAACATTTGTAGGAAAAGGAGTCCTGACAAGGCAAGAAAAGCAAATAAAAGCCATACAGATGAGAAAAGGAAGAAAAACTATCCCTATTTGCACATAATATGACTGTCTGTGTAGAAATAAGGAATCTACAAAGAAACCACGTACACACACAAAAAACCCTCCTAGAAGTAATGAATTCAAAAAGCTCACAGGATATAAGAAAGACATATAAAATCAATTTCTATATACTAGTAAGGAACACACGAACATTGAAATTAAAAATACAATGCCATTTACAAGTGCTCAAAAAAAGAGAAATAGGCATAAATCTAACAAAACATATACAACATTTGTATGCTGAGAACTACAAAAATCTAGTGAAAGAAATCTGCCGGGCGCGGTGGCTCACGCCTGTAATCTCAGTACTTTGGGAGGCTGAGGTGGGCGGATCACCTGAGGTCAGTAGTTCAAGACCAGCCTGAACAACATGGTGAAAACCCGTCTCTACTAAAAATACAAAATTAGCCGGGCGTGGTGGCGCATGCCTGTAATCCCAGCTACTCAGAGGCTGAGGCAGGAGGATCACTTGAACCCAGGAGGCGGAGGTTGAAGTGAGCCGAGATCACGCCACTGCACTCCAGCTTGGGCAAAAAGAGCAAAATTCTGTCTCAAAATAGAAAAGAAAAAAGAAATCAAAAATTCAAATAAATATAGAACCACACCTCGTTCATGAATCAAGAAGACTCAACATAGTTCTCCCCATATTTATTTACAGGTGTAAAGGAATTTCTATCAAAATCCCAGCAAGATATTTTGTAGTCATAAGTAAGATTATTCTAAAATCTATATGGAAAGGGCAAAGAAAATTAAACACGTTGGCCGGGCGCGGTGGCTCACGCCTGTAATCCCAGCACTTTGGGAGGCTGAGGTGGGTGGACCACGAGGTCAGGAGATCAAGACCATCCTGGCTAACATGGTGAAACCCTGTCTCTACCAAAAAATACAAAAAAAAGTAGCCCGCCGTGGTGGTGGGTTCCTGTAGTCCCAGCTACTTGGGAGGCTGAGGCAGGGGAATGGTGTGAACCCGGGAGGCGGAGCTTGCAGTGAGCCGAGATTGCCCCATTGCACTCCAGCCTGGGCGACAGAGCAAGACTCCGACTCAAAAAAAAAAAAAAAAGAAAAGAAAAGAAAAGAAAATTGAACATCCTAAGACAATTTTGAAAAAGAACAATATGGGAAGAATCAATCTACATGATTTCAAGCTTAGTAGTCCAGATTGTATGCTACTGGTAGAGGGACAGACACATAGATCAATGGAATGGAACAGAGAACTCCAAAATGGACCTACACAAATATGTCCAGTGGGTTTTAGACTAAGGTACAAAAGAAATTCAATGAGAAAGGATAGTCCTTTCAACAAATAGTGCTGGAGAAATTGAACATTTGTAGGAAAAAAAACTGAACCTCAATCTAATTCTCGTATCTTATATAAAAATCAACTCACAATGCATCATGGACTTAAACGTAAAACTAACACATTTTTAGAACAACCCATAAAAGGAAAAAATTGATAAACTGAATTTCATCAAAAAACTTAAAAACTTGTTCGGTGAAAAGACGCTGTTAAGAAGATGAAAAGGAAAGCTATAGACAGGGAGAAAGTATTTGGAAACCACATATTCAGCAGAAGACTAGTAACTAAAATAAAGAACTCTCAAAACTCAACATTCAAAATACCCAAACAATCTAATTAGAAAATGGGCAAAAGACATGAAGAGACATTTCACCAGGGAGAATATACAGATGGCAATAAGCACATGAAAAGATGTTCAATATCATTAGCCATTAAGGAAATGCAAATTAAAACCACAATGAGATATCACTACATGCCTATTAGAATGGCAAAAACAGGCCAGGTGCAGTGGGTTATGCCTGTAATCCCAGCACTTTGGAAAGCCGAGGCGAGCCAATCACTTGAATCAGGAGTTTGAGACCAGCCTGGGCAACATGGCGAAACACCGTCTCTACGAACAAAACAAAAATTAGCCAGGCCTGGTGGCATGTGCCTGTAATCCCAACTACTTTGGAGGTTGAAGCATGAGAATCACTTGAGCCCGGGAGGCAGAGGTTGCAGTGAGCCGAGATCATGCCACCGCACTCCAGCCTGGGTGACAGAGCAAGACTCAGTGTCAAAAAAAACCCAAAAAAACAAAAACAAAAAAAGCTAAACATGCAACTACATTTCGGCAATTTCTTAAAGAGGTAAACATGCAACTATATAGAACCAGCAATTATACTCCTGGGCATTTATCCCAGAGAAATAAAAACTTGTTGGCATACAAAAATCTGTATATGAATGTTTCATGGCAGCTTTATTCATAATAGCCCCAAACTGGAAACAATAGATGCCCTTCAACAAGAGAACAGGTAAACGAATGTGGTACATACACACCACAGAATACTACTCAGAAAGAAAAGGAACTACTGATGTACACAAGCCTGGATGGATCTCCGGAGAATGATGTTGGTGAAAAAAGCCAGTCCTCAATGGTTGCATACTATATGATTCCATTTCTATAACATTCTGGAAATGATAAAATTATAGAAATGGAGAACAGATTAGTGGTTGCCAGGTGTTAAGGAGGAAATGGCGGTGGCTGTAAAAGGGATCCTTCTATGAGGGATCCTTGAGTGATGGAAACGTTCTGATCTTGAATTAAAAACAGAAGAGTTAAAAATTAAAAAACGAGCATATGTGAGATGTCACAAGGCTCTGTATACTCGAACGCCGACCGAACGGCACACACAGTCATGGGGGAGCGTGCACTGCCCCTTCCTCGTCCCTGCCAAAGCTTCCGGCCGACCTTAGACTGTCCTTTGCAGGTTAAATTACAAAGAGCAATACAAATATTAACTCAGAAAGAGGGAAGCTGCTGGCTATGGAGGTAAAAAGGGGAAGGAGGGGCCCTGGAGGAAGGTGGCAGCCAAGTGCTGGAGTGGTCTAGGGGTGCAGGGGGAGGGCAGGCCATCATCCCCTGGTGACAGTGTTCCCTAAGATCATCTACCCAGTCCTTCCCTTTGACTCCTGGCCCACCCAACAATCTAATGACTATAATTGGCTCCTTGACACTTGCCAACAGGAAGAGAAAGCTGTATTCTGCAAAAATGAGTACCCTGTCTTCATTTCCGACTAATTTCTAGTTATTCAGGATGTTCTGGTCTTTGGTGAGTTTGATTTGCCCCAGTCAGTTTCCAAGGAATATGAAGGCTCAACCTCCTGGGCCTGGAAGGCAGGTTGTGGCTGGGAACTGGGCCTTGAAATGTGATGCTGCCTGTCCTAGCTAGGGCTGCGCTGGGGGAAGCTACCCCGCCTCTCCAGTCTCTCAACCACATAGTCAGTGCCACCTGCCATCACCAGACGGTGTCACCTTGGGATGGGCTGTCCTAAGAAAAGGGGATTCGACTTACTCTAGGCTGTCCCCAAAGACAGGCCTGAACCAGCAGCATAAGAGGCAGGCCCCAGATCAATCCAGAGCCTTTTCCAACAATCAGCACCATCTTACTCAGGGAAGGGGCTACTGAGGAGATGCTGCTCCTGCTAGCTTGCATTTGGGGGCATTTATTTGATGTCCCTTGTCATAGAATAATTAAGGAACCTTACATTTCCATAGCACTTTACATCTTAACTTTCACAATGGCTTGGTGTGGATTTTCCTGGTGTGGAAACAGAGGCCCAGAGAAGTGACAAATCCACAGCAGTAGCCCAGCTCTGAGTCTAGGAGTCTGGACTTTAAGCTTGGGGCAGCCCCTTTCTGCCCAGGTCTTTGACTTGGGCCTCTTGGGGCCCCACAGAAGAAGCCTGTTTCTGAGGAGGTACAGGCTGGATAGCTTGGGTCCCTGCTGCCTGGCTAAGACTGAGCTCAACAGGACACAGAGAGTAATGGGAGGGAGGGCTATAGTGGCATCTGAAGTTCAGGGTCTCGTCCCTCTCTCTCCCCTTCTCTTGTTTAATCACAAATGGAGAATCCACTCTTGCCCCACCCAGGGCCCAGGCTCACAGTTACCACTGCAATTTAAGCTCTAGTTGGGACTCATGCCCTATGGTGAGGGCAGCCACCTTCTCCTGCTGCTGCATCTGAGTTGCCAGCTCTGCCAAGTGCTAGCAGACCCGCTGTCCTGAAATTTCCTTAAAGGTAATCCTGTTGTGAGGCCCTACCCCAAGTCAACTCTGGGACGGTTACGGAAGATTGAGGTTGTTGCCTTGGCTTAGAGTACTTCACCAAAATAACAACATCTCAGTGATCAAAGGGTGTGTGTACATTTTATGATGAATTTTAGGAAAATGAGTACTCCTTGTGAACCAAAGCAGCAGCTCTGTGGTCTGAGTGAGCGGCAGGGAGCTCTGGGCATGGAGTAGTGTTTCACCTCTTCTCCAGGGGACAGAGCCTCAGAGGCCCCAGCTGGAAATGGGCATTGGAATCACAGTTTCACCAAGGTATTGGTGAGACACTACTTCCCTGCCAGGAGGGAATACGAAACATTAAGAAACAAAATAAATGTCCATATTCCATTTCAACGAGAAACACATAGTCAATGGCTAACTTCAGTCAATGCCAGCAAAAGTGTTTCTTTATCCTGGACAAGTACATATGTAAGACCCATTTACTTGCAAATCAACTTATATAAACACAAACTAGCAAACAACACATCTCAATCACAAGTTAAAGTTATTTATTCCATTTTATTCTATTTATTATTTTTTGAGACAGGGTCTCTTGCTCTGTCTCCCAGGCTGGAGAGCAGTGGCGTAATCAAGGGCCACATTGCAGCCTCAACTTCCCAGTCTCCAGTGATCCTCCTACCTCAGCCTCCCAAGTAGCTGGGACCACAGGCATGTACCAGTACGCCTGGCTAATTTTTGTATTTTTGGTAGAGACGGGGTTTTTCCATGTTGCCCAGGCTGGTCTCAAACTCTTGAGCTCAAGTGATCCACCCATCTCGGACTCTCAAAGTGCTGGGATTACAGGCATGAGCCACTGCACCCAGCTCGTTTTGTTTTAATTAAACGAATTTTTTTTTTTTTTTTTTTTTTTTTTTGAGATGGGGTTTTGCTATGTTGCTCAGGCTGGACTTGAACTCCTGGGCTCAAGCGATCTTCTGCCTCAGCCTCCGAATAGCTAGGGTTATAGGCGTGAGTCACTGTACCTGTCCTCATTTTGGTTTATTTTATTTATCTATCTATCTATCTATCTATCTATCTATCTATCTATCTATCTATCTATCTATTTAGAGATGGAGTTTTGCTTTTGTTGCCCAGGCTGAATGCAATGGTGCGATTTCCACTCACCACAACCTCCGCCTCCTGGGTTCAAGTGATTCTCTCGCCTCAGCCTCCCGAGTAGCTGGGATTATAGGCAGGCGCCACTACTAATTTTGTATTTTCAGTAGGGATGGGGTTTCTTCATGTTGGTCAGGCTAGTCTCGAACTCCCAACCTCAGGTGATCCGCCCACCTTGGCCTCCCGAAGTGCTGGGATTACAGGTGTAAGCCACTGTGCTTGGCCTTTTTTTTTTTTTTTAATTAAAACAAAGCTGTTTTTTAATTAAATGTACTTTATAGGCCGGGCGGCCTATAATCCCAGCACTTTGGGAGGCTGAGGTGGGCGGATTACGAGGTCAGGCGTTCAAGACCAGCCTGGCCAATATGGTGAAACCCCGTCTTTACTAAAAATACAAAAATTAGCTGGGCGTGGTGGCGTGTGCCTGTAGTCCCAGCTACTCGGGAGGCTGAGGCAGAAGAATCGCTTGAACCTGGGAGGCGGAGGTTGCAGTGAGCCGACATCGCACCACTGCACTCCAGCCTGGGCAACAGAGCAAGACTACATCTCAAAAAAAAAAAAAAAAAAGTACTTTACAATTAAATTTGTTGAGAATTGATAGGCCCTCCCTAACCTCCAGAAACACAGGACAGTTTCTGCATTTGGTCCTAATATTTGCTACCCATTAATAAAAGTTAACTTGAATTGCAGCTTAGTAGTGTGAGCAGGGGGCGGCCTGGGGCAGAACAAGGGCCCGCAGCTGACCTGCTCACAACAGGGACGGTTGGCTTCCGCTGCCTCAGTTTCTCTAGTGCAACATGCAGGCAAACGCTATTGTTACTTCAATGTAAAATGCATAGATGTAAGAAAACTGAGGTGAAAATCATCCCCAAATTGATGGTTCTTGGTTTGAAAAGTTTTGTACCAAGGTTCTAATTCAGAAAGACATGATTCTTGTCAGCGCCTCATTTTCTCTAGCTAGTAAATGGGATCACTTGGCTGCCTCCTTTAAAATCATGACTTACTGATGGAAGAAATTTCTTAAATTCTCTGCTTTTGGAACGCCATGATACTGTGTAGATATAAACAAGTCACTGCCATGGTTTCTGAGAAACACTGAAACCGGCGAAAAGGGAACGGAGGCATCCTTAGGGCTCGGGAGGGGAGAGAGCGGAAGCAAACTGAGCTGCACTAGTTGAGGTGGGGAGGGCAGCTTAACAAAGAAGCCAGAGCTTCATTCAACCGTTCCCAGTAACACCTGCAGGCAGAGGAGCCCACTACCTGCGGTGGGAAATGTAAGCAGAGAACCTCCCAGAAATGAAGCTTGCTGATAGCAGGCGCTTGCTCCACTTTCTCAATCAGTGCCAGGCAGATGAAAACAACTCTGAGGATGTATCCGGACTTTTAATAATGGGCAAACCCAGAGGTGAGGCCAAGAGGCACCCTCTGAGAATGCCAACTCAGGCCTTCCAGCTGGGAGGGGAGCCACTACTGCCATCAGTTCTCCCCCCATTTTTTTTTTTAAGAGACAGGTTCTTGCTCTGTAGCTCATGTTGGAGTGCAGTGGTATGATCACAGCTCACTATAGCCCCTAACTCCTGGCCTCAAGCATTCCTCCCACCTTAGCCTCCTAAAGTGCTGGGATTACAGGCATGAGCCACCGTGCCCTGCTCGGGGAAAGAATTCTGCTAGCCTCTCTCAATGCAAGCCTGGCAAGGTGCTGGGTGCACTGGGCGACAAAGGCACCAGCCACTGTGCTAACTTGTCTGAGCTGCTTGTGAATTCCAAACGAAACGACATATTTTAAAATCTACTTTGTGAAGTAAGGGAGTGATGGATAAAGAAATACTCAAGAATAAATGCCTCATTAGGGTGGGTCTTAAATACCATTGTTGGAGGAATTTGACTAAAATTACTGGTCTTTATGTACCAGAGCAGAATGCATCAGATTACTAACGTTAGAGCTCAGTGATAACTGATTACTTCAAGAAATTAAGAATGCCTCATAAAAAAGGCGCTCGAGCTGAGATGAATTTAGATGTCCTAATGCAAAGCTTCCCCATGGCAGCTTGGTGACCTTATGACATTACAAGATGCTTAACTGGAGGCTTTCGATACATAATACTCCAGACAAACCAGATTCTAAGCAACTGGCCTGAAAACAAAACTAAGGGTGACCACTAAATGCATTTGAAAACTCAGATTCTTACAGATAGAATGCAGAGCAGAATGTGTTCAGGAGGTTTTACACATGACAAGTGAAAGTATCCAGTGTGCTTTCCACTTGAAATAATTATAAGACTTCTATAAGTAGTTTAAATTTGAGACACCTTCTCAGAACGCTGAATTGTAAATCTCACTCTTTGTGAAAATAAGGGAAAAACACTCCACATGGGAGAGCGAGGGTGGACTGAGGTGACCAGGCCAGGCAGCGTGAGGCGCTGACTTCCCCAGTGGAATGGGCCCTGGCCACGTGTGCAGCTCTCCTCCTGAGCACGTGCCCACGACTGCAGATGGAAGCACGTCCGGGATCCTTGAGGGCTCCCTGCGACGCGGAGAAGTCTCCCTCTACATTCATTTCCCCATTCACAAAAATGCAGCCCAGGGTATGACAGTTGGTTTCACAACCAGACCAGTTCATTAAATAAGAATATGACAGAAACCGGAGAACCCAAACAACCTTTACTTCCCTAATTCTCCCAGTCTCTTGCTTTCGCCGCTCAGTTTACTTGCTTAAACTTTTTCTGTACTCTAAGCAAAAACAGCAAGAAATGTGGAGATGATGGCAAAGTTGCCCTAGGAAAAGCAGGGCTTATCGCAATATTTAATACACCCAATAAGAGAAGACCTGGAGGCTCAGTGGGACAGGAAGTGAAAGAGCAGAAAGCTTCCATGAGGTTAGAGGGAGAGGGACCCAGTGTCCCAGCAGCACCACAGACACCGCGCTTCACATGGAGAAGAGGAAGAGGGTAACCGAAATCAGGGCCCCTTCCAAACAGGATCCTAAGAGTGTGCTCAGGACACAAGGGGCAAAGGGGAACAAAAGACCTAGGGACCAAGGCAGGGTGTGTCCCCACCCCAACCTGGAGCAAGTGAAGATGGGCTAGTTAAGAAGAAACCACCACTCCAGGACTGGACACACTCCTGACCCAATGAAGGGATTTTCTTACATGCCAGCAGGAATGCCATAAAGAAAAAAAAAACTATTATTCAATATAATGTCTATGTTCTGAAATACTGTTTAGATGAATCTTAAAGTTTCACAGAAAAAACCTCAGGAAAAACTCCCAGGCTGCTGCTACCCAAAGTGTGGCCTGGGACCAGCCTCCTCCCACCCCTCCTTTCCCCACTGAGGGTGCTCTACTTCTCTGCCAGCTGCTTTCCATCCCCGCTCCATCCGGGCCAGCCCTGGCCTTGGCTCTCTCTCATTCTGGCCAGGCAGCACATGAGGAACCTCCATTCCAGCAGACTTCGGCTTGCCTCCAGACCAGTCAGGCCAGTCTGCCTCTAGATCGCAAGGGCGGTGTTAAAAACAGCTGACAGGCATTGAGTCTGCCTGGCACTTGACATGGATTGTTTCATTTGATCCTCACAAGCACCTGATGGAAAGGGTATTAATATTCTCGCTTTACAGATGAGAACACTGAGGCTTGGTGAGGTTCACCAGCTTGCCCAAAGCCACACACAGCTGGTAAGTTGTCGGGCAGGGCTCAAACACAGGGAGTTAGCTTCTGAACCGTTTCTTGGTGTTCAGATTCTGCCAGTCACTGACTCGACATTCAGCAAGTATTAACCATGCATCTATCATTTTTGTGAGTCTCTGGCAGGTATAGAGAGGCTTCCATGCTTGGCCCCACCTGTTCCCTGTTGCCTTGGACTTGGAATAAGGACAGGAAGAGCATGCTGATCAAATGCACACGTGATACAAGACAAGGATGTGATCCAATACCTCAGTGAGCTGTGACCATCAGCTCACCTGCCAATAAGATGCCTACCAGGGATTAAGACAGGTCCCAGCCTTGGCTTTAATGCCACCCCCTGCCACTGCCTTTTCTGGATTAGGCTTATTCTATATAGCTCCAGAAGAAAGACCAGCGAGTGGACACTATACGGAAGAAAAGGAAGGAAAGGACACTATCTTTTTTTTTTTTTTTTTTGTCCATGAGGGGCCACAGATGAACTTGCTGTTCACATCTCTGTCATTATTTATCCCTATTTTTACAGATGAAAAAACAAATATAAATAAAAATATAAAGGTAGACAGGGTCTTAATGAGTGAGGCTTTGAATACTACCGTTAGCAACTTGAGATTGTGCCAAGTGATGGGGAGCAAGAAAGTGTTTTAAAAGGCATCATGTGAATGTGCAAATGGGTCAGCCCTTTGGGGAGCAATTTGGCAGGATTTAGTAAAGATGAGACCCTCATCCCCCTGCATCAGCAATTCAGCATCTAGGTGTGAGCTGCAGAGAAGCACTCAAGGGCATATAAGGACACGAGGATGAGGAAGCTCTTTGCTGCACTGTGGAAAACACAGGAAAGGAAGGAGAAACACACAGGGGCTTATTCTGACAATGAAATACTACATACAGCAGCTAAGTGGGTGAACTGGGTATTGGGATGAGTAAACCTCTAACACATAATGTTGAATGAAAAAAGCAAGCCAGTAAACAATTCATATAATACTAGCCACTTATGTAAAATTAAAAACCATAACAGTGTATATTATGAAAGTACAGAATCATCTGTGGAATTAATACACCAACTTCAAGATAGTGGTTAATTCTGGGGAGAGAAGGAGGGGAGGGAGAGGAAGGGATACAGCCACAGCTGTCTGTTATATTATTTTCTGTTCTTTCTGAAAAGTTTAAAATATTCCCTAATTTAAAAATTAAGTGATCATGTCCCCGTGTGGTCCAAGCTCTGCTTTAAGAAGATGGTCTGGTGGCCACATGCAGGACAAGCTGGGAGGGCCAGAGACCGAAGGCTGGGAAGTTAGTACAGAGAGGGGTGTGAGGCTTAAGCCAGGATGTGGAGCAGAAAGGAAATGAAGGGGAAGATGAAAGTGACTTCCAGAACGATGAGCCACAGTGTGTAGACACCATCTGGAAGATGACAGCAAAGTGTAAGGGAGAGGAAGAGTCCCTGGTCACTTAGCAGTTTAAGGAGCATGGGCGCCTGGGACCGCCAGGTGATTTATGAGCCTCAGGTGTTTGTTATGCCCACATCTGGGTTAGAACCCCTTACTAGTGCCTAGCATGGGGGTGAGATGCTGGGCTGAGCATTGCTCAGGTTCGTGGCAGTTAGTTTTAGCCCATTTAGAGAAACTAAGGCTTGTACATGGCAGAATCAGGACCCGAACAGGGCTCCTGATCCTAGGATGGGGGACACTTGGCAGAGCCCAGTGGCCACTTCCACCTGGATGTTCATGAGCTCTACAAGGCTACCTGGTCCCAGCGCCTTTGGGCTCAGTTCAAGTCCCAGGAATAGCCCAGCCCAGTCAATGACTTACTGACCTCACTCAGGCAGTTTTATTTCTCACTGTAAATTAGTAAACTAGCACTTTGATCACTTAAAAATGAAAGTGACCTTCTAACAGCTTCCCTCCTCTCTCAGGATAGAAGCCAAGGTCCTTCCCCAGGCCCTAGGTGATCTGACCTCATATCCAACTCCCTCCCTGCTTCTTCCTGTTCCCGGAAGGCCCCCAATATGCTTCTGCCTCAGGACCTTGCCACTTGCTCTTCCCTCTGCCCCACTGCTCTTCAAAGCACTCATGGTCACCTGGCTATGATCTCTGCTTATTTGTTGAAGGCTTGCTTTCTCCAAATAGGATGTCTACTTTGCTTTTACTGCTATATCCCTAGGATCTAACGACTTCTGGCCCTAGGCATATACTCCTGTTCCTGGAACAGGAGTAGGTCAGGCAATTCCTCTCTACAGTTATCAAGTGCAAAATGTGATACGTTTACTAAAAATAATCATTCCAGGACACTGGAAAATGACCAATGGCAGGCAACAACTTAAGCAGTACTTGCTCAGTGAGGAAGTGCTAGGGCACTGGGTGAGAACTGTGTGTTCATGGCCTTCCTGCCTGGAGGCGTTCCCATCGTAGGCAGTGACACCCCAGGGCCTGGAGGTGTGAACATGGTAGAGGGCAAGTGGCAGGCACAGCTGCTAGAAATTGAAGGGGGACAGCTGGAAGCAAGAGGGCTACAGAGGCTAAGAGATGTTACAATCTCCACACATCTCTGACTGCTAAACTACAGGTACATGCAGAAAACCCAAGGAACCCAGAGGAAACTAACAGTGTGGGAAAACTTGCAGATAATTTTTTGTGCTTGCAAATGTATTCCTCAATCCACACACAGCTCAAGCAGCAGAAGGTGGAAACCTTACTGGCTTCAGGCATCTGAGCACAATTTCCATCCCAATCAACAGTTAAATTATGCAGGGGAGAGCCCTGGGATTGGAGAAAATGATAGACACACTCGTGGCTGCCTTCTACAGGGGAGACACATTTCTCAGTTTAAGAGCAGGCAAGTTAACTGCTTACCAAACAAATGAAAGCAACAGCCCTCAGGAGAGCAAAACGTAATCTAGAATCACGACAACACGTTATCTATAACGTCTGGTTGTCAACCAAATGCATTACTAGATACAGCAGAAACAAAGCGTGACCTGTCCTTGGGGGAAAAATAGACAAGAGAAACTAACTTTGAGTGGGCCCAGATGTTAGATTTAGTAGAAAAACACTTCAAAGCAGCTATTATAAATATGCTCAAAGAATTAAAGGAAAATGTGCTCAGAAGTTTTAAAAAAAATACTGAAAATCAGTGAAAAACGGGAAATCTCAACAGAAAAATAGACACTATAAAAAGGAACCAAATGGGAATTCCAGAGCTGAAAAGTACAATAACTGAAATGAAGAATTCAATAGATGAGCTCAACAGCAGATACAAAAGGGTAAAAGAATCAGTTAACTGGAAGGACGATCAAGAGAAAGTATCCAGCTCAAAGAAGAGAACAAACATTGGATAAAAATGAAGAAAGCCTCAGAAATCTGTTAGACAATATCAGCATTCTAACATGTGTGCAACTGGATTTTCAGGAGGAGAGGAAAGGGGCAGAAAATAACACTTGAGTAAATAATGGTTATACACTACTCAAATTTGGTTTAAAAAAAAAAAAAACCCAAAACAAACACACACACAAAAAAACACTGTAACTTATAGATCCAAGAAGTTCCAGGCTGGGTGCAGTGGCTCACACCTGTAATCCTAGCACTTTGGGAGGCCAAGGCAGGCGGATTGCCTCAGGTCGGGTGTTCGAGACCAGTCTGGCCAGCATGGTGAAACCCTGCCTCGACTAAAAATATAAAAATCGGCCAGGCATGGTGGCAGGCGCCTGTAGTCTCAGCCACTCAGGAAGCTGAGGCAGGAGAATCGCTTGAATCCAGGAGGCGGAGGTTGCAGTGAGCCACGATTGCGCCATTGAGCTCCAGCCTGGGCGACAGAATGAGACTCCGTCTCAAAAAAAAAAAAAGTTCCATGAACCCTAAAAAAGATTAACACAGAAAAACCCACACCTAGGTACATCATAGACAAACCGCTAAGAACCAAAGAAAAAAAATATTCAAAAGTAAGGGGAAAACAACCCATTACATACAGGGGAGCAATGATAAAATATGCAATTAACAGCTGGCTTATCAGAAACAATGGGGCTGGGCGCAGTTTGAGACCAGCCTGGCCAACATGGTGAAACCCCATCTCTACCAAAAATACAAAAGTCAGCCAGGTGTGGTGGTGCATGCCTGTAATCCCAGATACTCAGGAGGCTGAGGCATGAGAATTGCTTGAACCTGGGAGGTAGAGGTTGCAGTGAGCCAAGGTCAAGCCACTGTACTCCAGCTTGGGTAACACAGTGAGACTCTGTCACAAACAAACAAAACAAAACAATGGAAGCCAGAAGACAAAAGAACGACCTATTAAAAGTGCTGGGGAAAAAACACCTGTTGACTAAGAATTCTTTTTTTTTCTTTCTTTTTTTTTTTTGAGATGGAGTCTTGTTCTGTCACCCAGGCTGGAGTGCAGTGGTATGATCTCGGCTCATTGCAACCTCCGCCTCAATTCAAGTGATTCTCCCGGGTTCAAGTGATTCTCCCACCTCAGCCTCCCAAGTAGCATGTGCCACCACGCTTGGCTAATTTTTTATATTTTTAGTAGAGATGGGGTTTCACCATGTTGGCCAGGCTGGTCTCGAACTCCTGACCTCAGGTGATCCACCTGCCTCGGCCTCCCAAGGTGCTGGGATTACAGGCATGAACCACTGCGCCCTGCCAACTAAGAATTCTATATGCAGTGAAACTATGCTTCAAAAATGAAGGTGTTTTGACCAAATCAAGTAGCAATTAAAAAAAAAAGAAGGTGAACTAAAGAAAATTCCAGATTAAAAAAAAAACAAAACAGAATTTGTTGTTAAGAGACCAGCATTACAGAGCACTGGAAATGGTAAATATGTAGGTGGAGATACACACACACACACACACACACACATACACACATGTTCCTTCTTTAAATGATACATGACTATTTATAGCACCGGGTTGATAATAAATATAAATGTAGCAAATATGGCAACAAGAGCACAAAAGAGGAACAGAAATCGAGCCTACTGATGCAAAGTTCTTCTATTTGACCAGTAATAAATCAGTATTAACTCGAAGTAGTTTGTGACAAGTAAAAGATGCATACTGAATCCCTAGAACCAACTTACAAACAAAAAGGCAAATACGGCTAAAAAGTTAGTAGAGTTATTAAAATGGTTTACTAAAAAATATTTGCTTAATACAAAGGGCAGCAGTACATATATTACTTAATACAAAAGAAGGCAGGAAGGACAGAGTAACAAAGAGATAAATAGAACACTGATAGCAAATGGCAGAATTAAACCCAACCGTATCAATTATTACATTAAATATGAATATTAAACAAAACAATTTTGAAAAAGAAAACAAAGTTGAAGAACTCGTATTTTGAAACCTACTATAAAGCTATAGTAATTAACATCATGTGGTACTAGCATAGAGCTAGACATATGAATCAAGTGAACAAAATTGAGAGTCCAGAAATAAATTCTTACATTTGTGGTCAATTTATTTATTTATTTATTTATGAGACAGAGCCTTGCTCTGTCGCCCAGGCTGGAGTGCAGTGGCACAATCTCGGCTCACTGTAACCTCTGCCTGCAAGGTTCAAGCAGCTCTCCTGCCTCAGCCTCCTGAGTAGCTGGGACTACAGGTGTGCGCCACCACGCCTGGCTAATTTTTTTGTATTTTTAGTAGAGATGGGGTTTCACCATGCTGGCCAGGCTGGTCTTGAACTCTTGACTTCGTGATCTGCCCACCTTGGCCTCCCAAAGTGCTGGGATTACAAGCATGAGCTACTGCGTCCAGCATTTTTTTTTTTTTTTTTTTTTTTGAGATTGAGTCTTGCTCTGTCACCCAGGCTGGAGTGCAGTGGCATGATCTTGGCTTACTGCAACTTCTGCCTCCCAGGTTCAAGTGATTCTCCTGCCTCAGCCTCCCAAGTAACTGGGACTATAGGCATGCACCACCACACCCGGCTAATTTTTGTATGTTTAATAGAGATGGGGTTTCACCATATTGGTCAGGCTGGTCTTGAACTCCTGACCTCATGATCCTCCTGCCTCGGCCTCCCAAAGTGCTGGGATTATGGCCACCGCACCCGGCCAATTTATTTTTTACAAAGGTGCTATTTGACAAAGCAATACAATGGGTTGAATAATAGTCTTTTCAACAAATGATACTGGGGCAACTGGATATTCATATGCAGGAGGGTGAATTTAGATCTTTATCTCACATCACACACAAAAATTAACTAAAAATGGTCCTATACCTAAACATAGGAGTTAAAAACAAAGCCCTTAGAAGGAAACATAAAAGAAAATCTTTGCAATGTTGGCCTAGGCCAATGGTTTCCAACTAGGAGTAATTTTGCCTCGTAGGGGACATTTAGCAATGTCTAGAAACATTTTTGGTTGTGACAACTGGGAAGAGGGGTGGATTAATACTAGCATCTAATGGGCAGAGGCCATGGATGCTGCTAAACACCCACTAACGCATAGCACAGCCTCCCCAACAAAGAATTATCTGGCCCAAAATGTCAATAGTGCCAAGGTTGAGAAAGTCTGGGTTGGGCAAAAAGTTCTTAGATACAACAACAAAAGCATAGACCATAAATGAAAAAATGAAAAAGATAAACTAGACCTCATCAAAATAAAAAACTTTTACAAATCAAAAGACACTATTAGGAAAATGACCTGGCGCAGTGGCTCACGCCTGTAATCCCAGCACTTTGGGAGGCCAAGGCAGGCGGATCAGCTGAGGTCGGGAGTTCGAGACCAGCCTGACCAACATGGTGAAACCCCATCTCTACTAAAAACACAAAATTAGCCAGGCGTGGTGGCGCAAGCCTGTAATCCCAGCTACTTGGGAGGGTGAGGCAGGAGAATCACTTGAACCTGTGAGGCGGAGGTTGTAGTGAGCCGAGATTGCGCCATCACACTCCAGCCTGGTCAATAAGAGTGAAACTCCGTCTCAAAAACAAAAAACAAAACAAAACAAAAAAAGAAAAGATGGCTGGTGTGGTGGCTCATGCCTGTAATCCCAGTACTTTGGGAGGTCAAGGTGGGAAGATCACTTGAGCCCAGAAGTTTAAGACCACCCTGGGCAACATAGTGGGATTCCGTCCTACCAAAAAAAAAAAAAAAAATTAGGCAGAAGTGGTGGCACACACCTGCAGTTCCAGCTACTCAAGGAGGCTGAGGTGGTAGGATCCCTTGAGCCCAGGAGGTGGAGGTTGCAGTGAGCCGTGATTGCACCACGGCACTCCAGCCTGCGTGACAAGAGTGACACCCTGTCTCAAACAAACAAAAAAAAGAAAATGAAAACACTAGCCACATGCATACGATATAAAATCTCCAGAAAAGGCAAATATCTAGAGACAGAAGCAGATTAATGGTTACCTGGGGTTTGTGGGGGTGGGGGACCCAGGCAAGGGTTGACTACAAATGTGTACAAGGGAGCTTTGCAGGGTGATGAAAATATTTTAAAATTGAATTGTGGGGATGGTAGCACAACTCTATAAATTTACTAAAATTCATGGAATTATACATTTACTTAAAACAGATGAATTTTATGGTATATAAATTATATCCTCAATAAAACTGTCAAAAATGTGAACACACTAAATAAATACTCCAATCAAAGGCAGATTGTCGGACTGGATTAAAAAAGCAAAAGCTAGCTATATCCTGTATACAAGAGAAGTACTTTATATTAAAAGACACGAATAGGTTGAAAGTAAAAGAATAAAACATGTCACGCAAACAGCAAGCATGAGAGAGCTGAAGTGGCTATATTAATATCGGACAGACCAAATATTCTAGAGACATTATTAGAGACAAAGGACATTTCATGGTGATAAAGGGTCAACACTGTTGGATGACAGAATTACAAACATATATGCTTAAAGCAAACGAATTCCACAATAGATGAACCCAAAACTGACAGAATTGAAAGGGAAAATAGGCAAATTCACAATTTAGTTGGAGATTTCTATACTCCTCTCTTAGTAACTGGTAGAATGAGTAGACAGAAAAAAACACTAAGGATATAGAATAGACCTGGGCATATAACAGGTGCTTGATACATATTTGTTAAATAGATGAATTCTAGCCAAGTCAGTTTTTACAACATTCCCAGAGCTTGATCCACTCGGGAGAACTAGGAGGAAACAAAAAAGCAAGCCTGAACCGAATGTATACTATACACACAAGGCACTCTGTTCAGGATAATATACAGATTAGTTCATTGAGTCCTTACAATACTACTTTTTTGTTAGAAAAAGAATGGTAACGTTTCTGAAATTAAGAACTGAGGATAGAGCGTGGTAAGGCCAGGGTAGTATAAGACTGAAATAGCCAGCTGGCTTTTCCCACCTAGTAAGGGCCAACATAAATGTCAGTTTTGATCACCAAAACTCTAACTTCAATTGGAAAAAAAAATCTTAGATTTTGCAAAAAAAAAAAAAAAAAAAAAAGTGTGTGAAACTGTAAAAGGCTGTTTTGCACACAAAGACTATCTTCAAACGGTTTGTTCGGCGAAGAATCTCCCTGTAGCAGACTGTTTAACCGCCACAAACTCCTGCCATCCTGGCAAGGACATCCTTTTGCTATGTGGCTTTGCCACTCATCCCATGCAGGGAAGGGTCTATTTTTCTAATCCTTTGAGTCTGGGCTGGCCTTGTGACTTTGACAGTAGAATTTGGCAGAAATGAGGCCCTGAGAATTCTGGAGCCTCAGCCTCAAGAGGACTGGAAGCTTCCAACTTCAACCTCTTGGAACTCAGAGATGCCCAGTTCCAGCTCACTGGAGGAGTGAAGTCACGTGGTGGAGAACTGAGGCACACTGCACTGGCAGCCTGCACCAACTGCCAAACCACCTCGAACCTTCCGGCCCAGCTGACATCCAGCCGAATGAAGCCACATGAGTAAGTCCAGGTGAAACCAGCAGAGGACCTGCCAAGCCAACCCACAGAATTGGGAGGAAAATATTATTGTTTTTTAAGCCACTAAGATTTGGGGTAGTTTTTTGGGGGTTAGCAAACATAACATTGATCAAATGAGCCAGACACATGAGTATATTATACTGAATAACTCCATTTATATAAATTTCAAGAAGAGGTCAAGAACTTGAGGGGGTGGGTGGTGTCTGAATTACATAGGTATATGCACTTTGTGAAAATTCTCCAGGCTGGGATTGGGTGAATCTGCCTTCTTACATTCCTCTGAAGGGATTCTCTGCGGAAAGGAACCATCAGAACCCCTGCACAATATTTTTTTTTTTTTTTTTTTTTGCAATGGAGTCTTACTTTGTCACCCAGGCTAGAGTGTAGTGGCACGATCTCGGCTCACTGAGAACTCCACCTCCCGGATTCAAGCGATTCTCACTCCTCAGCCTCCAGAGTAGCTGAGATTACAGGCGCATGCCACCACACCTGGCTAATTTTTGTATTTTTAGTAGAGACGGTGTTTCACCATGTTGGCCAGGCTGGTCTCGAACTCCTGACTTCAAGTGATCCGCCTGCCTTGGCCTCCCAAAGTGCTGGGATTATAAGCGTGAGCAACTGCGCCCAGCAGAACCCCTGCACAGTGTTCTATACGGGGCACATGCTCAGTCAGCAAATACCTACCCCACCATTGGTATGTGCCAAGTGCTGTGCCGGCAGTGAGGAGCCTCTGGAGAACCACACTGATACGGCCCTGTCCCAGCAGCACTTACAATTCACTAACACAGAATAAAAGGTAGTGTGAAGAGCAGCAAAAGAAAAAAAAATGACTCCACCAGGAAAGAGGATATGAAAATAAACGCCAGAAAGTAGCACACAGCCGGCTGCAAAGTGAGCTGCATAGCAAATTCTCTGCAGTGTCCCTCCCCACACAGCAACATTAACTTTCACTATGCTTCTGTCTTTTTCTATTTTTATTTTTATTTTTTTGAGACACAGTCTTGCTCTGTCACCCAGGCTGGGGTGCAATGGCACAAATTTCAGCTCTCTGAAGCCTCAACCTCTTGGGCTCAAGCGATCTTCCCATCTCAGCCTCCCAAGTAGCTGGGACTACAGTTACGCACAAGCACACTTGGCTAATTTTTAAATTTTTTGTAGAGATGAGGTCTCATCATGTTGCCCAGGCTGGTCTCAAACTCCTGGGCTCAAGCGATCCTCCCACCTCAGCCTCCCAAAGTGCTGGGATTACAAGCATGAGTCACTGTGCCTGGCCTGCTTTTCTGTCTTTCTATTTTAAGTGAACTTACTCTGCTTTTCCCCTTAAAGATTGGACTGCCCCTAGCAGCAGATCACAGCTTACCTTTTTTTTTTTTTTTTTTTTTTTTTAATCTTTTGAGACGGAGTTTCACTCGTTGCCCAGGCTGGAGTGCAATGGCACAATCTCGGCTCACTGCAACCTCCGTTCCCCCCTACCCCGGGTTCAAGCGATTCTCCTGCCTCAGCCTCCCAAGTAGCTGCGATTACAGGCATGCACCACCACACCTGGCTAATTTTTGTATTTTTAGTTGAGATGGGGTTTCTCCATGTTGGTCAGGCTGGTCGCGAACTCCCGACCTCAGGTGATCCGCCCACCTCGGCCTCCCAAAGTGCTGGGATTACAGGCGTGAGCCATTGCACCCGGCCCATAGCTTAACTTTACCTTTTTTTTTTTTTTTTTGAGATGGAGTTTCACTCTTGTTGCCCAGGCTGGAGTGCAATGGCGCGATCTCGGCTCACTGCAACCTTGCCTCCCGGGTTCAAGCAATTCAATTCTCCTGCCTCAGCCTCCTGGGTAGCTGGGATTACAGGCATGTGCCACCATGCCTGGCTAATTTTGTAGCTTTAGTAGAGACGGGGTTTCTCCATGTTGGTCAGGCTGGTCGCGAACTCCCGACCTCAGGTGATCCTCCCGCCTCAGCCTCCCAAAGTGCTGGGATTACAGGCGTGAGCCACCGCGCCCGGCCCCATAGCTGAACTTTAATACACCATGCCTAACAAATGCTTAATGAATGACTATCAGTTAGTTATGTAGTCCTCGTCACTCCACTAAACCGAGTATGGTGCATTGCTCATTTGCTCACAATTAACAGAAAATTGCTTCTATTTCTATGTTTTCTATAACAGACATGCTCCATATTTTACATAACATGGATGGCACACAGAATTTAGATATAAAATGGCTCAATTTGAGTAAACAGACCCTGAGCTCTTAAAACCAAGCAGCGATGCAAGCCAAGAACCTTGGTCAGGATAGTATAAGACTGAAATAATTAGTTGGCTTTTCCCACTTGCTAAGGTTCAGCATAAACATCAGTTTTGATCACTTAAACTCTAACTTCAATTGGAAAAAACATCTTAGATTTTGCAAAAAAAAAAAAAATTGTAAAAAGTGGTATATGGCCTGTTGTCCTTCCAACTTCAGAATTCAAGACATCTATGCCCTAGATGCCTCGAATTCTGAAGTTGCAAGGAACAGCAGGCCATACACATTTTTTCTCCAGTCATATTTCTAGACCCAGACGCTAAGCATTTCATCTTTGAATACCAAGTGATAGTGATTTGATCAAATGGATAGAAACGTATTTATTTATTAAATAAATATTGTAAAATGAAATAATGTAGAATGCATTTATTTATCAAATAATGAAAAACTAGAAATATGCTTCACTACATAAAATGTACTATTATTCCCAAATTCCGTGATAACAGGAAAAACTCATCACTGCTTTGGTAAAATTTTTTAAAAATCAGATAAGAGAGAAAACCTTTTCTGCACCTGTTTCCAAGGCAACCGATGTTGGACAAATAGGGTTTATAAATGCCTAGGAATCATGAGGTGTCTACAAGCCCTCACCTTGTTTTGAGCCATCGGATGTCTATTTCCATAGAAACCAGAGTGGAAATGAGGGCAGGAGCCATGAGTCAGCCTGCTGGGTGGTGCATCCCAGCCAGGGTCTGAGAGCACACGAGCAGTGTTGCAGAAATAAACGAATTTAGAAGCTGAAAAGGTACCAGAAAGAAGCAAAAGCCTTAATTGGGAAACACTGGTTTCTTTATTGACTTGGTTAAATAATGGAAAGGTCCTGCAAGTAACACAGACATAAGACAGACACTTCTTTACTCATTAGGTAACGGGGATTAGAAGCGTAGCCTGTGCCACGCCAAGCGAGCTGGCCATGCCAAGCGAGCTGGCCACGACGGGTGACCCATCAGAGGTGACTGATTCATGGAGAGCAGCTAGCCTCTGGCTCTCTGGACATGCACCTAGAAGCAGCTTCAAGTGGGTCCACAATCTCACAGGTCACGTATGAAGGTGGCCGAAGAGAAAGGAGGCCCCAAACCCTCAACAGTATGTCTCTGTGTATGGAATGCAAAGTCACCTGGAGGAAGGCTGGTCAGGAACTGTCTGGTTCTATGCCCTATCATTTTCCGTTCTAGCCACATCATCTTGTTGTGCCTCCTGACACGTGCAAAATCTAGTTTCGCCCTACACATGATCTGCTCTTACCCCCAGCCTGTGTTCCCCGTATTGTTAATGGCATCGCCATCCTCCCAGCTACCTAGGGTCCAAGGTTACCAGCCTTTGGTTACTCATGTCATGCCTCGTGAGTTCCCAACTCCTGCAGGTCCCACCTCCAGGAGCACCCTCTGCCATCAGCCAAGCTCAGCCCCACTGCCGCTGCAGCCTGCAGGCTCTCACGCCAGCCTGGGCTTAAATCTCTGTCCCACCAGCTACTGCCTTGGGACCCTAGACAAGTTTCTGAACCTCTCTGAACTTTGGTTTTCTTATCCACAAAATGGGGCTAAGAATAGCACACACCCGGCAGAAGGGTGAGGGGAATACACGGGAGAAAGCCAGGGAAGCTCTTGGCCCATGTCTGCACACGGAAGCACCGGGAAAATACTGGCTGTGTTGCCGCACTAAGCTCTTCGGGTCCCCAGTGAACTTGAACACTGATGCCAGAGTAGTCCTCTGAAGGCATGGCTCTGCTCACGTCTCTTGGGCTCACAAATCTTCAGTGAGTGTCCACTCTTTACTGTCTGGCTCCAATTCATCCTTCCAGCTTTGTCTCCCACCCTTGCCCTCCACACTCCCTGAGCTGTGGCCAAAGTGAACCCCCCTTGGTTAGCATCAGGCCGGTGCCTTGGCTCCTGCTGCTCCTCAGCTGGGATGTCACCTGCTCTGCAATTTCAATCTGGAACCTATGCTTGAACACCTCTCTTATTTGCTAAGTTTCTTCCTTTAGTTTTTAATAAAAGTTCCTTTTGAAAGACTTCAGTTTTTGTCAATTGGGCTGAATAACAAGGGGAGCAATGTCAACGTTATGGCCAGATGCCTGGTGGCAGTCAACTGTCCCTGCTCTGGAACCTGGTTGACAGCAATGATGGGATAAAGGAAGTGGGAAAACCAAGAAGGGGGGTTTGGGGCCATGTAAGGTCCCTGGAACTCCTTCAGGCCCAGAGTCCATTTCCGAGAGGAGAGGGAGATGAGACTAGATATTCAGTGAGGCCAGGCTGTGGAGGTCTCATGTTTTAGCCATGTCTTCCATTCCCTCTACGCTGATGCTTTGATTGGAGCTTGCCTGGCCCTGGAGGGACTGCCCCTTACAGAACTAGTCAGCTCTTAGGAATATTAAAACATTTGCCCCCAAGTGTGCTTTCCAAATACAAATCAACCAATCCAGAGCTCACACCCCAACCATCTCCTTTATTGGGCTCTTACATGCCTGGCCATTATCCACCTGCCCTAATCACCCCAGGGCTAGGTGCCAGACAAGTAGGGAAAGCCCCTTTGCTCGAGAGCCCACTGAAATTCATCCAAACGAAACAATCCTCAGCATGCTTATGCCACCTCGCCTATACTTACCCCCTCTCTCAGCCTCTTGCTCCACCCCAGTGCATCCTTGTGTGACTCCCTGTGGTGTGGCACGCCCCTGCCTCTGGGGCACTGTGAGCAGCAAACTGTCTTTTCCATGGAGCAGAGCTGTTCCCAGGCAAAATTGAGATGGAGAGGGGAGAACACCAGGGCAAGGGAAAGGAAAACCAGGGGCACCTTGAGGTTTGCACTGGAGCCCTCTGGAGAGGCACTCTCAGAGGAACTCAATGATCCAGCCCTGAGCACCATCCTTGGGCCAGACACCCTAGAGCTCCACGTCCGTGCTAAGGCCACCTGTGGCTCTGGTCAAGAAGGGAAGGAAGAATAAGATTATAAAACTCTTGCTTTGTGTTAAGCTTCACTGTCGCTTCCCCTGTTGTTCAAGACTCACTGCCCAGATCCTCTGTGTGGATTACAAGTCCCGTGTTGTTTCTTATTGTCTCCTTGCCTGAGTTCTTTTTTTTTTTTTCCTCCTTGCCTGAGTTCTTAGGCCTCACTTGGAAGATCTTGTTACTCTTGACTGCTTGGACAAATAGCTTGTTCCTATCTTGTTCAGCCCATCTTCTTGAATTTAACTTCTTGCTCTCGAGATGTATACAAGTTCCATGCCCCGGTCTAGCTAGTTCTGATTGCACTTTGTTGGATCTGTCATGCTGTGTTTCATTACAATTCCATTATAGCACTAATGTGACCAACAGCCACATTTTTCTATTTCTTGTCTCAAATTCTAAGAAAAGTATTAATTTGGCCATTATACTGTTCTAACTCTACCAATTAGCTTCTTCAAATGATTCACATTTGAATTTATTCACATTGGATTATTCTCCAAATGATTCTGGATATTAAAAAAAGTTGGCAATGACTCAAGTCTTTATGTATCAGGTATTTAAATTAGATTTGAAGCACAGTATAAAAAGGCCTCAAAACAATGGAGACATACTATGCCCATGCAATAAAACACTCAAATTGATTTATAGATTTAATGTAGTCCCAATCAAAATCCCAACTAGTGGCAAGAAGGAGGGAAGTAATAAGGGAGGGAAAGTTCTCTGACTCATGGAAGGGAGGAATCTATTCCAAAGAAGCTGGATGAAACTGCCAATAAAAAATAAATATGATGAAAGCTGTCTTTCCCTCAGTTTTACAGATGTCAATAATTTACCTTATTGTAACTTATGTAACAGAATATATTTAACTATGTCAGTTAAGTTGGAGTGCAAACGTCAGTTAAGTTGGAGTGCAATTTTGAGACCAATCATTCGGAGTTTAATGAAAAAGAATTTGACTATTTAAACAAGATGAGTTTGTTTAAATATTGATGAGTGATGAGTTTATTTAAATCGTGATGAGTTCTTTAAAAGTGAGAAATTGAACATTTGTTTTTTATCACTTTTCAAACTAGAAATTAAAAAGCCACTGCAGCTGTATGATGGGTAGACAGGAATCCTCTCTACTATTTTTTTTTCTGTAAATCTAAAATTATTCTCCCCCCACCACCCAAAATTTTAAAACACGGCCAGTAAAGAACCTTGCAGGGTAGGTAAGTTATATTGCCTTCGCTAGAGAAACACACACGATAGCCTTGTACAGCTGCCACTGCTGAATGCCTGCTGGATGGAAAGTTACAAAAGAAATCACATTAGTGTCACTTTCCAATGAAACAATAGCCTGTCGAATTAAAGATGAAGCTGTAAACGTGAATGCTGAGTTAATATCTCATCTGCAGAACTACGCCTGGATTTGTTATTTTGCTTGTAATCTTCCAGTATCAACAGTCACTAATCACAAAGATCTCTTATGTAAATACTTGGCAACGAAGCACAAGTAATACTGGCTGAAATACTTAAAGTGTTGGATGCTTTATTGACTTTCACGGTTTATCCTGGAACAAATGCATTGACATTTGCACTCATGATACAAAAGCAATGATGGGTAAAACCACTGGTGCCTTAGCACAAACCAAGGCAGCGATCTCAAACTCTAGTAGCAGTCACTGTATTTCACCATAGATAAATACGGGGATGATGATAGATGATAGATGACAGGTAGATAGAGTTTCATTTAAGGCTGTCCTTGATGAACTGGTAGGAATTAATTTTATTAACTCTTAACCCTTATGGCCCATCTTTTGGAATGTACAGGCAGATAAAGCAGTACTGCTATACTAAAGCGGATGGTTATCTTCAGGAATGGGACTTGTGAGATAAAGTTGCAAGCCACTTTTTTCAAGGAACACCATTTTCATTTGAAAGAGTAACTGACAGACTATGGTTATTTAGACTTAAGTATACAGCAGATGTCTTCTCAAAAATTAATGAAGTGAGCCTGTCACTTTAAGGAAAACAACCAATAGTATTTGTCAGCAATAATACAATTTAAACTTTCAAGAAAAAATGAGAATTTTGAGAAACCTATATCTGCCATTGTGAGCTCAATAGCTTCCCAATACCTAAAGGCTTTTCTGATGCTATTGGTGTTGATAATACACAATTTCTGATGTTATATAATAAAATGTATCAACATTTGGGGCTGGGCACAGTGGCTCACACCTGTAATCCCAGCACTTTGGGAGGACGAGGTGGGCAGATCACCTGAGGTCAGGAGTTCAAGATCAGCCTGGCCAACATAGTGAAGCCCTGTCTCTACTAAAAGTACAAAAAATTAGCCAGGCGTGGTGGCACATGCCTGTAACCCCAGCTACTTGGGAGGCTGAGGCAAAAGAATCACTTGAACCCAGGAGGCGGAGGTTGCAGCGGGCCGAGAGATTGCACCATTGCACTCCAGCCTGGGCGATAGAGTGAGACTTCGTCTCAAACAAACAAAAAATTTGGAAAAACTGTAAAACTTGGTAAGCCAATATTTTCCAAATGATCAATGAATTATAATACAAAATCCCGCATGGGTAAAAGAGCTATTGAAAATATGAAACAGGCAGGATGCCAGTAGAAATTGGGAAGTAAGAAAAGCAATATGATAATAATAATGATTATTATTATTATTGAGATGCAGTCTCTGTTGCCAGGCTGGAGTGCAGTGGCGCGATCTCGGCTCACTGCAACCTCTGCCTCCTGGGCTCAAGCAATTCTCCTGCCTTTGTCTCCAGAGTAGCTGGGACTACAGGCGTGCGCCACCACACCCAGTTAACTTTTGTATTTTCAGTAGAGATGGGGTTTCACCATGTTGGCCAGGATGGTCTTGATCTCTTGACCCGGTGATCCATCCACCTTGGCCTCTCAAAGTGCTGGGATTACAGGCGTGAGCCACCACGCCTGGCCATAATTATTTTTTTTGAGACTGAGTCTCGCTCTGTTGCCCAGTCTGGAGTGCAGTGGCGCAATCTCGGCTCACTGCAACCTCCACCTCCCAGGTTCAAGCAATTCTCATGCCTCAGCCTCTGAGTAGCTAGGATTACAAGCGTGCACCATCACACCCGGCTAATTTTTGTATTTTAGTAGAAATGGGGTTTCATCATGTTGGCCAGGCTGGTCTTGAACTCCCGGCCTCAGGTGATCCACTGGCCTTGGCCTCCCAAAATGCTGGGATTACAGGCATGAGCCACCGCACCTGGTCTGAAAGTCAATATAAATAAATACACCATATCAATAGTATGAAAGGGAAAAAATCAAAGAATGATCATCTCATATGATGAAGAAAAAGCATTTAACAAAATCCAACACTCAGCAAACTAGGAACAGAGGGAAACTTTCTTAATCTTATAATGAGATCTATGAAAAAATCCCAGCTAACATTGTACTAGATGGAGAAGGACTGAAAACGTTCACTGTAAGATCAGGAACAAGCAAAAGATGCCTGCTCTCTCCACTTCTATTTGGCATTGTACTAGAGGCTCTAGCCAGCGCAATCAGGCAAGGCAAGAAAATAAAGGATGGCTAGATTGAAAAGGAAGTAAAATGATCTCTATTCACAGATGACACAATCTTGTTATACAGAAAATCCTAAGGAATCCAAAACGAAACGAAACAAAACAAAACAAAACAAAACAACCCAAACAAACCCAAAACCCACAACAAACAAAAAACTCTTTGAGCTAATAAATTCAGTAAGGTTGTAGGATACAAGTTCAATATTCTAAAATCAATTGTATTTCTATACATTAGCACATCTGATTGTTAGGGAACAATCAGAAAATCAAATTAACAAAATGCAAAATAGATCAATAGATTTTAATTAACAAGATAAAAATGATTATTTACTTATTTATTTATTTTTTTGAGACGGAGTCTCGCTCCGTCACCCAGGCTGGAGTGCAGTGGTGTGATCTTGGCTCACTGCAATCTCCGCATCCTGGGTTCAGGCGATTCTCCCACCTCAGCCTCCAGAGTAGCTGAGATTACAGGCGCACATCACGACGCCCAGCTAATTTTTGTATTTTTGGTAGAGACGGGGTTTCACCATGTTGGCCAGGCTGGTCTCAAAACTCCTGACCTCAGGTGATCCGCCCACCTGGGGCTCCAAAAGTGCTGAGATTACAGGCGTGAGCCACTGCACCCAGCCAATAAAAATGATATTTAAAATTGGTTTCTAATTCCACATTGCAACTAACTTTTAATAAACTATTACCTGTCTGGTTTTAAAGTAATACTGAGCAGAAATATCTATCTGAAAAGGCTTTGAAAATACTTCACCCCTTTCCAAGTACACAGGTGTGTGAGGCTAGATTTTCTTTATGTCCTTCAATCAAAACAACATATGACAACAGATACAGCCCAGATCAAATTGTGTTTTTCTGATCCAGACATTAAAGAGATTGGCAAAAAAAACCAAAAAACAAAAAACCCACAATGCTACACTTTTTAATAAAATTGTTTTGAAAAATAATTTTTTCATAAGAATATCTTATTTATATTAATGTAATGGATTTATTATTGCCATTTTAAGTTATTTAATATTTTAATATTTAACATTTTATCATATTTAAGTTCTCATTTAAAAAATTTTGATAGACAAAATACTCATTAACTCTTCAGAATCTTCAGTAATTTTTAAGAATGTAAATGGCTCCTGAAACCAAAAATTGGAGAATGGTTACTTCAAACCTTATATAAACATGTATGTTTTTCTTTCCTATGTATAACATATTTAATAACTAAAACTTAAATGAAAAAATTAAAATCTTAAAAGAAAACCTAGGAGACTACATGTAAAATTTAGGGTTAGGGAAGACCTTAACCAGGACAGGAAACCCAGGAGCTATAAAATAAAAGCCAATATATTTAACTTTTTTTTTTTTGAGATGGAGTCTTGCTCTGCCCGGGCTGGAGTGCAGTGGCATGATGTTGGATCACTGCAACCTCCACCTCCCGGGTTCAAATGATTCTTGCGCCTCAGACTACCGAGTAGCTTGGATTACAGGTGTGCACCACCACGCCCAGCTGATTTTTGTATTTTTAGTAGAGACAGGGTTTCACCATGTTGGCCAGGGTGGTCTTGAACTCCTGGCCTCAGGTGATATGCCTGTTTTGGCCTCTCAAATTGCTGGGATTCAGGCTTGAGCCACCACATACCGCCTCAATCTTTAACTTAAAAAAATTTTTTTAAAAGATTTGTGGCAAAAGAGATCAGAAAAAATATATCTTTAAAACATTTGTAATGATGGTGAAAAGGGTTTGGAAAGAAGCACAACTGAAAAAAACAGAAAGGATATGAAATTGGAAATGTACAATGTAGCAAATCCAAATCCAGATTGGCAAAAACATTGAAAAAAAAAAAAAAGAGTAACAGCACCTATTGCTAGTGGAGATGGAGGGAAGAGGCTCCTTCATGTTCTCCTAGTGAAATCTGAATTATTAACAGCCTTTGAAAAAGAGCAATCTGGGAAAATCTATTATTAAAAAAATACTTTTTCATCCGGCAGCAAAAGCCCATATAAATAAAAGCCCTGGTAAATAAGGATATTTTTACAAAGATTTTACTACAGCATTGTTTGAAATAGCAAAAAATCTAGAAAATTATACATTCATAGCATTAAAAAGTATCAACTTGCTACACTGCCTAACTCAGACGGACTTTCAAGAAACATTAACAAGAGAAAAAGGCAACATGGTGTAGAAGTATGTGTATTTCTATCTCTATGTTATCTCATTTTGAAAAACAAATACTGACAAAAGTATATATGGATCTGTGTGTAGTACATACCTCCATGTACTCTGTGTGTGCATCTTTTAAGTATGAAAGCACGTGCACACACTAGATCACTAACATGGGTTTCTTGGGGGGGTTGATGTGAGTGCAGTGGAGAGGCAAAGGATAAAGCTTATGCTTGCGCTGTCTCCCCTAGAGGATGCCACCCCTGCTGGCCACACCCTTCCCTTCCTCAACTCATCTCACTTCCTCTTTACCCCACACCAGCCATCTCCCAGTATTCCTGGAGTACTTGGAATTTCTGTGGCACTTCCTGTGTCTATCACCTTTATGAATCTGTGATCACATATTTATTGTCTGTTACTTGCTATTTTGCATTCATGTATGTCTCACAAGAAGGTAATATAGGGCAGTGGTTAGGAGCATGGACCACTGAGTCAGACCACCTGGATTTGAATCCCAGCCCCATCAGTTACTTATTAGCTGTGTGAACTTGGCAAGTGACCTATTTTCTCTCTGTCTCTTCATCTGTGAAATGTGAATAAAAATAGCACCTACCACAGGGCTGCTAAGAAGAGGAGATGACTGAACACCCATAAGGCGCCTAGAACAGTGCCTGGCACCCGGCACTGCCAGCAGGCGGGAGCTGCTGTTGTCAGAATCACTGTGATCTTCCCTATCTAGGCTGGAAATTCTTGGAGGTATTTTAAACCACAGATACTCTTTTAGATTTCTTTTGCATCCCTTCCCTATTAGTTCCTACAATAGTGTTATTTCGAGGCCCTCAAATATTTGTTGAGTAAATATATGAGCAACTCTTAGATTTGAGCACTTTGTATAGAAGGAAATTGCTGAGCATACGATTGGCACTTACATGGCAACCAGCAAGTAAATGTCCACGGCTGACCTCACCTGGCACTTAAACCTATTTTGTCAAGAGGCGAGAATATTTGTCTTAAAATCAGTCTTCTAGAATAGCACAGGAAGGTCTTGCATTTCTACTTAAGGAAGCCATACAAGGAAACTGGCTGTGATATATAGTAAGGAAACCTGAGTCACTGGGGGTGAGAACAACGGAACCAGGCTCCTAAGCTTAGTGATTTACCAACAGCCCTTTTGTAACATATTACGTCTGTTTCATATAAAATAAATGCATCAGGTAACACATTTCTCTGAAGTGCTAAATGAGATGCATTTGAATCCTTAAATAACAGCTGTCATTGTCCATTCCCTGGGGTGTATTGTCCAAGCTGATCTAATGATGGTTTTGTTTGAGGTTTAAATGGGTCTGGGGCTTTGTGGGCCAAGAAAGTATAAGTGGTTTAGAAAACAATGAAAACACCCATCTTTTCGATGCCATCCTGTAGACTCTTCCTGCCTTGAATGTTCCAGCTCTCCCTCTCGGCTGGAGCTATTCCATCAGCATTTTAACATGCTCAGGTTTCTCTCATCTTAAAACAAACAAAAACGCCCCCTTCAGCCACTATTGCTCTTCTGTGCACAGCCAGACTGGGCGAGGAGCAGCATACACTTCTTAAGCCATTTTCTCACTTCCCACCTGGCCCTTAATCCATTCATTTCGCTTTTGCTCCATCAACCCACAAAAATGCACAGCAACTGACTTCCACGCCACTAAACCCCGTGTCCTATTCTCACTTCTCTCTCTTGAGGAGCCTCAGGGCCTCTCTGCATTTTTCACCCAAACTTCCTTATTCCTATTCCCCCCTTGCAGTTTATAATGTCAGCAAAGAGGGCGTACATGTCCACACCTTTCCGCTACATAGGCACATACATAATCCATAGCCCTGTGTGTTTATACATTTGCTTTTTCTGAAATTATTGGTCAAATTACTTTATGATTTCCTTTTTCTATTTGACACTATATCCTAGACAGTCTATAAATCAGAAGATGCATTTCTAGCTCTACCTTTATTTTTTTTTAAATTTTAGTGTATAAATGTATGTATATTCAGACATAACTTTGTTAGGTTAGCACATTAGATCAAGTCATTATAAATTACAGAGAAAAACGAGACTTTGCATCAGGGGTTCTCTTGAGAGTTTCCAGTGAAGCAGGGATAGCAGTGGTGGAAGTTGCGAGTGCAGATTTCAGCTCAATGTGATTTAGAGTGAGCATAATTTACCCTGGTCTCAGGCCCCATCCCACTAGAGCCCCCCCCCTTTTTTTGAGATGGGGTCTTGCTTTGTTGCCTAGGCTGGAGTGCACTGGCAGGATCTTAGCTCACTGCAGCCTCCGCCTCCCAGGTTCAGGTGATTCTCGTGCCTCAGCTTCCCTAGTAGCTGGGATTACAGGCGCACGCCACCATGAACCAGCTAATTTTTGTATTTTTAGTAGAGATGGGGTTTCACCATGTGGGCCAGGCTGGTCTCAAGTGATCCGCCCACCTTGGCCTCCCAAAGTGTTGAGATTGCAGGTGTGAGCCACCGTGCCTGGCCCCATTAGAACCATTTTATCTTTAGAGTCGCGAAGCAGCTAACTGAAAACAGTGGTTTCATTTTTCTGTGTTTTGGGTCTAAATATTAAATGAAAGAACATTTACACTGCTAAGCAAGATACGGTATGACTCCAACACCTTGCAAATAATTTTGCTGTCTCCTTCAGCGCTGTCACCTTGGGAAGTGATAACCACATTCCAACAACAGTGCTACTTCTCAAAGGATTCTTAGAAATTTTCTTTAGCCTAAGATCTGTCATTCTCTTTTTTCCCTCCAACTTTGAAAGACAGTTATAAACGTAATGCTAGCCTCCGGTGAAAGCTGAGTAAAATCCAGGCAAGATGGGCTGTGCCCGGACTGCCCCGGCTGGCACCGGTGATGCACAGTGAGGCTTACCTGGGAGAAGGAGCCCCCATCTGCTGCCCGGGGTTCATCACAGAGTCCCATTTGGCCCAAATGACAGATCTTTTCCTTATAATTTTCCAACTAAACCTCTTCTAGAAATCTTCTGAAAATTCTGGTTATCACAAGTATTTTCAAACATCAACCTCTTAAAAGAGTAGCAAAAGTCCAGAAAATTATAAGACTTCTGTATTTGTTCATTTACAGTAGACAACTGCTTTCAGAATGAAATTTCCAGAAATTGAGTTCTCATCATTAACTAGAACAGTTGAACAAAATGAATTTTCCCTTATAAGATAAAAACAGGATTTATAGCAAAAACAAAGCAAAACGAAAAACCAAAGCAAACCGAAAAACCCAAAGGGATGATACAAGAAGGGAAGAAAACAGATCTCGAGACGAACTTTTGGACACAATGAAAAAAAGCTGTTAAAAACAAATAATTAAATATTAATTTAAACTATCATTTAGAATGATATTGAAGGGCCAGGCACAAAGGTGGTGACTCATTATAATCAAGAGAAGGCTGCCCAAGTCCGGGAACTGCCTAGGGGCTGGCAAACAATGGCCCACGAGTCAGGTGCCTGCTTTCCTATGCTCACTAGCTAAGAATGATTTTTGTGTTTTTAAGTATTTGAAAAAATATTTAATGACATGCAAAAATTGTATGAAATTCAAATTTTTAGCGTCCATAAATAGTTTTACAGGAACACAGCCACGTTCAGCCACTTATGTACTGCTGACAGCCACCGTGTTACAATGGCAGAATTGAGTGGCTGGAACAGAGACTGTGTGGCCTGCAAGCCCTAAAATAGTTCCTATCTTTTCCTTTACACAAAGTGTCTGCCAACTCCTGTTCTAAACCCAATTTTACCACCATCAACTCTCTGTGTGAGCTCAAGCTGGTGTTTTTCCCTCTGCCTCCACCTTTGTAAACACAGGGGCCTGGAGAAGATGATAGGGGCCAGGACCCCTATCTGGAGGTCAAGCTCTGCACTGCTGGACAAGGCAGGAAGAGCCAGCAGGAGCACATACCCGCTGATGCCACCTGCAGCCTGTGAAGAAAACGGCAGCCACAGAGGCCGCCTGCTGAGGAAGCATCTCCCAGCAGATCTTAGCACATCCTCTCTGGCAGGGGCTCTTAAATACCTCTTTCCCAACTGATGCCATCAGTGATCAAAAACCTGGCTTTTACACATTTTACAAGCTGATAGGCCACGACTCCAAACAAAAAAACATCCTCTGACATCCACTTTTTCAGTGAATGCTCCCCCCAAAATAGATGAAAATGTTCCAGCATTCACTGCAGGAGTAACTGCTCCCTGCAAATGAAGGCAGGCAAATCAAGGATGACCAGAGGGGACAACAGGTCTTTTCTTCCTAGGTATCTGAAGGAAAACCATGTAAAATCTTGTCATCTGAAAATCCGACTACAGTCCCTGAGTCACCATTCTTTACATCATTTCAGAGACTCGCATACATTAACTTCTAAACCTTCATGCTCTGAAACACCAGGCAAGTAGATTTTTCACAGCTGAGGAAACACAAGTCAAAAGAATGCAAATAACAGAGAAAACTGGTCAGTTCCATTAGCTCTGAACTAAACCCAGCACCCCTCACGCCAGAGACTCTCGCCAGGCGCCTACACGCCCAGCACTCCCACCGGTGAGGAAGACAGGCCGAGGCTCGTGCCCCTTCAGAGCAAAAGCTCACACAGAAGAATGGTCATTGTTCAGCTTCCCATGAAACTCGAATGACATGCAATGCTGCGTCTCTGCTGTGAACCCAATGAGTGTGGGAGTCTTCAAACATGGCCACTGGGCTCTCCACATGAGACCCCAAGTGAGACCCGAACCACCACCCAGCTGAGCTTTAGCCAACCCTCAGAATTGTGAGAAACAGTGTAGCAGGAATGAAAAATCTCCATTTCTGGACTAACTTGTCAAGGCAGGAAAGAGAGAATAGTTTGGTATGGGTTTTCTATGTGGTGTCAAGAACCTCCAACTTACTTCATCATCTTCATCTTCATCATCATCAGATTCAAGAACACCATCTGGTAGCTCTTCTATAAAGAAAAAAAGAATCAATGAATAATGGATAAACAGTGGGAGCCTTGGTCCATAGAATCTGTCAGCCTCTGCAGAGACATAAACACCTTAATGAGAATGAGGTTACATCAAAGTCATCATGCTCCTAACCATCCTAATCACAACCATTTCAGTCACTGTCTGAGATCATCCTAAGCAATTTTAAATAGTAAATCTCTCCATTTTTACCAGAACATGATTATAGTAGCATGGGGGAAATTAAAAGCCAGCATATAATTTTAGGGGAATTTAGGGGAAAGAAAGTAAATATTTATTTCAAGGCATCATGCTAGATTCTTCCATACCCATTATTTCACTTAATCCTTACAAATATTTTGTTGACTATTATCCCCCATTTTACAGAGAGGCACAGAGAGGAAAGAGACTTCTTGGTCTCACTTCCAGTAAGTGGCAGACAGCTGAGATTCAAGCCGAGTCTATCTCTAAACTCCATGATTTTTCCACGGGCGGTATGGGTGGTGGTCATGGCAGGCAGGGTTCCTGAAGGCTCTGTGGTTCATTGCTAGGTCTTTTTAAGAATTTACAAAAGAGCAGTAAGTTGGTAGCACAAAGGAATTACAGAAACAAAGAGCCCCGGCTTCCTCCTCTGTAGAATGGGGGTTGTACCAGCCACTTCTCAGGGTTGTCGGGAGGACCTCACGATACACCATGAGGGAAGCGCCCGGCTTAGGGCCAGGTACGAAGCAGGCACTGCAGAGGTGTTGGTACTTTCTCCTCCACGAAGTCTTCCCTGATCCCCTTGCTCAGCAGCCATCTCTTCCTCCCCTGAACACACTCAGCGTTTTATCTAGAACTCCTGACAGTTCACGCCACTTCTGGAAGATTGCTGCTTACTAATGAATGAATGCTTACTGACTTGTCTCTCACCCACTGCACTGAACTGTGAGTCCCAGGGGACAGAGCAGCTGACTTACTCCTCCCTCTATCCCTACTACATCTTTCTTATTAGCACTTGTTTCTTGAACAAATGACATGAAGGTAAAGAAAGCCTGAAAGAAGGAAGGAAGTCAAATGGGAAGTAGGAGAAAAGAAGGACTGAAGCCATACTTGAGGAGAGCACCCAGCTTGTAAAGTGGCAGGCAGGGTGCACCCACATTTGATCAAACACCAAACCATTCCCAGGAGGGAAGATGTAGAAACCCATGTTCTCAACCCAACGCTCATTCTAAAGGGAAGGACTCCACTGACTTCACTGGACCGAGGCCAGTGGGACACCAAAGTGTCCTCCTGCTCACTGAGGCTTGCATGCCCCACGGGTCGCAGCATTGTCGTGAATGCCATTTAGTCTAGAAAGCTACTGTGCAGGCATGAAGATGTGACGCCACTCTGCTTTCTGGCTGAAGTTTAATGACTAACTTCCCTATCCACCAACAGCATACACCATTCCACCTTCAGGAAGTGCTGCTGTACTCATCAGTTATAAAACGCTCATTTTCGAATACAGAAATGCCTTTTTTAAGACTCTTGGCTATTTTGTAAGGCCACAGACAGCCCAGCCACGCTTCTCTTTCTCTGCCTCCTCCTGCCCAGCTCCCCTTCTCCTGACCCCATAACTTCAAGGCCTGCTGGCTTAGACTCATCCCACTACCCAGAATAATCCTGTCCTGAGAAGTGAAGTGCCTTGTAGACCTCAGCCCCTCTCTGGGATGACTGTCTCCCATCCTGTTCCCTGAGTTGGTCCACACTCCATGAGGTGCCCGCACTCCGATATCTAACGCACGTGGGGCTAGAATGGCCAGTATCATTCCTTTCCCGGGGGCTCTGCCTTGCTCCTGCCCAGTGACCTGGCTGGTGCCTCTGTTGTCTCTCTGGTGCTGGTTCCCCTCCCTGAGGGCTGACATTGTGGTCCAGGCCCAAGCCAGGGGACAAATCTCCCTGCTGTTGCTGTTGGCAGCTCACCCGGCGTTGTCAATGTCACCAGCTGGAATTTTCCTTTAGGCTTTGCCAGAACAGTCCTTCCCCACCTGTGGGGTTAGGTCACTAAAATATACTTGAATTTTAATACTTGAAGACCTTAAAACTTTACTGGATAAATTGTGCTAGAAGACTGTGATTGGACTTGGACGTGTGAAAACCCACAGAGATGTTTTCAAGTTTACTGAAATAGAACAAGGAAACCAATAATCTAAATAAAGATGGTGGCAATGCCATTTCACACATCTTAAGAACTGGTACACTAGCAACAATTTGTACTCTGCTATTAATTTCCACTTGAGGATGAAGACAGGATGGAGGCTGTCCTCCTGGGTTTCACTTTGATTTGATGCTGGTGATGGACGTCCCGAGGTACTTGTGTGTCTGGTCTTCCATCTGAATGTTCAATCACTGTAAAATTTCGTTTCAAAGTGGCGGGCTCCTGCCACTGTCCTATGGATACAGAATAACTTAGGTGCTTGAGATAGAAAGATAAATACTTTAGGCCCTCTTTATTTAAACAGTAACTTACTGAACTAAGTAGGTATTTCCCAAGCCTTCCAGAATGCCCAGGGTTAGAAAGTTTAGCTCTGCCCAACACAATTTCTTCCAGAGACATCCCTTACAAAAGTGTAAATTGTCCCCTTATCCCACTCTAGCAGGCTGGTCCAAGGGCCAGGCTTATAAAAGAGAAAAAGATGTTTCTTGGGCCAGAGAGTAAAGGGGGCCTGCATCCTGCTTCTTGGCTGCCAGGAAGGAGGGAAGACAAGGAGACAGATGTATCTCAGTGGACTAAAACACACAGGTGGCCTTGAAGAAGATTCTCAGCCTGAATGCAGAGAACTCCTGGCCTGGGAGGGCTGGGCACAGCTGATGACTAGGCGCGGATGTGCAACAATCCTCTGCCCCCACACCGTGGCCTACCCAGAGAAGGCAGGAGAGCAACCTCAGGCAGCACTGAGGTTCAGGTCTTATTTTTATTTTTTTCAATATGCCAGAATGAGGGTTGAGAGTCAGAAATGAAGTTACTGCAAAAAATAAAGTTCTAATTTTTGCCCACCTGAATCTGGGATGAATTATAGCTGTTCCATACAACCCAAAGAAGAGATATTCAAGGCAAATGGGCACCCAGCCTAAAAAGGACAAAGGTTTCAAAGCTCCCTGGCTGCTCTCCTCAGCTGCCTCCTTTTGATCGGGAGCCCCTTGGACACCCTCGTTTCTGTGACCCAGGCAGTGAGGCTCTGCCCTTGGCTGCACATGAGGCCCCCACTGGGAGCTTGAAATCCCCTCTCTGAGAGGTTCTGATTTAATTTGTGTGGGGTACAGTCTTAAAGATTTAAACATCTCCCCAGGTGACCGCCCTGTACAGCCAGACTGTGAACCCTGAGCTAGAAGAAAGGCCACCTGGGGGCTTCTGGCCTTGGCCAAGCAGCTCTCTTGAGACTCACTCTTCACTTTCTGCTCATGTGCAGAAGGGATTCACGCATGTGACTTGCAGGGATGTGGACTGCTGGGTGTCAGGGAAGGGCATGGAGAGAGACTCGGTGACAAACCTGGCCCCGGATTCCAGCAGTGCTTGGTACCTCTGGCAGGTGAATGATGTCAGGAGTCCACAGAAACAGCCGAAGAGCTTTCCCTACCACCTCTGCCCCATCCCAGGCTTCCTGGCCTTCCTCTCTCCTGCTTACTATGGGATGTGGGTTGTTATGGTAATGGAGGAGGCTGGATAGAAGGACCACATTGCCTCCTTCCACACTGCAGTTGGCAACATCAGTTTTTCTGCAGTGAATGAATAAAAGTGGGAAAATGATGAAGTTTCTTACAGTGGCATTTGCTTTCATTATCTGACCCCAGGACCCTTGGGAAGCCACCTTAATAGTGGGGCAGGATTTAGGAGGGGAAAGGGAGAGGCCACATAAAGAGAACTTACAAGGTTAGGGGAGGGTTTCTGTAATTGCTTTTAAGTTCTTTTTGTTGACTATATGCCTAGAGTACGATAAGAGATTGTTAATCTTTGGACAATCTGGCCTTGACTACCTGGCGGAACTTTTTTTTTTTTTTTGAGAAGGAGTTTCGCTCTGTCGCCCAGGCTGGAGTGCAATGGCGCAATCTCGGCTCACTACAACCTCCGCCTCCCAGGTTCAAGCGATTCTCCTGCCTCAGCCTCCTGAGTAGCTGGGACTACAGGCATGCGCCACCACGCCTGGCTAATTTTGCATTTTTAGTAGAGACGGGGTTTCACCATGTTGGTAAGGCTGGTCTCGAACTCCTGACCTCAAGTGATCTGCCTGCCTCGGCCTCTCAAAGTGCTGGGATTACAGGTGTGAGCCACCGCGCTCAGCCTACCTGGCTGAACTTTTGTCTATGGGTTCACTTGGGTCTCCCCACCTTCCTAAAGGCCTCTTTTTTTTTTTTTTTTTTGAGATGGAGTCTCGCTCTGTCACCTAGGTTGGAGTGCAGTGGTGCAATCTCGGCTCACTGCAACTTCTGCCTCCTGGGTTCAAGCGATTCTCCTGTCTCAGCCTCCTGAGTAGCTGGGACTACAGGCCAAGCCACCACACCTGGCTAATTTCTGTATTTTTAGTAGAGACAGGGTTTCACCATATTGGCCAGGCTGGTCTTGAACTCCTGACCTCGTGATCCACCCACCTCGGCCTCCCAAAGTGCCAGGATTATAAGCACGAGCCACCGTGCCCGGCTTCCTAAAGGCCTCTTGAATGAAACGCCATATGTCTTTCTGGCAAATGTGAATAATTCAAAAGATAGATCAAAGATTCTTGCATCAAACTGACCGGAATTTAGCTGCTTGATGATGAATTCTATCTGGCGGATCATTTCAGCATTGCCTTCTTTGATGAAGCAGCGTAGGATGTCTTCCATTCCCTAGAAGTATTGGCGAAAGTAATAGTTAACATTTCAGTGTCTGGGGGGAAACTACTTTTCAATGAGGTCATCTCATCTAATCCAAAAAATAATGTTCTGGGGAGAGGAAGAGGATACCTTGGGTGGGGGACGGAGAAGAGGAGGCAGATATGTTTAAGAGATAGATACAAAAATTCAACTCTCCCAGCAGGGCAGGGCCAAGGCAGTCATTGGTTGGTAACTATCTCTTTGGCAAGACAAACCTGGCCAGGTGTCCAACTGGTCCCACAAAGGCAGAAGGAAAAATCCTTGGCTTATACTAAACATTCATTTTATCCTTTTCATAATTCACAGTGAAATAATTTTCTTTTTATTGACTCTCTGGCTGAATTATAACACATTTAGCAAAAAAAAAAACTATTGTAAAATTTTACTGCATAATATTGCCTTAAGTTTTGGCAATATGTTGGTCTGGGAGCTACTTTTTTTTTTTCCTGTGTTTTCCCTAAATTTATAAACTGTCTTCTGGATTTTAGGGCCAAATATGATCATTGAGAAGTGAAACCATATGCTTAGAGAAGTAAATGAATAGAACCTCTCTTTAAACAGATTTCATTCCTTTTCTATTAAAAGAATTATAAAGTCACTACACTATACATTGTTTATTATAATACCCTGATGCCAGAATTTTCAATATTGGGTAAAAGAATTCCGGGGAAAAGTAGGGATAAGATACCGACTTAAGCACATTGTCTAATTCCCCTCCCTCCTCTTCCCTGGCAGGATTTGAATGAGTCCATACAGCTTGAGCTGATGAGGCCTCTAACCACTGTGAGGGGAAAGTGCTTCTAATAATGATCTCAAAACAGAGGAAGTGGAGTCCAGAAGTACTGCCAGAGAAACGGATCTAGTGGCATGTGAGCCCCTGATCAAACTGTGCCTGAACATTTTCCTGGACTTTTCAGTTACATGAGCCAACAAGTTCTCTTTTTATGTAGGCCAGTTTGGAATCAATAGCTCTAACTGAATTAAAGAAATGCCAAGTGCAGCTTTGAACATGCTGAGTTCTTATCATCCAAAACAGAGCACTACCTTCTAGAAAAGTTAAATCAGTATTGTAATTGCAATTAGCTCCCCCATGAATTTAATGTGTGACCTCACTCAAATCACTCAACTTCATCTAGCCTGTTTCTTCAACTATAAATATGAGGATAACAATTTGAGTTGACTTGAAATTTTTAAAAGACAAAGTATATAACTGGGTGTTGGTATGCAGATATACACATTCGTCAAGATGTACTAAACTCCCCCATGTAAGGCCTGTGCTTTTCACTGTTTGTAAATTACACCTGAAGAAACAGCCTCTAGTCCAATGGCTGGCACAGAGTGGATGCTTGATAAATGGTCAAGATTGTGCTTGCTGTGTCCAGTAGGGGTTCGTGGCTCAGGAGAGAGATCTGGTAGCTGAAGCAAAGGGAAGAAACAAGGTTCCCCAGTGACGGCAGTGAGAGAAGAGCAGAGGGTTAGGATAGAACCTTAGGGAACAGTAACACTGAGCTGGGAGGCAGAGATGGGTAAGCTCACAGAGGAGGAGGTGACAGTCTGGAAGGGAGGAAGGACTCTGGAAAGTTGTCCATGAGTTGAGGGAGCAGCAGCGCCCAGGCTCCTGTGGGACCAGGTGGACACCTGGCCAGGCTTGTCGTACCAGAGAGACAGTTACCAACCAATGACTGCCTTGGCCCTGCACTGCTGGGAGAGCTGAATTTTATATCTATCTCACAAATGTGTCTCTCCTCTCTTCTCCATCCCCCACTCAATGTAAGGGCCACAGGAAGGAGAAAGTTATCAAGCAAAAAGCAGTGTGATAAGCCCCTTTTAAAAATTTTTACTTATTTATTTATTTTTTGAGATGGAGTCTTGCTCTATCACTCAGGCTGGAGTGCAGTGGCACGATCTCTGATCACTGCAACCTCCAACTCCAAGACTTAAGTGACTCTCCTACCTTAGCCTCCCAAGTAGCTGGGACTACAGGCATGTGCCACCATGCCTGACTAATTTTTGTATTTTTTGTAGAGATGGGGTTTCACCATGTCACCCAGGCTGGTCTCGAACTCCTGGGCTCAAGTAGTCTTCCTACCTCAGCCTCCCAAAGTGGTGGGATTACAGGTGTGAGTTGTGTGCCCAGCCAAAATATCATGTATTTTTAAAAAATCACATACATTAGGTAATATCTGATCTAAATTATAGAAAGAAGTCATAGAACAACCACATCTTATCCTGAAAGTAATAACTTGTCATTTCAGATAATTTAGGTCAGGTAACAATGTCCAGGAAGACAGAAGGATAATAAAAGGTCCTAGTGAATAATCCAGATGCATAAAAATGGGAATACAAGCAGTGTGCAAAAAGTAAATAAGGAACTCCTGCTCCTTCCAGCTAGCTATCATTAAAGACTACCATAAAGATAATCATAGAGAAGCCTGTATTTGTATATATAGTGTTAAAGAAAACAATTTGTCATGTGCAGATGTCTGACTAGGTGAAAGTCCCAAGTCTGGAGTGATACTGCAGCACAGGTGCAGAGGGCTCTGGAGTCAAACCACGGTGCGTAGCCCCTCGCCGGCCGTGTGGCCCTGGGCAGAGGATTTCACCTTTCAGCCTTGATGTTGTCAGCAGCAAAATGGGCACAACCGCAGTCACTCCTTCAGGGGACCTTTGAGGGATTAAATGAGAGAAAGCATCTCTTCCAGAGCCTGACAACACGCACTGAACGCTACACAGAACAACTAACTTCGAACTCACTTCTACTTTTACTCAACAACTGAACTCTCTAGCGCATTCTATTGTTCCAGCTTCACAGTCTAATCCTCTATCACTAAAGGTCTTCAAGGGAAATTTTCCCCTGAGAAATTCAAATATCTATTTCAGGTAGATATAAATATTTTCCTCTAGTTATGAAAGTGACACAAGTTCTGTAATAGAAAACTTGCAAACAACATAAAAGAAAGAATAAAAATTACTCACAGGCCCCCCACCCAGAGATAATTGGGAACATTCTGAAGTATTTCCTTCCTTTTATGTGCATTGTTTTACGTAACTCAGAACATACTGATAATATGTTGCTTCTTATTTAACTTTATGATCATTTTCATGTTCAATAAAAATCTTATAAACTACATTTTCATAGCTATAATAATAATAATAGCAGCTAACATCTCTCAATGCTTACTGCACGCTAGGCACTCTTCTAAATATATTATGAGCTCCTTCAATGCTTTCAATCCTATGAGTTTGGTACTGCAATAATCCTCATCTTACAGATGGAAAAACGATCACACTGAGAGCTTCAGTTGTCACTAGCCAACTAGGAAGTGGCGGAACACGATTCGAAGCCAGCCTCAGGCTCAGGAGTACCCACTCTCAACTACTCTACCTTCCGGCCTCTGTTCTTAGTCACTCCCTCATGTTAGGTCTTGTCATTGTTTCCTGTCTTCCGCTATGATCAATAAAGCTGGAATGAACATTCTGATACATACATCTTTGCTCATGTCTTGTGTGGAGCTTCAGAAGTAGAATTATGGGGCCAAGAATATGAAAAATTTCTACACTAATTTTGAAAGGCCCATACTTAGGCCAGGCGTGGTGACTCATGTCTGTAATCTCATGATTACATGACATGATTACATGACATGATTACATGACATGAGATTACATGACATGTAATCATGAGATTGGGAGGCTGAGGCAGGAGAATCGCTTGAGCCTAGGAGTTCGAGACCAGCCTGGTGACATAGTGAGACCCCGTTGAAAGGAAGGAGAGCAAAGCAAAGCAAAGCAAAGCAAAGCCCGTACCTAGTGAGCATCACGGAATACAGTGACTAGGCTGACCACCTGTAATGGACAACTGTGACACCTGTGGCTGACAAATGCCTTATAGCCAGGTTCTCTACACTGTTAATTTCCCAAGGCAACAGACAGAATACTCACATTCCAAGCCTCCCTTGCAGCTAGGGTGCAGGCACACCACCTAGATTCTGCCAAGCAAATGACTTTGATTCAGAAGTGGGCAATGTGGAGGATCAGGTGCGTGGGGAATACACATCATTCTGTTGGGTGGGGAGCAGCAGCACCCAGCCCTCTGGAGAGAGCGGAGGCAGTTGCAGGCGTCATGGGCCTGTGCTGTGGGCCCCAGGGTCACTGGAGCAGAGCAGCCCCATGGTGTGCTTGGACATTCCTCTGGGCTGAGTGGCTTCTAAGCCCAGCTCCCTGGCCTTCCCAGATTCTGGGAGCCTTTATAACCTGCAGAGTCTCTGATCGGCTCCAGCCCTGGGCAGGATGTTTGTTGGGGTCCCCAGGGCAGAGGCCCATGGCTGACTATGACTCCAGCCCTAGTTGCAGGAGGCCTGGGGAGTGGGTATTAGGGCAGCTCCACTTATCTGATCTCTTCTCCAGCCCCAGGCCTTGGCAGGCTCTTAAAGTTCAAATGGGCCTCAGGGGATTCATTTATTTTGTTCTCCTTTTTCCCTTTAGGTATTCTTGTAAGACTTCTATAATAGCATTTGGTACTAATGTAATTTTTATGTATATTGTGTCATTTTCCATGAGCACACACATTCTTAGATACTGTGCTTTTATCTCTCATTATACAGTAAAATACATTTTTCCATACTGCTTCATACTGCTTTTCCTAATTATCATCTTCAATAGATATTAATATTTTGAGCAAAAGAATCATAATTTCATTAGCAATTCCTGTATTACTAGATATTTATGTTGCTTCCAGCTTTTCCCTCATAAAAATGTTGAAATGAGCATTGTCATGCATAGAGCTCTTCTTCTGTGCATCAACAACCAGAAGAAAATGAATGAGTCCAAAAGATAGATCCTTTAGTGATTTTTCATGTAACTGCCAAACTGCTTTCCAGAAGGACTGTGCTGACACACATACAAATACCAGCAGGCACCGGGCGCGGTGGCTCACGCCTGTAATCTCAGCACTTTGGGAGGCTGAGGTGGGTGGATCACCTGAGGTAGAAGTTTGAGACCAGCCTGGCCAACACGGTGAAACCCTGTCTCTACTAAAAATACAAACATTAGCCAGGCATGGTGGTGGGCACCTGTAATCCCAGCTACTCTGGAGGCTGAGGTAGGAGAATTGCTTGAACTCGGGAGGCAGAGGTTGCAGTAAGCCGAGATCCCACCACTGCACTCCAGCCTGGGCGACAGAGCGAGACTCTGTCTCAAAAAAATAAACAAATAAAAACCAAATACCAGCAGGGCTGAGGACATCAATTCTGCCTCCACTTCCCTAGCACCATGCATGATCAGATGTCAAGGTGGAGGAATTGTGGGAAACGTTTTCCTTGTTGTCTTATTTCCTTCACTATTCAGCATTTCTAGCCTCCCTTTCAGCTAGGGTGCAGGCATACAACCTAAACTCTGCCAAGCAAATGCACCCATGTGAGACCTACATGCAAAGAGAATATAATGGCTTTATCAATCTAAAAACTTCCTCAAGGATAAACGTGAAAGGAGGGAAATCTCAGGGTTTTAGAAAAACCTTATTGTGGGCATGATCATCCCTTAGAGGTCACTCTCACAAATAATTAAGTAGGCAACTGCCTAGGTGATGTGTTCTCAGGCTAAAAGGGGGTTCCTCCCTGGCTTATATCTTTAATCTCTGTTAAATGCCAGAGGGAAGCTTATTCTACTTACATCTTTTTTTTTTTTTTGAGACAGAGTCTCACCCTGTTGCACAGGGTGGAGTCCAGTGGCATGATCTCAGCTCACTACAACCTCCATCTCCCGGGTTCAAGCGATTCTCCTGCCTCAGCCTCCTGAGTAGCTGGGATTATCAGCGCCCACCACCACACCTGGCTAATTGTTGTATTTTTAGTAGAGACAGGGTTTCTCCATGTTGGCCAGGCTGGTCTCGAACTCCTGACCTCAGGTGATCCACCCACCTCAGCCTCCCAAAGTGCTAGGATTACAGGCATGAGCCACCGTGCCCCATCATCTACTTACATCTTTATGTAAGTAATCCACATTCCCTTTTCAAAGTCCAAAACTCACAGCCTATCTAGAAACCTATGTAGAAGCCATTAAGGAAAATATTAACAGATCTGGCTATCATTAAAGCTAATGTTTGACCAAGACCACTATAATTTTTTTTTTCTTTTTGAGACAGAGTCTTGCTCTGTTACCCAGGCTGGAGTGCAATGGCATGATCTTGGCTCACTGCAACCTCTGCCTCCTGGCTTCAAGTAATTTTCCTGCCTCAGCCTCCTGAGTAGCTGGAATTACAGGCACGTGCCACCACACGCGGCTAATTTTTGTATTTTTAGTAGAGACGGGGTTTCACCAAGTTGGCCAGGCTGGTCTCAAACTCCTGACCTCGTGATCTGCCCACATCGGCTTCCAAAAGTGCTGAGATTACAGGCGTGAGCCACCGCTTCTGGCTAACTACCATAATTTAAAAAGACAAACCAAAATTGAGAAAATATTTGTAATATTTTTCAAAAGAATAGCCCCTCACTTCTCTTGTGCTTTTTTCTTTGACCCACAGTTACTTAGGAGTGTGTGGCAGCCAGCCCCAAGGTGGCCCCAGTGATTCCACCTCCTGGTAGTCACATCCTTGGTTCCATCCCCTCCACACTGTACCAGGGTGGGTCTGTGTAACCAAGACAATAAATGCGATGGTATCTCATTTCTGAGAGTAGGTTTTTCTAAAAGACACTGGGGCTTCTGTCTTGCTTACTTTCTCTCTCAAATCATTCATTCTAGGGGAAGCCAACTGCCATGTCAAGAGAAGCCTTATGGAGAGGCCCAAGGGGGAAGAAAATGAGGTCCCCAGTCAATAGCCAGAAGAAAACTGAGGCCTCCTGCTGACAGCCAGGTGAGTGAGCTTGGAAGCAGAGGCTGAAGTCTCAACTATAAACTGAGCAACTCTTAGTTAGGACTACGCTGCTATCTGCTCTTGAATGTTTGTCCCACAGAAACAGTCATTGGTAGCTTAGTGATAGGGATATGTTCTGAGAAATGTGTTGTGAGATGATGTCATTATTGTATAAATATCATAGAATAAGTGACAAACCTAGATGGTGTAGCCTACTACACACCTAGGCTATATGGCATAGCTAATAAGATCCTAGGGTACAAACCTGTTCAGCACGTGACTGTGTTGAATACTGTAGGCAACTGTAACAAGGTGGCATTTGTGTATCTAAGCATCTCTAAACATAGGTAAGGTACCGTAAAAATAGGGTATTATAATCTTATTGGACCATTATCACATATGCAGTCTTTTGTTGACCAAAATGTCGTTACGTGGTACATGACTGTAATTTAAAAATTCAATGGCCAGGCTCAGCGGCTCATGCATGTAATCCCTGCATGGAGGCCAAGATGGGAGGATCACGTGAGCCTAGTAGTTTGAGACCAGCTTGGGCAACATGGTAAGACCCTGTCTCTTAAAAAAAATTAGCTAGGTGTGATGGCGCACACCTATAGTCCCAGCTACTGGATAAGCTGAGGCAGGAGGATGGCTTGAGCCTAGGAGATGGAGGCTGCAGTGTGCACTACGATCAGGCCACTGCACTCCAGCCTGGGCAAAAGAGCAAGACCCTGTCTCAAAAACTAAAACAAAAATTGGTTGGGCATGGTGGCTCACATCTGTAATCTCAGCACTTTGGGAGGCTGAGGCAGGTGGATCACTTGAGGTTAGGAGCTTGAGACCAGCCTGGCCAAGATGGTGGAACCCCATCTCTACTAAAAATACAAAAATCAGCTGGGTGTGGTGGTGCACACCTGTAGTTCCAGCTACTTGGGAGGCTGAGACAGGAGAATCGCCTGAACCCAGGAGGCAGAGGTTGCAGTGAGTCGAGATGGTGCCACTGTACTCCAGTCTGGGTGACAGAGCCAGACTCTGTCTCAAAAACAAAAACAAAAACTTGTTTAAGCCACTAAGCTTTGGGGTAAATTGTTATGCAGTAACAGATAACTAATACCAGTGTGCTGTTTATTTTCCAAACATTTAGGGGTTTCCTAGACACCTTACTGTTACGTTTGTATTTTTCACCATGTCTTCATTATTTATTCAATCATTTTTCCGCCCCATTTGCTCACATTCATCTCCTTCTGGAACTCCTATTGGGTATCTGTCAGACCTGATGTTGTCACATAGGTCTCAGAAGTTGTCCCTCTCTTCCGTCTTTTTTCTCCCTGCTCTGGGATCTCTAAGGGCAGTCCTGCTCTCACAACCTGCAACTGTGACTCTTCCTCACATGGCCCGTCCTCAGCTTCACTCCCCACCCCCTCCATCCCTTTGCCCTGGTGCCTTTCCTCCATGCTGCATCTCACACTTTGACTGAATGCTACCTCCATTCTTTCTCTTCAGCCTACATGTTTTTTCCTCTTCTTTGCCTTGGTTGACAACCCCTTTCTTTCACCTAAATGACCATAACACAGAATTTAAGCAAGTTTATTTTCCCCTGTTCTGTAGTGAAATTTAAAAGCAGTAGACAATTAAGGTCCACTGTTTAGTGTGATCACATAGAGTGGTTCTTAAATAAGTTTGGTCTCTGGTGTAATTGTTGATGTAATTTTAAATGATCAATGAGAAGATTTAGCAATTCTTTAAGTAAGCAAAACCAATTAGAAGAATGTTTTGTTGGTCTCAATGAGAATTTTGCCTGTGTTTTGAAGGTGGAAATATATTTAATTCTTTCACCACAGCATTTAATACACTGTTAATCTGGTTTCACATGGTAGAAAGAAAAAAGACAAAACTCTAGTTGTTTTCCTGATTAGATCTAGAAACATTTGTCCTTTCAAAATAATATACTAATCACCTGAGGTTTGTTTTTTACTTCACATACAAGCGTTAACGTACACATTAAACACTGAGTTTACTATTTACCAACCAAACCAAGTCCTAGACAGTTTTATAATCTTTTCCATTTGGTTGCCATCAGAATGTCTATAACTTTGCAAAAGTCAGCCTGCTGGGAACTTTCTAACACTTTAATTTTTCACCATTTAGGAGTTAGGGATCCCCTTGAGGATCTGATAAAAGCTACAGACTCTCTCCCCAGGAAATGGCAAATATACATTTTGCATACAATTTCAAGGAGTTTGGAACGGATCTGAGCCTTTCTATGGAGCCCAGTCAAGGAGGTCTTGCTCTAAAAGCTCTGAACTGCGGCGCTGAAGGAAGCTCACATGTGTCTCAGGCACGCTTTCTTACCATTGCTCTTGCTTCCTCACGAATGGATGGAACAGAAAGGATGCTGTACAGAGCTCCATTCACATATGGCTGTATCTTTAAGGGGAGGAAAAAAACCCAGTTATTTGCAAGTTTTCAAATACTGCACAACTCTATATCAAACACCACACCTCAGAACAATCTGGCAAATGGGGAGAGTGGGTGTTCCCGTCCTCGCAGCTCTCCTGTGCTCCAGGATGTATGTTTCCAAGTGACAGACATCTCCATCTGCATGCCCAGGTGACAGCTACCACTGAGTCTAAAACCAAATTCGTCACTCCCTCCCAAAGCTTACTCCTGCGCATTTCATTGCTTAAAGTTACCTTTAACTTCCTAATCACTCAGGCTAGAAACTCTGGAGTCATCGTTGATTTTGTTGTTGTTGTTGTTCAGTCTCCAATACTTAGTCTTCAAGCCTCTTCGATAGGAACCCCTCTTTTTCCATATCCACTGCTACTGTCCTTGTTCAGACATCATCGTCCATGAACCAGGCTACATCAAATCTCCAAACCAGTCTCTCTACCCTCAATATTCACCCTTTAATGTAACCATCGATCACTACCAACATTCTATAGCGTGGGCCAAATCATCCCTCTCTCCATCTCCGAAACCTTCCATAGAGCCCAGTTGGAAAGGTGGAACTCCTTGGTGTGGCACACAGGATCTTCAAGGGGTGGCCTCTATCTCATGACCTCTGCTTCTTCCTCCCTGCCACCACAAAGTGTCCATACTACCTAAGGGATGCCCCCCACCAGGCTGTTCCATGTCTCAGCCAGGTTCTGGCAGTTCACCTTGCCAGGAATGGTCTTCACACATACAATGAACCTTGAAAACTAAGCCCAGACATGTCTCCTGGGAAGTCTCTCCTGAACCCACCCCCGCCCCACTGCCCCCATACAGGGCACTCACTTCCGCTTCTTGTACATCCCTCCACTACAGCACTGGAGGCAGTATCCTTTTAAATTCACACTATGTCCCCTTTATTATGAGCTTTTTGAAGACAGGACCCATGTTTTACTTGCACACATGGGACATGGAGCATGGCAGGTGCTGATAAGCAAGTTCCCTTTTCAGCAGGCTGTACACGCTGTGCCCGCCACAGCAATGGAGGAGGGCTCGTTTCCCACCGCCCTCCTTCGGCACTGGACTTCATTAGCACTTTCAATGCTTGCCAAGCTGATGGGTAAAAAAAGGCATCCTACGGTTGTTTTTATTTTCAGTTCCCGATTGAACTAGCACAACTGAACATCTTTTCATGTTTCTGGGGCAGCACGATTCTGTGAACTGTCTAGTCATATCCTTTATCCTTCTTTTCGATTGGATTGCTTGACTTTTACTTACCAATTTATACCAGCTCTTCATCTATTAGGAATATTAAACTTTTGTCACATGTGATGCAACTTTTCCTTGGGGTTTCATTCATCTTTTGACTTTGATTATGGCATCTTTTTCCAATCAAAAAATGTAATGTTCATATAGTCAGTTATGTGCATCTTTTTCTTTATTTTGGTTTTGTCTTTCAAGATCATGACTACTACAGTGTAGCAAACATATTACTTGGCTCTAAAGTATATATGTATGTATGTATGTATATATGTATATATATATGTCATTTTTCAAGCTCATTTTCTTTTTCTTACTTTATTTATTTATTGTTTTGAGACAGAGTCTCGCTCTGTCACCCATGCTGGAGTGCAATGGCACAATCTCAGCTCACTACAACCTCCACCTCCCAGGTTCAAGTGATTCTCATGCCTCAGCCTCCTGAGTAGCTAGGATTACAGGCACAAGCCACCATGCCTGGCTAATTTTTGTATTTTCAGTAGAGATGGGGTTTCACCATGTTGGCCAGGCTGGTCTCGAACTCCTGACTTCAAGTGATCCTCCTGCCTCGGTCTCCCAAAATTGCTGGGATTACAGGCGTAAGCCACCGTGCCCAGCCCATCCAGCTCATTTTCAAAGCCAATGCATTGGTAACAGGTAATGATATGATGAATCCTTTGGTCTATTAAGTTTTCAGAGCAGACATGTTGGTTCCAGTACTTGAAACCAACCTTTATTATGAGATGGAAGAATATGTTTCCCACTGGTTTCACCTGCCTGAGTTGAATAAAGTGAGGAACAGAGTTCATTCAGGCCTGGAAGTAGTTCAGAGCTCACTAGCTTTAAAATATAAAATGAACGTCACAAAGACACCAAACATCCACTTGCTAAAGAAGTCACACCAATCAGTGGATAGGGCTGGTGTAAAATGTGAATGGAATGACCAGAATGGGAGCTGTCTGCTTGAAATGGGAACAGACGGGCCAGGCATGGTGGCTCAGGCTTGTAATCCCAGCATTTTGGGAGGCCGAGGTGGGTGAATCACAAGGTCAGGAGTTCAAGACCAGCCTGGCCAACATGGTGAAACACCGTCTCTACTAAAAATACAAAAAATTAGCCAGACGTGGTGGCGGGCACCTGTAATCCCAGCTACTTGGGAGGCTGAGGCAGGAGAATCGCTTGAACCCGGGAGGTGGAGGTTGCAGTGAGCCAAGATCACACCACTGCACTCCAGCCTGGATGATAGAGTGAGACTCTGTCTCAAAAAAAAAAAAAAAAAAAAAAGAAAAAAGAAAAAAAAGAAAAGAAAGAAAGAAATGGGAACAGACGTGTGGAAACCAAGTGGTACTCAATCGTATCCTGCTCAGATATACCCCTGGATCTCATCTGTCTAAAGTGGTTAGATTTTTGTTGAAGCTTTGCCATGGTTTCTGCAATGGCATTTGTAGAAGGCAAGTGAGAGAATAATCATATTTGATTATTTGTTTTTGTTAATTTGTTTACCCATACATACCTCTACTTTATTTAAAAAGTGCTTGGGGCCCATAGGTTAAAAACTTAGAAAATAACACCAGGTGTTGGGGTGACACTGGTGAGAGCAAACGCTAGTATAGCCATTCTGGAGGACAATTTGGCAGGACTCAGTGACCTGAAACTGATGTATGCTGGCAGCCAGTAGTGATGAGTGTCTACACATCCTTGGAAGCTCTGGCACAGGCTCCCATGGGGCAGGTGCAGCCATGCCCACTGAGGACTGCTGTGGCAACAGAGAGTGGATGGCACTCAAAGTGTACAGGCTGGATAAGTAAAATGTCAGGGGCACAAACAAGGGGCTATTTTGCAGTAGTGACACTTAATGAACTAGACATATGTAAAGCAACATAGAAAGGTCCTAAAAACACAAGGGAAAAGCCATAAACAGAATGAGACTTAAAGGGCAATCTATTTCTGTAAATTCAATACACACATACACAGTATCATATCTCTTTTAAGGCTCCATCCACATCCACAGAGATACGTTAAACATACCAAGGGAATGGCATGTGGGGGAGGAATGTTGGGGGCTAGATGATGAGAAAAAGCAATGCTGGAGGGGCCCGGCACAGGCCAGTGGGCCAAGCAGACAGGGACGGAAAGAACATCCTGCTTCTGACTTCCAAAATTCTAAAAATTATAAAAGATTCCCAGTTGCTTATGAAAATCCCAGAAGGACAGAGAACATGTACAGTTTTCAAATACAGCAACCATCCTGGGCCAGCTGTGTGCCTGTGGGGTCACAGGCATTGGGTCCCCAGTGTAGCCTCCCCGAGCCCAGGGCCAGCAGTGCTGAATGAGTACCTCATGGTTTTCATGGCCAAGAAGATCCGAAAGGACTTTGAGCACGAGGCCTGCCACCTTGGCACACATGTTCTTCCCTATGGGAAACAAATCAAAGCTAAACATGACATGTCTAAACCCAGAAGCACAATTTTAGGTCAGGTAGACTTGGAGACAAATCTTGGCTCCTCTGCTCATGAGCTGTATGACCTCGGGTGAGTCATGTAACCAATCTGGGCCTCAGTTTCCTCTTCTTTACTACAGGGATTACTATTCATACCTACCTCAAAAGGTGATGCAAAATTAAGTAGACTAATGTATGTAAAGGACTCAGTGTAGCATAGAACTTCAGTGCTCAGTAAACCATCCCAAGTGGTGGCTATTACTCCGGTCAGAGCACAGATCGAGTCATTACAGTGAAAGCACGATACATTATAGAGCAACGTTCTCCCTCCCACGCACGGACACCACCATCAGGAAGACCATATAGGCATTTTAGTAGTTATAAACATCATCATAAAAATCACTGCAAATATGGTGATGATGATGAAGAAAAGCTAATTCTAATCTGATAAACATATTAGAAGTTAGGACTTTTGGCTGGGTGCGGTGGTTTACGCCTGTAATCCCAGCACTTTGGGAGGGCGAAGTGGGTGGATCACTTGAAGTTAGGAGTTCAAGATCAGCCTTGCCAACATGGTAAAACCCCCTCCCTACTAAAAATACAAAAATTCGCCAGGTGTGGTGGCGGGCACCTGTAATCCCAGCTACTCGGGAGGCTGAGGCAGGAGAATCACTTGAACCCGGGAGGCAGAGGTTGCACCACTGAGCCAAGATCATGCCACTGCCTCTAGCCTGGGCAATGGAGCGTGACTTCATCTCAAAAAAAAAAAAAAAAAAGGCTAGGACTTTTTGCACATGCTATTTTTTTAAATGACTGAAATAACAGCCATTTACTCAGTCAACAACACACAGTTACATGGTTCAGTCTACAAAGTATATAGAGGGGAAGATGCTCCAACAAGTCCTCCTGAGCCAGCTATTTACCCAGGGAGCCTTTCTCTCCTAACACTGGATGCTCAGGCTGAGGAAAGCCACAGCCTGGAGGTGGCACCTCTTCCAAAGAAGCTTCTTTCATCCCAGGTAACAATTTAAATGAGATAGTACCTGTACCTGGAAAAGCTAAAATCACTACCTTCAGCGATCAAGTATATAAATGACTTGTGCCCACAGGAGAACCTCCACCTCCAGGGCTGGGGCAGGGAAAAGAGTGTGATTCAGGGCAGGAAGTGTGGTTTAGTGTCACTGCTACTGCGGCCAGCTTAATCCTATAGTATCTTGGGAACACACTTCTTTGTCTTCAGAAAAGGGGATCATATTCTTAATTTCCTACCTTTGAATAATGCAATAAAGAAAAAGGTAAATGAACTTAGTCTCCTCTTAATGAAGGCACTACATATATACAAGACATTTTTTCCAGGGCAAGAATGGATTTTGCCTTCAGGGATTCAACAGCTTGATACCTAGTTGGAAATGCTTTCTACTCCTTTTTCTGTTTTTAGTTTTCTATGAGACTAAAAGCAAACCGTATCAGGCTCACTAGAAACCCAGCTTCAAGGGTCAAGATCTCTTCCCCTTCTTGCACTAGAATGAGGGTTGGGGCTGAGACCTGTGCTGCGGAGGCAGAGGTTCATGAGCAAAGCCACCGAGTACTCCAGCGTGTAGTCAGACAGGCAGTCAGGGTCCTTCAGAACATCAACCAGCCAGAAGATGAGGCCGTCTTGAATCATCGCTGTCTGCAGCGGGCGCCTGGGAAGAAAGAGCCTACGGTAAATACAAACTGCCAAGAAACTTTTCATATAAGAGGAAACAGTAGGCTGGGAGCAGTGGCTCATGCCTGTAATCCCAGCACTTTGGGAGGCCAAGGCGGACGGATCACCTGAGGTCAGGAGTTGGAGACAAGCCTGGCCAACATGGTGAAACCCCGTCTCTACTAAAAATACAAAAATTAGCCAGGCGTGGTGACGGCGCCTGTAATCCCAGCTACTTGGGAGGCTGAGGCACAAGAATTGCTTGAACCCGGGAGGCAGAGGTTGCAGTGAGCCGAGATCGTACCACTGCACTCCAGCCTGGGCGATGGAGCAAGACTCTGTCTCAAAAAAAAAAAAAAAAAAAAAAAAAGAAGAAACAGTAATGTGAATGCATATCAGAAAAGACAAACTTACAGAAGACATAGACTCTGAGGAATATTTTTGTTAAACCCATACAATTGAAATAACAAAAATTCTTTACATATCAGGGATATTTATTAAGGGTTTAAATAAAGATAAGGTGGTAAGGAGGCCTCCTACTTTGAAAGTTTCCTTTTCAATATTTAAAATTAGCAGAGCATTGCTTCAAATATCTAATAAATATTTATTTGTAGCTTTTGGTTTACTTAACCCAGGAAACGGGACCATAGAAATACTTCTTTGACAAACAGGTTTTTTGTTTTTTTTTTCCTGAGACGGAGTTTTGCTCTTATTGCCCAGGCTGGAGTGCAACGGCACAATCTCGGCTCGCCGCAACCTCCGCCTCCTGGGTTCAAATGATTCTCTTGCCTCAGCCTCCCAAGTAGCTGGGATTACAGGCATGCACCACCACACCCAGCTAATTTTGTATTTTTAGTAGAGCCAGGGTTTCTTCATGTTGGCTAGGCTGGTCTCGAACTCCCAACCTCAGCTGATCTGCCTGCCTCAACCTTCCAAAGTGCTGGGATTACAGGCGTGAGCCACCGTGCCCAGCTGACAAATAGATTTTTACCTAAACTCTCTATAATCCAGCTCTAGGCACTCTGAGCTGTATAAAAATAAAGAAAACAAGGAGGAGCAAAAGCCTAGCTTAACATCACTTTGATTCACATTTCTATAGAGTAAGGGTAGTTTAATGACCTGGTTAATGCAAATTATAAGGAATGATTTTCCACCCAAAGTCCAGGTGTAGAATCTTACAAAATCCAATACCCCATCAAAATGTGTGATGGTGAATGTCATCAGGTTAGCTTTAAGAATTGCTGAGACTAAGTGTGGTATCATTATGAGATGCCATCTGGATTAGTAGAAAACTGACATGCCACAGAGAAGCCAGCTCTGCACATCTCTGGATGAGCAGGTTATGGTGAAACCACCACTCAGGACAGAACAGCAGAACCAGTTATCTGTTCATTCTGTTCTTAAACACTACACTGACCCAATCAGGGTGGCTTATTAGAATACAGTGAAGACTGCGCTCTCTTGGTAACTAGCTACCTTCTTCATTTATTGCAGAGACTCTGGAAAACTGCAAAAAGGTTAAGCACATTTACAGAACAAAAAAGCTTAAATTAACACTTGGAGGAAAAGATAAACAGGCAGTAAACATTCGCATTACCAGGAGGAATTATTTTTTTCACCATATCTTATATCTGTTACTTAACTATAGTTATTGAATTTCTAAAAACTTCCCCAAAGCGATCAACATTGAGCAAAGTTCTCTCTATAAACAAACAGAAATGAAGTGTTTGTATGCTCTGAGGAAGTAATGACTCTGCAGCACTTACAGTTCTTTTCGATTCATATAGTTAGAACAAAGAATTTTCATTGGCAGGGAGTTGGCAAATGGTAGATACAAATACCTATCCCTTCCCCCACTAAAAACACACATGCTTAGACCATTTCACTTTGTAGGCTTCTGGTTATTTGTGAGTCAGTCAAATGTAAACCACATTTGATGGGAAGAAAGTGTGTTCAGAAGAGGACCGACAGAAAAAAGTTGAAGACTCCAGGGACTAGAGTTCTCAAGAAAGTCAAAGAGAACTTGAGGTGATCATGAGAGAATAAAAACTCTGAAAAAATTACCATATGTCCCAACAGTTCCTCTCCTAGATGCTGATCCACGAGAAAAGGAAACATATGTCCACACGAAGACTTGTGCTGAAGCGTTCACGGCAGCATTATGCATATTGGCCAAAAATGCAAACAACTCAAATGCCAATCAACTGAAGGACAAACAAAATGTGGTGTAGGCCGGGCGCGGTGGCTCACACCTGTAATCCCAGCACTTTGGGAGGCCGAGGCGGGTGGATCACAAGGTTAGGAGTTCGAGACCAGACTCACCAGGATGGTGAAACCCCATCTCTACTAAAAATACAAAAATTAGCCGGGTGTGGTGGTGTGCGCCTGTAATCCCAGCTACCCAGGAGTTTGAGGCAGGAGAATTGGTTGAACCCGGGAGGCAGAGGTTGCAGTGAGCCAAGATTGCGCTACTGCACTCCAGTCTGGGTGACAGAGTGAGACTCCATCTCAAAAACAAACAAACAATATGATGTAGCCATAATGGAGTACATATTCAGCCACAAAAGGAATGAGGCCCTGACACATGCTGCTACATGGACAAACCTTGCAAACGCGATGCTAAGTGAGAGAAGCCAGTCACAAAAGAGTGCACACTACATGATTCCATTTATATGAAACGTCCAGTACAAGTCAATCGACAGAAAGCAGATTTGTGGCTACCGGGGACTGGGGGTAGGAATGAGGAGTGACTGTAAATGGGTATGAGGTTTCTTTTTGTGGTGATGGAAATGTCCTAAACCTGGATTGTGGTGATGACTGCACAACTCTGTAAATACACTAAACATCCTTCAATTGTATGCTTAATATGGGGGAATATTATGGTGTGTAAATACATCTCAACAAAGCTGTAAACTGAAAAGGAATCTACGGGGCCGGGTGCGGTGACTCACACCTGTAATTCCAGCACTTTGGGGGGCTGAGGTGGGCGGATCACCTGAGGTCAGGAGTTCGAGACCAGACTGGCCAACATGGTAAAATCCTGTCTCTACTAAAAATACAGAAATTAGCCTGGCCCCATTGGTTCCAAGTCATGATGGTCTAGGCTGATCCCATGGGGTGGGCTGCTGGGATCATGGACAAGGTCAGGAGGCCCTAACCCTGACTTCCACAGAACTGCCCTTGACACTCTGCTGGGATGTGCATTCATGTGTGCAGCTCCCACAGGGGACTGGAAGTAACTTGAGGGATGAGGCTCTATCAGGTCTGATTCATGTGTCTGTCTCTAAGCCCTGCACATGCCCTGAGACACAATCCTGCATGGCTGGCACTCGATAATGTCCATTAGGAAAATCCAATGATGCTTTGAAAATGTCTTCCTCCATCCCCAGCAGCCTTGCGCAGGAGAGTTTAGTGGATTACAGATAAGCTTTCTAGCTCTGTCTTAGAAAGTCATCCAACCTCTCCAAAGTGTAGTGGAAAAATACCATCTGCCTCCTGGGTTGCCATGGGAATTTTAACTCAATCTGATCTCACAGGAGACACCGTGACCTATTGCACAGTCGTTACCTGAGACTGAACTTCTGCAGGGCCCCAAGAACATTCTCCCTGGTGATAATATCCTTGTCCTCCTCCTTCAGCCTTCCCTCCAGCATCTGCAGCACCTTTGTGTTCTGGGCAAGGTAGAGGCGACCTGATAATACACCAGAGATGAAACAGGTCAAAGACAGAAATAATTTATCTGGTATGCTACAAAACCACTTCCCACGAAAACTTACTTTGCATATAACACAGTAGAGTTTGGGTAATTTTATGTTCTAAAAAACTTACTGGGCAGGGCGCGGTGGCTCACACCTGTAATCCTAGCAGTTTGGGAAGCCAAGGCAGGCAGATCACCTGAGGCCAGGAGTTTGAGACCAGCCTGGCCAACATGGTGAAACCCCGTCTCTATTAAAAATACAAAAATTAGCTGGGTGTGGCGGCAGATGCCTGTAATCCCAGCTACTCGGGAGGCTGAGGCAGGAGAATTGCTAGACCCCAGGAGGCAGGTTGCAGTGAGCCTGAGATCGTGCCACCGCACTCCAGCCTGAATGACGGAGCGAGATTCCATCTCAAAACAAACAAACAAACAAACAAACACTTACTGGTTGTGCAAGGTGGCTCACGCCTGTAATCCTAGCACTTTGGGAGGCTGAGGCAGGTGGATTGTTTGAGCCGAGGCGTTGGAGACCAGCCTGGGCAACAGGGCGTAACCTCATCTCTATAAAAACTAAGGAACATTAGCCAGGTATGATGATGCACACCTGTTGATCCCGCTAATTGGGGGGCTGAGGCGCAAGGAGTATTCCTTGAGCCCAGGTGGTTGAGGCTACAGTGAGCCGAGATCATGCCACTGTACTCCAGTCTGGTTGACAAAGTGAGACTCTCTCAAAAAAAAAAAAAAAAAAAAAAAAAAAAAAACCACACACACACACAAAACCCCCACAAAACTTATTAAAACTTATTAAAAGATATTTCTTCTAAACATTGGTTTTATTCAATGAAATATCTGGTGACTAGAAAAACCACTCTTCTTGTGAGCTAAACATAATTCATTGCTGTGTTCTTGTGGGGAGCATTGTCCTTTTTTTTCCATGAAATCCTGAACCCAACAGTCAGATCTACAAACAGAAATGAGGGGTAATGTGTGTGTTATGAGCCCTTAAGTCTTCACAACAGAGGCAGCCAAGGAATGCTTCCATACACACTCTCTGTACAAGGCCTGGAGAAGAAGCAGGAAGCCACACCTGGGACCCTGTAATAAGCCCAGAATGGTCCCTAGCCTGTTGTGGACTTCTGAATGGATATGGAAGATGTTAATTTCAGACATAAGTTTCAACAGTATTATTATATGAATGGTCCTCAGTAACACATCCTGGCTTATCATAAATGTCTGCCAAATGGATGGAAGAACGAATGAACAAATGAACAAAGTTTTGGAGTATCATATATTCATAATTTGAAAACTCCCTTTATTCACATTATAAAGAGCTCAAATAAATAAGAACTTACGGAAGATAATGGCACTTTGCAAAATCATTTTAAATTCAGTTATGGGGGCATGTTATTTTCAGAGTTTTCAAATCCTTTGATTTAAGAGGTCATAGTCTTCTGAAGGAAATGGTGCAGTGTTTATTGGAGTCTGCTTTGTTTCGCTAAGCTTATTTTGCCGTAATTGTTTCACTTATTTTGCCTTAAGTAGAAAATTATAGAAGATGCATTCATTACCTGTGATATACTTGAAAGCAATATAAAATGTTACTATGTTACAAAACCAGAAAGCTTTATAAAATAAAATCGGGAGGTTTACAAAATAAACCCCTAAACTGTCCAAATGTGCTCTGATATAAACTAAAGCAATATGACAACAATTAATTTTCACAAAAGACCTTAGATGAATTAAACAGTAACAAACTGAGGAAGCGTCATCTCTAAGAAACTTGGGAGGAACGCTCATTTTCAAAGGAAAAAGCACATCAATATGACCTAGCTCTTCTCTTTGAAGCAAAGCTGATGTCTCACCTTCTGCCAGTGACGCAAAAGCATTGATGAGCCTGGCCATGTACTGCCGCACCACGTCGCTCTTGGAGTGCAGCAGCTGAAGCACACTCCTCTGGGGGAAAAAGTCGAGGAAAAACAACAAGGTTAAGAACAGGGAGAGATAAACACATGTCTCCTCTAAGGGTCTGGTAGTTCTCTTCCTCTGCCAGAATTTATTAGAGGTGAAATAAACAGACTAAAGCCAAACATTTCATCTGGAAGCCTTGATTTCCAACTGAAATTTGATGAGACTTGGCAAAAATAAGTTAGTCAGACTTCCAAATTAAATGAATTAATTACACGAAGCCCTCAGAACAGTGACTGGTGCGAAGGAAGCAGTCCTGTTTGCTGTTACCGTTGCTGCTGCTTTCCAGGTTAGAATGGCAGATCCAAGACACATGACTAATTTGGCTCCCTCTAAGCCACAGTAAAACTACAATAAATGGACTGTTAAAAAAGATAATTCCCAAGGACAGAGAGAACAGCACGAAAAACGATAACGCCACAATTCTGGAAGTGGGAATGCAGCATGGCAAGAGGCTTAGCAGGCCCAAGAAGGCCAAATCTCAAGGCAGCAACGGGCACTGTGGAATTACCCAATTTCCATTACTCACTCCTCAAAGCACTTAAGAGCTGAAGAAAAATAAAGACGAATGAATTAAAGTTGTTTAAGAAGCACTTGGATCCCACTCATGTGACTCCTGCACACCTCTCAGCACAGGGCTGGGGAGAGGGTGTTCCCTTGTGAGGGAGACACAAAGGGTCTGTGGATCTGGGACACCAGGCAGAGGAGAGCAAGGGTTGCCGGGGTTCTAGAACAAAATGGAGAGGGGCGTTAGTGTCTAAATGCAGAATGAATGTGGAACAGAGGGCCACCCCAAAACTTGGCTCCCAGGACCCTGGCAACCAGACCTTTGCCCTCTAGGCCTGAGATTAGAAGACTATTCTCACAGTGAAATGACCAGCCCATGGGGAAAGAATTAGAGACCGTGAAATCAGAGGTTCCCAGCAAACGGCCCACCCAGATCCCCCTGGGTGGAACTATCCATCGACAGGCCCCACCATCACACTCAATGGCTTTGTGGTCCCCTTCACTGCAAATCTCTCATTAGGAGATCACCAAGGACTAGCAGACATCTGAGAAAAGTTTCTACCAGGAGGCCAAAACAAATAGGGGGGGGGGGAGGGCGGGGGCGGGGCTTGGAGTAAATGAGACTGTGCAGGGAGAAGAAAACTAAAAATTAAATAAAAATTCATCAATAATATCCTCAAAGATATAAGAAACTGTATTATATCCATGAAACAAGAGAATGCTATCAAAAAGGAAATAAAAGTTTCAACAGAAGGGTCAGAAAATAAAGATGAAGACATCTGCTAGGGAGGCTGGGCAGGGTGGCTCATGGCTATAATCCCAGGACTTTGGGAGGCCAAGGTGGGCAGAGACGTCAGGGGTTTGAGACCAGCCTGGCCAACATGGTGAAACCCCGTCTCTACAAAAATACAAAAATTAGCCAGGCGTGGTGGCACACACCTGTAATCCCAGCTACTCGGGAGGCTGAGGCAGGAGGATTGCTTGAACCCAGGAGGCAGAGGCTGCAGTGAGCTGAGATCATGCCAGGGCAGCAGAGTGAGACTGTCTCAAAAAAAAAAAAAAAAAAAAGAAGAAGAAAAGAAATCTCCTAAAGAGTGGGTGGAACAAAAAGTAGAAAAGATGAGAGAAAACTATAATAGAAAACCAGTTCAGGAGGTTCAACATTCAGAGAGAGAACACAGAAAACAGAGGGAAGAAACCATCAACAAAATAACTCAAGACCAGAATGAAAGTTGTCAGATTGAAAGGGCCCACAAAGTGCTCAATAAAAGGGATTAAAATATACCTCATAAAGGACGTCAATGGGAAATTGGGAAGATTCAATATGCTTCTAGGGAGAGAAACACAGGTCACATACAAAAGATAAAGAATTGGAATGGCTTTGGATTTCTTTTTTTAAATTTTTTGAGTCAAGCTCTCACTTTGTTGCCCAGGATGAAGTGCAGTGGTGTGATCACAGCTCACAGCCTCAACCTCTTGGGCTCAAGCAATCCTCTCGCCTCAGCCTTCTGAGTTAGCTGGGACTACAGGTGCACGCCAACATGCCTGGTTAATTTAAAAGAATTTTTTTTTTTCTTAGAGAATGGGGTCTATGTTGCTCAGGCTGCTCAAAAACTCCTGGGCTCAAGCGATCCTCCTGCCTTGGCCTCCCAAAGTGCTAGAATTATGGGCATGAGCCACTGTGCCCAGCTGGCTTTGGATTTCTGTACAGCAAAACTGGAACCTAAAAGACAATGGAGCAATGTCTTCAAAATTCTGAAGGAAAATTATTTACAATCCAGGATTCTACATGAAGAATGAAGACATTTCTTGACCCTACATGATCTCAAAAAAATTTACTTCCTGTGTACTTTTTCTCTAGACGCTATTAACTAAAGGATGTGTTCCACCAACCGAGAGAACAAGTCAAGAAATAAGATAATATGGGGCACTGGAAACAGAGATCCAATTCAGGAGAGAGGTGAAAGGAATCAACAAAAGTTTGGTGAAGAGACTCCTGGACAGCAGCTATGCACCAGAATGTTTTCCAGACTAAACCCAGCTGATTCGAGAGGGCAACATGTCAAAGGCTGTCGTCCCCAAGATGCCTATTACCATTACACCCATTTAGGTTGAATTTTTGCTGAAGTATAGCATCTACACAGGGCATTGCACAGATCACATGTACAGCCTGATGAGTGTTCACAAAGTGAACACGTGGCTAACTAGTAACCAGATAAAGAAACAGAACATGACCATAGTCCCAGATGCCCTTCCAGAACCCCATTCCAAACCAAGGGTGACCTCTCTCCTGGCTTCTAACATCATAGATTCATGTTGCTTGGCTCCCCCTTAAATTTTTTAATAAATGAAACCATATATTATATATTCTCTTATGTTTGACTTTTTCATTCAACAATATGTCTGTGATATTCACCCAGGGTCTCTGCTGTGTTCCTTCTCATTGCTCAAGGTATCCCATTTTACAAACACATCACAGGTATTCATTCTACTGCTGATGGACATTTGGGTTGCAGCCAGTGTTTTGGTTCTAGAACTGCAGCTATGAATATTCTTGCATGTTTTTTAGTGAACATATGGGCACGTTTTGGTTGGGGCTTATCTAGGAGTGGTTTTGCTAGGACATAAGGTATTCAGTTTTAGTAAACGCTGCCCGTGTTCCAAAGTAGTGCACGAGGTCCCAATTTTTAAACAGAGAACAAAATGACTGCTGAAACGAGCCCAGACTCTTATCTGCATTTGGATAACCCTAAACAGTGCTAGTGAAGTTCTAGCTCCCCCTTCCATGCCCTGCTGTGTGGATTAGCTGTGAATAGTTTTTTTTACCCCCACAGAAGTGTTCTCAAGTGATCAAGAACTAGAAGTAGATCAAGTGAGCTTAAAGCCAAAATACAGAGCAGCTCACCATTGCCCTTGGGCATAAATATTGCCGCCGGGCCGGGTGCAGTGGTTCACACCTGTAATCCCAGCACTTTGGGAGGCTGATGCAGGAGGATTACCTGAGGTCAGGAGTTTGAGACCAGCCTGGCCAACATGGTGAAACCCCATCTCTAATAAAAATAGAAAAATTAGCTGGGCATGGTGACGTGCACCTGTAGTCCCAGCTACTCAGGAGGCTGAGGTGGGAGAACTGCTTGAACCCAGGAGACGGAGGTTGCAGTGAGCCGAGATTGCGCCACTGCACTCCAGCCTGGGCGACAGAGCGAGACTGTCTCAAAAAATAAAAAAAAATAAATAAATATTGCTGTTGGACAACTGGTACCTGGCCCACCTTTCAATTCTGCCAGATGCTCTATGTTTCCCAGGACTCTCTCCCACCTTTGATTACCAATGTCCCCAGAGGGGATCAATAAGTGCTCAGGGAGGCTATGTCTAACTGTCATCCCAAACTTTGGTTTATGCCATCTTCTCCTAGCTAACTTCATCTAACATGGGCACAGTCCTGTTTCCTTGCAGAGCAAGGCTGATGCTTGCTACTCAGCACAAAAGCAAACACTGTATTATGCAGGATATACATAGATGGGAAAACTATAAAGAAAAGCAAGGAGCAGATAACACAACAGTCAGGATGTGCATGCACACTTCACAGCAGCACTATCCACAGTAGCTTCTACTGACGGAGGAAGAGATAGATACGCAAAATATGGTCCACCCATATGATGAAATGTTAGCCTTAAAAAGGAAAGAAATTCTGACATATGCTACGTGGATGAACCTGAGGACATTAGCTAAGTGAAATAAGCCAGTCACAAAAAGAAAAATACTGTACAATTCTACTTATATGAGGTATTTGGAGTAGTCACAATCATAGAGACAGATAGTAGAATGGGAATTTGCCAGGGGCCTGGAGTAGGGGGAAATGGAGAATTATTGCTTAATGGGTACAGAGTTTCAGTTTTACTAGATGAAAAAAGTTATTTATGGAGATGGATGGCACGTGATGGTTGCACATTATGAATGTGTTTAATACCACTGAACTGTACACCTAAAAATGGGTAAGATGCTTAGAGATATGAAGAGAGATATTTATGAAGTCTAGAAACTAAGAATTCAGCTAAAAATGAACAATTCAGTTCTCTACAATTTCATTAAATTTGGCTCCATTCAAGTTTTTGGTCTCAAGCTGTAATTCTCAACGCATCCTGGACCAGCAGTATTAGCATCACTGGAAAACTTGTTGGAAATGCAAATCCTTGGGCCCCACCATAGACCTATTGAATGGAAACTGTTGGTGGGACCCAGTGATCTGTTTTAATGAGACCTCCAGGAGATAACGATGCATGTTAAACTTTGAGAACCACTATGGGAGAGGAATGAACCAACGAATTCAATTTCCTGTCTGTACAGGTCAGTTTACCTTGGTGCCATAGTGACACAGCATCCATGTTGGACAAGAAGTCTTTCTGCCCTGCAGATTCTCTGACATCTTAAGAGAACTTCAACTCATTTCTTCTTTTTTTTTTTGAGATGGAGTCTCAGTCTGCTGCCCAGGCTAGAGTCCAGTGGCGCAATCTCAGCTTACTGCAACCTCAGTCTCCCGGGTTCAAGCACTCAGCTTCCCAAGTAGCTGGGATTACAGGTGCACACCACCATACCTGGCTAATTTTTGCATTTTTAGTAGAGACAGGGTTTCACCATGTTGGCCAGGCTGGTCTCAAACACCTGACCTCAAGTGATCTGCCCACCTCAGGCCTCCCAAAGTGCTGGGATTACAGGCATGAACCACCACACCTGGCCTATTTCTTCTTTTTTTTTTTTTTTAGAAAAAAAGTTTTATTTCAAGTTTCTGGGTTACAGGTGGTTTTTAATTACAGGGTAAGTTATTTAGTGGTGACTTCTGAGACTTCAGTGCACCCAGTGGATACAGTGAACACTGTCACCTGTGCAAGGTCCATTATAAAATTTTTGTTTGCATCCTCATATCTTAGCTCCTACTTACAAGTGGGAACATATGATATTTGATTTTCCATTCCTGAGTTACTTCACTTAGAATAAGGCCTCCAGCTCCATCCAAATTGCAGCAAAAGACATTATTTCATTCCTTTTTATGGCTGAGTGGTATCTCATGTTGTATATATACTACATTTTCTTTATCCACTCTTTGGTTGATGGGCACTTAGGTTGGTTCCAAATCTTTGTAACTGCAAATTGAAAACGTGTGTGTGCATGTGTCTTTTCATATAATGACTTCTTTTCCTTTGGGTGGATGGCCACTAGTGGGATTGTTGGACCAAATGGTAGTTCTACATTGAGTTCTTTAAGGAATCTCCGTACTGTTTTCCATAGTGGTTGTACTAATTTACATTGCCACCAGCAGTGTAAAAGAGTTCAAGGGTTCAGCTCATTTCTTCTTCTTTTTTTTTTTTTTTTGAGACGCAGTCTCACTCTGTCGCCAGGCTAGAATGCAGTGGTGCCATCTCCGCTCACTGCAACCTCCGTCTCCCGGGTTCAAGCAATTCTCCTGCCTCAGCCTCCTGGGTATCTGGGATTACAGGTGCGTGCCACCACGTCTGGCTAATTTTTTTAGCAGAGACAGGGTTTCACCATGTTGGCCAGGCTGGTCTTGATCTCCTAACCTCCTGATCCACCCACCTCGGCCTACCAAAGTGCTGGAATTACAGGCGTGAGCCACTGTGCCCAGCAGCTCATTTCTTCTTAAAAAAATAAACCAGGCTGGGAACAGTGGCTCAGGCCTGTAATCCCAGCACTTTGGGAGGCTGAGGTGGGCGGATCACCTGAGGTCAGGAGTTCGAGACCAGCCTGATCAACATGGAGAAATCCCATCTCTACTAAAAATACAAAATTAGCTGGGCGTGATGGCGCATGCCTGTAATCCCAGCTACTTGGGAGGCTGAAGCAAGAGAATCGCTTGAACCCAGGAGGTGGAGGTCGCAGTGAGCCGAGATCGTGCCACTGCACTCCAGCCTGGGTGACTAGAGTGAAACCCCATCTCAAAATGAATAAATGAATAAATAAATAAATAAATAAACCATAGCTGGGCACAGTGGCTCACGCCTGTAATCCCAGCACTTTGGGAGGCTGAGGTGGGTGGATCATCTGAGGTCAGGAGTTCGAGACTAGCCTGGCCAACACAGTGAAATCCCGTCTCTACTAAAAATAAAAAAATTAGCTGGGTGTGGTGGTGGGCACCCGTAATCCCAGCTACTTGGGAGGCTGAGGCAGGAGAATTGCTTGAACCCAGGAGGTAGAGGTTGCAGTGAGCTGAGATTGCGCCACTGCACTCCAACCTGGGTGACAAGAGAGACTCCATCTCAAAAAATATATATAAGTAAACCACAGCAATTACATATAACGACTTGAGGAAGAAATTACTCTCTTCAATGGCTATAGAGGTCACTGCCTTTTTGACAAAAACCACAGATGACAAAACCCAACACACCTTTCATCAGAGGACACATTATCATTTTATACATAATCAAGAAAGAAAAAAAAACCTGCCAATTAAACTATAAAATGCCATTGACTGTCAGATACACCCTAATAGCAAAGATGTTAAAATGGGGGGAAAAAGTGTATCTTCGACTCAATGAAATAATGTTAGAAATAATCAGTATTGACTTTACTCTTTAATTTGAGTTTGGAAGTTATAACAATACATTATTCAGCTGCTTCATGCCTTGTAGGCTGGATTCAATGCCATTATAAATCCAAACAGGAAAAAAAAGCAAGAAAATAAGTCAAGAATATGAGAGACTATTTTCAAACTTAACTCATTCATGAGAACATTAAGACTACATTCACAGAGTAAACTGGCAACTCAAAACTCAGATTGTATTGCCTGTATGCACAACAGATGAATGTGAAACTCACTTTCCCACGGTCTGTTGCTATGGTTTCAATGTCCCCACCAAAACTCATATCGACATTTAATTGCCAATGTAGTAGTACAGGGAGGTGGGACCTTTAAGAGGATATTAGGCATTAATGGATTAATGCCATCATTGCCGGAGTGAGTTAGTTATTGTGTGAGTAGCCTCCTGATAAAAAGACAGCTTCGACCCCCATTCTCTGACTTGCATGCTCACTTCTGCCTTCTGCCTTTTGCTTTGGGATGACTCTTGCCAGATGCTGGCGCCATGCTCTTGGACTTCCTAGACTCCAGAACTATGAGGACAATACCCTTGGATTGTTTATAAATTACCCTATCTGTGGTATTCTGTTACAGCAGCAGGAAATGGCCTAAGACAGCTGTTTAATCGGTGAGTGTCCAGAGCATTTGATACTCCACTCAGTGCACACGTTGTGAAGTTTAACAATAGCTTTACATTTTTACAGCACTCTGGATAAAAATTCAACTGAAATAATAAAATGTAGTACACTCTTAACATGTGCCGAATTCAAAATCCTGATCCTCCTCCTGTCCAGTGAAGTTTGGTGCAGATACAGGTAGGAGGGGCAAGGACAGAAGAAAAAGACCATGTAGTGACTACTTGGTGCCAGGCCTGGGGCTAAGGACTTCCCCCACCTGACTGCATGTAATCATCCCAACGACCTCCCGAGGCAGGCGCGGCTCCTTGCCCAGATGAGGAGGTGCCTGAGACTGAGTAACTTGCTTACGGTGACCTGGCTAATGAGTGGTAGAGCAGAGGTTTGAAAGCCAGTTTATTTTACCCCAAGTCTCATACTTTTCCCACAGGATCAGTAGAACTATCTGGTCCAAAACTATAAGTAAGTACTGTGTTAAAGAAATTTTTAGTCAGGCCCAGATGTAAACAACCTGAATTTGCTTACCTACCTTGTCCCTCCGAAGTCATACTCAGTTTTCAGGACTCATGGTAAGCAGTGAGGTGAGGTAAAGAGTAGGGAATTTGAGAAAAGGAAAAACGGCAGAAAAGAGCTCCAGAGATGATGAATCAGGCAGTTCTAACTTGTTTATAACTCTTCACTAGAAGCAAAAAGTAAGCCAATGCCCAGAACCTCATGAGCTCAAGGCTGACATACAGTTACGAAGCTGAAAATGTGCAGAGAAATTATAAGCTTCCCCCATCTGCTAAGATCATTCCCTAGAATTGAAGGCCCTGGCTGGGATCTGGCCCCACCTCTTACCAACCTGGTTGTGGCTATAACAGTCCAAGAGGTCATTGCTGATGTAGGCTTGCAGAACGGTCTCCCTCTGCTCTCCCGGATGGGATGTGGTCAAGCGCTGGAGCAAAGAAAAACAAAAGTAGTGAGACCTAAGTCTTATCATGGAGAAAAGTTTCTCATAGCAGGTGTGTTTTAGATGGCAGTATCAGTACCTACACATTTAACCAAACAAAATAAGTAATATCCAGCTTGGGGAGTGGTGGCAAGTTAACCAGCCAACCAAAACGAGAATCTATGATGCGGGACGGGCGTGGTGGCTCACGCCTGTAATCCCAGCACTTTGGGAGGCCGAGGCGGGTGGATCACGAGGTCAGGAGATCAAGACCATCCTGGCTAACATGGTGAAACCCTGTCTCTACTAAAAATACAAAAAAATTAGCCGGGTGTGGTGGCAGGCGCCTGTAGACCCAGCTACTCGGGAGGCTGAGGCAGGATAATGGTGTGAACCCAGGAGTCGGAGGTTGCAGTGAGCCGAGATCGCGCCACTGCACTCCACCCTGGGCGACAGAGCAAGACTCGGTCTCAAAAAAAAAAAAAAAAAAAAAAAGAACCTATGATGTCCTAATGGGTGACACAAGGAGCCAACTTATACATGTGAACTCTCCAGAGAAGTGAGGCAGCAAAATGCTCAGACTGTAAGTGTGCAGATAGGGAAGAGCTCATCCATGCACAGAGAAGCATTTCTTATATAAAGGGGCTCAGGAGCTGGCCCCTGCAGGATGGGCAGCCTATTAACCAGCACAGGGGAGCGTGAGCACAGTGGGGGATAGGGAAGTGAGGTCTAGCTCAGGGAAGTACAATACAGGGCACAGTGGAGTGGGCTCCGTGGGAGGGGCCCAGGGCTGACTGTAGAGCACTCTGAATGCATGCCCTGCCAACAAATTCACTCTATCCTATCCTATTGGGAATGACAGAGTGATACAGTGCATGTGCGTGTGTGTGCACGTGTGCGTGCATGCATGAGTGTAGAGGTAGCTGGCTAGAATTCTGTAGATTTTAGAAAGCCGCAAGACTGTCATGTTGCTACAAGTAAAAATTTACGCAATGTCCACAGGGCTAGAAGAAAACTTTCGTGTGGAGAGCATGTATAATGGGTATGTGTGTGTGCACATCGGTGTGTACAGGTGTGAGGTGGGATATGAAAAAGCATGTAACAGAGTGAGCAAATATCCTTGCTTTTTCAGGAAAATCCTACTAGATAAAAATCCTGAGGCTGCAAGCCCTGCTTCTAGCCAAAGAGAAGCTGGATGTGCAAGGAATATGCTAGTTCTTAGCGTGGGCAAGAGCGCAGGCCAGAGCATCAGACGCCCTGGGCTGGAAGGAGAGCCGGGGAGGCCTCCAGAGCAGGCACTGCCAACAGATGTGATGACCATGGCCAGGGTGTGCCTGGAATGTCACACTGGGGTGCTGCTACCCTTCCGTTGAGTTCACTGAGGTTGAAGCAGGGGCAAGAAGCTGGGTGGGGGCACTGGAGGGGGACACAGACAAAAACAGAAAACTGTTCACTTTTCCTGGTTATTCTGTGAAGATGTCACTCTCTCAGCAAAGGAATACCCTGTCTCAGCAAGAGGCTCAGGAGTAGCACGGACTGAGAGGAAGTGCAGCATCAGTAAACCAAGAGCCGCATAAAAGATGAGTTTGAGAGCTTGAGCAGAGAGAGGCAATGGCCAGGGAGGAAACAGCCACCGTGGATGACTCATGCTGCCCCACCCACTCTAGTCCTGACCCAAACAAAACCAGAGCAGACACCACTGCTTGTCCACAGGACTCTTCCTGTGGATCCTGGATACGTCGTCCGAGTCCTCAAGACGTACTTCAGGAAGCACTACCATATAAGCATGCAAGTGAGAACTGTTTCTATCCACAGATGGGAAATTGCTAAGGATCCTGATGCCAAGATACCTTGAAATTCGGGGGTCCATGAAGGTGTCTGATGCTAATGAATTAGAATGGACTGTTCAGTTAAAGAACTGCTGGCTCAACCAGTGTTGGCTTGAGTCAGCAGTTCTCAGTGTGGTCCAGGGAACCCTGTGAGGTCCCCCAAACCCTTCAGCAGGTCTGCAAGTTCACAATTTTCATAATACTAAGATGTGACAATGCCTTTTTTATGATCAATCTCTGGGAGGCTATATGAAGTGTGACACTGACAATCAAACACAAAGCAGATATGAGAATCCAGCTGTCTTCCATCAAGCCAGACATTAAAGACAACTGCAGAACAATGCTGCTCTTCTCACAATTTTATTGTTGTTTGGAAAGTAGTATTTGTCACAAAAATGTTATTTATGTTAACATGTCATTTATTATTGCTCATTTTAAATGAATTAATAAACATATATTTCAAATCTTCAGGGTTTGGTTTTGTTTTGTTTTGTTTGAGATGGGGTCTCGCTCTGTCACCGAGGCTGGAGTGCAGTGGTGTGATCTTGGCTCACTGCAACCTCTGCCTCCCAGGTTCAAGCAATTCTCCTGCCTCAGTCCCCTGAGTAGCTGGGACTACAGGCGCCTGCCATCATGCCTGGCTAATTTTTTTGTATTTTTAGTAGAGATGGGGTTTTGCCATGTTGGCCAGGATGGTCTTGAACTCCTGACCTCAGGTGATCCACCTGCCTCGGCCTGCCAGTGTGCTGGGATTACAGGCATGAGCCACCATGCCCAGCCAAATCCTCTCAGTTTTAATTTCAAATGCTGTAAATATTGGTAGGTAAAATTCACATAAATGAAAGCTCTCTGAGGTCCTCAGTAATTTTTGAGAGTGGAAAGGGTCTGACACTAAAAAGCTTGAGAACCAATTGCTGACTTCAACTGCACTCAATCTGAAGACTAGGCAGAAAAGTAGCGATGGGGACCAGGACACTTTCCTTAGGCCTTGTGAACAGGAGTTCTTTCGTTGGTGCCTGTCCAGGGTGGCTGCATGGCAGTGCCTGAATACAGAACCTCTGTGGGACTGTGGGTAACCCTGACTCCACGCACTCACACAAGCAGAGTGGGGCTCATCACCAGGAAAGGGCTACACACAGGTGCAGTCTCTTGGGCCTTGAAATTCATTTATCTAACTCATTACATCACAATTGCCATAATATAGGAGTTTCTAAAAGGAGGCCCAGGCTATCTTCAGAAGTGGCTTTTGACTTCCGTTCTTGGTGTCAGCAGACAGCGGGGAAGAAAGATTTCTGGAAGATGGGTTAAAAGATACAAGCAAGGTAGCCAGCCAAGAAAACCAGCACTGGTTTGGTTTTGTTTTCTAACTTTAAGACAAAGGTACCTACCCAGCGCAGAGCCTGCAACAAGAAGGCTTTCAAGCGGTCACTCCCCAAAATCAAATCCTTCTTCAGTTTCTCATAATCCAAGGAGGGCAGTAATGGGACATCCTTCAATTTCCTACTCAGCAACACAAGTTCAAAGAGAAAGAAAAGGGCAAAAGGGCATGTTTATTACACCTCCTGAGCATTATGACACCCGAGCTAGAGCCTGCTGTTCCCATGGGCTGCCAGCATGACCTCCCGGCTTCCACTTGGAAGGCGGGCTGGGTTCTAGGCTCCTACCTCAGCTTCAACCAGCTCAGCTCTGCCTATTCTGTTGGATGGACTTAGGTTCTGTTTAACATTTTTCCTAAAACAAGGAGTCTTTGCCTGAACAGATTTAGAAACCCCTACATTCACCTTCAGCCAGACCTCCCTAGGATAGGGAAGAAATCACCTTCAGGGCATCATGACTTTCCACTGAAGTTCTGTTTAGAATTTTGGACATAATTCGAAGAAAATTAGCATCAGCAGGCCCCAAGAGTTCTACCTAAACACCTGAAGCCACTGTTCCTCTCAAGCCTGAGCTACTGGACCGGGGGAATATGAACAACAGTCAGGAAACAAGTGTGAAGAGTAAGTAGTCGGGGGCCGGGCATGGTGGCTCAGGCCTGTAATCCCAGCACTTTGGGAGGCCTGCGTGGGTGGATCACCTAAGGTCAGGAGTTCGAGACCAGCCTGGCCAACATGGTGAAACCCCGTCTCTACTAAAAACACAAAATTAGCCGGGCATAGTGACACACGCCTGTAGTCCCAGCTACTCAGGAGGCTGAGACAGGAGAATCGCTTGAACCCAGGAGGCAGAGGCTGCAGTGAGCCGAGATTGCACCACTCCGGTCTAGGCAAGACACAGCAAGACTCCGTCTCAAAGAAAAGAAAAAAAAAGAAAAAAAGAGTAATTAGGTGGGTGGCTTAGCCCTCCAAGGAGGTAGAAGGTGTGGTCAGGAAGCAGCATGGGAACGTAGGCAGGAGAATGGTTGTAGGACAATTTGCAGATCCTCCTCAGGGAGACTCCAAAGACCTCTGGGGAGCCAGGTTTCAGTGAGGAGAGACCTTGGATTGGAGATCCACACAGCTCAGACTGCCCTGCCACCCACCTTCGGTCAGCCAGAAACAAAAGGAATCACCTCAGCTTCCTTGTCGCTAAAACAAGCGTCTTCACGTTTTGTTTTATTGTTGTTTTATTGTAGAAAAGGAGATTAGAGGGCATGGAAAAACTGGTGAGACTAAATGAGGTTTGCAGTCTAGTTCACAGTACTGTATCAATGATAGTTTCCTAATTTTGGTGTAATACTACAGTATTACGCCAAATGCTAAGTGTTGTATACGTATTAACTAATTTTGATCCTCACAATAATCCTATAATAGAATTACTATGATTCTCCTCATTTTGTAAGTGAGGAAACTGAGGCACAGAGAAATTAAACAAGTAATCCCCGGTCACAGGGAGGGTAGCAGGGGTGGGCTTTTAACCCTAGCAGTCTGTGCAGTGATACTGCTGCCAAAGTGGTAGGAGAGAATAAAGCGTGGGGTCAAGGTCAGACTCAGGCAGGGCTGAGGGAGGAGGAAGGCTGTGGGCATCTCAGGTGTGTGAGGAATCACACAGCACCCGTCTTCCCCTCCTCTCCCGCAAAGCTGGCTCAGAGGGTCCCAGAAGCCACCCTGGTCCTCATGCCCAAGTCAAAGATTCTCAACTCCCTTCCCACCACAGCATCAGACACTCTTAAGGGGGACAGCCCAACTCATCAGGACAGGAGTGCTCAGGCACACACAGGGCTGCCCATGGCCCTGATCACAGTGTGAACCAGCAGACAACATAAATTCAGACAGTGCAACACTCTGTGGATTGCACTATGATAGCAGATTAGATTCACTTCTATACAATACCATATGAACAATTCAACAGGTTTTTATGTTTGAGGCTTCCTTACCAAAAGAATAGAATTAACAATATAAGATGGCTGGGCGCGATGGCTCACGCCTATATTCCCAGCACTCTGGGAGGCCAAAGGGGGTGGATCACTTGCGGTTGGGTGTTCAAGACCAGCCTGACCAACATGGAGAAGACCCGTCTTTATTAAAAATACAAAATTAGCCGGGTGTGGTGGCGTATGCCTGTAATCGGGAGGCTGAGGCAGGACAATCGCTTGAACCCGGGAGGCAGAGGTTCTGGTGAGCTGAGATTGCGCCATTGTACTCCAGCCTGGGCAACAAGAGCGAAACTCTGTCTCAAAAAAAAAAAAAACACAACACAAAAAAACCACACAGGCAATAAAAAATAATTCTAGTTTAACAACATTACTTATAAGTACTCGTATTTCCTTTAATATTCACATGTAGCTCTAGCTCAAAGGCATTCCTCTAACCTAGGCTGCTAAATGTTTATTAAAGACACTTTGAATTCCCGTTTTACACATTGCTGTTCTCCTTAATAAAAATTCCTAAGAGCAGTTACTTACACGGGTGCCAAGGAGGCTCGTAACATGGTGGATGCCTAGGGGGAAGAGGACAGAAGAAAACAGACGGTGTTAAACACTGATAGCAATGCATGGATCCCAAATCACCCTAATAGCATGGAATCAACAGATGTGCAAGTTAGGTTTTTTTGTTTTTGTTTTTGTTTTTTTTGAGACTGAGTCTTGCTCTGTCGCCCAGGCTGGAGTGCAGTGGCGCAATCTTGGCTCACCGCAACCTCCGCCTACCGGGTTCACGCCATTCTCCTGCCTCAGCCTCCTGAGTAGCTGGGATTACAGGCACCTGCCACCATGCTCAGCTAATTTTGTTTTGTATTTTTAGTAGAAACGGGGTTTCACCGTGTTAGCCAGGATGGTCTCAATCTCCTGACCTCGTGATCCGCCCACCTCGGCCTCCCAAAGTGCTGGGATTACAGGCGTGAGCCACCGCGCCTGGCCCAGATGTGCAAAGTTTTAATCCACCAGGATTGACCAACCAAAGTCACATATGATGTAAACATCAACCCAAACTAAAGTTACACACCACTAATCCAGCTCACAGCCTACCCAGCCCTGGTTTGATGTTACACCACTCCAAGAAAAACTCTAGAGGCTGCTCTGCCTACGGAGTAACCATTCTTTGATTCCTTTATTTTCTTTAGAAAAAAAACAAAAACAACCAAACAAAAAAAAATCCTCTACAGAAAACGATGGGTTCTCCCTGACCAAACTCCCAGGTGCATTTCAAACTGCCTAGTTAAATACATTGTGAAGAACAAAAGCAATATGAATCATTATATTATTCTGGCTGTTTTCTTTATTAAGATTTTCTCTTCAAGTATAAAAATGTGCACTTTGTACCAAGTCAAACGTTTTCTACACGTGTTTAAAAAACATTAACAACCCCTCTTCCACCCCACTCTCTTTTAATCCTGATCCTGTCTATAGGCAAAATCATCACCTACTTTACGGAGATTCTTGTCCCATTTATTGTGTGTGTGTGTGTGTGTGTGTGTGTGAGTGTGTGTGTGTGTTCCTTTTTGCCACTACAGGTAGTGCTGTATTAAGTATGTACTAAAATACATCTGAGAAACATATAAGCAGATACAGTGTGTAGTGCTTGTTTGAACTGACTCAAACCAACTGTAAAAAGATATTTTGAGAAAATAAGGAGAATCTGAATATGGAGTGGACTGGTATTAGATACTAAGGAATTAGTGTTAACTGTCTTTGGTGTTGTGGCTATGTGCTTGTATATTAAAGCCTCTGATCAGTTAGAAATGTATATTGAATGATTTACAGGTGACATGACATGTTTGGAATTGGCTTTTAAAGAACTCCAGGGTGGGGGCAGGGAATAAGTAGAGGAGAAGAAAGCAAGCAAGATTAGTGAAATGCCATTTATTGCTGAAGCTGGGTGATGGGCACTTGGGGATCCATTTTATGATTCTCCCCTGTGTGCATGAAATTACAGAAGCCTTGTTAAAAATCTTATTGTCAGTTAATGATACTTAAATTTTTTTCAAATTTTTCCAATTTTTTTCAATTTTTTTTTTTTTTTATAGATAGGGTCTCACTATATTGCCCAGACTGGTCTTGAACTCCTGGGCTCAAGCAACCCTCCTGCCTCAGCCTCCAGAGTAGCTGGGATTACGGGTGTGCGCCACCATGCTTGTACTTACTGATATTTTGTTTTGTGAGCTAAGCTAGACTTCCAAAATCTAGATCAAAGGGTATGTGATTTTCAATTCTGATAAACATTGCCAGACACCCCGCACTGAAGGAAAGCTTTCCTTTTTCGTTATCAGTACTGGAGCCTATCGCTCTAAAACTTCCATCAATTCGAAGGGTAGAAAAGAGTTTACTTTCTTAAACTTTAGTGATATTGGCCATTATTTTTCATAGACATTACCTGCTTTTTGACTTTGCCTTCATGCCTTATGTGATACCAGATTGTTTTCATGGATTTCAGTCTTGCTTAAGAAGGTCTACCCTACCTCAAGATGATACACACATTCTCTCAATTCTTCTAACATTTTCATAGCTTTATTTTTTACATTTAGAGATTTCATCCTTCTGGAATTCATGCTACTGTATTTTCCTCTGTGGTGTGAGTGAGGCATGCAACTTTGTTTTCTTGTTCCCCGAGAGCCAGTTGTGCTGCGTCATGTAAGTCCCACCCAGGCCACCCAACATCACCTCAAAATGCTTCCATCAGTAAGTCTTGCTTCCTCCCTATCTTTTTCTTCACCTCCTTTTTGTTCTTCCTTTTTAAATTAGAATGTGAACACTAAGGTGGAAGGAACATCATCTTCAGGCCCCAGAGCTCCCTACAGCCTGACACCAGCTGCTTTACACACTTCCTAGCCCTGACAGCATCTGACTCCGTGACCCATGAAATAAACCACCCCTTTCCTACCTCTGTTGTCTGCTAGGTATACATCTATCCTTAGGTTTGTTTCTGGACTCTGCAGCCCCCTGCTACTCAAAGTGTGCTCCTCAGACAAGCAGCATCATCCAGCTCTCATTGGAAATGCAGAATTTTGGGTCCCATCCCAGACTTCCTGAACCAGAACCTGCACTTCAGCCAGGTCCCCAGCGGACATGCCTGCACAATAAACTTGGAGAAGCCCAACTCTGGTCCATAACATTTTTTTTTTCTTTTTTTTGAGACACAGTCTCACTCTGTCTCCCAGGCTGGAATACAGTGGCATGACCTCAGCTCACTGCAACCTCCGCCTACCAGGTTCAATCCAGCCAAACCGCGCCCAGCCAAACACCACTTTTACATGGCTCAGATCAGCCAGGCACAGTGGCCCTGGCCTGTAAACCCAGCACTTTGGGAGGCCGCGGCAGGCAAATCACTTGAGGTCAGGAGTTCAAGACCAGCCTGGCCAACATGGTGACACTCCATCTCTACTAAAAATACAAAAAATTAGCTGGGCATGGTGGCGCACACCTGTAGTCCCAGCTACTCAGGAGGCTGAGGCAGGAGAATCGCTTGAACACAGGAGACTGAGCTGCGATCACACCACTGCACTCCAGCCTGGGTGACTGACCAAGACTCCATCTCAAAACACAAAAACAAAAACAAAAACAAAAACAAAAAACAATGAAAATAAAAACTAAAATTAAAAAAGTGGCTCAGACCATGCATGTATGTTTTTATACTTTTTAACCCTTGATTGTTTTAATAAAGAAATTACCTATTCCTGTTGTTGGCTTAAATAGTGAGTTTAGAAAACAAGTTTGAAATGTCATCTAAATTATTCATCTAGCTGGGCATAGCTGTTCACGCCTGTACTCCCAACACTTTGGGAGGCTGAGGCAGGAGGATCACTTGAGCCCAGGAGTTTGAGACCAGCCAGAGCAACATGATGAAACCCTATCTCTACAAAAAAAAAAAAAAAAAATTAGGGGGTTGTGATGGCACGTGCCTGTGGTCCCAGCTACTCAAGAGGCTGAGGTGGGAGGATTGCTTGAGCCTGGGAGGTTGAGGCTGCAGTGAGCTAAGATCACACCATTGCACTCCAGCCTGGGCAACAGAGTGAGACCCTGTATCAAAAAAGAAAAAAATTATTCACCTAACACCTTACAGAGACCAAGAAGCTAAGATAACAAGTCAGACGGGTCAAGCAAGGACATGGCCATACTAAAATATTAGCACGGCCGGGAGCGGTGGCTCATGCCTGTAATCCCAGTACTTTGGGAGGCCGAGGTGGGTGGATCACTTGAGGTCAGGAGTTCGAGACCAGCCTGACCCACATGGTGAAACCCCGTCTCCACTAAAAGTACAAAAATTAGCTGGGCATGGTGGCGGGCGCCTGTAATCCCAGCTACTTGGGAGGCTGTGGAAGGAGAATTGCTTGAATCAGTGAGGCAGAGGTTGCAGTGAGCCGAGATCGTGCCATTGCATTCCAGCCTGGGTGACAAGAGCAAAGCTCTGTCTCAAAAATAAATAAAATATTACCATAATATATAAAGAAAACTACTTGATAATTAGTGATATTGGCTGGTTATTTCCACAAATGAAATTTATCAACATTCTCCTTTTTCCGTAGCCAAAAAACGTTTTCTACCTTTTAAAACACTCTTTTGCTAAACTCTCTATCATTCTATTTGCCCTGTGAAGAAATTAGTTGAAAAGCAGTAATAACTGGCCCTTTCATGAGTACAGCCAGTCTGATAAACATTATTACAACTTTAGTATCTAATAAAATAAACAAAGCTGGAGATGGCTGTAGAAGGAGTGGCTCAGCATGCTCTCAATGAGAGAAGGCCAGCCAGGCAACACAGTGAGACTCATCTCAACAAAAAGTAAAAATTAGCCAGGTGTGGTGGTGCACACCTGTAGTCCCAGCTACTCGGGAGGCTGAGGTGGAAGGATCACCTGAGCCCAGGAGGTTGAGGCTGCAGTGAGCTATGATTGTACCACTGCGGTGCAGCCTTGGTGACAGAGCAAGACCCTGTCTCAAAAAAAAAAAAAAAAAAAAAAAAAAAAAAGGAGAGAAGGCTGCAGTATTTCATGCATTTGGCAAGCAAAGCATACCTACTGACTGCCCCCATCAGCCAGGTCTCTGCTATGCGCTAGTGATACGCAGTGAAGAAAGCAAATGCCCTTCTCAGAGCGCTCACAATCCAATGAGGAGGATAAATGACCGAATAACTCCCCACGCCTCAGTTTCCTCATCTGCATAATGGTGGCACCAGCAGTACCTACCTCACAGGATTGTTAAGGAATTAAATTAGTTAAGAGTGGCCAGGCCGGGTGCAGTGGCTCACATCTGTCATCCCAGCACTTTGGGAGGCTGAGGCAGGTGAATCACAAGGTCAGGTGTTTGAGACTAGCCTGGCAAATATGGTGAAACCCCATCTCTACTAAAAATACAAAAATTAGCCAGGCGTGGTGGCGGGCACCTGTAGTCCCAGCTACTTGGGAGGCCGAGGCAGGAGAATCGCTTGAATCCGGGAGGCGGAGGTTGCAGTGAGCCGAGATCGCACCACTGCATTCCAGCCTGGGTGACAGAGCCAGACTCCATCTCAAAAAAAAAGAAAAAGAAACAGAAAAAGAAAAGAAAAAAGTGGCCTCTTCACTCTCTACATCCCCCAAAGTATCAGGTCCTACTGATTCCATCCCACAGCTGCTACCTTCTCTCCAATCCCCGTGCCAGGCGCTCCATTCAGGACTTCTTCTCTCCTCTGAACTACCACCTTAGCTTAATAAGGATGTACTCACTGACATTTACTGAAGGCTCACTAGTCACCAGGCATGCCATTGTAGGAACTTTACACATATTAACTCATTTCATGCACTGCCATTTCTACTTTCAGATCAGCAAACACAGGGACTGAGCAACTTCCCCTAGAACAAGAATCTAATCAGGTAGTCGGGTCCCAAAGTCCACATTTGCTCTGCCCACTCCCCTGCTTCAGGTCTCTCCTCCAGCCCTCCTTCCACACTCAACACAGGGGTCTTTGTAAAAATCGCATCTGCTCAGCCTCAACCCAGGCCCCCGCAAGGCTCTAGTCACCAGCTCCTCTCCCTGGCAGCCCCTCACCCCCTTCGGCCTCCTTCACCCCCCATCCTCCAAGATAGCTCCGATCTTCCCTGGCCTTCCGTGCTCTCAGGGACCATTTCCAGCATCACCGTCTACCCTCCCCTCTGGGAGCATGGGCCGGCACTGATTTTCCTCAGCATCCCCTGCGTTCTCTGCAGTGTGAGTGGCAGCATTTTCCACACTGTGCACTAGCCATGTTTCCGTGTTTCCTTTCCCTCTAGTGCTTCTCAGCTGGGAGTGGTTTTGCCCATAGGGGAAATGTGCCCATGTGGCAATGTCTGCAGACATTTTGGGTTGTTAATAGCGGGAGTAGTGCTACTGGCATCTAATGAAGGACGGCCAAGAATGCTGCTAACCAACCTACAGTGCAACAGACAGCCCTACAACAAAGACATCAACAATCACAAGCCCCAAACCATCCAACACAGTCAGAATCACCAATCACCAGTCAGAAAAATTTCCCTCACTGAGCTAACAATGGGTTCTGAACACAGGGTGGACTCCACCTGCTACGGAGGCTCTGACTCCAGCCCACTCCAGCCCAAGTGAGTGCTGTCTCATTTCTAGGATTTCAGGCTGAGAGCTCAGGGAAAGGCCTGGCAGGCCTGGGGCATCAGAAAAAGGACTGTGCTCCCAATCACAGTGGTGTGCTCCCAATCACAGTGGACCTGCGAATGCACGTGGTGGTCTCCCTCCCGTGGAGGCGTGCAGGGGTGGGCGGTGGTCTCCCTCCCGTGGAGGCGTGCACGGGTGGGCGGTGGTCTCCCTCCCGTGGAGGCGTGCACGGGTGGGCGGTGGTCTCCCTCCCGTGGAGGCGTGCACGGGTGGGCGGTGGTCTCCCTCCCGTGGAGGTGTGCACGGGTAAGTGGTGGTCTCCCTCCCGTGGAGGTGTGCACGGGTGGGTGGTATGCTCCCATCTGAAGATGTCTGGGTCAAATGCAGGCGCAACCCTTTTTAGGATGCAGGTGAAGAACAGTGGAACAACTAATGTAGTAACCCATCAATTATTCACTGAGCACTTGCCCCGTGCCAGGCTCCCTTCTAGGTTCTCTGGAACCTTTGGGTAGGAAAAATAAATGCCTACCTAAGCCAAGCTGAAACAGCTGCATTTCTGCCCCCCATCCATCCCTTCTCAGCCACAGGAAGACCTGGGGCCTGCCTCCCAGAGCAGCTGCTCTCCCTAGCTGGTGTCATGATGTGGGGAGGTGGGCAGTGGGGCCACACCAAGCCTGGGACAGCTCTTGGTGACTAGCAGGATGGGGACTTTCTAAGACAAACCAGCAGGAGGTGTAAGGTAAGGAAAGTGTTCCTGGGTCCAATCTAACTGGAGACTGACTGGATTCAGCAAGGCTAACAGTTCTTCCGTGGGACTTCTCGGGAGTCTCCTGTGTGCTGCTGTGCTGGGAATCTCACTGTATGGCAGTTCACAAGCTTATTAACTCCCAGGCTGTTTGGCTGTGGGGCAGGGAAATCCTGCGGGATGGGCATTTGTGGGCACAGGCTTTGGAAAACGCTGCTCTAAGTAGAGACAGCAGCAGGATGGGGCAGGGGTGCGCGGGCCAGTGAGGGGCAGAAAGTAAGTGTGGGGGCCAGACCCCAGGAGAGGCTACCAGTGAGCCCCTGAAGATGAGGCCATTTCTGCCAACCCCTTCTTCTCTCCGTACTCACATGGACTAACAGAGCACTGTGGCTGGGCAGGCTGTGCAGGATGCACGTGGGTAAGGAAGGTAGGGCCCCTTGACCTCAACAGAGGTTCAAATGCCCACAATGGAACCCTTGAGGCAATATCTCAGCCAGAGGACTGGGCAGGCGATGGAGGCCCAAGCCAGAGGCACATTCCCATCAGATGCGGAAGGGGCTGCTATGGCCAGGTTTTTTTTTTTTTTTTTTTGAGACAGAATCTCGTTCTGTTGCCCAGGCTGGAATGCAGCAGCATGATCTCGGCTAACTGCAACCTCCGCCTCCCGGGTTCAAGCGATTCTTCTGCCTCAGCCTCCTGAGTAGCTAGGATTATAGGTGTGCGCCACCACGCCTGGCTAATTTTTGTATTTTTAGTAGAGACGGGGTTTCACCATGTTGGTCAGGCTGGTCTCGAACTCCTGACCTCATGATCCGCCCGCCTCGGCCTCCCAAAGGCTGGGATTACAGGTGTAAGCCACCACGTCCGGCCCTGCCAGCTTTTTAACGAGAAGGGGCACTTGCACGTTAAAAGAGATGAAAACCACTTCACCCTAAGGTGATAACGGTGTTGAGCAAGATAGTAATATGATCGGATGCCTGTAAGACACCTGAGTCCTTCCTGGAACATGAAGGGTACAAATAAGACACAACCAGAAAGGCCACTTCAGATCCCATGTGACAAATGACCAGTAAGGTAAGAGCTTTAAGACCAGTTAGGAAATGTGACATTAAGCCAAGAGGGAACTATGGAGAGCCTGAACAAACACAAAAACAACAGCAATGTGGGCAGGGAGGGAGGAAGCTCTTGCAGATCCCATTACCAGGCAAAGGACAGAGAAAAACCTCAGACGCTTCCCAGGTGCTCCCTGGAGTGTCTTTCACTGAGACAGGAAATTCAGGAGGGGAGACCACCTGTGTGGAGGAAAAGTTGAGCCCGATTTGGACACAAATCTGGTGAAGCTGTCAGGCATTCATGGGGAGGCCAGAAGTCTGGGTTTGGAGCTCGAGAAAGGTCTCAGCTGATGGCTGGTCACAGCTCTAACTCACTGGTTGAGATATTAATACAAAGGTGTTTTCTTTTTTGAGACAGAGTCTTGCTCTGTTGCCCAGGCTGGAGTGCAATGGCGTGATCTCAGTTCACTGCAACCTCTGCCTCCCAGGTTCAAGTGATTCTCGTGCCTCAGTCTCCCAAGTAGCTGGGATTATAGGTGTGTGCCACCACGCTCGGCTAATTTTTGTATTTTTAGTAGAGACGGGGTTTTGTCATGCTGGCCACGCTGGTCTCAAACTCCTGACCTCAAGTAATCTGCCTGCCTCGGCCTCCCGAAGTGCTGGGATTACAGGCGTGAGCCACTGCACCCGGCCTACAAAGGTGTTAAACCCTCTCATCACCAGGTTGGTCTGGGTATGCAACAGGCATTGGTATACGAGGTATAGCAGGGTCAGGGGTGCTGGTTGGGAGACTCCTCAATACACAGGGCATTGCACCAAGGAAGATGGCCTGGACACATGGCAGCAATGTGGGGAAAGCGTAGGCATTTGCCAAGATGTAAGAAAATCACACTGGGGAGAAGGCAAGGGCTGAAGATGCTGAGCTTCAAGCCAGAGCCACAAGCCACATAGCAGGAAGCTGCTGACAAAGATGGCTGAGGTGGAAGCAGGTGCCTAATAAGAGCCACATGTCCTGGGTCTTTTTACATTTAATGCTATAGTCTCTATCACAAAATCAAAACCATTTTAATGCAAATTAAAATCACAATGTTGGGCATGTTGGCTCACGCTTATAATCCCAGCACTTTGGGAGGCCGAGGCAGGTGGATCACGAGGTCAAGAGATCGAGACCATCCTGGCTAACACGGTGAAACCTCATCTCTACTAAAAATACAAAAAATTAGCAGGGCATGGTGGCGGGAGCCTATAGTCCCAGCTACTCAGGAGGCTGAGGCAGGAGAATGGCGTGAACCCGGGAGGCGGAGCTGGCAGTGAGCCAAGACCGTGCCACTGCAGTCCAGCCTGGGTGATGGAGCGAGACTCGGTCTTAAAAAAAAAAAAAAAAAAAAATTAGCCAAGTGTGGTGACGTGTATCTGTAGTCCCAGCTGCTTGGGAGACTGAGGTGGGAGGAGCACCTGAGCCCAGGAGGTCGAAGCTGCAGTGAGCCTGGGCGACAAAGCAAGGCCTTGTCTCAAAAACAAAAACAAAAAAAGCTCTGTATGTGTTCGTGGGAATGTAAATTAGCCACTGTGAAAAGCAGTTTGGAGGTTTCTCAAGAACTTCAAACAGAACTACCATTTGACCCAGCAATTCTATACTGAAAGGAAAATAAATCGTTCTACCAAAAAGACACACGCACTCATATGTTCATGGCAGCACTATTCACAATAGCAAAGACATGGAATCAACCCGGGTGCCCATCAGCAGTGAACTGGATAAGGAAAATGTGGTACACATATACAATGGAATACTACGAAACCATAAAAAAGAACAAAAGCATATTCAGAGAAGGACTGTGTGGTAGATAGAGCTCCCTCTCCCCTCCCCCCTCTCCCCTCTCCCCTCCCCCCTCCCCCCTCTCCCCTCTCCCCTCTCCCCTCTCCCCTCTTTCCACGGTCTCCCTCTGATGCCGAGCCGAAGCTGGACGGTACTGCTGCCATCTCAGCTCACTGCAACCTCCCTGCCCGATTCTCCTGCCTCAGCCTGCCGAGTGCCTGCGATTGCAGGCGTGCGCCGCCACGCCTGACTGGTTTTCGTATTTTTTTGGTGGAGACGGGGTTTCGATGTGTCGGCTGGGCTGGTCTCCAGCTCCTAACCGCGAGTGATCCGCCAGCCTCGGCCTCCCGAGGTGCCGGGATTGCAGACGGAGTCTCGTTAACTCAGTGCTCAATGGCGCCCAGGCTGGAGTGCAGTGGCGTGATCTCGGCTCGCTACAACCACCTCCCAGCCGCCTGCCTTGGCCTCCCTAAGTGCCGAGATTGCAGCCTCTGCCTGGCAGCCACCCCGTCTGGGAAGTGAGGAGCGTCTCCGCCTGACTGCCCATCGTCTGGGATGTGAGGAGCCCCTCTGCCTGGCTGCCCAGTCTGGAAAGTGAGGAGCGTCTCTGCCCGGCCGCCATCCCATCTAGGAAGTGAGGAGCGCCTCTTCCCGGCCGCCATCACATCTGGGAAGTGAGGAGCGTCTCTGCCCGGCCGCCCATCGTCTGAGATGTGGGGAGCACCTCTGCCCTGCCGCCCCGTCCGGGATGTGAGGAGTGTCTCTGCCCGGCCGCCCTGTCTGAGAAGTGAGGAGACCCTCTGCCTGGCAACCGCCCCGTCTGAGAAGTGAGGAGCCCCTCCGCCCGGCAGCCACCCCGTCTGAGAAGTGAGGAGCGTCCTCCCTCCTCGTCTGGGAGGGAGGTGGGGGGGTCAGCCCCCCGCCCGGCCAGCCGCCCCGTCCGGGAGGTGAGGGGCACCTCTGCCCGGCCGCCCCTACCGGGAAGTGAGGAGCCCCTCTGCCCGGCCAGCCGCCCCCTCCGGGAGGGAGGTGGGGGGGTCAGCCCCCCGCCGGGCCAGCCGCCCCATCGGGGAAGTGAGGGGCGCCTCTGCCCGGCCGCCCCTACTGGGAAGTGAGGAGCCCCTCTGCCCGGCCAGCCGCCTCGTCCGGGAGGGAGGTGGGGGGGTCAGCCCCCCGCCTGGCCAGCCGCCCCGTCCGGGAGGCGAGGGGTGCCTCTGCCCGGCCGCCCCTACTGGGAAGTGAGGAGCCCCTCTGCCCGGCCAGCCGCCCCGTCCGGGAGGGAGGTGGGGGGGTCAGCCCCCCTCCCGGCCAGCCGCCCCGTCCGGGAGGGAGGTGGGGGGGTCAGCCCCCCGCCCGGCCAGCCGCCCCGTCCGGGAGGGAGGTGGGGGGGTCAGCCCCCCGCCCGGCCAGCTGCCCCGTCCGGGAGGGAGGTGGGGGGGTCAGTCCCCCGCCCGGCCAGCCGCCCCGTCCGGGAGGGAGGTGGGGGGATCAGCCCCCCGCCCGGCCAGCCGCCCTGTCCGGGAGGTGAGGGGCGCCTCTGCCCGGCCGCCCCTACCGGGAAGTGAGGAGCCCCTCTGCCCGGCCGCCCCTACTGGGAAGTGAGGAGCCCCTCTGCCCGGCCAGCCGCCCCGTCCGGGAGGGAGGTGGGGGGGGGTCAGCCCCCCGCCCGGCCAGCCGCCCCGTCCGGGAGGGAGGTGGGGGGGGGGTCAGCCCCCCGCCCGGCCAGCCGCCCCATCCGGGAGGTGAGGGGCGCTTCTGCCCGGCTGCCCCTACTGGGAAGCGAGGAGCTCCTCTGCCCGGCCACCACCCCATCTGGGAGGTGTACTCAACAGCTCATTGAGAACGGGCCATGAAGACAATGGCGGTTTTGTGGAATAGAAAGTGGGGAAAGGTGGGGAAAAGATTGAGAAATCGGATGGTTGCTGTGTCTGTGTAGAAAGAGGTAGACATGGGAGACTTTTCATTTTGTTCTGTACTAAGAAAAATTCTTCTGCCTTGGGATCCTGTTGATCTGTGACCTTACCCCCAACCCTGTGCTCTCTGAAACATGTGCTGTGTCCACTCAGGGTTGAATGGATTAAGGGCGGTGCAAGATGTGCTTTGTTAAACAGATGCTTGAAGGCAGCATGTTCGTTAAGAGTCATCACCACTCCTTAATCTCAAGTACCCAGGGACACAAACACTGCGGAAGGCCGCAGGGTCCTCTGCCTAGGAAAACCAGAGAACTTTGTTCACTTGTTTATCTGCTGACCTTCCCTCCACTATTGTCCTGTGACCCTGCCAAATCCCCGTCTGCGAGAAACACCCAAGAATGATCAATAAAAAAGAAAAAAAAAAAAAAAAGAACAAAAGCATGTCCTTTGTAGCAACATGGATGCAGCTGGAGGCCATCATCCTAAGCAAATTAACACAGGAAAAGAAAACCTAATACCACACGCTCTTACTTCTAAGTGGAAGCTAAACACTGAGCACTCAAGGACACAAAGATCAGAATAACAGATACTGGGAATTATTGGCGGGGGAGGGTAGGAGGGGCAAGGTTTGAAAAACTAACTCTCAGGATTATGCTCACTACCTGGGTGATGAGATCATCTGTATGCCAAATCCCAGTGACATGTAATTTACTCATGTAACAAACCTGCACATGTACCTGCTGAGCCTAAAATAAAAGCCAAACAAATAAAGTGTTTTGACTTTTATTTCCAATGGGGCCTTATCTGGAGTTGTTGAAGAAAAAGAGCATTAATTCTCAAATGGGCATCTTTCTAAATAAGGATGCATTTAAATGGAAACCCCCCCATCCAAGGAATCCAGAAACCCAGAGGTGCCACTAGGTCAGACTTGGGACTCATCCAGGGGGCAGGAGCTCGAATTTCTACCTTAGGAGTTGGCACCAGATTCTGTCTCCTGGTCAGCCTGCCTTCTACCCACTCCTGCTCTTAGGGCAGAGGCTTGGAGTGGGTGGAACAGCCCCCTCTCGTGGCATACCTTTTCTCCAGTGTCTCTGCATTCACATTTGCCCAGGGGGAACAGGGGGTGAAGAAGAGAAAGACCGAGCAAGGCACTTTCAACTGCTCTTGGCAGGGAAAATGTGTACTACACCATTAGAAACAGCAGAAAACAGAAAAGCCACCTAAATGTCTGATAGAGGAATGCTGTTCTCAAATTAGAACTCTAGAAGACAAAGAAAATATACACACAAGTAAAAGTTAATGATATATACTTCAAGGCTCTAGAAGGACGCATATGAAACGCAGGCAACAGGTTCCCACGGGAGGGCAGGATGCGCTGAGCGAAGGGAGGGGATGGGTTTTCCTTCATTTACAGATAAAATGGTATACTTTCTAGCTAACATATTTGTGTAACGCTAGCCCTAACCCTAACGCTAACCCCTTGTGCCCAGGGCTGACTTTCAATAGATCACAGCCAGGGAGCTGCTCTGCCATGGGTGAAACCCCGACAGCAGACTGTCATCCAGGAACAGCCTAGCGCTGCGTTCCCTGCAAACGAACACACCCGTGTGACTTGCGTAATCTTAGAAAACAAAAAACTCAGCCTCTTGTGCCCTGAGGGATAACTTTCTCCCTTACTTCTTATCACTAAGTTGATGATAATATAAAATCTGATTTCTCCCATATCCCAGCAAGCCACAGGCTCTGATAAGGTAAGGACTACAGAAAGACAAATGGGTGGGAGCAGCAATACGCGGAGTCAAACTAAAAAGGCCACCTGGGACAGCTCTCGCCTCAAAGAAATGAATCCCGTCCTTATAAACCCTCTGGGAGTGCCTAGACACCTGTGCCAGCTTCGATAACACGGGCAGCTTTCTGAACACAGCTACCTGGGTGTGAACTAGGTGAGGGCAGAACCACACTTCTTTCCTCTTGTGGTGTTTCTACCGTGAGCTGCTCTGTCAGTGGGAGACTTCCTCTCCAGAGAGGCGGTGACTAACAGGACTTGTGAGGCTGGGGGCAGACCTGGGCATCACTGCCCTGCCTGTCCTCTTCTGCTTTGGGCAGAGCCCACCAGAGACGACGTGTCAACTCCGCTCCTCCGTGCCGCCCTCATGGTGGCCACAGCAATGGCAGCGGGCTAGGCTTGGCCAGAGCTGTCCAGGGCTGTGCAAGAATGCTTCCGTAATTCCCAGGCACGAGAGTAGGACCCCACCTGCCTGCAAGCAAAATCCACATTCTCAGCCAGGTGTGGTGGCTCACACCTGCAATCCCAGCATTTTGGGAGGCCAAAGTGGGAGGACTGCTTGAGCCCAGGAGTTTGAGATCAGCCTGGGCAACATAGTGAGACCTCATCTCTACAAAAATAAAAAATAAAAATTAGCTGGGCATGGTGGTGCAGGCCCATAGTCCCAGCTACTCAGGAAGCTGAGGTGGGAGGACCACTTGATCCCAGGAGGTCAAGGCAGCAGAGGCCCCTGATCATGCCAATGCACTCCAGCCTGGGTAACAGAGCGAGACCCTGTCTCAAAAAAAAAAAAAAAAAGATCCACATTCTCCAATATAAGCTTTGTCAGTACCAACAGTGATATTTTCAGCTCCTTTTTCCTTTACTCTTTTGTCCTATTTTTCAACCAGTTCAGAACTCAGGGGGAAAGAAGGGCTCGATTTAATGGGCCCTTTTGAATTTTTAACAGTGAGTAAGTTGGTAGAAGCCCAGATTCTTGTTAACTGCCAGATATAAAAACCAGTATCAAGTGTACCAAACTTTATAGACATCAACGGTTTTGTGAAAGGACCCAGCCCAAGCTCCTTTACAGTATGTAATTAGCAGTAACACTCAAGCTCAACAGAGCACCTGACGGCGAGCTGACCCAAGACCGCTCTATGAAGGATGCTGATCTGTGCCACGTACTTATTTTGAAATTGATGGCCTTCTGTTGGGCCCTAGAGTAGAATTTATCCCTTTAAAAAAATCAGCAAAAAAGCAAGCAATCTTCTTCTCCTTCCAAATCCTAAATCCTATCAGTCCAGTCACTGGACATTGCATCTAAACTGTTTCTTAATTTCCTTCTTCACACATTGTAAATCTGAACTGGAGACACATATCATAAATCAACTTTATATATGCATGTCTAGTCAACAACAATACTCTTTTATACTTTGACAATGACCCCCCATCCACTTTTTATCATCTTGTTAAAGAAATCGGCTAGAAACAGTAAAAGGCTTTTGCAGCTTTTATTGCGTGTTCCTAAGCCAATGATTCAGTAGAAGGAGAATAGTTATCACTAAGCTAAACATAACTCATCCTCCCTCCCCTGGTTTCCAGTGGTTAGACAAAGTCTGTATTTTGCTGCTAACATAACAGTCGGGGTGGTAGGACTGTCTCCTGACAGATGGTATTGATAACTTCTCGTGGGATAACCAGCTGTGTTGTACCCCTGCTCCCTTTTAAACCGTGCTTAATAACATGTCATCAGTTTTTTCTTTCTTTTGAGACAGGCTCTCACTGTCACCCAGGCTGGAGTGCAGTGGTGCGATCTCCTCTTGCGGTAGCCTCAACCTCCTGGGCTCAAGTGATCCTCCCACCTCAGGCTCCTGAGTAGCTGGGGCTACAGCCACGCACCACCAAGCCCAGCTAATTTTTTTTTTTTTTTTTTTTTTTTTTGAGACGGAGTCTTGCTCTGTCACCCAGGCTGGAGTGCAGTGGTGTGATCTCAGCTCACTGCAAGCTCCGCCTCCCGGGTTCATGCCATTCTCCTGCCTCAGCCTCCCAAGTAGCTGGGACTACAGGCGCCCGCAACCATGCCCAGCTAATTTTTTTGTATTTTTAGTAGAGACAGGGTTTCACCATGTTAGCCAGGATGGTCTCAATCTCCTGACCTTGTCATCTGCCCGCCTCGGCCTCCCAAAGTGCTGGGATTACAGGCGTGAGCCACCACGCCTGGCCTAATTTTTGTATTTTTTGTGGAGATGGGTTTTCACCATGTTGCCCAGACTGGCCTCGAACTCCTGGGCTCAAGCAATCTGCCTGCCTTGGACTACCAGTGTTGGGATTACAGGTGTGCGCCACCATGCCCGACCAACATCAGTTTTAAATAAACTGGATACATCACTCCTCCTATAGAAGATGGGAATGTAAGGATGGCTGGTATATATAAGATATAATGGGATTTTATAAACTGAACCTAGAAAACACTAAGTCTTTGATGAATTAACAAATAAATGGGAAGGAGGAAGAAAGGAGTGCTCCTAGTAGACAGACCCTGTCATGCTAATTGCTATGAGAAAGCCACAGTTTTCGGTAAGCACACTCTGCTTCCTAACTGTCTGAATGTTAACTGGACAGTGGACAGAGGGTCAGCCATATTCTCGGGGATGTGGCTTCAAGTCCTTCTTCTGAGGGGCTCATGAGGAGGTTACTTTTCTAAGACTTGCATATCCAATGGTGACTTTACTGACCTTTTAAAAATGGCTGATTCTCTAAGATTTTGGCACACTAAAATCACTGTGGCCATGTCCCAAAGACTCCGCTTCTACCATCTGTCTGTCCACGTGTGTGGAACAGCTGACAGCCAGCCATTCTGAGATATTTGTTAGGCTGAGAGGAAGTGGTCAAGGCCGCCTGCTCTTCAGCACATGACTACGTGCCTTCTATGAAGATCCATACAAACTGCTGACCCAAGAGATTATCCCGGGTCTTAGCACCGGGAATAACTGTGTGAAGCAGTTGTCTGACCATCCAGTTTAAAAAAAAAAAAAAAAAAAAAGCATTTAAACTTGTTTTTAAATTACATAAGTAACACACCTACTTGGAAGAAGCCTGAAGGGTAGAAAAGTTTAGCAGCACTGAAATGGTCTATTTCAGCCACATGTGGCGGACTTGTGGGTGTTTGTTTTATTGTCATGGTTCCTAGCCTGCATATGCAGCACATATGTTGTTTTGGATGCAGGAAATATTACATAATAAAAGTTATGTAACTGCCCTCTCCTGCTTTATAAGCACTGGGAATCATGTAACTGCTCCTGTTTCCCTTTTTGCACAGACTACTGGAAAGCTCAGAGCCCAGTCTGCAGCCTGCCTCTCCGGAGAGGCAACTCACAGCATGCATTTTTTGTACCAGCCTTAGCCCTTGCTTACTTTTATTTTTTCCACCCTTATTTTCCCTTAACCACAACTGCTTTACTTATTTTTATTTTCTACCTTCTCGTTTCTCATATTTATGTTTTCTCATATTATAATAAACTTCTTCAAATCTACTTGAGAATTAGGTAGGGTATAAATTTTCTTTTAAATACTAAAAAAAAGGCTTCTGTTTATTAAGACTCTAATATTATATTAATGTGCAAACCCTCACTTAAAAGCTGTGGCTCTGACCCACAGGGGTGTCTCAGGATCACACAGGAGCCTCATTCCAAATCTATACAGCTGGCTTCACAGGGCTTCACCCACGCAGCCTGTGAATGGGGCAGCAGGTTGGTGTGAGCTCCTGGCCCGTGGGTTCCTGTACTTTGAAGACTTTGAGAGACAATGGTGTCTCTCCTGGTTAAGAATGCCTGCCTCAAAACCATGGGCCTTCAGGTGTGCTAGTCTAAGGAGGTCACACGATCACCGATGTCATATTTGGCCTAGGTGATTCAGGGATGCATAACCCGAATCTAATTATAAGGAAATATCAAACACAAAAGGAGAAATGTTCTATTTTTTTTTTTTGAGACTAAGTCTTGCTCTTGTCCCCCAGGCTGGAGTGCAATGGCACAATCTCAGCTCACTGCAACCTCTGCCTCCCAGGTTCAAGCGATTCTCCTGCCTCAGCCTCCCAAGTAGCTGGGACTACAGGTGCCCACCACCACGCTTGGCTAATTTTTGTATTTTTAGTAGAGATGGGGTTTCACCATGTTGGCCAGGCTGGTCTGGAACTCCTGACCTCGTGATCCACCCGCCTTGGCCTCCCAAAGTGCTGGGATTACAGGTGTGAGCCACCGCGCCCAGCAAAATGTTCTATTTTTTTTTAAGGGGGAAAATTATATTCTTCTAACATGTTAATGTCATGTAACTCAAAGAAAGGCTGAGGAAATGTTCAAGATTAGAAGAGGCTAAGAGCTGTGCCAACTCAATGTGACAACTGACCCTAGATGACCAGAGGACGGGAAATGCAGTGAAGGACATTATTGACTCAACTACCAAAATTAGAAAATGGACGGTAGATAAGAAGGCTGTATCAATGTTAAATTTACTGAAGTTGGTAACTGTATAGTTATATGAGAGAATATTCCTAACCTTAAGAAATACACACTGAAGTATTTAGGAGTAAAGAGTCATAATATATATAATTTATCCTCAAATAGTTCAGAAAACAGATTTTGTGCATATGTGTGCATGTTCACTTGTGTGTAGAGACACAACAAAGGAAGGGGCCAATGCTAGCAGCGGGTGACTCTGGGTAAAGGGTATACCAATGTCCTTTGTGCTACTTTTGCAGTTTTGCAATTATTCCAAGTAAAAAGTTAGGGGAAAAAAAAGTGTCCCTGCTTTAGACCACACAATTTCCACTATGGCAGTGCTTTTAAAAAAGGAGAATAAAGTTTCCATCCACTCCCACTGATCCCCAACCCTGGGAGCCCCCACTGAGTGGCTGCAACTGGTAGGCAGAACACGCCTCTCTCCTCACCCTCCCTAGGAGGCCAGCTTTCAGCTGTACCCTCTTCAAAAACAGATTTATTTTCCTTCTAGGAGTTTCTAGACTTCAAAAGCCAGCTTAAATGCAGCCTCTTGCATGTTATTTTTTCATGCTATTTTTAAAGTTACATTCTTTTTAAATTTGGGGGGATAGACCACGGGCACCCTGCCCTGAGCGCAGAGCCTCACCGTCCCAGGCCTCGTGAAGTCCACACTATGCGCCAGGCTCTGCCGCATCTGGTTACTGAATAGGCGGACACAGACGCTCTGGAGGTACTCAGGAGTGATCTGCAAGGAGGACACAAAGACATCTGGTGATGGCATGAAACTCACTGAGGGACACCTGAGGCACGCTGGCAATTATTAGAGTGGTCTCTCAACAGCTTTCTGTAAGGCATGATGATGAGGTATGTAAGCCAGAAAAATAATCATTTGCTTTAACATCAGAGCTCTTGGGAGGAGTGAAAGCACCAGCCCTGACAGAACAAGGTGCTAACACACTGCAGGTGTGCTCATGAGACATCAGACTGCAAATTAACTGACTCCACTTCAGCTATCTCCACTGTCATGTAGAATAAACAGATCCTAAACCACTTTGGTAAATTCATGTAACAAAGTCACTGGACAACCATAATGTGGGGGAAAGAGAGCCAAGCTTCAAATCTGAAGATCAGGGCTCAAGTCCTGGACTCGAGAAGACCAACAGCTCTGCCTCTCGCTTTCCACACCTTTATTGTAACAGCCACAGTGAGCAGGTAAATGAGGTCACAGATATGCCTAGCACATGACAGGTGGCTTGGCCAGTGCTTGCTGAATGAGTGATGGAAACGCTTTTAATCAACTATCCAGTGCTCGACAACGTGCGGCTGAGCTGCTGTCGCCATCAACGCTGCTGGATCCTGCATTCTCCTTTAGCATCTCTTGTGCCTCTCTCACCAGCTACGAGAATTCAGGATTGACATACAACATCGAAAGTGGTCATCTTGGAGTTTTTTTCATCCATTTTCTTTTTAAAAAAATAATGTATGCTCATTTCAATGTACAAGTACCACAACCTCTCCTGAATCCCACCCTTCCCCCACAAACAAATCCCTGCGGATAATGACTATTAAAAAGTGTACACCCTTCCACACTTTTTTCTAGGCATGATAATTGAAAATAGTCTCCTCTTCCGCAGCTTCATGATTCCACCTGGGGGAACTTCCACATGGCAGTAGAAGCGGCTGCTCTCCCACCCCTTGCTCATCCACTTGCATGGGAGGAAGGCCATCCCCCAGGACTGCGTGGGAAGCAGGGCTACTCCACCCCTGGGGAGCTGGAAAGGGCTGGGCCCTTCTCTCTCCTCCTGGGCCTCCTGCCTATCTGCTAGAAACTTCTGGTCTGCTTCAGCCACATAAAAGGCTCTGTCCATCCTGTGGCAGAGGTCTGTCACCCTTTGTTACATAGCTACATGTGAAGTGACTCAGAGAAAAAGGAACCCCATCCCAGGGCTAGACCTCCTATATTATCCTGAGTCTGTTCCTTCTGAATTCCTATAGTAAATTTCTATAGTATTAAAATTTCAACATTCATTTTTCAGGCCTGGCATAGTGGCTCATGCCTGTAATCCCAGCACTTTGGGAGACTGAGGCAGGCGGATCACTTGAGCTCAGGAGTTTGAGACTTGCCTGGGTAACATAGTGAAATACCATCTCTAATAAAAATAAAATAAAAATTAGCCAGGCATGGTGGCACAGACCTGTAGTCCTAGCTACTCAGAAGGCTGAGGTGAAAGAATGGCTTGAGCCTGGGAGGTCGAGGCTGCAGTGAGCTGAGATTGCACCACTGCACTCCAGCTAGACAACAGAGTGAGACCCTGTCTCAAACAAACGAACAAAAAAACATACCTTTTTCATCTTGTATTTTTAACCTTTCTTTCTATACTTATTCCTTCCCTACAACTAGAAACGTGTTCACATATATTTCATATTAAAAACATACCTTTCCCATCTTCTACCCTAGATTTTCTTCTTCTTCTTTTTCACCCTAGATCCTTATCTATCAATCACCCTCTCAACAGCTTCTCTTTACAGCCAAGGTCCTTGAAAGAACCGCTTGCATTTACTGTCTCAACCCACCTTCAACTTTCAATACAATGTGACCAACTTTCCACCTGCGTTCCTCCATGGAAACTTGTGTGGCAAAGCTCACAACCAGTGAACTTCTAAGTGTCAAAAACACTGGATACTTTTCAGGTCTCTTCTTCTGGAGTTTTCTGTGGCTTTTGAGACTTTGGATCAAACCCTCAGTTCTGAAACTGTTTCCTCCTTTAACTTCTGAAACTGCTAGCAGAACCATTTCTCTAACAAGCCAATCTGATCATGTCACTTTCTTGCTTAAAACAGGAGAATGAGGAAAGAAAATGGATGACTGACCAAAAAAAAAAAAAAAATATATATATATATATATATAGCCAAGAACAATACATGAAAATATACTCAGCCTCATACATAATTAAAGAAATCTAAATTAAAATATGCAGAATGCCAAGTTTTACTTACCAAACTGACAAAGATTTCAAAGTTTAGTCCTATTTGGTGTTGCCGTGTGTGGAGAAATAGGTACTCTCATGCACTATTGGGGGAGTAGACATTGTTGATATTTTAAGATGAATAATTTAGCAACCTCTATCAAAATGCTCATGCCCATACCTTTGCCCTAGCAATTCCACTTTTAGAATTTTATCAAGATGTACAGTATACACAAGGATGTTCACTGCAACATTTTTTTGTTATAGCAAACAAAAAAACAAAAAATCTAAATGTTCATCAGCAGAGATCTGATAATGAATGATTCACCCTTATAATGCAATTGTGTATAAGAATTAAAAAGAATGAGGTGGATCTGGTCATATGGAAAGATCTCCAAGATATGTCGAAAGAGAAATAGCAAGTTTCAGAAGAGTAACGCATCATATGATCCCAACTAAGGGTACAAATGCTGTACGCATGTGTGTACACACACACACACACACACACACGCATACGCAGAGAAATGTTCTAAAATAATACACAAGACAATGTCAGTCTTGAACATCAATAAGGAAATGAATCTACAGCATTGTGGTGAAGGAGCTTTTGCTCCTTACTACACGCTTCTCTGAAGTGTTTCAATCTTTTACCAAAACAACGCGGTTCTTTTACATTAGAAAGGCTAGTAAAGAGTCCAGCTTTCCTCCTCTGACCCATCTTTTTTTAAATTAAATTAAATTTATTTATTTGAGACACAGTTTCACGCTGTTGCCCAGGCTGGAGTGCAATCTTGGCTCACTGCAACCTCTGCCAGCCGGGTTCAAGAGATCCTCCCGCCTCAGCCTCCCGAGTAGCTGGGATTACAGATGTGCTCCACGACACCTGGCAAATTTCTGTATTTTTAGTAGAGACGGGGTTTCGCCATGTTGGCCGGGGCTCTGGTCTTGAACTCCTGACCTCAGATGATCTGCCCACCTCAGCCTCCCAAAGTGCTGAGATTACAGGTGTGAGACACCATGCCTGGCTAATTTTATTTTTAATTGTATATTTTTAGTGACAGAGGTCTCACCATATTGCCCAGAGTAGTTTCAAACTTCTGGCCTCAAGTGATCCTCCCGCCTTAGCCTTCCAAAGTGCTGGGATTACAGGCGTGAGCCACTGTGCCTGGCCTGAATTATTTTTTATAACTGCAGTGTGAATCTATAGTTACTTCAATTTTTAAAAAATCTGTATGTCCACAAATAGATTTTATTGTACTTTATAAAGAGTCAGGAATGAGATAAAGATGCCCATGATGACATTATTCAACAATATCCCATAGGCCATAGCCAATGTACTAAGAAAAAAAAGTTAAGATAAATTTTAAAAGCAAAACACAAATATTATTTGATGTAACATGACTGTCAATCTAGAACACAGAAGAATAAATCAAAACACCCAAGATTAATGGGATTCAGAAAGGTAGCTGGATACGAAACCAATATTAGAAAATCAGTGGCTTCCCTATATGACGGCAGGGCACGTGCCCCTCATTTTTTTGCTAGCACATATTTTTCTGTTGCCAGACAATTTATCCTTTGCTAATATTAATAAGGTAGAGGCTGGGTGCGATGGCTCACACCTGCAATCCCCAGGACTTTGGGACGCCAAGGTGGGAGGATCACTTGAGCCCAGGTGTTCAAAATCAGCCTAGGCAACAAAGCAAGACCCCGTCTCAATATTTGAAAAATATATTTTTTAAAAAGGGCCAGGCGCAGTGGCTCACACTTGTAATACCAGCACTTTGGGAGGCCAAGGCTGGCGGATCACCTGAGCTCAGGAGTTCGAGACCAGCCTGACCAACATGGAGAAACCCCGTTTCTACTAAAAATGCAAAATTAGCTGGGTGTGGTGGCACATGCCTGTAATCCCAGCTACTCGGGAGGCTGAGGCAAGAGAATCACTTGAATCTGGGAGGCGGAGGTTGCAGTGAGCCGAGATCACACCATTGCACTCCAACCTGGGCAACAAGAGCAAAACTCCGTCTCAAAAACAAACAAACAAAAAAGAATAAAGTAGAGAAATAAAGATATAGCAGATAGTATGTTAAGAAAAATGGGTAAAACACTGCAAGCAGCTTGATAAAAACAGTAAAAAATATCAGCTTTATCTCCTTCATGCATGTTGGCTTTTGGAAATAGAGCAGCAGGCGCCACTGGCTTGGAATGGAGAGAGGCAGGCTCCATCTGCCATATCAACATAGTCCATGCCTATAAGCCTTCTTCATTGCCAAACAGACATACACACAATTGGGGATCTTCCTTACCATCTTGCCGCTGACTGTGGCCTCTAGAGAATCCACCAGCTCTGCTGTGACTCCAATGAGATTGTGGTAGTCGGCCTGGATCTTATTGTACCGTTTGAGGTATGTCATTGACCTACGTTCAGCTTCAACCAGCTGCTGGTGGAGCTGCTGCAAGATTTCTAGGAAGACAGTTAAAACAAACAACATCAATAAAAATCCACAATATGAAAAATAATTGTATTCTTCTCAAAGAACTACCATACTTATTGCCAGAATGTTTTCTTGTAACAATAAACTGGACACTATTTGTGTTTCACACTTACTTCTATTTTATGCCACATTTATTTACATAGTGCTTTGTAACCACACTGACTTAAAATTTCCTTTTCAGGAAGTTCAACTCAATCCTCACTGGGCTTCCTAAGAAAATCTATTCCCTTGACTGAACCTCATGCAATTTCTTTTAGTTCTTCTAGGTCTAAGAAAATAAACATGTCTAGGGCTGGTGGTGGCTCACGCCTGTAATCCCAACACTTTGGGAGGCCGAGGCGGGCAGATCACTTGAGGCCAGGAGTTGGAGACCAGCCTGGGCAACATGGTAAAACCCCATCTCTACTAAAAAAATACAAAAATTTGCCAGGCATGGTGGTGCTCGCCTATAATCCCAGCTACTCAGGAGGCTGAGGCACAAGAATCGCTTGAACCTGGGAGGCAGCAGTTGCAGTGAGCCAAGATCGCGCCACTGTCCTCCAGCCTGGGCAACTGGGCAACAGAGTGAGACTCTGTCTCAAAAAAAAAGAAAAGAATGTTTTATTCTATACTGAGCTCATAAAATGCCTGAATCAAACCTGTGTCTTTTTCTCTGTTTTTGTATTATGAAGTTGTCTGGGGGACAATTCATATCTGCAGGACACTTCTTTATTTTAAATAAAACTTTGGGCTGCTTGACTCCTGCTAGGAAAAACAAGAATCCAGGAGAAGAGATTCCATCATTCTGCCAGTTTGATAAAGCATAAAACCACTCCCACCAGGCCTTAGAGCAAGCAGCTTAGAAGGCTCTAGGATTCTTTGCTTGGAATCCCCCCGTAATTTCCTTTCTCTGAAGGTGAGGGGGCCTTAGGAATTCACTTGCAAGAAACAGAATGCAGCAGAAATGACTGACTTACTTCAGAGGCTGGGTTAGAAAAAGTGATACAGCTTCCCCCTGGCTCTCTCTGGGGACATTCACCCTTGGAAACCAGGCAACATGCCTGGAGGAAGCCCAGACCACAAGGCCACGCAGGTGTTCTCGTCAAGGGCCTCTGCTGAGACCCCACGTGACAGCCAGCACCGACCACCACTCTGCGTGTGAGTGCCTTGGAGTTGGCCCCAGGCCGCTCCACCTGACTGCACCTGAGAGACACGCTGAGGGAGAACAGCTTAACTGAGCCCACAGCTCCCAGACCATGCAGGCTCATCATCACCATTATAAGTGAATGTCATTGTTTTGTGCCACCAAGTCGGGATGGTCTGTCAGGCAGCAATGGAACAGTGGGCTGAGGTGTATTTCCAGGAGCTGCAGGGCAAGATCCAAAGTCCCAGTCCAGTTGAAGATGCCAGCTGTGTTGGATGTGAGCAAACTGGCCCGGGACGCACCGTGGCCAAGGCCTGGGCCTAGGCTAGCACTGAGAGAGCGGGCCTGCAGAGCTGAGGATGCAGGCTGGGAGTCTTCCTCCACATACTGTACTGGGGGTAGGGCAACCTTGGGGAGCTGCAAGACTCAGGGTGCTCCTGCGACCCTTGGAGCAGTCCAGGTTGATCCCATGGGGCCGTATCTGTAGCCCTGCTCCTCCATGAAGGGCCAGCAGGGCCTGTCCCCTCTGAGCGACAGAAGGGTCAGCATGGCTGGCAGAACCAGTCACACACTTAGAACGGCTGAGCTGGGGATGCTTGAGGCTACCAAGAGCAAAACCAAGCATCCGAAGCCTTCTCAAAGGCTGACGCTGCCAAAGCCATCTTGAGTGACAAACCCAAACCCAAGCTCTCCCTGAGGGTGACAAACCCCATTGCTTATCTGCCAACTCCCTGGTGAGCAAACAGCTAAATAATTTACTAATTAATGCTTCCTTTCTTTAAAAAGAGTTTCACTCCCTAAAAAGAAACAGGAAAAAGCAATGGCAGGAAGTTCTGAAATCCTCTCTGGCATGACTCTGCTTTGAAAGGGCAAATGTGCTGGCGCATGGAACAAGATCTCCTGTAGTCACACTCCACCTACTGGGAACTGAGGCTTATGCCATCAATACTCACCAGAGGGATGACATGCATCACAGGCCCTTTCCAGCATCATCATTTAAGCAGCTGTCAAAATGTAGTATCAAAGGCAAAACTGAGGTACAGTGCCCCAACTGGGGCCACCAACTTCATATTAACTACACTTTTTCTCACCTTACTCAAAAGTGAACAGTTCTGGTAAAAATGATTGACCATGGAAAAATAACACTTTATGCTACAAACTGAAGACTGGAATTCCTACTTTGGAATGGAAAATGCTTGATAAGAATGGGTACTCCGTATGTCTTCGAAGACCCCTGTTGACTAGTTCAAGGTAAAAGTTAAATATTAAAATAATTAAAATAAATTAAATTAAAAGAACTCTATCCTTACCCATGCTGCCCTACACCTTCTAGGGAAAATGTGCTGCTGCTGCAGTTACCTCCCTTTGGGATATTATTGGATTCTCTTCATTTCTCCAAGGCTTAGCTACCTGACATGCAAGACGAAGCTAACAATACCAGCCCTCCCGAAAATGGGCCTCAAGGAACTGCAGGTCACTATGACTGCAAAGCCTTTCATAAATATTTAGACTCTTAAAGCCAAAATCATGAATTCTCTCCATCTTTGCACCGATCTTACTACTTCAAACCTGAACTGGCAAAGTTGTTTTTAGACAAATTTAAATCTAGATGATTTACCTTTGTTACTTTGTCCATTCTCCTTCTGGGATGAAAAAGAAGTTCAGGAAAACGGGCATTTAGGGAACGGTACTTGGGGTATCGGACATCCTGTGGCCAATGTGAGAAAGCACCTCAGCATGGTGAAACAGAATTCTCGGAGCCGGGAGGGCCAGCTCCAACTGTTGCTGTAAATAGCTAAGCAACTTCTCCATACTGGCCTGACTCACTCCCAAACAAGTCCTCTTCTCCCCATCTCAATTATCACTGTCTGAATTCAAGTCTTGCACTATTTCAACAGCCTCCTATCCCCTTCCTATCCCCTTCCAAAGGCCTTCCCCACTGCTACCAAGCCAACTAAAAATGCAAATCTGATTTTGTACATAATTCAACTCTAACTTCAATTCAAAGCTTTATCCTAAGGAAATCGATATTGAGGTGAAAACAGCATAGCACAGTGTTGCTAAGACCATGGACTCTGGAGCCAGACTGCGTGGGTTCAAATCTCAGTTCCCACACGTCTGGCTGCATGACTGAAGACAGTTACTTAACATGTTTCTTTTCCCTTAATTTGTCTTAAACTTTTCCTTAGTATTTTGGTAATAGCTTTATTCACGTACTGTATAATTCACCTATTTAAAGTGTACCTTTCAGGCCAGTGTGGTGGCTCACGCCTGTAATCCCAGCAATTTGGGAGGCCGAGGTGGGTGGATTACCTGAGATCAGGAGTTTGAGACCAGCCTGGCCAACATGGCGAAACCCTGTCTCTGCTAAAAATGCAAAAATCAGCCAGGTATGGTAGCGGGTGCCTGTAATCCCAGTTACTTGGGAGGCTGAGGCAGGAGAATCACTTGAACCTGGGAGGCGGAGGTTGCAGTGAGCCAAGATCACGCCATTTCACTCCAGCATGGGTGACAAGAGTAAAATTCTGACTCAATCAATCAATCAATCATCAATCAATGTGTACATTTCAATGGTTTTCAGTATTTTCAGAGTTATGCAACCATCACTACAATCAATTTTAGAACATTTTCATCATCCTCCAAAAGAAACCCTGTACTCACTGGCAGTTACTCCCATTTTCCCTGCTTTCCCCAGCCCCTGGCAACCACTAATATACTTTCTGTCTCTCCAGATTTGCCTCTTTTGGACATTTTATGAATAGAGTCATATAATACCTGGTCCCTGCCACTGGCTTCTTTCAGTTAGCATAATGCTTTCAAGGATCATTCATGTTACAGCATGAATCAGTGCTTCATTCCTTTTTATGGCTGGATGATATCAAATGATATTCCATCATTTGGATAACACCACAGTTTGTTTATCCATTCATAAGACAATAGACATTTGAGTTGTTTGCATTTTTTTGGCTATTATGAATAATGTTACTATGAACATTTGTGTACAGGTTGTTTTGTGGACGTATGTATGTTTCATTTCTCTTGGGTATATAGCTCTTGGGTGTACAGCGAGGACCAATTCCTGGGTCATGTGGTAACTCTACGTTTAAACCTCTGGGGGAACTTAACCTGCTTTTGAAGGCTATTTAATGATATGGGAAGATGTTCTCTTCCTTTGATAAAAATGCATAGAAATATACACACACATACATGTACCTACCTTTCTTACAATTTGGGTGTATGTCTGTATTAAATACCTTTCTGTACTTTCCAAATTTTCTATAAGGAATATAGTTGATTTTATAATCAGGAAGTAAAAAGTTATTTTTTGCAAATACAACTGTTATTCTCTTACTTAAAATGCTTCAAAGGCTCCTTATTCCTTATAGGACTTGGCATAAACCTTTATGACCTAGGCCCTGCCTAGTCTCTGAGCTTGTCTATGTCAATACTCTGCTCCAGTAATATTAAATTATTTCAGTTTCCCAGGCACTGTCTCAGTGCCTTTGCACAGGCTGTTCCCTCTACCTGTAATTCCCATCCCTCCTCTGTTTGCCTCACAGACTCCTATTTTATTGTTCAAAGCTCCAGTTTGGCTAAGAGAATTACATCTTGGCCTTTTCTTTATATCCCTAAATCCTAGAACAATATTTGACTCATAGTAGAAGCTTAATGTATTGAACTGAACTACAAGTATTTTCATGTAACAAGGAAAATATCAGAATGTTATTTACAGTTACCTGCTATATTTCAGCATATGCTTCAAAGCATGTGGAACAGGATGAAAGGTGACAAGTACTTAAAAATTCTAATGCCAACGGCTAACAGTTATCAAGCACTTACTATATACTGGACTGTTTCATACAAGTTATATGTATTAACTCAATCTTCATACTCTTCCTATAAAATAGGTACTATGATCTTTTTTTATTCTTATTTTTTTGAGACAGGGTCTCACTATGTTGCCCAGGCTGAAGTTCAATGGCAGAATACACAGCTCAATGCAGCCTCAACTTCCTGGGCTCAGGTGATTCGCCCACCTGTCTCCCCCAGATAGCTGGGACTATAGTCATATGGATGCTACCACGCTCAGCTAACTTTTTGTACTTTTTGCAGAGATGGGGTTTCGCCATGTTGCCCACTCTGGGCTCAAACTCCTGGGCTCAAGTGATCCTCCCGCCTTAGCCTCCCAAAGTGCTGGGATTACAGGCATGAGCCACGGGGCCCAGTCAGGTACTGTTTTGAGTATACTAATATATTTTTAATATAACTAATATAATTTACCATGTAAATCATTTTGATTAGATTCTTAACATATTGGCACCCATAATTATTAAGCCGAGCTACTCTGGGCACACTGCCTATGGGGTAGCCCTGTTCCACAAGGAGCAGTATCAAAAAAAAAAAAAATTAAGCTGAGAAATGCTTTTTTAAAGCATGTTCAAATAATTATAAGTCAAGTTGGAAAAGTTCTAGTTTCATTGAAAATCACTGTATATGGAACTCTAGGAAGAAAAAGGTTTGGATATGCGAACATCGAGGTATGTAGGTAAAGAGAAGAATTTAAACAAAAGTCTTAAGGCTTTTGTATATAAAGGCAGAGACGAGAGCTGTAGATCAGTCCGTTTGGCTCAGGCCAGGCTAAGGAATTTGAATACAGGCAACAGGGAAGGCTTAGGAAGCTCAAGTAGAAATGTGGCATGGAATCCTAGTGACAAATAAAACCTCAATTAGGTCAAGAAAGTCAAATGCTTTGGAGTTAGAAAGGAAGCAGAAGGTATTACGCGGCAAAGTAGCCTAAATTTTTCATGAAATTAAACAAAACGGTGACCAATTTTACCATTCAAAACATTATGTTCTTGTTATGAAATAACTTTGGATACATTTTTATTCCAAATAAAAGGAGATACTTGTCTTTAAAAACTAATAACCTTTGGGAAATTAGTCTTCCATGGGTTGGGTGACCTAATGTTCTGCTCTTCCTGAAACAGGCTCTATTTACACCTGTCACCCTGGTACTTTGTCCAGTTAGTGTCCCTTTTTACTTTCAAAAGTGTCCCAGTTTGAACTGGACTGTGGTGATACCGCACAGCTCTGTACGTTTGCCAAAAAGCATTAAATTGTACACTTACCATGGGTAGATTTTATGGTATGTAAATTTACACCTCAATAAAGTTATTTAAAAAGAAATCCCAATTCGAATGAGAAGTTAGATGGTCACCCGATCCATATGCCATGGCCTGAAGGGCTTAAAAGTGGTTAAGTGACATTCTGCAAAGGGACAATTATCCCAAGGAATTCTTTTACAAGACAAACTTTCTTTTCTACCAAGACAACTTCTAGTCACGTGACATCAAAATAAGACCTAGCCAAAAAGAAAGTCTCAGAGATCCAATGATATAGAAGTTGATCTCTATAGGCCCTGCCACTAATGATTCATTGACCTTGTAAATATGAAAGCAACACTATTAATTATCCCGATTTAATGAGGCAACCTAAATAAACCTAAGCCAGCGTGCAACTCTAAATAAAATCTGCTCTAAAACCATAGGTGGTCTCTATTTGCTTCAAAAGGATACATATATTGTTAAAAGCTTTGGCGTGTTGCTGGCTTTAGATATTAAAGCTAGAAACTTTTCCAACTTCAACTTTAACTCTGGAGTCCAGGAATCCTAAAGAAAAAAGGGAACAAAAATACAAACATTAGATTACTAAGTACCAATAGCATCATCAAGTTGAGGTCATTAGGCTAAAAAACCCTGCACAGTGATTGAAACCAAAAGCAAAATGCCAGTGACGTGAGGCTGTGAAAAACAGGTTTTAGGACATCTGACCAACTCATTTACAGAAGATTCAAGTGCCCACAGTAGGAAGAAAAAATAGAGTTCTTTCATAAACAGGGAAAAAATAACCCTGAACATGATTTGAGTATTTCATGTGATTTAAACACAGTCGTGACAAGGAACCTTATTAGGCTGCATACCAAAAATAGTTCAGTACAGTCTAGGCACGCACAGCACTGGGAGGCGTAACATAAACAATTATCACTAAGTTACTGAGAGTCTCCCCAAGAAAGGGACTCATTTCCACAAACCTCGTCTAGATAAGAAAAAAGGACAGAAGCTATTTTCTGCCACAAATACCCCACCATGTCAAGAATTATGATATAGTCTTAGCATGATTTGTCCTTTAAAAACAAATTATTTATCTCAAATAATGCTCATCAAGAAGAAAAAATTAATGACTTAAGAAAAAACATAACAAGTAACAATCTTTGTCTCAGGACAATTTTCCTTATACTCTTTATACAGAAATATCTTCCACCCAAACCAAGAAGTTCCACAAAAATGCAGCGAAGCCACTAAAACTTCATACCCACCATCCTCTTGGATGCTGCCCCATGGCCCTCAGACCTTTCCATCCTTCCCCACTGTCTCTGCCTCTCCAGCTCTGTACCCTCCTCCATGCCTCCCACCCCCACCCAATCATTCTAGCCAGTATGTCATCTGATTTCTAGAAAAAAATACTGCCAGATGAGCAGAAAGTTCTTTTTTTTTTTTTTTTTTTTTGAGACAGAGTCTTGCTTTGTCACCCAGGCTGGAGTGCAGTGGCTCGATCTATGCTCACTACAACCACCGCCTCCCAGGTTCAAGCAACTCTCCTGCCTCAGCCTCTTGAGTAGCTGGGTCGAGGGTCACCAAGCCTGGCTAAGTTTTGTAATTTTTTTTTTTTGGTAGAGACGGGGTTTCACCATGTTGGCCAGGCTGGTCTCGAACTCCTGACCTCAAGTGATCTACCTGCCTTGGCCTTCCAAAGTGCTGGGATTACAGGCGTGAGCCACCATGCCTGACCAGAGAGTTCTTATATTTTTAAAAAATTGTGTAATTCCCTGATACTGCATGATAACTTTGTTTATAAGGTGTGTGTTATTATGGATTGAATTGTGTTCCCTCAAAATACATGCTGAAGTCCTAACCCCTGGTACCTCAGAACATGAGGTCATTGGGAATGGGGTCATTGCAGATGTAATTGAAGTTAAGATAAGGTCACACTGGAGTAGGGTGTGTCCTTAATCCAATATGACCTTAATCTAATATGTCCTTACAAGAAGAAGAAAATTCAGACACAGACACAGAAGGAAGACGGCCATGGGACAATGTAGACAGAGACTGGAATGATGCTGCCACAGTCACAGAACACCTGTGGCTACAAGAAGCTGGGAGGGGAAAGGAAGGATCCTCCCCTAGGATTCAGGGACAGCACAGCCCTGCCAACACCTTGATTTCAGATTTGCAGCCTCCAGAACTGCAAGACAACGAATGCCTGCTGTCTTAAGGCATCTGGCCTGTGGTACTTTGCTAGGGCAGCCCTAGGGAAATCACCCAGGTGCTACAACTCAAGGTGGTCTACGCTCAACCACACAGAGAAGAATCTCAGGAAAGGACTGCTACGTCTCAAAAAACAAACAAAACAAAATGCTTGGGACATACAGACTTCCAGTTAGATTGCTCTGTTGTTGATTACTATTTTGTATTACCAACAAATATGTGTTTTCAATGTAATTACTTACTTTATGATGCTCTGCTAATGACAGGGATGAGACTGAAATAAAGCCTCTTTGGACATGAGTCACCTATTTTTTTCTTGACCATTCTTATTTTTTCTGTGCTTTCAACTCTGAGAATAAGAACATTTCCAAGCTGGGCGTGGTGGGTCGATTTGTTAAATGAACAGGAGGTCAGAGACAGGAGGAAAATTAGAGCTAGGAAGCCAAGGAATTTTTTTTTTTTTTTTTTTTGAGATGGAGTCTCGCTCTGTTGCCTAGGCTGGAGCGCAGTGGTGTGATCTCGGCTCGCTCCAACCTCCGCCTCCCGGGTTCAAGAGATTTTCCTGCCTCAGCCTCCGGAGTAGCTGGGATTACAGGCATTAGCCACCATGCCCAGCTAATTTTTGTATTTTTAGTAGAGACAGGGTTTCACCATGTTGGCCAGGCTGGTCTGGAACTCCTGATCTCAGGTGATCCGCCCACCTTGGCCTCCCAAAGTGCTAGGATTTGAGGTGTAAGCCACTGCACCTGGCCTAAAGTTTTAATATGTTAAAGAAATAAAAGACAGGAAGGAATGAGAGACTATAAAAATGTCCCAGCAATTTCAATAAACAACAAAAAAATAAACTTCTAAAAAAAAAGAGTTAACTGAAATTACAAATTCAATGAAAAGGTTAAAGAACAGACTAAACATAGCTGGAGGGTGAGTTTGTGAACTGGAAGGCAGATGTGAAGAGATCACCCAGAATACAGCCAGAGAGATTAAGAGAAGGAAACATAAGATGTTAAAAGGTATGGGGAGCACAATGATGTGCACGTTCTTAGCACTACTCAGCTGAACCCTCAGAAATGGTCAAAATGGTGGTGGCGCACGCCTATAGTCTAGCTACTCGGGAGGCTGAAGTGGGAGGATCACTTGAGCCCAGGAGGTCAAGGCTGTAGTGAGCTATAATCATGCACTCCAGCCTGGGGGATAGAGTGAGACCCCATCTCTTTAATAATAAAAAAAAAAAGTCAAAATGGTAAATTTTATGTTATGTATATTTTACAATTTTTTTAATGAAAAAAAAGACATGAAGAATATAATAGGTCTAATATACATTTAGTCAGATATCTAGGAGATAATAAAGAGAATGATAATATACAAAGAGATACTAATTGAGAATTTTTCAGAGTTGTTGAAAGACACAAAACTTCACATCCAGGAAACCCAACAAATCTCAAGTAAAAATAGAAATCTATCCCTAGAAACACTGTAGGGAAATGATACAAACCCAGAGGCCAGAGAAAAGAGATTGATCACCTTCAAAGGAACGGCAATTAGACTGACAGCCAACTTCAAAATAGCAGCAATGCGAGCTAGGAAATGATGCAACCTAGCTAGGATTTGTATCTTCAATGTAGTAAGAGACAATAACTGTAAACCTAGTATTCTAATCCTATCTGAGAAAGCAATAAAGACACTGCAGTCAAACAAGAACTGAAAGAAGAGATCTTCAAGGAAAGGGGGTTTTAAAGACATGTACTTAAATAAGAGGAGACGACTATCCCAGATGGAAGGTCTTTAACACAAGATGGAATGATGAACAAAAATACTGGTAGCTATAAGGGAAAATCTACACACACTGATTGCATAAAATAGTAAAACTTCTTAATTTGTACATTTAAAATATATAACTAAGATACTTGACAAAAAAAAAAAGGACATAAATTGTGAAGGGGATGAATGAAGTTAATGCATTCTGAGTTCCTTGAATGTTCTGGAAGAAAATAAAGATTAAATTTAGACTTTATGGCCGGGCGTGATGGCTGATACGTGTAATCCTAGCACTTTGGGAGGCTGAGGCAGGCGGATCACCTGAGGTCAGGAGTTTGAGACCAGCCTGGCCAACATGGTAAAACCCCGTCTCTACTAAAAATACAAAAATTAGCCGGACATGGTGGCGCGTGCCTATAATCCCAGCTACTCAGGAGCCTGAGGCAGGAGAATCGCTTGAACCCGGGAGGTGGAGGTTGCAGTGAGCCAAGATCGAGCCGTTGCACTCCAGCCTGGGTGACAAGAGTGAAACTCCATCTCAAAAAAAAAAAAAAAAACAAAAGACTGACTTTATTATGTATACATACTAAAATATCTGTGATTACCATTAAAAGAACATATGTAGACTAACAAAAGAAAAAAATGGAATAAAATGAATCTCCATGAATATGGAAGGTCATTAAATTCCTTAAACCACCAGAAGCTGAACTCCACCTTGGAACACCAAATCTGAGTGAGTCAAGCTGCCAGCTGCAGCCTCTGCTAGGCCCCATCCCCGATTCTGCCAGCTCTACTGCCACCTGGATCCAAGCTTTATCTATGCCACTATGCCAGAATATTCACGAACAGAATACTTAGGAACAGAAGTCTCACTGTGAGAAAATCTATCATCTCCTTCCAAGAATATTTATTTTTAGAAATTTTTTAATTTAATTTTTAATTTTTTAAAATTTATTTTTATTATTTTCTTTGTTTTAATCCTCGAAGACATCTGAACCCTTCCAAATTTAATCACCTTCTTAACCACTTTTTTCTTCAACCTTCTGGGAGAGGAAGTAGGTAAAACTAAATCTAGAATGATCAAGAAAAAACAGCAAAAATTTCAACTTGGGCTACTCTACAAAAGGCCTGCTTTAATGAAAGCGGTCAACTAAGTAACCTTCAGTTTAGCAGTTACTATTCAGGAGGGATGAAAGTTGTTTTACAGAATTACAACTGAATGGGATGCTGAAATGTACTGGGATTTGGAAGAATTGCATCAGTTGCTGTTGAGTGAGAGTGACCTGGGTGACAGAATGAGACTCTGTCTCCAAAAAACAAACAAACAAGGCACGGTGGCTCACGCCTGTAATCCTAGCACTTTGGGAGGCCGAGGCAGGCGGATCACCTGAGGTCAGGAGTTCAAGACCAGCCTGGCCAACATGGTGAAACCCCATCTCTACTAAAAATACAACAATTAGCCAGGTGTGCTGGTGCGCACCTGTAGCCCCACCTAAACTCAGGAGGCTGAGGCAAGAGAATCGCTTCAACCCAGGAGGCAGAGGTTGCAGTGAGCCGAGATCGCGCCACTATACTCCAGCCTGGGCGACAAAACCAACCAACCAAACAAACAAAACATATGTGTGTTACAATTCATAGAACTATACATCCTGAAAAGTCAATTCTGTGTGTGATAATGTAAAAATTGTTAGGTTGCCATTCGAGCAGGTGAGAATCCTTGCTTTCTGTAATTTTTTTTTTTTTTTTTTGAGACAAGGTCTCACTCTGTTGCCCAGGATGGAGTGCAGTGGCACTCTTGGTTCACTGCAACCTTCACCTCCCGGGTTTGAGCAACTGTTCTGCCTCAGCCTCCTGAGTAGCTGGAATTACACACCCGGCTAATTTTTGTACTTTTAGTAGAGACGGGGTCTCCCCATGTTGGCCAGGCTGGTCTTGAACTCCTGGCCTCAAGTGATGCACCCACCTCGGCCTCCCAAAGTGCTGGGATTACAGGCGTGAGCCACCGTGCTCAGCCAACTTTCTGTAACATTTTAACACTGGTACACATATGCCTAAAAACTACTTTTGTTTGCTTTGATGTATATACAAAGGGAATCACATAGCATGTCCTCTCTTGTATCTGGCTTAAGATTTCATCAATGTGTAATTTAGTTCATTCATTCTCATTGATGTATAGTATTCCACTGTGTGAATATAACACAATGTATTTATGCATGCTCCTGTTGGTGTACAATTGGGTTGTTCCTAGTTTTTGCTATTACAAAGTGTTAATTACTGTAACTCTTCCAGATTTAATGTATGTACAAGTTGCAAACCACTGCTAGTATAGGATGGCAAAAACCAAACCTAACTAACCATCCAATAGGAGACTGACTAAACAAATTATGGTTATAACTAAAAATAATACTAATGTAAGCAAATTTTAGTTTTTTTAAAGCATCATTCAGAAGCCCCCAGCATATAGAAGGTAAAACCACAATGTCACCCAGGATCTGACACAGGAGTTAAAAGCTGACACTTACCTGGAAGAGTTCTTTAAATGAGGGGTGCACCATAGGGTTGGGAACAAAAGGAAGGGCATAGAAAGGAAGAAACTCTGTGGTCTGGCTCAAGGCTGCCCCTTTGGTCTCCAGGTAGGTTTTGAAGTAGGAAATCTTTTCATCCAGCTCCTCTTTGTCCTAGAAGAAGGGAAAACACTTGTTTGAGGTCTCCAGATCAATGCCCAGTCTATCTGCTCACCCCATCCTCTCTCTGAGGCTCCTTCTGTCCCAGTCGTGTCGCTGGCATCCCCTATCTAACCTGGCAGGTGCATTGTCTCTAGAATTCTACCATCCACCCTAAATTTCCCCCTTAATGAGACTATGTCAGGAAGATCAGACAACTATATATACAGTTCAATATGCTGCTTTTTAACTTTATTATTGCCATTTTCTCATGTCCTTAAAATTCTTCATAAACATTTTTAATGGCAGGACAAAACCTCATGTTGTCTATCACATTTATTTAACTAGCTTCCCCATTATTACATAGACACATTGCTTCTACTTTTCAGATACAAATAAGTATCTGTCTGCATTCCCATGCCTCCAGCAGGAGCGGTTTCTAAAGATTAACAGGCATTTCTTTATGGTGTTGGAAACAAAAGCTTCCAAGTCACTCCTTTCCTTTCTTGTGCTAAGGCCTGGGCTCGCTCTGTGTCACTATTCCATGTGGATCCCAGGCAAGTCAGTTCCCCTCTCGGGGCTTCTATCTCCTCTTGGCCCTCAATGAGAAAACCAGAGGAGGTGAATGTGGGGCTTTGCTCCCACACTGGCTCTACCAATCATGGCCTTCACAGTCTCGTACATAGACTAAGCCTGTTCTTACAAACACATCTCAGTTGACCTATACCATGAGCCCTCTTTTGACCCCCAGACTTAAACAGAAATACAAACAGAAAATGAAAATCTCCTGTGATCTTCCCTGCAAGAGTGATAACCTGAGGAAGAGCTTCCAACAACAGCTACCACAATGTATGGTCCTGCTGCTCCCTCCACCACTGTCCCCACCTTTGGTGTTCTGACATTCTCATGTGTTCACCTTGGTCCACAGGGCAGTCATTAATGCACGGGGTCAAATGCCAGCTTGCCTCTGCTGCCCTTCTGTCATTTACTCTGCACTCAAAGCTCAGCCACCGCAGCAGCTTCACATTTCAGCCTTCTCCTCTCTTCCCATCTCCAGCCCCATCTGGGAAAGGACTGCAGATGCTAAATTCAACCTATCACTCAAAAGGACTTTCCACAAAGAGACGTACTCTTTTCCACTACTTAAGTTTAAATGTGTGTTCTGGCCAGACACAGTGGCTCACGCCTGTAATCCCAGCACTTTGGGAGGCCAAGGTGAGAGGACTGTTTGAGCCCAGGAGTTCAAGACCAGCCTGGGCAACATAGCAAGACCCTTTCTCTACAATAAATAAGTAAATAAATTTATGTTCTAATATAGGGTCTAACATGCAGCTGAAATATATGTTCTCTTAGACATACACGCCTACATACTAAGTTGCCAAATAAACTTTATTTTGATGAGGTTTCAAAAACTTGAGGTATTTAGGAATATAGCATTGATTACAGAAATTATTAAATCTCCATAGAAATTAGAATATAAACTGCTGGGAATACAGTAGAAAATCACTCACCAGGACAGAGGATGCCTGTACCTTGTAAGCATTATGACAGCACAGCCACATATGAAATCCATGCCCATGTGGACAATGACAGCAAACACTGTTCCTTAACACACCGCTCAGACCCACCCGCATCACCAGGTAAACCCACCGGTCTCCCCACAGAGTACTTCAAAAGATAGATGGCAAAATGGATGTGGAGATAGAATTCCAGCTTCCGGGCAAAGGAGTCCCCATCTCGGACGGAACTTGAAACGTGCTCCTCCCACAGATCGAAGAACACCTTCTGGTCTCCGTTGTCAAATGCAGCGACAAGATCCTTCTGTGGAGAAGACATCAGACTATATACCTCGTTGTAAATTTCAACACCCAAAATTCTCACAACCCACTCAACACCACAGATCTCCCATATATTCCTTTTCAGTGGTAAAGGATAGAAAAATAGAGATCCCACAGGATTCAAGCTCCTGAGCCTGCGATTCCTGCACACCAACCCTGGTTTCCCACACCTTTGCAATATCTAATCTGGGCACTATAAAGAACACACAAAACATTTAAGGTCTTTGAAATGGAAAGAATCAGGCACAGAACAAAGACTTGGGGCCAGAGAACTCTCAGACACGTAAATATACTGAAGTCACCCTTTGGACCTGCTGACCCACAGCGTGCAACTGACAAAAGCTATCCAGACCAAGTCTAGCCAGGCCTCCCAGGAACAAACCTCACAGGCATGGAAGGTTGCTGACAGCATGGCTCCACATCCTGTAGTGGCTGGGAGCCCACACACACTGACCCAGTCAATCCTGGGCCTAGGAGATAGCGCTGCCACTTGCCCCATTGCTAGAAGCACATCAGGCTGATATGGAGCTGAAGGAAGCCACCACAGACCCCATTATACCATAAGGTGACTGTCCACGCCTGCCAGCTGCAGCTGCAGCTGCAGCGACAGAGAAGGCTGGAGGTGGAGGAAGGAGCACCGGCTCAGTGCCGTTTGACCACAGAGCTGTGTGAGTCCACCTGGGACAATGACAGCATCATGATTCAGCATGCACTAGTTCAAAGAATTCTGGAGAAAGGAGGTGGCAATTATCATGTCACCTGTCTCATAAGGAAGGTAACTCACCTGTCACAAATATCTGTGGCATAATTTTGTGGATTTAAGTATCAGGCAGAAGTCAAAGAACTTCTTAAGAGTCCAAAACAATGCAGTTGCTACTGTTCTTTTTGTATCGAATGCCCAAGATATTTGTACTTACATTTTACGCTCAACTGCAACAGCGTTTCTGAGATTGGATTTTCTACAGAATCCCCACTTCCCCACCCAATACCATTGTTATTTACCACCATTATTGGCCATTGTTCTTTTATACTTCTAAAAATGAGTTTATGGGTGAGATGGCTCACACCTGTAATCCCAGCACTTCGGGAGGCCAAGGCAGGTGGATCACAAGGTCAGGAGTTCGAGACCAGCCTGATCAACATGATGAAACCCTGTCTCCACTAAAAATACAAAAATTAGCCGGGCATGCTGGTGCATGCCTATAATCCCAGCTACTCTGGAGGCTGAGGCAGGAGAATTGCTTGAACCCGGGAGGCGGAGGTTGGGGTGAGCCGAGATTGCACCACTGCACTCCAGCCTGGGCAACAGAGCAAGACTCCATCTCAAAAAAAAAAAAAACAAAAAAGTGAGTTTACATGGCTGGGCGTGGTAGCTCACACCTGTAATCCCAGCACTTTGGAAGGCCAAAGTGGGCAGATCGTTTGAGCCCAGGAGCTCAAGACGAGCCTGGACAACATGGTGAAACCCTGTCTCTACAAAAAGTACAAAAATTAGCTGGGTGTGGTGACATGTGCCTGTAGTCCCAGCTACCCGGGAGGCTGAGGTGGGAGGACCATCTGAGCCTTGGAGGTAGAGGCTGCACTGAGCTGAGATCCCACCACTGTATTTCAGCCTAAGCAACAGAATGAGACCCTGTCTCAGAAAAAAAAAAAAAAAAAAGAAAGAAAAAACATTTACAGATAATTTTCCTGCATAATTGTTATTTTTAAAAATTACTTGTTTTATCTGTTTATAAGCAAATTTTCTAACATAAAATGGAAATGTATAGAGAACAAATAATGTAACAGTGTTTGGTTACACATAAGTCAAAGATGTTGATTGGTAAGGAATCCTCAAATCTGAATATTACAAAAATGTTCACTATGTCATGTGATCAAGAACTGTCTCTGAATACTGCCTTACGCTGGAAGGTGCCAGTTACATTTCAAGTAAACTCAGAATTTTTCAAATAAGCCCTACAATGAGCATCTACCTCCTCAAGGCTGGCTCTTCTGTTCCTCCCGGACACAGGCAAGGGACAGTGTGTTAGCGCCTGTGGGTGAGGGTTGCCAAAACAAAGCACAAGCAGCTGAATGCAGGCACCTCTTGGAAGAATTTGGGGAAGCTGACCACAGACCTGCATGCTTGTTAATGACTGCCACAAAGGTGAAGGGATCCTCCCAGGGGCAGTGCTGTGGGGCCAGGCTCTGCCCCATGCTTGCCTCTGCCAAGGTCCCAAGCAAACCCTGTGCCCATTCCTGAGGGGGCCTTGCCATGAGAAGTGCGGTGACCAAGAGCTCTCTGACTGTGTGGATGAGGTGAGCACAGACTCTTGTGAAATGTTATGGCTTAAAGAAAGTTATTTTATCAATGTGGCTTGGCAGAGTCCACAAGTCAAATGGCCCATCTACAGTTTGTTCTAAGGTCTATATTTGTAGACCTGAAACCACAAACCTTTGCTATGTCATTACAATCACATCTATCATCCTTCCTAACTCATGAATCATATTCTGTACCTGGAAATGGTCCCTGAGCTTAAAATAATTCCCACACATAAAAGAATCCGCTATTATAACTTACAGTCACAAAATATTAGTGATGTTCTATAAACCATGATCAAAGCAGAATCAACAAGATGAGAAAATGTGTACACCATCAATAGTAACTTGTAGACACACACGCTTCTTATATCTCACAACAATGTAAACATACGTAACACTACTGAACTATACACATAAAACTGCTTGGGGAAACTCACTATTTTTTGAGTTCCACTAACAATTAGCATATTTTGCTGAACCTCAGTTCTAGATATTTTTTTTAATTTTTCTTTCTAAATTTTTTCCCCACTCTTCTTCATTCAACCCAGGCATTTTTCATTTGGGAAATCTACCATAGTGGGGGACACAGCTGTTGACTGGATGAGCAGAAAAGATATGCTTGTGACAATCAGAAAGTTTCAAGGTCTTTGAAGTTATATAAAAATAGACCTGAAGACATCAGAGAAATACAAATCAAAACTATGACAAGATATCACTTCAAACCCATCAAAATGGTGAATATTTTAAAAACACACAGAGAAAATAACAAGCATTGGCAAGGATGTAGAGAAACTGGAACGCTTATGTACTGCTGGTGGGAATGGAAAATGGTATAACCACTTTGTAAAACAGCTTGGCAATTCCTCAAAAAATTAAAAATAGAACTACCATATGATCCAGCAATACTTCTGGGTATACATCCAAAAGAACAGAAAGCAAGGCCTTAAAGAGATAATTGCACACCCACGTTCACTGCAGCCCTATTTTTTTTTTTTTTTGAGACAAAGTCTCACTTTTTTACCCCAGGCTGGAGTGCAATGGTGTGATCTTGGCTCACTGCAACCTCTGCCTCCCAGGTTCAAGTGATTCTCCTGCCTCAGCCTCCCAAGTAGCTGGGATTACAGGTGCCTGCCACTATGCCCTGCTAATTTTTGTTTTTGTTTTTTTTTTTTTTTTTTTTAGTAGAGGCGGGGTTTCACCATGTTGGTCAGGCTGGGCTTGAACTCCTGACCTCAGGTGATCTGCCCACCTCGGCCTCCCAAAGTGCTGGGATTACAGGCATGAGCCACCACGCCCAGCCCCAACAGCACTATTCTTAATAGCCAAGAGGTGGAAGCAACCCAAGTATCCATCAACAGAAGAACAGATAAACTGTGTGTGTGTGTGTGTGTGTGTGTGTGTGTGTGTGTGTGTATGTGTTTGTGAATATATATCACAGATTATTATTCAGCCTTTAAAAGGAAAGGAAATCTTGTCATACATTGCAACATGAATGAACTTTGACGACATTATGCTGAGTGAGATAAGCCAATTAAAGAAAGACGAATACTGCATAATTCCATTTATATGACATATCTGAAGTAGCCAATTCATAGACAGAAAGTAGAATAGTGGCTGCCAAGGCCTAGCGGGAGGATAAAGGCGGAGTTGTTAAATGGGGACAGAGTTTCAGGTTTGTAAGATGAAAAATTCTAGAGATCTGTTTCACAACAGTGTGAACACATTTAACACTACTGAACTGTACACATAAGAATAGTTAAGATGATACATTTTATGTTATCTTTAATCACAATTTTTTAAAAAGACCTAAAGAGACATTTGAGTGTTCTCAGATGCAGCTGGAGCTGAAATGCGATGGCAAACCAGTTGCAGAAAGTGTACAGCAGCCACCTCTGGAGGGACCGATATGCAAAGAAGCTTCAAGGCACAGGGCCTGTTGGCCTTACCTTGTATCATCACATCATCTGGTCATGTGTGAACTTCACAAAAGAGTCTCACTGTTCTGCTAGTTAGGTATTTAGGATTTGTTATATTCCTCTCAAATGGTAGCTTTAATTAAGAGATGCTCACATATACTTCCAACGTGTAGGGTAAAGGTCTTTCTTCATCCAGAAAGAACCAGGGAAGCCAGGGGCTGGGGAGTGAAGCTGATTTCCTGAGGAATACACTTCACTCTAAGAACCTGTTTTCACCTCTAATAATGACTATATTCTTTTATGTTCTGAACATATCGTTCTAGGTGTGGGGGGTGCCAGGGAGGTCTGGCTCCTGTAGCATCCACAGAAGGGTCTGTGTTGACAGGAAGCAGCAGCAGCTCAGCATCCAGGGGCCAGAGGCCTGAAGCGGAGCAGGCAGAGGGTTCAGCCCTGCTTTGAGCTCCACGGGCCACTTCAAAAGTGCCCCTCTCTCAACAGAGCCCATGCCAGGCCACTGGGGAATCAAGGACTAGGAGAAAACCAGCAGTGAATGCCACTTGAACTCCAGCTACTCAAGGGGCTTGCAAGCCAAGCCTAAAATTATTTCTGGAAGTAGGTATGTTAAAATTTAAAAATCTGTTAAAATAATAAGGCCAGGTGCAGTGGCTCATGCCTATAATCCCAGTGCTTTGGGAGGTTGAGGCAGGAAGATCACTTGAGATTGGGAGTTTGAGACCAGCCTGGGAAACACAGCAAGACTGTGTCTCCACATAATTTTTTTTAATTATAAAAATAAAATAGACCAGGTGCGGTGGCTCACATCTGTAATCCCAGCACTTTGGAAGGCTGAGGCGGGTGGATCACCAGAGGTCAGGAGTTTGAGACCAGCCTGGCCAACCTGGTGAAACCCTATCTCCAATAAAAATACTAAAACCAGCTGGGCATGATGGTGTGCGCCTGTAATCCCAGCTACTTGGGAGGCTGAGGCAGGAGAATCGCTTGAACCCAGGAGGCGGAGGTTGCGGTAAGCCGAGATCCTGCCACTGCACTCCAGCCTGGGCAACAGAGCGCAACTCCGTCTCAAATACATAAATAAATAATAAAATCATCCAAATGTGAAACATGCTGTCTCAGGAAATGGTACAGTCTCTAGTCAATGGAAATATTCTAGGTGAACTGATTACTTACCTGGCATATTACAAATGAGATTGAGACATCAAATAATGGTTAAAATAATGACTTTTTAATTTTTTTGGAGACAGGGTCTCACTCTGTCACTACAGCTGGAGTGCAGCAGTATGATCATGGCTCAATGCAGCCTTGATTTCCCAGGCTCAAGTGATCCTCCTACCTCAGCCACCTAAGTAGCTGGGACTACAGGTGCATGCCACCATGCTCGGCCAATTTTTTATTTTTTATAGAAACAAGGTTCTGGCTGGGCATGGTGGCTCACATCTGTAACCTCAGCACTTTTGGGAGGCCAAGGCGGGCGGATCACTTGAGGTCAGGAGTTCAAGACTAGCCGGGCCAACGTAGTGAAACCCCATCTCTACTAAAAATACTAAAATTAGCCAGACGCAGTAGCATGTGCCTGTAATCCCAGCTACTAGGGAGGGTGAGGCAGGAGAATCGCTTGAATCCTGGAGGCAGAGGTGGCGATGAGCCGAGATCGTACCACCGCACTCCAGCCTGGGCGACAGAGCGAGAGACTCCATCTCGAAAAAAAGAAAAAGAAACAAGGTCCTACTGTGTTGCACAGGCTGGTCTTGAACTCCTGGGCTTATGCGATCCTCCTGCCTCGGCCTCCCAAAGTGCTGGGATTACAGGAGTCAGACACCATGCCTAGTCAAGGATTTTTAAGGTCCCTTCTAACCCTGAGAGTTGAGGTCTGTATAACCTCTGTGCCCCTGCAGCCCACTGGTATTCACAGAGCTGCTCAGACTTCCTTTCACAGACCCGCCTTGTCAGTCTCACTCTTGTTCCCTGTTCCCTCCAACCTCCCCAAGCTAGAATGCAAATGCTGTGCTGGCAAGGGGCTGGATTTTGTTTGTTCACTGCTGGATCCCCAGTGCCTAGAATTAATAACCTGAAACTCCTCAGGAGGAAGGCTACAATTGTCTCAGTTCCTAAACACTGCATGGTTTCTTCTTTTCCTTCTTCCCAAGAAATGTTTGTGAAAGATCTTATATGGCCACACATTTCCTAGGGAGGGTACAGAGATTTAAAATGACATTATTAGTTCGTCTATAAACGCTTGTGCCATCTAAAGTAACTCTGAGCAAGTGCTCAAAAACTATTCTAGCACTATCCAACAGCAGCATTTTCCACAAGTTGGGAGCATCCTGAATTATCTACAGGGATGAAAAATAAGCAAAATGTTACCTGAATTGTCAATGATTTGGAGTCTCTGAAAGATCCGCCTACTGTTTTACACAATGGTTTTCCTTTTATTTTGCATTCTTTTGAAAATGTTTTCAAGGTGTCTTCAAATTCAGCAAAATCTAAATACTATAAAAAATAAATAATTCAATTCAACAGCAAAACAAACAAATAATCCAATTAAAAAACAGCCAAAGGATCTGAATATTTATCCAAAGAAGACATTAAAAAGACCAACAGATACATGAAAAGGTGCTTAACATCACTAACAATCAGAGAAATGCAAATCAAAACCACAGAGACATAATTACCTCACACCTGTCAGAATGGCTATTACAAAAAAGACGAAAGATGAAAAGTCTTGGCAAGGATGTGGAGAAAAGGAAACACTTGTGCACTCTTGGTGAGACTGTAAATTGGTACAGCCATTATAGAAAACTGTATGGAGGTTCCTCAAAAAAATAAAAATAGAACTACCGGCCAAGAGCAGTGGCTCAAGCCTGTAATCCCAGCACTTTGGGAGGCCAAGGCGGGTGGATCACGAGGTCAGGAATTCGAGACCAGCCTGGCCAACAAGGTGAAACCCCGTCTCTACTAAAAATACAAAAATTAGCCGGGCGCAGTGGCGCGTGCCCATAGTCCCAGCTACTCGGGAAGCTGAGGCAGGAGAATCGCTTGAGCCCAGGAGGTGGAGGTTGCAGTGAGCAGAGATAGCACCACTGTACTCCTGCCTGGGCAACAGAGTGAGACTCCATCTCAAAAAAAAAGAAAAAAAAAAGAAAAAATGGTATAGGCCAGGTGGCATGGCTCATGCCTGTAATCCCAACACTTTGGGAGGCTGAGGGAGGAGGATCGCTTGAGCCTAGGACTTTGAGACCAGCCTGGGCAACAAAGCGAGACCCCATCTCAAATAAATAAATTTTTAAAAGAAAATGTGTTATATAGGTAGGGTGCAGTGGCTCATGCCTGCAATCCCACAACTTTGGCAGGCTGAGGCAGGAGGATTGCTTGAAGCCAAGAGTTCAAGACCAGCTTGGACAACAGAGTGAGATCCTATCTCTACAAAAATTAAAATAAAACCTAGCTGAGCATGGTGGTGCACGTCTGTAGTCTCAGCTACCCAGGAGGCTGAGGCAGGCAGATTGCTTGAGCCCAGGAGTTCAAGGCTACAGTGAACCATGATGATACCACTGCACTCCAGCCTAGGCCGCAGAACAAGACCTTGTCTCTAAAAAGATTTTTAAATGTAAATTTTTTAAAAAAGAATATATTCGCCATCACACCACCAAATTCCAAATCTGCAGTTACACGGTGGGTGCCTCATCCCTGCTCCAGGCCCGTGGCTCTCGCAATCTGCAGGTGGTTACTCACACAGTTAAGCAGCAGCAAGCGCGAACCATTTCTTTAGCACCAGAAAGTTTAAGGCCTGGGCCCTACTTGTCAAAGCTTTTAGCGTAGGAAACCTAGGCCATTACCAGACAATGAGTTAAAAAAATTACGATGCAGCCACTCAATGAAATACTCTATGGCATTCAAATGTCTAGGGCTGATCATAGGCAGATGTTCATGCTATATTATTGTTGGCAGATAAAAAGCAAGCTACAGAACAATGTATCGTCCCATTCTGTAAAACAAACTACAGGCATGTGAATATATTTTTACTATACATAGAAAAAAGTCTGGGAGGGAAATTTCCTTTTATACTTCTGTAGTGCTTGAATCTTTTACCATGGACATGTATTGCTTTTATAATTTTCTTTCAAGGGACTTTTTAAGTGGCTTTAAGATTTGTTTAGTTATAAAACCAAAATGTAAATACATGGAATATTATATAATAGAAAAACAGCTCCAACATAACAATAGAAGAAACATTACAAGGCACGAAATAGTTTGTTGCATTTTAAAACACAAGTTTTCAAGATCTGTTTCTCTGTGACCTCTGTTTTGTATAATATACCTACCTCTTTCACTAGTCCAAGTAATTCAGATTCATGAGCCAGAATGTCCCCCATATTGAACTGTTACTGAGAATTAATTCTCACAGCAAAAATCTCTAGAAGGCAAAAATACAAGACAAGAGCTTTCATTTCAACCACCTATGAAACTACAAAACGGTGGTTGTGGTGAGCAGAATAATGGCCCCCAAAGACATCCATGCCCCAATCCCCAGAACCTGTGAATACGTGAGGTTACACGGCAAGGGGGAATTAAGATGCAGATGGAATTAAGGTTGCTCATCAGCTGACCTTCAAATTGGGGGATGATCCTGGATTACCCAGGTGGGCCCAAGGCAGTCACAGCAGAGGGAGGGGGGCAGACGGAGGCAAGAGGGTCAGTGTCAGCATGATGAGGTGTGAGAAAGACTCAACAGCCACTGCAGGCTTTAAAGGGGGTAAAGTGGCATAAGCCAAGGAGGGTAAGTAGCCTCTAGAAACTGCATAATGCAAGGAACAGATCCTCCCAGAGCATCCAGAAATGATCAAGCCCTGCAGACACCTTGACTTCAGCTCGGTGAGAGCCATTTCAGACTTCTGACCTCCAGAACTAGAAGATATTAAATCTTTGTTGCTTGACACCACTCAGTTTATGGTGATTTGTTCAGCTGCACTAGGAAATACAATGGCTAAAGTCAAAAGAAACTCTTCCTACTCTTTCTACCAGCCCTCCCTCAAGGTGTAGCCAAAGCAGTCATTCCCCATGGCCCACACCCCAGGCTCAGCCCAAACCAGTTGCCTGTAACCCCAGAGGAATGAAAAGGTCTGGGCTCTAATATTAACCATGCCATTCACTGGCACCTGACCTGAGACAACTCACTGAAGTGCAGAGCCTTTTTTCATCTATAAAATTCAGAATGTGTCAGAACTCATCCAATTTTTTTTTTGAGATGGGATCTCACTCCGTTGCCCAGGATGGAGTGCAATAGCGCAATCATAGCTCACTGCAAGCTAAACCTCCTGGGTTCAAGGGATCCTCCCTCCTCAGCCTACCCAGTGGCTAGAACTATAGGTGCATGCCACCATACCCAGGTAATTTTTTTTTTTTTTTTTTTTTTTAAGTAGAGACAGGGAGACAGGGTCTTACTAAGCCGCCAAACTCCTGGGTAATGCAATCCTCCCGCCTTGGCCTCCCAAAATGCCGGGATTATAGGCGTGAGCCACCACACTCAGTCAGATCTCTTCTGAGTCTGTAACCTTACATTTTTCTGCCACTGCCTCCCCATCTCCTTTCTCTCCACTTCAATCCAATTTCTACACTTTTAACAAGTGAGCATTCCCCTCCTGCTTGGGACCCTCCTGTGGTTCCAGCGCCCTCCAGATGAAGGCCAGACTCCTTAGGCTCAACTCCCAAAGCCCTAGACAACTTGGCCTCTGACACACTCCCATTTGTTCTGTAAACTTGAGCCACACTGGCCACTGTGTGGTTCCTGTGGACACCCACTGAACACCCAAAGCACACGCCTGCCCTCGTGAACTCTGGCTCACTGCTCTTCCTTCACATACGTCTCATTCAGGTCTCTGCTTAACTGTCACCTCCTCAGGGAGTCTTGCCCTGACCACCCTTTCTAAGAGGTCGGCCCATCACTTCTCAGCCCTTTGTGCTGCTTGATTTTTCTCAACAGCACCTGACAGGTGTTCCCGTGTGCCTAGACCAGTGCCTGGCACACAGTACAGGCTCAAAAACATGGACGGAGTGGAAACTGATTCCAGACATGAAGAAAACAGCGCAAGGAAAGGGACAGAACCTGAAGGAGACGGGTATGGGGTTATTTTAGATAGAGTGGTTGATGGCCTCACTGGGAATGTGACATTTCAGCAAAGATTGAGCACCTGGATCTGGGGAAGAGGGCTTTGCTAGTGCACAGGCCTCAGGCTGAAGAGCTCTGCAGTCTTGGGGTATTGGGATGTAGCTAGAGGTGAGGCAGACAGCAGCAGGCAATGGGGGGCCGGGGCCAGGTCAGGTGGGCCTTACAGAGCTGGTAAGTGGCTTGGACATTAGGCTGACAGTAACAGGAGGCTCAGAGAGAGTATGGAGGAGGGGACTGACACCACTGATGTCCTTTTTTTTTTTTTTTCCTGAGACAGAGTTTCCCTCTGTTGCCCAGGCTAGAGTGCAGTGACATGATCATAGCTCACTGCAGCCTCAAACTCCTGGACTCAAGCAGTCCTCCCACCTCAGCCTCCCGAGTAGCTGGGCCTACAGAGTGTGCCTCTATGCCCCAAGTCTTTTGTTTTCTGGTTTTTTCATTTGTTTGGTTTTTGGTGAGGTTTTTTTTGTTTGTTTGTTTTTGAGACAGAGTCTCGCTGTTGTTGCTTGGGCTGGAGTAGAATGGCACAATCTCGGCTCACTGCAACCTCCACCTCCGGGGTTCCAGCGATTCTCCTGCTTCAGCCTCCCGAGTAGCTGGGATTACAGGCACCCGCCACCATGCCTAACTAATTTTTGTATTTTTAGTAGAGACGGGGTTTTACCGCGTTGGCCAGGCTGGTCTTGAACTCCTGACCTCAGGTGATCCACCTGCCTCGGCCTCCCAAAGTGCTGGGATTACAGGCATGAGCCACCACGCCCAGCCTTGGTTTTTACAGAGACAGGATTTCACCATTGCTCAGGCTGGTCTTGAACTCCTGGGCTCAATCCTCCCTCCTCTGCCTCCCAAAGTGCTGGGATTACAGGGGTGAGCCACCACGCCCGGCTGCTGATGTCCATTTTTTAATATGCATGTTGCCTGCTCTGCAGAGAAGACTGGAGGGAAGTGGGAAGAGGGAGATGAGTACTGCTCAGGCCACGCCAGCCATGAGCATCATTTGGATAAGCAAGAGGGGCCATGAGTGCTGTGAGTCCAGATGGAAAAGGCAGAAGAGGCACAATCTGCAGACCAGTTAGTTGTGGGACATGAGGGGAAGAAGGGAAGGAAGAACCCTGGGATCTGAGCAGCTGGCCGAAGAGTATGTGATTTGCTGAGTCAACGAAAACCTGGGGAAGGACTGTTTTGAGGTCAAACCAAGAGCTCTGTTTTGGCTGTAAGTCTGAGCTGCCTGTTAGACACTCCAGTGGAGGTTCCGAAATGGTCAGTGGGTATTGTAAGAACTAAAGAAAGAGGAGAGAGGAGAGAAACACGAAGGGTGGCTCGACAGTCAACAGGTTTATTTCAAACCTGGGAGGGACTTCCGACCGAGTTAGGTCAGAGCCACACTCTCCTACAGACTAAGAGTTTTTAAGGATTCAGGGTGGGAGAGTTTATCAAAGGCTTGAACTGTTTCTGGGTCTCTCTGTTGTGCTTATCTGGGAGGGAGAGTTGTGTGTCTGTTCCCATACAACTTTCTGCAGCTGCAGGCATACCCCCCAAGTCTGCTTTTAGCTTCCCTTAGTGCACCTGAAGGGAACAGAATGTCCTTATTAAGGCCCACTGTTATACTGAGGCCCATTGTAAGAGGGTGAAGTTTGGCTGTTACCCAGGAAACAAACCGTTGACTGTCAAGTCACCCTTCGTGTTTCTCTCCTCTTTCTTTAATTCTTACAGATATATGAGCCTGGAGTTTAAGGGAGAAGCAGGAACGGCATTCAGAGGGATAGCAGAGAATATGGGTGCTGAGCAAAGACACAGATTTAGTGATTAGAAGTGAAACAGGCTGGGTGCAGTGGCTCACACCTGTAATCTTGGCACTTTGGGACACCAAGGCAGGCAGATCACTTGAGCTCATGAGTTCGAGACCAGCCTGGGCAATGTGGTGAAACCTCATCTCTACAGAAATACAAAAATTAGCTGGGCGTGGTGGTGTGTGCCTGTAATCCCAGCTACTGGGGAGGATGAGACAGGAGGATCACTTGAACCAGGAAGGTCGAGGCTGTAGTGAGCTGGGATCATGCCATGGCACTCCAGCCTAGGTGACAAAGTAAGACCCTGTCTCAAAAAAAAAAAAAAAAAAAAAAAGTGAAACAAGAAACAAGATCAGCTGGGCACGGTGGCTCACGCCTGTAATCCCAGCACTTTGGGAGGCCAAGGCAGGCAGATCGCCTGATGCTGGGAGTTCAAGACCAGCCTGACCAGCATGGTGAAACCCCATCTCTACTAAAAATACAAAAATTAGCCGGGTGTGGTGGCAGGCGCCTGTAATCCCAGCTACTCTGGAAGCTGAGGCAGGAGAATCGCTTGAACCCACGAAGTGGAGGTTGCAATGAGCCGAGATTGTGCCATTGCACACCATCCTGGGCAACACAGTGAGACTCTGTCAAAAAAAAAAAGAAAGAAAGAAACAAGGTCATCGGCTGCAAGTAAGAAGCATGGTGACAGTTCGAAGAGAAGGGAGGGTGGGAACCAAAGTGACTACAGCCAACAAGGCAGGGTTGCTGGTATTATAGTCCATTTAAGATCTCTGCACTTGAATCTAAAATGGAATCAGTCTGCACAGTTTTGCAGCTCTTCTCCAGGCACTTTCAGCTATCTGAGTTAGGTTAACCAATGTGAGAGGTTCTTCTAGAAGAGAAGAGGAAAGGGAAAACAGTACAACCATGATGGGACACTGGAACTAATCAGGTTAAGAATGGGGGAGGGGAACACACATAAGGCGGCTGCAGAGCAGTGAGGAAGCAGTGAGACCTGCTGAAGGAGGCACATTCCAGTGAGTGTGAAAGATGGAAAGGAGTGGGCAGAGAGTGGGACAGATGCCTGAAGGCAAGACTTTGAAGGTGACTAGTACTAAAAAGCTCCCGACCACGGGAGTGGGCAGATGAGGAGGATGGAGGAAAGAGATGCCTGCAAGTAAGGAGGATGAAGAAACTGGAGGGGCCAGGATGTGGAAACCCCCAGAAGTGAAGTAAAAGAGATGAAGGGATAGGCAGCCAGCCGGGTGCTGGAGGCTCCAAGGGAACTGGAGAGACTTGCCCTGGGAAGTGGCTACCTCAGGGAGGGCTGGCAAGGGTACAGCATCTGCCATGTGCTTCAAAGGAGCTGGGGTTTGTGAAAGAGTGGGTAGTGATCTGGAAGCAGTAATGAGGAGCAGGGAGGACACCTCCCCATGCACCACACCAGCCCTGCCAGATGCAAAAGGGGAGAGAAGAAAGGCAGCTGCTGCTGGAGGACACCCACCTCTCCAGCCTTTTTCTGGACCCATGCCTCAAATCCATCCACCTTCCCCCTGCCTTATCCCTCTCCTTGCTCCCTTCCACCAATCCCACACTGGACCCTGCCAACAGCGAACTCCTGGCCATTCCCCCATGCAACAAGCTCTTCCAGGATCCTAAGCCTGTGGTTGATGTATGCTCTGCGCCCCCAGGCAAACATGACTCATGATTCTAAGCCAAGCCAGATTTAATCTCTTTCAAGAAGTCTTCTATGAAAAACCCCTCCCTTCTTTCCCTACCAAGGCTTTTTTTTCTTTCTTTCTTTTTTTGAGATGGAGTTTAGCTCTGTTGCCCAGGCTGGAGTGCAGTGGCGGGATCTCGGCTCACTGCAACCTCCACCTCCTGGGTTCAAGTGATTCTCCCACCTCAGCCTCCCAAGTAGCTGGGGTTACAGGCATGCGCCATGACGCCCAGCTAATTTTTTTGTTGTTGTTGTTCTGAGATGGAGTTTCACTTTTGTCGCCCAGGCTGGAGTGCAAAGGTGCAATCTGGCTCACTGCAACCTCTGCCTCCCAGGTTCAAGTGATTCTCCTGCCTCAGCCTCCCAAGTATATGGGATTACAGGCGCCCGCCACCAACGCCCAGCTAATTTTTGTATTTTTAGTAGAGACAGGGTTTCACCCTGTTGGCCAGGCTGGTCTCGAACTCCTGACCTCAGGTGATCCACCTGCCTCAGCCTCCCTAAGTGGTGGGATTACAGGTGTGAGCCATCACACCTGGCCTAATTTTTGTATTATTTTAGTAGTGACAGGGTTTCACCATGTTGGCCAGGCTGGTCTTGAACTCCTGACCTCAAGCGATTCACCCACCCAAAGTGCTGGGATTACAGGCATGAGCCACTGCACCTGGCACTTCTTATAACCCTGTTCACAAAGACAGGGAGCTGTATTTCAACTTCGTATCCCCAGAACCTAACAGAGTGTGTAGTAAGCAAGAAAGGTACTCAAGGCATATAATGAATAAATGAAGCCGGAGTTGAGGGGATGTCATTTTAAAGGCCCTGGAACGGGAAAAGTGAGTTTCTGAGAATTTGAAACCTTGAGGCCAACCTCAAGGCCTTTGCGCATATTACTCTCTCCACCTAGAACACTCTTCCCTCTCTTCACCTGGTTAACCACTGTGCCTAATAAACATCACCTCCTTAGAGCAGACCTCCCTAAGCCGTTTAAATAGTATCTGCTGTGATCAACTGTCATTGAATGTGAGTGCTGCTGGGTATCCTATTACTCAACATTAGAAATTACAGAATTGGCCAGGCACAGTGGCTCACACCTGTAATCCCAACACTTTGGGAGGCTGAGGCAGGCGGATCACCTGAGGTCAGGAGTTCGAGACCAGCCTGATCAACATGGTGGAACCCCATCTCTACTAAAAATACAAAAATTAGCCGGGCGTGGTGGCGTCTGCACCTGTAATCCCAGCTACCAGGGAGGCTGAGGCAAAAGAATCGCTTGAACCCAGGAGGTGGAGGTTGCAGTGAGCCGAGATCATGCCACTCCACTTCAGCCTGAGCGACATGGAAAGACTCCGTCTCAAAAAAAGGAAAAGAAAAAGAAATTACAGAATTTTCTCTAAACTTTTATATCATAATAGGGATCATTTATTGAGGGTATATGGTATGCCAGGCAATGTGCAAAATGTTTTACATTTAACCTTCATAGTAAACCTGAGAGGTGAATATAGTTTATATTTTCCCATTCCAGATGAGGCAATTTGAGGCCCAGGAAGTCTGACACACTCCCAACAGCCACAGTAAGTGACTAAGCGGCTGAAAAGAACCACTACACAGTATTTCCCAAAGTCTGGACCACCTAAATCAGAATCAGCTGGCACGCTTGTGCAAATGAAAATTCCTGCCTCCACCCTGGTCTTACTGAACACCGTGGCAGGCACCATGCCCAGAAATCTGCCTTTTAAACAAGCTCCCTGGGTGACTTTTACACACTCCCAAGTTTGAGAACCAGTGCTCTCCTTTATGCGGAAACTAAGAAAAACTTTTCCAGTTACATCTGGGGATTGCAGCGGCAGCTTTTGAATTCCTATATAAGACAGATTTAGGGCCCACAAACGGGTGGGATTATGGGATTTGTATGGAAGCCGAATCTGCATAGCACGCATCCTGTTTTTCCTAAGATTAGGTGAAGTCTGGACTTCCACTGGGTGCCTGAGGAACGCGGCTAGCAGATGGAGATTATCAGGTGGATCTAAATCCCGGATAACCCGCTCGCGCCGCCACCACCAGCTGGACGGCTTGAGGGACCCCCTCCAAGTTTGGCCCACTGCAGCAAAGATCAGGGACTACTTGCGGGAAGCAGCTGGGCCTGTCCTTTCTTGGGATGTCCAGGCGGCCGCCTCGGCCCTTGCCGAAGAAAGATCCCTGGACCGCAGGCGAGAAGTGGTAGCATCCGGCGGCGGCGGAGCGGGCGCGTCGGGGTTTTCCTCGGAACAAGAGGTCCGCAGAGCCTCGGCCCTCCAACCCCACTGCTGCTCCTCCCAGCACCAGGACGGCGGGCGGAGGGTGGCCCGGCTGCATCCGGGGACGCGCTTACCTGCTGCTCGGCCGCGGACACTCGCGCTATCCCAGCCCGGACGCCACCTCCGCAGCCGTCACCCGGGCAACCGCCGCCGCCACCCCGACGTCACGTGGGGCCGGCGCAGCCAATCGCGCGGGGCGCCGCCGACGCGGAGCAGCCTGGGAGGGAAGGTGGGCGACCCCGAAACTTCCTGGCGGCGGAAGTGAGGGTCCACAGCCCAGCAGTGGTCAAGGTTCACGCGCTGGGTGACCGCGTCTCCTGTGGTCCTCTCCACCACTCCACTTTCGTTCGTTCATTCATTCGTTCATTTCCCTTCGTTGCGCCAGTCGCTGCGCCGGCTCTCGGGATGAGCCGGAGCAGGCTCAACCCCTTGTCTCAAGGAGCTCGCGGTCGCGTAGAGAACACAAACTAGGACAGTGTGGTGTCCGTGGGAAAAGAGTCAGGCATGGTTATTCCCATCTTAAAGGAGGGACCTGGGGCCACCTTAGAACCAAAAGTGACGCCCAAGATGTGCATTAAAGCTCCGGGTACCAGGGTCCCGCCCCGCTGCAGCGGTTTCCAAGGATTTCAGAGAAACTTTTTGTTTTCCATGTTAAATGTGGGCTATTAAAAATAAATCAGGAGCACACGTCTTCCCTCTCTTTGCACCTGATGCTTTTGAACTGAAGTTCATCAGCACTGAATGAGCACTTGCTAGTCACCCAACTTTGTGCTAGAGGATGAAGAGATGGCCATGGATAGAAAATCCCTCCCCTCCAGGCGTTGAGATTCCGTGGGAGTCTCTCGTTGCCACCTCAGTGTTTCCACCTCCATGCTTCCAAGAAGGAGGAGGCTACCAGGGCCAGAGACAGGGAATGGGACACGGAGAAGGTAGGTCAGCTCGCCTTTGAAGAAGCCCTAAGATGGGCTGTGGCCACCACCTCCCCAGTCCCCAACCCTGCCAGTGGATTGTCTTCCAAAAGAAAAAAAGCTGTATTTAGTAGAAGAGAGCCCTACCTTCTGTCCAGGTAATATGGATTGAAAATAAATCTTCAATCCATGGCCATAATATTTATCGTCAACACAACTGTATGCCAGGAGATGCCAGACAAAATATAGAACACACAGTTAAATGTAAATTTTAGATAATGTTTTAGTATAAGTAAATCCCAAATACTGCTTCATTTTATTGTGCATGTAGGATGTTATATTGTTCTGTATTTTTGTTTGCAAAACGTGCAGCCTATATGTGTGCCCAGCATTGTGCTAAGTGAATCATATAGATTGTTTTCTTTAATTCTCACACCAGGCCCGGCACGGTGGCTCACACCTGTAATCCCAGCACTTGGGAGGCCAAGGCAGGTGGATCACCTAAGGTCACAAGTTTCAGACCAGCCTGGCCAACATGGTGAAACCTGTCTCTACTAAAAATACAAAAATTAGCTGGGCGTAGTGGCATGTGCCTGTAGTCCCAGCCACTTGGGAAGCTGAGGCAGGAGAATCCTTGAACCCGGAAGATGGAGGTTTCAGTGAGCCGAGATCACGCCACTGTACTCCAGCCTGGGCAACAGAGTGAGACTCTGTCTCAAAAAAAAAAAAAGGTTTTTAATTCTCACACCACATCTATGAGATGAATAATATTTTCAGCATTTTACTGATTGACAATGTTGTAATTAACCTGAGCTGTGTGCTCTTAGAAAACAGCTACAGTTAAGAAATCTCACCCACGCACCCCCAAACCTTTTGTTTTCTAAAATCCTCCACACTTTTGTGTTCTGGGAAGTAGCTTATCAGAAAGAACTACCCTTCCACATATGACTTCATCAGACCCACAGTCCTGTCTTTCTCATGCCTCCCATATGATGCACGGATGACCCCCTTGTTTACCTGTGACAAGGACAAATGCAGACCTTTTCCCTTCTGCCTGAGCCTGCCGGCAAGGCCAAGGACAGACTTTTCAGCTTCCCATTCTTTGTCTCATGGTTGATTAGCTGAGATTAGAGCTGTCTGTTTTGTCTTTGGCAAGATGAACAACATGAGGCATAGGGGATTAAGAAACTCCTCAAAGTTTACACCACTGAGGAGACCAGGACTAAACCCAGGTCTCTGTGTCTCTGGACCCTGGGCTCTGAGCTGCCGTGAACACCCCACCTGCTTTGCTTTCCCTCCTGAGTGCATTTGCCTGACTGCCGGGATTATGGTCATTGTGGTGGCTATTGTCTTTGTCTGTCTACCTCCCCTCTCCCTTCTGGTAACATACCCCATCCCTGACCACAGGATGGGCAGATGGTCCAAACTGGACCAATTTTACCCCATCCCTCTGGCCTCAGTGATGGGTCCAGGATGGGCATGTGAGCCAAGCAAAGCCAATGATAGTCCTTCCCTGGGATTTTGCTGTTAAAGTGTGGTCAGGTTATTGTAAAGTGAGACTCCAGGGCAGCCTACATGGGAAAGACTGAGAAGATGAAGCCATTACCTAGAGAAATGCAAAGGAAGTGCTGGGGACATCAAATCCCTGGTCCCAGGATCTGAGTTCCCTGGAGCTGCACTTATTCTTATAGCTCCTCCAGCATCCTTCCAATCAACTGTCTTTTTAATTTTTTATTTTTTTGAGACAGGGTCTTACTCTGTCACCCAGGCTGGAGTGCAGTGGCACAATCTCAGCTTGCTGCAACCTCTGCCTCCTGAGCTCAAACAATCCTCCCACCTCAGCCTCCCTCATAGCTGAGATTACAGGCATGTGCCACCACGCTCAGCTAATTTTTGTACTTTTTATAGAGACGGAGTTTTGCCATGTTGCCCAGGCTGGTCTCAAACTCCTGAGCTCAAGCCATCTGCCTGCCTCAGCCTCCGAAAGTGCTGGGATTATACATATTACTGCACCCGACTTCAACCATCTTTTTAATTTCAACTGGTTTGGACCTGCATGGTGGCTCATGCCTGTAATCCCAGCACTTTGGGAGGCCAAGGTGGGAGAATTGCTTGAGGCCAGGAGTTTCAGACCAGCCTACGCAACATAGCAACATCCATCTGTACAAAAAAAAAAAATCCGTCTGTACAAAAAAAAATTCTTTTAATTAATAAACTGGTTCAAGTTGGGTTTCTGTCACTTGCAACCAAAAGAGACCAGACTAATATAGACACAATTTCTATATGTCTGTTTGAGATAGGAAAAACCAAACTGACTGCTTTTACTCTTCTCACACTCAACACATTTTTTTTTTGAGACAGAGTCTAACTCTGTTGCCCAGGCTAGAGTGAAGTGGCACAGTCATAGCTTGCTGCAGCCTCAACTTCCAGGCTCAAGTGATCCTCCTGCCTCAGCCTCCCAAGTAGCTGCTGGGACCACAAGTGCGCACCACTATGCTCGGCTTTTTTTTTTTTTTTTTTTTTTCTTAGAGGTGGGATCCCACTTTGTTGCCCAGGCTGGTCTCGAACGCCTAGGCTCAAGCGATCCTCCCGCTTTGGCCTCCCAAAGTGCTGGGATTATAGGTGTGAGCCACCATGCCCATCCTCAACACAATGCTTCTGACAGCAGATGTGTGGAGGTTTTTCCCTACACACTAAGCAACTATCCAGCAGACACTAACTGGTTGTCCTACAATTCAATTCTGATACTAGCTAATGACTGGAGTTAGAATCAGATCCCATAGGTCAAAGGCTCAGTCCCACAAGACTGTCCCCCACCTCAGATGCCAGTCAAAAGTAGCAGTTGTCATCTATACTTCTAACCAAATGGCTATAAATGAGGGTTCCATTAATTTACTAGGATGGCTCATAGAAGGAAACACTCACATGTACTGGCTCATTATAAAGAATGTGACAAAGGTTACAGATAAACAGCCAGATGAGATGGTACCCAGGGCAAAGGATGGGGGCGCAGACCTTCCATGCCCACTCCAGGTACCTCCATGGTTCAGCAGTCTAGAAGCTCTTCAAACGCTGTGGTTGAGGGATTTTTACAGAGGCTTCGTAATGCAGGCACAATCGATTGTTATTATTATTATTATTTTTGAGACGGAGTTTCACTCTTTGTTGCCCAGGCTGGAGTGCAATGGTGCAATCTCAGCTCACTGCAACCTCCGCCTCCGGGGTTCAAACGATTCTCCTGCCTCAGCCTCCCAAGTAGCTGGGATTACAGGCATGCGCCACCACGCCCAGCTGATTTTGTATTTTTAGTAGAGACAGGGTTTCTCCATGTTGGTCAGGCTGGTCTCGAACTTCCGATCTCAGGTGATCCGCCTGCCTTGGCCTCCCAAAGTGCTGGGATTACAGGCGTGAGCCACTGCCCCTGGTCGGCACAATCAATTATTAACTCAATCTCTGGCTTTTCTCCCCATCCCAGAAGATGGGGATAGGGCTGAAAGTTCCAAGCTTCTAACCTTGGCTTGGTTTTTCTGGTGACCAGCCCACCAAGAGTCATCTCATTAGAATACTAGATGTTCCCATCACCCATGAAATTCCAAGGGATTAGGACCCTTTATCAGGAGCAAGGGACAAAGACCAAATAGAACAGAAAGATCCACCTAGTGCCCCATCACTCAGGAAATGACAAGAATTTTAGGAGCTCTGTGCCAGGAGCCAGGGGCAGAGATCAATTATATATTTTTCCTTTCTTTTTCTTTCTTTTTTTTTTTTGTTAGACAGAGTTTTGCTGTTGTCACCCAGGCTGGAGTGCAGTGGTGCAATCTCAGCTCACTGCAACCTCTGCTTCTTGGGTTCAAATGATTCTCTTGCCTCAGCCTCCCGAGTAGCTGTGATTACAGGTGCGTGCCCCCACGCCCACCTAGTTTTTGTATTTTTAGTAGAGACAGGGTTTCACCATGTTGGCCAGGCTGGTCTCGAACTCCTGACCTCAGGTGATCTGCCCGCCTCAGCCTCTCAAAGTGCTAGGATTACAGGTGTGAGCCACCGTGCCCGGCCTAATTATATATTTTTCTTATTTCACAATGTCATATCAACTACAAGTGGCCTCAGCAATGGGGGTGGTGGTTCATTTTCTTATAATAAATACAGAAGTAGCTGGCTTCTTACCAGCAGCTCAAGTTGTCAAGGATCTGGGTTGGTTCTGAATTGTATCATCCCCGTGACTAGGTGTGATATGGAACAAATAGATACGGTTTGATACAGTTTAAAAATAATTAAACTACTATAATTCCTTAGTTATAATTTAAGACTTTCTTTGAATCCTGAACACTTGTGTAAGCATAATGCCAGTATTTAGGTGGAAAATCTCTGACTCAGTCTCAGTCTATTTAACTTATTCGATGTGTTCTCGTGGGAGTACAAAGGATACTTTTGTCACAAGAGGCAAAACTGCTTAGGTCTGAAGCTTCCTCCAGGCAGTCTCTAGGTTGGCTCTGCTGTGTATATTCCATGAGTTCATAGCAATACACTGAACCAGCTGCCTCAGCTTCACCACTCTTAGGACCTGCCAAAGCATCCCATTTGCCCCAAATGTTCTTGTTTGACCACTCCAGTTTTCCCAAAATGGGACACATACTGCCAATGGGCCCAAGATGACTTTCTAAATTGTTTAATTATGAAAATTTCAAACATATGCAAAACCAGAGGATGGTTTAGTGAATCGCCATACACCCATCTCTCAGATTCTAGGATTATAATGACACTGGTGCTGGGAAAAACTTAACCTCAAATTAAATCCTTGGAATATGCTGAACACTTTAGCCAATATCTTCAGCCTTGCATAGGACATCGAAGGGACTGGTGGAGCTCTAGATTCTGGTGGGGGACACAGCTGATTCTTCTGCAGCCTAGAGCCCTCTGTGGGCCCTAGCCCTGAGTACTTTAGGGGCAGGAGGGTCACACTCCTCTGTGGCCTGCTACACACAGTTCATGAATGAAGTCATCTTTGCAGGCAAAGCAGGCATCTTTCTGGCTGCTGTCTTTGTTGGAAGGCAAAGAGCTGAGACCACAAGCAAAGAGGGAGAGTTGGTAAATGTTACTTTCCTGAGTTGCATAAAAGGGTGAAGCCACCTAAATTAAGCACACTGAGCCTGACCCACCCAGGCAGACCAGCAGCCAGCTAGACTAAACGCAGTTGCCTCATCCGGGAGCTCCTGCAGGGGGAGTTCAGACCAAGAGCATGTTTCTGGGCAGGCCCAGCGCCTGGATCTAATCAGTGGGATGGAGGAGGAACGTACTGAAATGCCCGGCGTAAATCAAGAGATGAATTACAAGATGCTGCTTAAGCGAACATTTCCTTCCAGGAAAGTTGGATCTTGGTCGCTGCTCAAAACTCATGATGTGTGGGGTATGCAGGTCCATTCATCTTCCCAGCCCGGAGTCCATGTAGGGGTGGAGGAACAATTGTCTCCCAAAGGCTGCTTCTCCTCCCACTCCCCTTCCCAAAGCTGTTTATATCTGGAAGCTGAAGATTTCTTGGAAGGAGAGCACACCGGGTGGAACTATTCATCTCCCAAAAGAGCTCTCGGTGGGCGGTAAAGCAGGCGACCCCTGAAAGTCACTGAGCAGCCACTGTGGCCTCTAGTGTGTGTCCTTCCTCCCCTGTCCCAAAGATGTGAGCCGCATCACTGCCCCAATCGTTCTGTGGCCTGGAGGAGGTTGGCGGAAAAACTCAGGCCTCAAAATGAACATCTGGAAGAGCAAGCCTGGATTCCCAGGTGGTTTCCAAGCAGGCACACTTGGAGAGATTGCTAGGGCTTTCATCAGTGGTGTTCATAGACATAGACACTTAAGACTTTTCATGACGACTGTCACTTTCTTTTTTTCTTTTCTTTTTTTTTTTTGAGATGGAGTCTGGCTCTGTCGCCCAGGCTAGAGTGCAGTGGCGCGATCTCGGCTCACTGTAAGCTCTGCCTCCCGGGTTCACGCCATTCTCCTGCCTCAGCCTCCCGAGTAGCTGGGACTACAGGCACACGCTATGATGCCGGCTAATTTTTTGTATTTTTTCGTAGAGACGGGGTTTCACCATGTTAGCCAGGATGGTCTCGATCTCCTGACCTCGTGATCCGCCCGCCTCAGCCTCCCAAAGTACTGGGATTACAGGCATGAGCCACTGCGCCCGGCTGAGGACTGTCACTTTCTAAGCAAGTTTAAAAAAGCACATCACAGGGCACAGGATGTTAGCCCAGAGGGTGGCATGTTGGTTTAAGCTGGAGGAATAGATGCTAAAGTGACCACATTTGGGTAGTTTCCTGGCAGGTCAACACACCTGGGTGACCAGCAAGAGGTAGCACACAGAGAACATCTTTTTTTTTTTTTTTGAGATGGAGTTTCACTCTTGTCACCCAGGCTGGAATGCAATGGTACGGTCTCAGCTCACTGCAACCTCCGCCTCCCGGGGTCAAGCGATTCTCCTGCCTCAGCCTCCTGAGTAGCTGGGATTACAGGCACGTGCCACCACACCCAGCTAATGTTTGTATTTTTAGCAGAGACGGGTTTTGACCATGTTGGTCAGGCTGGTCTCGAACTCCTGACCTCGTGATCTGCCTGACTCTGTCTCAAAGAAAAAAAGAAGAGAAAAGAAACGCAAATCTTCTGGCTCAGCAGTCTGGGTGCCTCTGCTGGAACTCAAGGGTCCTAGGCAGGGCCCCTGCAGCATCTGCGGCCAAGAAAGCCGAGCTGCGGGCCCACTGGGTACCCCAGCCAACTCCAAGGAGAGACCCGCGGCCAGTGCAGGCGGGGCAGCCCCCCCAGGGCCCTGCCCCGCCGAGGATAAATGTCTCAGCGGGAGCATCCGGCCGGCGGAGCAGCCCGGGAAGCGGCCCAGACGCAGCCAGACTGGCGTGGGGGCCAGTTCCCGATCTGGGTCCCGGCGCGGGGAGCGAGCCCGTCCCGCGGCCTCCAGCCAAGAGAAGCGAGCGAGGGGCTGCAGGGATTTTTACCCAGTGGCCTGACACTTAACGAAGGATGGGTCACTGCAGTGATCTCCGGCGTAGGAAGGATTGGGGTTGGCTGCGGCGGGAGACTCAGGTAGAGTCTTGGGGAGCAGCCAGCACAGCCCGACCTGGCCCCAGGTGCACCCCCACCTCCCCTAGGCCGTCATTTCCAGGAACACAGCTCCATCTCTGCCAGCCCAGCGGTCAGGACGGCTAGAGGCGCCCAGAAAACATACACCCTGGAGTGGAGAGTCAGTCCCCACCCGGGCGTCCTGGGTTCCCTGTTTTCCTCCCATCACCGACCCCCAAGCCGCCCCCTCTCAACACGCCCCGGCTTAGCCCCCAGCCCCTGACTGTGGAGCTGCCCTGGCCGGCCGGCAGCCCTGGCCCACCGGGGTCCCTTACTGCACGTTCTCTCTGGTCCGGCCCCTGGCCCTTTCCCTCCCTGCCTGAACTCCTTACAAAGGACAGATCAGAGCTGTCCGGTGTCTTAGGAAAGAAGAGATCCTTCACATTCAGTGATAGGAACTTGTCTCGAAACAGCTTAAGCCAAAAGGGCTTTCTTTGGCTCACATCCCTGAGAAGTCAGGGGTGGAGCTGGCCCCGCTGGGCAGGGCTGGAAGTAGGACTTTACAGTGCCCTCGGTCTTTGGGCTTCCGTCCCGCTCTCTCCCTCTCCGCTCCGCTTTCGGCCCTGTGTGGAACTGGGACTGCATGTCCGCTCTGCCTGGGTAACCTTGGGTCTGCTGAGAACCAGAGAGGAGCCACCAAGGCCTTCCAGGGTCTTCCCTGGAGGCTGGGAGCCTAGTCCTTACCCTGGCATGGCTGCACCCTCTTGACTTTCTAAAATGCCTCTGAGTGTATTGGATAAAGGATCCTTTTTGACTCGAGCTCTTCACACTGATCACTTGCAAGGCAGAGTATGCACTCTTACAGGCTCCCTGGCAGAGCCGGCCTCCATCCCAGGCCTCCCTTCCTGCCCACGAGGCAGAGTTCTAAGCAGGAGGAAAGAACAAGTGGCTGAATCTCAGCTCCGGGGGCCCCCTCCTCCCCCCTCCCGTGGGAGGGAGGATCAGCCGTGTCCTAATGTTTCTCCATGCCTGGACCAGGTCCTGGAAAGGGGCCCCGGGATCCTGGGGGAGGTGCTGAAGGAGGCAGTTGTGCTGAAGTTATGTGCAGTGTGGCGGCAGCTTGTTCAGGCTCAGACACTTCTAGTAAATGGAGTTAAGTCACCCACTCCCCTAGGTATTTGCGGCCCCTGCTTTGAATCAAGGCGTAGAAGCTATCCAGAAAAAGGTGACATGAGCCCTGCCCACCCTTTAGATTTAAGCAAACCCTATCTGAGGACTGGGGCTGTCCTGACAGAGGTTGGCCTGCAAGGGTCTGGGTGCATCCGGAGGCTGACACCAGAACACTGGCACAGACCCAAGGGGCAGCATCATCAAATGGAGAGAGCTGAGGCTCAGAGAGCTGCTCCCTGGCCCGTCAGTGCCCAGCCGTCAGGATGAACGCATCGAGACAGTGCTCCCCATGTTGCGGGCGAAGACCTGGCAGCTGTCTTCCAGTCCCATAACTACAGGGTGCAGCCGGTCCCAGCTCCCAGGAGGCGCACCAGAGTCCCATTTGGGAGCCAAAAATCTCTGGGATTCATCCTACTAGAGGCAAGAGAGTCCCTGGGACCAGCCAGAAAACATGTGGAGAGTGAGAGAAGTCTGTGGGAGGGGTTTTGGGGAGGCGGGACCCCCTGCTTTCAAGAAAGCTTTCAACCCACCCCTTGAGAGCTCTGAGGCTGAGGAAGCCTGAGCCGCTTGGACCCCACCGTGTCATTTACTCCAGGCCCGTTAGCCGGTGGGGGTGGAGGGAAGAGATGCTCTGAGTTTGAGGGTTTTCTGGCTGTGGGTGGGGAAGCCCAACCGACCAATCAGGCTGGAAAGGTAATGGGGTCCCATGGTAGCAGATGAAGGACATTTCTTTCTCCAGATTTCCTCTTAGGAGGAGCAATGGATTCATTAGGAAGGAATACTTACATAAGTCCTCTAGGGTGAGGTGGCAAGAGGAGCAGGGTGAGACTCCGGGGTCTCAGAACTGCCTTCAAGGAGGGGGGGTGCTCGTGCCTGGGGGCCTTTTGCATCTCAGTGCCGAAGTGGGTGGAGGGTGTGTGGTCCCATGGGGGCACTGGGGCTGACCTGGAGTGTCCTGGCCTAGAAGGGGCCTAGAAGGAGCTTTGGAGCTGGGGAGAAAGGGAGCTAGCAAGGTGGTGAGCTGCTCATGGAGGTGCTGAAGGCACTGGCTCCATCAGGGGATCTTGGGATTTAGGGTCCAGAAACATCTAATAGAGGAAGTTTGTTTATTGTGGAGTGTCAGTGTGCAGCATAGCGCCTCCATCTTTCTTCTCCCCTTTTTCCAGACGAATAAAAGGAATAAAACCAATTTTTTTTGTTTGTGTTTTATTTTTGTTTTTGAGACAGTCTCACTCTGTTGCCCAGGCTGGAGTGTAGTGGCACGATCCCGGTTCACTGCAACCTCCACTTCCCCGGTTCAAGCGATTCTCATGCCTCAGCCCTCGAGTAGCTGGGATTACAGGCACCTGCCACCACGCCCGGCCAATTTTGTATTTTTAGTAGAGATGGGGTTTCACCATGTTGGTCAGGCTGGTGTTGAACTCCTGACCTCAAGTGATCCGCCCACCTCAGCCTCTCTAAGTGCTGGGATTATAGGCATGAGCCACTGCGCCCAGCCAAACCAAACATTTTTAGCTGGGCACATACCACTAAGTGATTAATCTCTGGCCAAATGAAGGCAGAAATGATGTGTACAATTTCTGGGAAGTGTCCCTCAAGGGGAAGATTGTGCCTTCAGCATTCTCCCTCCTCCCTCTCCTGATGGCTGGAACGCAGATGTACCGTCTGAAGCCCAGGCGCCACGTTGGATCACGAGGTGGCCTTGGGAAAGGAACCATGCCTGGTAGCTTATCAGTCAGCTGGGGCTCCCATAACAAATGAGCACAGCTGGGCAGCTGAAAACAACAGCAATTGATTCCTTCCCAGTTCCAGAGGCCAGAAGCCTGACATCAGATCAGTAGGGTTAACTCTTCCTGAAGGCTAGGAGGGAGACTCTGATCCCTGCCTATCTACTGGCTTCTGGTGCTGGAGAACCACGCTACTCCAATATGACCAGATCTTAACTAATTACGTCTGCAAGGGTTCTATTTCCAGATAAGGTTACCTTCTGAGCGCTGGGTGGAAATGAATTTTGGGGGGACATTTATCCAGCTCATATAGGAGCACAAGATAGTGGGAGCATGTCCCTGACACTGAGGTGCACGAGTGTCCAGCCACCTGTGGGACTCCTCATGCCATCTGTGCATTTCCCCCGGGTGAGGGCACTTGCAGGGGCATGGCATTCTCTTTATAGGTGGGCACAGGGTGAAAAGCTGAGAGAGTTCCTGGCAGAAGGACACACCTTGCACTTTCTCGCTTATTTGTGGGATCTAAAAACCAAAATAGCTGGGCGCGGTGGCTCATGCCTGTAATCCCAGAACTTTGGGAGGCTAAAGCGGGACGATTGCTTGAGCTCAGGAGTTCGAGACCAGCCTGGGCAACATGGCGAAGCCCCGTCTCTACAAAAAATACAAAAATTAGCCGCGCATGGTGGCACTTGCCTGTAATCCCAGCTACTTGGGAGGCTGAAGCATGAGAATCTCTTGAACCCGGGAGGTGGAGGTTGCAGCGAGCCAAGATCACACCACTGCACTCCAGCCTGGGCGACAGAGTGAGACTCTGTCTCAAAATAAATACATAAATAAATATAATTAATAAAAATCAAAGTGATTGATCTCATGGACATAGAGAGTACAAGGATGGTTACCAGAGGCTGGGAAGGGTAGCAGGGGCTTGGAAGGGGATGGGGATGCTTAATGGGTACAAAAAATAGAATGATTGAATAAGACCTGCTATTTGATGGCACAACGGGGTGGCTGTAGTCAATAACTGTCCATTTTGGAATAACTTAGAGTGTAATTGGACTGTTGGCAACTCAAATTTGGATAAATGCTTGAGGGGATGGATGTCCCATTCTCCGTGATGTGCTTATTTCACATTGCATGCCTGTATCAAAACATCTCATGTACCCCATAAATTAAAAATAACAATAACAAAATAGCTCATGCCTGTTGGCCAGAGCCTGGGAGGATAGTTGACCCCCACCCAGGCCCACGGCGCTTCCTGTGCTGAGCACTTTGACCGGGGAGGTCCGGGCGAAGAACTTGAGCCTTCAGAGGCTGGGCCCAAGGGTCGCAGGACCTGGAAGTGGCTCAAGGACCTGGCTGCCCTGGAGGTGGTGGCCGCTCTGGGATCTCAGCTCTGTCTCTGCTGCTGGCCCTGGGCACACTGGCCCCACATCATTCTCTGACCTTTTCCTGCACAGCCTGAACACTGCACCCCATCCAGAGCAGGTGCCATACCATCATCTCAGGCCAGTCCCACTCCTGAGCTGGAGGGACAGACTGGCAGCCTGACCCTACCTGTCCTTCTGTCCTGGCAGGTTGGTTAAGGCGGGTGGTCCCAGAGGCAGTCCAGCAAAGACACACAGATCCACAGGGCCGGCTGAAGGCAGCATCCTCTGGGGAATCCACCAGGGCCCTGAGAGAGGAGGTGGTCCCGCTGACTGCTGGGACCCAGGCTCGCTGTGACATGATCTGGACCTGGGTTCCACACAGGCCAGGGCTGGACAGGGAGGCACAGGATGACCCGGATGAGTTACCACCCTGTCCTGTGCCTCCATTTCCCCTTCAGCCTGCCTGTGAATGTCCCTCCCTGAAGGAGCTACCAAAAGGCTGGGAAATAAACATTTTTGGTTCCAAGAACAACTGTGGAAGGAAGGCCAGGCCCAGCTTCTTCCCAGCCTCCCTGGAACCAGCCTAGAAGTGCTGGTGGGGCTGGGGACTGGAGCAAGGCCCTGGCCCTCCAGGGAGGTGGGGGCATGGTTGAACCCCCACTGCATCCAGGGGTCTCTGCAGATGGTGGTACACTATGGGGGCCCCATCCCTGCGGCATCAAGGTCTTGGTCTGGAGCCCAAAGCCCCCTGAATCCAAGCTGTCTAGGCCTTCAGGTCTCAGGCCAGGCCAGCTGTGGCCTCACCCGCCCCTAGGCAGGCCATTCGCCATCTCCACCAGTGGCACCAAACCCAGAACACAGGTCTGGGGAAGGAGCCAAGACAAGGGACAGATTTCCCTCCCCACCCTCCATTCTGGCCCCAGGAGCCTTCAAGGCTCTGATCTGTCCTGACTCACATTTTCTAGACCCATCTGTCCCATGGGCATGTGTGTGCACCTGTCTAGAGGGAAGTAGCAGGGGTCACAGGGCATTTTCCTTGCTTGCACTTCAAAGTCTGGCTTGCCCAGCATCAGCTCTGGAGGCTACCTCCAATCGGGGGCTCCCGGGGCAGGGGTTGCTGTGGAGCTTCCTCTCCTGGGAGGCTGCTCAGTCCCAGTCTCCACAGCCTTCCCCTCCCTCTGCTCCGGGGAGCCGTGAGAGCCACCGGCCAGGGAAGCCCATTCATTCTGTCTGCTGCTCAGCCCTCACATGGCCTTATAGGGTAGAGGCTGAGAAGAGTGCCAGGCCTGCGGGGAAGGACAGGCAGGGTGGCCTCAGAGGGGCTCCCCATCGAGCATGCCTGGCTGACCTGGGCGGTGAGTCTCCACCCTTCCAGACTCCCCCTTTAATAACATGTTTCGTAATATCCTCTTTCCTGTCCTAAAAGGAAATTCCCAGATATTTATCCACATGATCTAAAAATGACCCTTATAATGCCCTATCTCTAATGGAAAGAAGAAATAAAAGGCAAGCAACTTATTTTAATTAATTAATTAAGTAATTACTTTTTGAGGCAGGGTCTCTCTCTGTCACCCAGGCTGGAGTACAGCGGTGTGATCATGGCTCACTGCAGCCTCAACCTCCCGGGCTCAAGCAATCCTCCCACTTCAGCCTCTCAAGTAACTGGGACTACAGGCAGTTACCACCACACGCGGCTAATTTTTGTATTTTTTTTAGAGACAGGTTTTCGCCATGTTGCCCAGGCTGGGGAAAGCAATTATATATATATATATATATATATATATATATATAAAATAATTTCCATGTATAAGCGCTTAGGCTGACTATACCAGAAAGCATAGAAAAATGCAGATCTTTCTAGAAAGAAGCAAAGTCTGATGCAGGTGACCTGAGGCAGAGTGGGTCATGCACACTCGCACTGGCATAGGTGTGTGGTGGTTTGGTGACTCAGCAGAACAAATGGTGTGGCTATCTTTGATGTGAGTTTTCAAAATGATGAACAGCCCTTGGTAAAGTTCTGAACCCACCCCAGGTCAGTCTCTGCCACGTCCCTGCAGGACGTCCAGCATGCCAGCTCCCTCCAGGAACGCTGGTTGGATTCCCCCATCATTGTAGAAACCAAAAATGTCCCATCATTGTGTGCAATGCTTCCCAGGGGCAGTGGTGCCCTCCCTGAGAATCTAGGCCCTGGAAGTGGAGGGGATATGAAAATGAAGGGACCCAAGTCCAGCCCCAGAAGCTCATAATCCAGCGTGGGAAGAGGCACAGAGCGCAGTGAGGACAGATCCAGGGAAGTTCACAGTCACCACTCAGTGCCCCTGACCTCCCTCCTAGTGGAGCCGGCACCACCAGGCTCCAGGAAGAAGCCAATCTCCTCCCTACGCCGATGCAGTCAGCATCAGTGACCAAGTCTCAAGTCCATGTTCTCTTGATCACTCCCGCCTCCTCCTCAGCTCTCCAGTGATGACTGCAGTGATTTCCTCCAGCTGGCTCACCTCCTTCATGCCCCCTGCCCGCATTCAACCGCCCCACCTTTCTTCAGGTAAGCCCTCTGTGTTAGCCTGCTTGGGTGGCTGCAACAGCCACAGACTGGGTGGTTTTGACAACAGATGTTTATTTCTCTCAGTTCTGGAGGCTGGAGTCCAAGATCAAGGTGCTGGCAGGTTTGTTTCTCCTGAGGCTTCTCTCCTGGGCTTGCAGGTGGCCACCTTCTCCTTGTGTCCTCACAGTGTCCCTCCATCTGTGTGTGTCTGTGTCCCAATCTCTTCTTATAGGGACAATAGTCAGAGTGGATTAGGGCCTATTGTAATGGCCTCATTTTATATTAATCATCTTTTTAAAGGCCACCTCCAAGTATAGTGACATTCCTTTTTCTCTTTTTTCTTTTTCTTTCTTTTTTTTTTTTTTGAGACAAGGTCTGGCTCTTTTGCCCAGGCTGGAGAGCTGTGGTGCCATCACGATTTATTGCAGCCTCAACCTCCCCAGCTCAAGCGATCCTCTAGCCTCAGCCTCCTGAGTAGCTGGTACTACAGGCATGTACTACCACACCTGGCTAATTTTTTCAAAATTTTTTGTAGCGACAAGGTCTCAGTATGTTGCCCAGGATGGTCTCAAACTCCTAAGCTCAAGTAATCCTCCTGCCTTGGCCTCCCAAAGTGCTAGGATTATATGCGTGAACCACCGTGCCCACCCAAATATAGTGACATTCTGAAGGTACTTGGGGGGGGTTAGGGCTTCAACATATGAATTTTGGGAGGACACAACTCAGTCCATAATACCCCCCATCACGGCTCCTCTTAAAGTGCTCTTTTGGTATCAGGTGCCAGAAATTCACCTCCAAGTAGCCTGTGTTTTGCTTAAGCAAATAAAACTTGCTGCCTGGAACGACACAATCTGGAAGTACAGGCACGGCTGGACGTAGGGCTTAGGAGAGCCCGTCTGGATCCGCTTCTTAGCTCAGCTTCCTCTTGGTTGGTGCCACATTCAGGATCTACATGGTGGAAGGAGCAGTTTTAGGCTACATCATCAGTGGAAGATAGATAGATAGACAATAGATAAGATAGATTAGGTAGAGAGGTAAGATAGGTAGGTAGGTAGGTAGGTAGATAGATAGATGCTGATTGATAGAGAGAGATGGGTTCCCAATAGCCAGAACAGATACCCCAGAATTGGGTCTTGTTAGCTCTGATTGGCCTGACTTGGTCACGTGCTCATCCCTGAACCAATCATTGTCACCTGGTGGATGGAATGTGTGGGCTGGCATCTGGGCTGAGCTAGGAGGTGGCCACTTCCCTGAAGAAGAAATGAAGGCACAGATACCCGTTACCAGGAGTGCCAGTGGTTGCTGGGCTGCAGACGTTGTGGAAGTTCACTATTGAATGTGCGAATGAATGAGTGAAGGAGGCTCTGCCATCGTCTGTAACCTGATACAGAAGTTTGAGCTAGGTCCGGTCTGCAGACTGGATTTCCCACCGTCTGGTCAGGTCAGTGGTCTTTGCCCTGCGATGTGCTCCTTCTCCACGTTCATTATCCTTGTCAGTATCAGCTCCACCGCCAGAGTATGACTTTATCTTGAACCAGTGGCTTGAGAATGTTGAGGGACCGAGCACAGATTATGTGTCCCTGTTCGGGTCTGGATTAAGACATTTAAAGACTCTAAGCACTAAAAAGATTATGGTGCCTTCTACTCACCCCCCCCCCCCTTTTTGTCCCCATTAAAAACAACAACAGCTGTAAGCCACGGAATGAATATAAGGAAGTCTGATGACTTGTTCCTTTTTCTGTTAAAGATTATTTCAATGACAAACAAATGTTGATCAAATTATTTTAAGAACAATGAAATTATTTTTGTTGAGCCTCTGCTGTGCTGGCTCCAGCGTGTGCTTTGCCTGCTTATAGGAGTCTGGCCCTGCTGTCCTAATCTGACCCTGGAGTGTGGCCCTCTCACTTCCCCCTGCTGCTGGCTTCCCGCTGTTGCGTGACTGGTGTGACTGAACAGAGTTCCCCTTGGAGAACCGACCACAGGCTGAAGCACCTGTGTCCAGGCCACCATGGGGCAGGCCCGAGGCCTGGAGATTCCAGGGCAAGGACTGACTCCATGGCACCCACTCATAGGCACTGTTTGCTTGGGTCATCGGATGTGTATTGATCTCCTTGGGTTGCTGCAAGCTGCAGAGTCTCAGGCCAGGGCACTTCCCAAGAGAAGTGGTGCGTTCTGGCTGCCCCTGCTGGCTCTTGTGGCCCCTGGGCTCCATGGTATGCCAAGCATGGGCTCCAGGAAAGACAGCCAGAAGCATTTCAAAATATGGGCTGCTGTTAGGGTCATATACACACAAAGCCTTTTTTTTTTTTTTTTTTTTTTTTTTGAGACAGAGTCTCACTCTGTTGCCCAGACTGGAGCACAGTGGCACAATTTCAGCTCACTGCAACCTCTGCCTCCAGGGTTCAAGCAATTCTTGTGCCTCAGCCTCCCGAGTAGCTGGGATTACAGGCGCCCGCCACCATGCCTGGCTATTTTTTGTATTTTTAGTAGAGAGGGATTTCACCATGTTGACCAGGCTGGTCTCAAACTCCTGGCCTCAAGTGATCCACCCACCTTGGCCTCCCAAAGCGCTGGGATTACAGGCATGAGCCACCGCACCCGGCCAACCCAACACCTTTTTGATGATGAACAGTAATTGCCATGGCGAGTTTAGCAGAGCCTGGAGATGGGGAATCTGGCAGACCTGCTGCCATGTGTCTTGTGTCCTGCAGAGAGACCCGTCCAAGGGGCCATAGACGGCACTCCTACCTGCTCCCACTTGGTCAAGCGATTCTGTGGTTGGGGAACTCCCCTTTGGGAAGTATATTCCGTCTCTAGAAATGTCTGTACTCTATTGATGGTAAGACAGACCCTGAGTACCCTCTGGAGAAATCTGTTTTTCAGGAAGGACTTTCGCTTATGTCTACTGTCATCCATGCTGGTAGAGCGTCCTGGGGTGTGCACTATTCCTGTATCCACGCTTCATTGAAATGGCCAGGAGACTCAGGTCTTCCGGAGGCACCTTTATATGGGAGAGTTTCTTAGTGTGGAGGCCTCAGGACCATCCGTCTCAGAATCATCTGAGTACCTGCTAAACTTGCTGGATTCCTGAGGTGGACTCCAAATCTGCCGAAATCACTGCCATAGTGGTTAAGAAATAATCGAAAATAGCCAGGCACGGTGACTCACGCCTGTAATCCCAGCACTTTGGGAGGCTGAGGCAGAAAGATGGCTTGAGCTAAGGAGTTTGAGACCAGCCTGGGCAACACAGCGAGACCCCATCTCAAATTAAAAATAAAAATGAAAAAAGAAATTTAAAAAAGGGAAATAAGTAAAACAAAACCAAAAGAAACAGGTGTTATAGTTAGACAACCCTGTGTTTGAATTCCAGTCCTGTAAATTACTATGCACCTGTAATATCTCTAAGCTCTATTTCCTTTATCTGTAATATTTACCTCACTGTAGAATTGTGAGGATGAAGGGCAGCCAAGTGATGAATGCAGTGCCTAGAGCACAGGAGCCAAATACATTTTTGCCGCTATTGTCCTTCCAATAACTATTTACCAGGAGTCTACAATGAGCCAGAAACTGCTGCAGGCACTAGGAATACAGCAGTCATAAAAAACAAACTCCTTGTCCTCATTAGGTTTATGTGCTAATCCGGGGAGACAGACAATAAACAAATAAGCAGCTATGATGCCAGGTGCGTGTAAGTGCCATGAAGAAACTCAGTCAGGATCAAGGGCATCACTAGACTCCCAGAGCTAACTCAATGGTTTAATCTGATACCAATAGGCCTCGTGTATCAAGCGTTGTGATGGGGACTTTGGGGGACACTTTGGGACTTGCTGTTAAGGAGCTTATTTATAGACTGGTTAGGAAACAAAAATTGTACACACACAGGAAACCACAGGAGAACAAGTAATCACCTTGTGAACCATGTGTCATACATGCCTGAGAGCTGCTCAGAGAAGAGATTACTGGGGACTGACAGTGAGGTGTAAGTAGAATCCCTCCATCAGGCTTCTAATCCGGGAACAAAGGAAGGAATTTCCTTAGGACCCGTCCCTGTTGTTATTTTAGAGATGCTAGTTGATACTCTGCATGCAGAAAAAGGCTTAGACACTTGTAAACCTCTGAAATCTTTGGAACATGAATCAGGGCTTCTGAGAGACGATAATGGCACAAGAGTCAGATGCTGCCCAGCCTAGGTCATGGGAATAAGACTTAATGGAAAATTCCTTATCTCTGTCTAACTCTTTGCCAAGTCCCAGCTCTGTGTAATGCCCAAGATCTCTAAAGGTAATTATCTACCAGATATAATTTTTTTTTTTTTTTGAGACGGAGTCTCGCTCTTGTCGCCCAGGCTGAAGTGCAATGGCACGATCTCGGCTCACTGCAACCTCTGCCTCCCGGGTTCAAGCGATTCTCCTGCCTCAGCCTCCTGAGTAGCTAGGATTACAGGCACCCGCCACCATGCCCGGCTAATTTTTGTACTTTTAGTAGAGACGGGGTTTCACCATGTTGGCCAGGATGGTCTTGATCTCTTGACCTCGTGATTTGCCCACCTCGGCCTCCCAAAGAGGTGGGATTACAGGTGTGAGCCACTGTGCCTGGCCTGGGATATAATTTTATTAAAAATAAATAACTCGCTGATTGGGAAAACACTGAGCACATGCACCAAAGGTACTGCCCAGATCCCAGCGAACAAGTGGCAAATGCCCATCACCAATGGGCTACATTGTAGAGGGCAAGTGGAAAGAATGCTTTTGTTAAAAATCCCTTTCTGAAAAGGCATACTGACTTAGGAGTATGGAGGCAGATAGAAATGTGGAGCAGAGTATGGTATAGGATGAAAGAGACACGGCTATTGGTGTGTCTGTTGATCCTTTGGATCAAACAATACCAGAAAATGAAGAGGCCAGAAACCAGGTTAATGGCAAGAGGAAGTAGAAACACAAATGTAAAAATGGCTTTTGATATTGAACAAAGCACTTCAGTCTGCATGTTCTCACCTGCATGAGGGGTTAGGCCGCATGATTCGCTCTTTTTTTTTTTTTTTAGACAGAGTCTTGCTCTGTTGCCCAGGCTGCAGTGCAGTGGCACGATCTTGGCCCACTTCAACCTCCGCCTCCTGGGTTCAAATGATTCTCCTGCCTCAGCCTCCTGAGTAGCTGGGATTACAGGCATGTGCCACCACACACAGCTAATTTTTTTGTATTATTATTATTATTTTTTTGAGACGGAATCTTGCTCTGTCACCAGGCTGTAGTGCAGTGGCACAATCTTGGCTCAGGGCAACCTCCGCCTCCCGGGTTTGAGCAATTCCCCTGCCTCAGCCTCCTGAGCAGCTGGGACTACAGGTGCGCACCACCATGCCCGGCTAATTTTTTTGTATTTTAGTAGAGATGGGGTTTCACCATGCTGGCCAGGATGGTCTTGATCTCCTGACCTTGTGATCTGCCTGCCGCAGCCTCCCAAAGTGCTGGGATTACAGGCGTGAGCCACTGCACCCGGTCTTTTTTTTTTGTATTTTTAGTAGAGACGGGATTTCGCCCTGTTGGCCAGGCTAGTCTCGAACTCTTGACCTCAGGGGATCCGCCCGCCTTGGCCTCCCAAAGTGCTAGGATTACAAGCGTGAGCCACCACGCCTGGCACTTTAACATTTGAGATGGAGTTTCACTCTTGTCGCCCGGGCTGGAGTGCAATGGCACAATCTCGGCTCACTGCAACCTCTGCCTCTCAGGTTCAAGTGATTCTCCTGCCTCAGCTTCCTGAGTAGCTGGGATTACAGGCACACCACACGCCTGGCTAATTTTTGTATGTTTAATAGAGATGGGGTTTCACCATGTTGGCCAGGCTGGTCTTGAACTCCTGACCTCAAGTGATCTGCCATTCTCGGCCTCCCAAACTGCTGGGATTACAGGCGTGAGCCACTGCGTCTGGCCGGCCACACCATTCTGATTCAGGTAAAATTTAGTGAATGCCTACTTGAGTGCAGGTTTCTTAACGTAGATTTTCTCTATATAATAGCATCTACCTCTTCAAGTGGCTGTGAGGAATGAGGAACAATGCATGTGATTCTCATCAGTAGCACATAGCCATCGTGTAATAATCAGCCATTCTTAAATCCCTATAACAACCTTGAGGTCAACATGACTCCCTCTGTGCAAATGAGGAACCCATGAAGGGATCCTCAGATGAGGATCTGAACTTAAATCTGAGGCCAAAGCCCATGATCTTCCCATTTACGTGGTTTGGCTTGGAAGGGCCCCTACAGCTTTAACAGTAAAGGATGAGAGGGTGGAACCGAAACTGGAACCCTAGAAACAGCAAAATGCACTTGCTAAGGAAGTGGAAGTGTTTCATTTATAATCGATACAAGAAGGTTGGGAGTTGTCTGGGACAAAGCCACAAAATCTTTGCCCATGCTCATGTCTTCTCATCATCTCACACCAGCTGGAAATTCCAGAGACACTGTTTGCCTGTGCACATAAAGAAAAACAAGGGTTTTTCAAGAGCAAAACTAATGGAAAAAGTCCTTAGCGGGAGCATTTAGTCACTGGAGGAAGAGTGAGAAGAGACATTTAGGTACTTGGGGAAGGCAGCCACAGTTAGCAAATGAGTATGTGACCATAAATTATATGCTAGGGTTTATGATGGTGAGCAAATGTAGGACAGGTTAGGCAAATAAACCAGGCAATGAATGAAAATACGGTGGGGCGGCAATGCGGGGCAATGTTGGGTACTGGGGAAACAGAGAACCTAAGTCAGCCCTGGTGGGAGAAATCATGGAGGGCTTCTTGAAGGAGGTCTTTAAAAACCTCCTAAATAACAAGTAGATCTACCAGATCTAGGCAGAAAATGGCGGGAATCAAAAGAGGTGGGCATTTCAGGCAGAGGGAATGGTATGTGCAAAGGCCAGGTGACAGAAAGCCTGGGTCTTTGGAGGAAGTAAAAAGCAGTTCTGAGTGTGAGGTGAGAGAAGAATGAAGAGACAGGAGGCTGGAGAGACAAGCAGCAGTTCAAGCCTTGGGCAGCCATGTGTACATATTGAAGAACTTGGGCTTTATTTGGTAACAAGAAAGCACAGATTTTTAAGACTAACTTTTTTTTTTTTTTTTTTTTTTGGTGGAGACAGGGTCTCGCTCTGTCATTCAAGCTGGAGCGCAGTGGCGTGATCACGGCTTACTGCAGCCTTGAATTCCTGGGCTCAAGCGATCCTCCTGCCTCAGCCTCTCGAGTAGTTGGGACTACAAGCACGCATCACCACACCCATCTAGTGTGCGTGTGTAGACGATCTCACTTTGTTGCCCAGGCTGGTCTTGAATTCCTGAGCTCAAGCGATTCCTGCCTCAGCCTCCCAAAGTGCTGGAATTATAGGTGTGAGCCATTATACCTGGCCTGATTTGTGTTTTAGAGATCAGTTTGGAGAATGGATTAGAATGGGTCAACTCTGGAAGTACAGACCAGTTAAATGCTTCAGCTGAGGGTACTGAGCAGTGGGGAAGGGAAGTGGATGAACTGGAGAGATAACTGAGATGCCAAGCATTGAGTCAAGGTGAAGCTGGGGTTTCTGGTGTAGGAAACCAGATGGAGGGCTTGGCATTAGCCCGAAGTAGAGCAGGATGGGTGTGGAGTGTGGTTGGACATAATGTTTTAAGTGCTTGTGCAGCAGCCCAGATAGGGACACCAGTGAGTTGCTGAAATGTACATGTCAGAAGCTCAGAGGCTGGGTGTGGTGGCTCATGCCTGTAATCCCAACAGCTTGGTAAGTGGGTGTATCACTTGAGCTCAGGAGTTGGAGACCATCCTGGCCAACATGGTGAAACCCCATTTCTATTAAAAACACAAAAAATTAGCCAGGTGTAGTGACGTACGCCTGTAGTCCCAGCTACTCGGGAGGCTGAAGTGAGAGGACTGCTTGAGCCCAGAAGGCGGAGATTGCAGTGAGATGGGATTGTGCCACTGCACTCCCCTGCCTGGGTGACATGGGATGGACGAAGTTGCTTGGAGAAAGTAGACTGAGAAGAGGATCAAAGACCAAATTCTGAAGGTTGGCAGTTAAAGTGCAGTCAGAGGGAGTGGGACTTGCCAAAAAAACCAAAGTATCTCTGCACAAACAGATGCTCAAATAAAGAGAAATACTATTGATTTGTCAAATGAAGAGAAGGTCAGAGACAGGAGGAAAATTAGAGCAAGAAAGCCAAGGATAATTTTTTTTTTTTTTTGAGACGGAGTCTTGCTCTGTTGCCCAGGTTAGAGTGCAGTGGCGCGATCTTGGCTCACTGCAACCTCTGCCACCTGGGTTCAAACGATTCTCCTGCCTCAGCCTCCGGAGTAGCTGGGACTACAGGCACGTGCCACCATGCTTGGCTAACTTTTTCATATTTTTAGTAGAGACGGGGTTTCACCATGTTGCCCAGGATGGTCTTGATCTCCTGATCGCGTGATCCACCTGCCTTGGCCTCCCAAAGCGCATGAGTCACCATGTCCAGCCCCAAGGAGAGTATTTTTAAAACGCAAGTCATTTACCTGCAGGCCAGTAGGAAAAGACTAGATTCTAGGATCGGTCCCATTTAAGAAACCAAACCATTTATCACTTGCACCTGGTTTCAATGTTGTGCATCCCACTTACCGTCAACCCTGACACTGTGTGCCACAATGACACCATCTGGGAGTAATTGCTGCCACCCTCCCTTCTGTTTCTTCTATTGGTTGTGTCAACTCTAGCTCCTAGCCTGTTTTCATATGACTTTCACTCTTATTTTACTGTAGACTTCCTTACTCCTTGGTTAGCTCTCAGTCCTATGCATTTCCCAGGACATCTAGGAAAAAAAAAAACCTAGCAGGAGGCCAGGCGCAGTGGCTCACGCCTGTAATCTCAGCATTTTGGGAGGCTGAGGTGGGCAGATCACCTGAGGTTGGGAGTTTGAGACCAGCCTGACCAACATGTAGAAACCCCGTCTCTACTAAAAATACAAAATTAGCTGGACATGGTGGCAAATACCTGTAATCCCAGCTACTCGGGAGGCTGAGGCAGGAGAATTGCTTGAACTCGGGAGGTGGAGGTTGCGGTGAGCCGAGACCGTGCCATTGCACTCCAGCCTGGGCAACACGAGCAAAACTCCATCTCAAAACAAATAAATAAATATTCATCAGGAAAGCAGACACCGACTGTCTCATCATAATCTGTTCCATGTAGATATTTTACTTTATAGCTTGCACTTTTTAATGCTATAACCTTTTCAAGATTTAAATTCTGAATTGCACTGCCTAATAGGAACTAGTGCTAACTGCTCCCTGAAGTTCAGTCTATTATTTTGGAAGGAGTGTGATAACATTGGCAGGAGGCCAGCGAATGTACCACCCCTCCCAGACTACTCAATTTTGTACAGTGACATCCAGAGACTTCTGTTTTTTAAACATTTCATATACTAGGGGAAATGTAAGAGATAACTGTCTGAAATGCAAGCAACGTTAAAAGCTTGAACAGGAAGGACATAGCTAATGAGAGGCTAGGAAATGAGATAATCTCTTTTATAGAATCATCTGATATTGAGGAAACAAGGAATTTACAAAGGAGGGGATACAATGAAATTAACCAATGAGTGGTTGATCCTTTGGGATTAGTAACCTTTAGACCTGGACATAAAAACTAGCCTGTGGTAGATGAATGTACTAGGGCTGATCTACTCAGGAATTTGTTTCCTTTAAGAATAGTTTCCCCCAACAAGATTCAGAAAACTACATCCTAAGTTAAGAGTGAAAGAATCAAGGTAGGGGCAAAATGCCATTCCTGTATAATTTTTTAAGCTACCTACTCATAAAACAACACAAAACCCCTGAAATCCAGCTCTTTTAAATTCCATGTCCCAGTAAATCAGAAACATCCATTTCATATGCCAGAACATGAGGAGATGGTGTAGTCGTCAGAATATCAACACTGACTGCTTATTCTAAAAGCCTAGCATCCAAGAAAGGCTTGATAATCTAGAAACCAAAATTGTACTTGTCAAAATTCATTATCCTGTATATACCTCAAATGTCTGCATTTTATTGCTTTTAAATTATACTTTAATTTTTAAAAAACATGAAAAAAAGATTGGAAAATGAGAAAGGAATAAAGATACGTTATCAGATCCTGTGGCTAAATGAAACTAAATAAATTTTATCTATTAACAGGATCAAAAGCAAGAAACAATAAGCAAAGGTTTAACAAAAAAGCTTCTGAGCTGCCTAAACACACAATTCCCTTGGATTATGAAAGGGACTTCAGTAAGTGATGACACCCTCTATTCGATTAAAAAATTGTAGTTCAGGTGGCTAAAGTGGGAGGATTGCTTGAGCCCAGGAGTTTGAGACCAGCCTAAGCCTAAGCGACAGAGTGAGACTCTTTTTTTTTTTTTTTTTCCCAGACAGGGTCTTGCCCTGTTGCCTAGGCTGTTGTGCGGTGGTGCAAACACAGCTCACTGCAGCCTCAACCTCCTGGGCTCAATTGATCTTCCTGCCTCAGCCTCCTGAATAGCTGTGACTACAGGTGCATACCACCCTGCCTGGCTAATTTTTTTTTTTTTTTCAGACACTGTCTAACTCTGTCACCCAGGCTGGAGTACACTAGCACGATCAACCCTCACTGCAGCCTCGACCTCCAAGCTCAGGTGATCCTCCCACCTCAGCCTCCTGAGTAGTTGGGACTACAGGCACATGCCACTGTGCATGTCTAATTTTTTTTTTTTTTTTTTGTAGAGGTGAGTTTTTGCCATGTTGCCCAGGCTGGTCTCAAACTCCTTGGCTCAAGCAATCTGCCCACCTTGGCCTTCCAAAGTGCTGGGATTATAGGTGTGAGCCACCCTGCCTGGCCTACCCAGCTAATTTTTCAATTTTTTTGTAGAGATGGGGGTCTCACCATGTTGCCCTGGCTGATTAGACCCCATATTGAACAACCCACAACCACAACAAAACTGTAGAGAATTCTTGGGGGTGATGAGCAAGGTTTGATTTTTTTCCCTTCCATTATTTTCATGGTCTATAATTTAAGAATAGTTTGACTTTTTCATCAATATGAAAGTCGTGCATACTCATCCTAGCAAATCAAGACTCTGGCTCTTGGGATTTAGGCATTTCATGGTGTGGGGAGGATTAGATACATTTATTAAAAACCCAGGCTGAAAAACAAATGTCTTGTCCATCTGGAGATCTTATATTTATTTGAAAACCAAGTTCTGTGAAAGAGCACACTCAACAGTCATATATCTTCTCTTCAACCAAAGACTTGGAGACAGGGTTCTTCAGGTCAGTGCAGAGGCAACGATACATGCATTGAATAGCAGGTCTCAGCATGAATTTCCTCATAAGCATTCCCAATATGAGCCTGGACAATCTTCTTCAGATAAGCAAGTGAGATCCTGGGAAAGGGAAGAAAGAACAGTAGTAGCTAGGGTCATTCTTAATTTCAAGACATTCTTTTTTTCCTCTTTACTATTAACTGTTGAAATCTAAAACTAGGCCCCAACCCTGCCTCTGCAGTCCTAATATACCAGTTTGTGCCACGACAGATTATAGTTTCCAAACTCCTAATGGACTGAATATTTTACCCCTTTGAAAACTAACAAGATTCCAGTTTCCAGCTATAAACCTCTAAGCCATTTTGTAATTAACTGCCTTGAAAGCTGTAATCAAGTGTTTTCCATGAGGTATTGCCAAAGGCTTGATGGGAGCTAACATGAGTCACCTCAATTCTCAGACAGGCTGAGTGATCATGATAGCCTACGCTGTACTGTACAAGTTGGGTAAAGCTTAGGAAACTATCAAGGCTGAAAGATAATTTTCAAAAGTAAGTTTAGAAAATAGGAAGGTTAGTATAAATCTGCCTTTCTCTAAGGCCCAAACTAATAGTCTTCCTGAGGTATAAATATATTTTCCTACTAATGGCGGGTTTCCACCTTAATATTTATCTGAGATTTCTGCAAATCTTTCCTAAACTGCTAGTCAGTATCTAACACACAGCATGCTAGATTTGCAACCAGACCTTCAAATATAACAAATGATACTGTCCTTATTTTTTTTAAAGAGTAGAATGAATTGGCTGGGCGTGGTGGCTCACACCTGTAATCCCAGCACTTTGGGAGGCCGAGGTTCGTGGATCAGCTGAGGTCCAGAACTTGAGACCAGCCTGACCAACATGGAGAAACCCTGTCACTACTAAAAGTACAAAATCAGCCGGGTGTGGTGGCGCATGCCTGTAATCCCAGCTACTTGAAACGCTGAGGCAGGAGAATCGCTTGAACCCAGGAGGTGGAGGTTGCGGTGAGCCAAGTTTGCGCCATTGCACTCCAGCCAAGAGCAACAAGAGCGAAACTCCGTCTCAAAAAAAAAAAAAAAAAAAAAAAAAAAAAAAAAAAAGTCTGAAAACGTGTTTGTGCTTGGGTGGAATTAGGAAACCTTGATTATGTCTCACAATGTCTTCAAATATGTGATGAACACTCAAAAGAAAATGGGGAAATGAAGAACGACAATTTCATGAAATTAGATTACTCCAAACTTTCCCATCTAAAGACCCCTTTCAACACTGTTAAGACACTGATATAGTAAATGATCTTTGTCAATGGACACAGCCTTGTGGTTAGTCTAACTGACCTCAAAGTCCCTATAAGCACTATGTCTTATACACAGTAGATGTTCAATAGCACCACCATAGAATAAATGAATGTTAAGGCTTCTATGCCAAAAATACTGTCGAAGGAGATGGGGAGAGAGAAAAATCAGTGAGAAGCCTATATTTGTGCTACTCAAAAGTGTCACCTATGGGCCAGTGCCAGTCCACAACTATAACTGATCCACAACAAGAAGCTTACATCAGAATGTAAATCAACTCTATCACTAAGCAAACTGCAATTCAGCTGATGTTTTGGGGAAGACTTTCTTGATGAAAGAAGCGTTGAGCAGACAGATTCTGGAGTAAGCTTCCTATCTCCTTATGGACCTATAAAAATAGTTTGCAGACCAGCCACTTTGAATAACATGAGTAGAGTACGAGTCAAAGAGGAAAGAAAAAGGAATTTGTGGTTATATATGCAGAAAAAGGTTGAAACGGGGAAGTTTTAATACTGTTTAGGTAAATAAGGATTAAACACAAAAGGAAGGAAAAAAGTGAGATGATGTCCTTGCAAAAAACATTTGTGAAGTATTGACAAAGAAGTTTCCCTTCATAATTTTGTTGCACACGCACCTCTGGTCCTTAATCATCAATATACTCAAATGGTTCTGGGGGTTCTGGCTCTTGTTCCTCCTCCTCGATTTTTGGGCCATGTGCTGCCACAGGTTCCACCAGCTCCTCAATGTCTTCACTGGTATCCTTCAGAATGATGATGCCTCCAATAGAGAGCTGAAAACACAGGGGCGTGCAGAAGCGTACACTCATATTTCAAGCGTGCTCCACAATCTAGAGTAAATACTTGTTAAATGGTACTTTAAAACTACTTAAATGATTTGGAAGTGAAAAACTGGAGTAGAACTTTACTGGGATAAAGATAACTGTGATCTATACGAAGTATTTGCAAACGTAACCCAGTAGCTCTAGATGGTATAACATGTGATGCTGTTCTACTTGGATGATGCATCCCAATTCAAGAATAGTTATTTCCCAGCCATGGCCTTGACTACCAGCCTCAGTCTCACTGCAGGAAGAATGTTTACTGTCCAAATATAGTATCCTAATTCCTTCCTACTCAAGATGTGGTCCTGGGCCAGAAGCATCATTATCATCTGGAGCTTGTTAAAAATGCAGAAAAGCTGGCCCCACCCTAGATCTGCAGAATCTGCATTCTAACAAGATCCCAGTCAATCTGATGCACACTGAAGTTTGAGAAGCAGTCTAATGCATACTGTATGATTTGTGAGATGATAATCATTTTGAACACGAGAGTGTATACATTAAAAGCCAATTTTTTCTCCAGCAATTTCAGAATGATGGAGAGAATAACACAGATATCCCGGGTTTTTCACTTTAATCTATAAATCCACGTGATGCAAGCTGATGAAAAAATACATGGGAAACAAAAGGGAAGTAGACTGTAGCAGCAATTCTATTAAGCCCTCTCCCAAACATATTACAGAAGGTAAATTCAAACACTAAACTATTCACCCCTCTCTGGTGTGCTAATCTTATTCTATTTGCTTGCCTGTGTCAAAGGAAATGGAAAGCTGCTCTATGTAATTAAATCAGTCAACAGTGGCAGGGCACATCTGGAAAAAGCATATTTCTACCAAAGCACATTACTGGGAAGGAAAAGAAGCACAAGTACATTAGTTAAATGATTCACATATGTATAAGCATCTCTGCAGTTCAACCTAATCCAATTTTTACTCATCAGAACTCTGCCCTGCTGTGCTATAAAACTGGTGTGCTTCGTGAACTCCAAACTATTTCCCTTCTCCCGACACACACATATCATACATTTTTCTACAACCCCTTCCCTTAAAAAGTTTGCTTTCCTTGAAGAGGATCCATTTTATGAATGGACCCTGCCCTTACTGCCAATACTCCCAGAATGGAGCATAGGGCCACTGTCCTAATCCTCCATAGCCTAAAAGTTTACTTGAACCTAATGGACCAAATGGAGATGAATCTCCTACCAAGCAGAAGAAAATATCCACGTTCACATGAGGACTTTCTATTTTTTGGAAAATGTGGATCCAGGTTATGCTATTTCATGCTTAACTGGAATGAAATAATCCAACTTAATCAAAGGAAGGCCTCATCATACAAAAACAACAGTAACACACACACACAAAAAATCCCAAAACTAATAATCCAAATCAACACATGGAAAGGGCTGTTTATAGCTATACATGCTCTAGGTTTGTTAATGCTTTACACGTTGGTGGGAAAGTTCACACCCTCTATGCATAAGATACACAATTTTCTGTTCTCTGGGGAGGCTAATTACAACTGTAGATATAGGCAATGAAACACTTCCTCTTGCCTCATGGTGGACAGGAAGCAGGGTAGGAATGTTGTTTCCAAAACTACAGCTGCCTCTTTCAAATGCAGTGTCTGAGGAAGGGTCCCATGACCTTGCCACTGAGGGTAGGGGAGTGAGTCACTGCACATACACAGAGGCAGTGTTTTCTTTTTTAAAATGAGATATATTAACATAAAATTCATTCTCTCAAAGCGTACAATTTAGTACATTCACAAACTTGTGCAGCTATTACTACTTCTGCTATCTAATTCAAAAATATCTGCATCAACCTAAAGAAACTGTGGGCCCATTAGCAGCCACTCTCCATTCTCCCCTTCCCCTGTCCTTGGTAACCACCAATCTAACTCGTCTCTATAGATTTGCCTTTTCTGAATGTTTCACATAAAGGGAACCATACCATATGCAGTCTTTAACGTCTGGCTTCTTTTACTTAAAATAATGTTTTCAAGGTTCACACACACTGTAGCATACATCAGTAAGTCTTTCCTTTTTATGGTCAAATAATATTCCATTATTATCTCACATTATTCATTCATCAGTTGATAAGACATTTAAGTTGTTTCCGTTTTATGGCTATTATGAATCATGCTGATATGAGCATTAGTGTATAAGCTTTTGTGTGGGCACAGTTTTCTCTTCTCTTAGGTATGGAATGGAATTGCCAGGTCATATGATAAGACTACATTTAACTTTTTGAGGAACTGCCAAACTCTTTTTTTCCACTGTGGCTGTAACTTTACTTTCCCACTATTACTCTATGAGGGTTCCAATTTCTGCATATTCTTGTCTGTGCGGTCTTTTTGATTACAGCCATCCTGGTGGGTAGAATGTGGTATCTTCTTATGGTTTTGTGTTTCTTTTTAAATTAAGAGATGGGGTCTTGCTATGTGCCTAAGCTGGTGTCCAGTGGCTGTTCATAGGCACAATCATATTGCACTACAGCCTCGAGCTACTGGGCTCAAGCAATCCTCCTGCCTTGGCCTCCCACGTAGCTGGGACTGTAAGTGGGAACCACTGCACCTGTTATGGTTTTGATTTCCATTTCCTAATGAGTAATGATGTTGAGCATCTTTTCATGTGCTTATTTGCCCATCTGTACATCTTCTTTGGAGAAATGTCTATTCAAATCATTTGCCTGTTTTAAAATTAGGTTGTCTTTTTATTGTTGAGTTGGAGGAGCTCTTCGTATGTTCTAGATGTAACTGTCTTATCAGATAAATGATTTGAAAATATTTCCTCCTATTCTATAAAGTTTGTATTCCCTGATTTGTGTGTCCACTAAAGTCAATGCTCATTTAACTTAGTAGTCAGCTAACAACTGGACAGGAATTTCCTTAAACACTTTGGAACACAAAGTCTCCCACTCTTTGAAGGAGTGTGTGTGTGTGTAGGGCTATACTTTCAACAGGATTCCTCATTTCTTCCTTGCACAGACATATGCAGTCTTTTAATTCATAGGTGGACCAACTGTTATAGCTATCTCTGACTTAATTTGAGCAAAGGCTTAGCAATCATTTAGTTTTCTACTGTGGTGTACAGTGTGCTCATATGGCCTAATGGCATTAAGCATGTGCCTCACTGTCTTAGTTCATAATTATCAAAAACACTAGTTATTTCACGTGCTTAGAATATGCTCTAGTTGTGTCCTAATACATCTGTTCTGGATTCCCATGCTACTGGTAAGATAAGTTTACAGACACAGTTAGAATACGTTCTCTGTAAAACCGCCACCGAGATGAACCAGGTTGCAGATCAGACAGTGACTGCATTAAAGGTATCCATTGATGATTCTGTCCATTCATTTAACACTACACAGCAACTACTACAGATCAGGCAGTGCTACAGATTAGCATTTACCATTGTTTTAGGTGCTTTACATGTAACAACCTATTTAATCTCCACAACATCAACAGGAGGTAGGTAGCATTACCATATCAATTTTACAGATGAGGAAACTGAAATACAAAGATTAAATGACTTGTCTTAGTCACACAGCTAACAGTAGAAATAAAAACCCAGTTATGCCAAATTCCAGCTCTAAACCACTACATACACTATCTTGCATCCCTTGGGTTTATCTCTTCTAGCTGATAAATTAGTCAGGTAAGACCCCGACTCACAATTATAGGTAGGAGTTGCCTTTGACCCACCATCAGGTTGATAAGAATAAGTTTACTCCTGTATAAGGATAAGGATCTAGAAATCGAATCTCTGACATTTTAGACAGATCTAGCATCCGGATGTCTTGGATGGGTCTACTGATGGTGCTCTAGTTATCTACAAGAACCTGGAAGATAAAGGCAGTATCACACTCATATTTCTGATAAGCATTTGTTTTTAACATGAAGCACTCTGTCTTGGAATAAATTAAATTCCATGAAGATCCTTTTCTAACTAAAATGCAATGCATTTATGACAATGGTGTAATGAAATAGAAAAAAAAAAAGACAACGGTGTAATTACCATAGTAATCAATACTTATTGAGCAGTCCCAAGTCTTGTTCTCAGTGCTTGTTCAATCTGTGCCTCATTTCTGAGTCAGGGATGGTAATCTCTGTTTTATAATAAAGAAAACTGAGGCAGAGAGAGATTTAGTACCTGGCCTAAGGTCACTTAGCCTGAGCAGTATACTCAAGATTCAAATCCTGTATGCTTGGCTGTAGAGTCTATATTCCTAATCAAATTGCTGTATTAGGAACTCCTACGTCGTATGTCTGTGGTAGAAGATGGGAGTTTGTAGGGTTACACAGGGAAAAGAAAAATTCTCCCAAATCTATATGAAATGGAAAAGAACATTCTCTCTTTTGTTAAATAATTTCTTAGAACTAGTGAGCTTGCTCCAATGCTTTGGAGATTTATCATTCTCTATCAATATTCTATTGTCCTATGGATTAATATCCCACTGGTATATACAGTAAGAGTCACTGGTAACTTACTGGTTTGAAAGGCTGGTATCTACAGGTCTCCGGCATGGTTAGGACCTTAAGCTGGGCAGGCATAACTCGGGCTGGGTTATCCAATAACTGGAAGTTTGGCTCAGGTTCTTTTTTCTTCTCCTTTTCCTCCTTTTTCTCTGCCTCATCCTATAAAATAAAATTTAAAAAAAGTTCAATAGAAGTTCATTTCTGTTCCACAGAACTGAGTAACATCTGAAGTTTATTGAGCAGCTATAAGGTACAAGAGGTAGTGGTCGGTAGTAATGGAAGCACAACTAAAGTGCTATCAGACTCAGAGGAGGGAAAAGTAACTCTGCTTAGGAATGAGAATGGTATTTGACTTGGTTTTAAAGGATAAAAAGGTTTTTCCACCAGCAGAGATCAGAAAAAGGTCTACCTAAACAAGTGATAATCCCTTTGCTTGAAAGGGTTTTTCTTTCTCCACCTCATCATCTTGTCTGTGAAAAACCTACTTTGCCCTTCAAAACCTATTTTAGTTGTCATTTGCTCCAGGAACTTTTTACTGATTTGTACCCTTCTATTCTTCCCACAAATGGATATATTTTCTAGAGTCTCTTTCAAGTACAGTTTGATGATTCCACATGCTGGGAACAGGATAATTATTTGAAGGAAGCCAAGAGCAAGGTAGAATAATATTCGACTAAGGAAGAATCTCGACCATGACAGAGACAGAGATACTTCAATCCACATGACCACCAAGTTATACCTACCACTTCCATTTTCTCCTCCTCCTTTTTTTCCTTTTCTTTTTCCTTCTTTTTAGCCTTGGCAGTTATAGATAATACAGCAGTAGAAACCTGGGGAAATGAGCAGGGTAAATTGTTGTAATCCCTTACTGACATACAAACATGCAAGCCCTAGAGAACTCAGTCCTACAACACTATTCTATTTCCTAGCTGTATTACACACATATATATATATATATCTAAAAATCAAAGAATAAATGGGAAAACTAAACAGGACATTTACTGAAATAATTTACTACTCTTGTCATCAAGTGAATCTTTAGTTCTTGGAGGCTTGTGTCCAATATAACTCTTCCCTTTTTTTGATCTGTAGCCTACCTTGGATATGAATTTGCTCTCATGTACTTCCAAGATTGAGATTTGGGTGCTATAGCCTTTTTGCTTTACGGGAAAGCAATGGAAAATAGAACAATTTCCTTTAGCGCTGGCTGTAGCTATCCTCTCTGGACTACATGTCTTACAATGCTAATACACAGTGGGTGAGTGGTTAGCCTATATTATTCTCCTTCATGGGTCTTGCTGAAAACAAAGGTGAAAAGCTGGGCAATACTGGTGTAAAAGCTGATTTTGTTTCAGACCCAAAGGAGGGTCTGAAACATTGCTGATGAAACAAGATGCTGTCAAGGCTATTCCTTAACTGCTACCCTCAAATTTGGTTAATTATCCTTACTTATACACAAAATGTACAGCAAATAATCAACAACTGGCCAATATGAAAATTATCATGAGAGAAAGAGCCATTTTCCTATATATAAGGTATCAAAAAAAGTATAATTTTACTGAGTAAAACTTTATGGGCAAGTACAACTCTTTAATGTATTATTCTTTAATACAGGAGTGTCCTCATACGCAGTTGGTAGGAGTATAAAGTGATTATGTCCATTTTGAAAGGCAAATTAGTTAATAACTATGAACATAATGTGCATTACTTTTGATCAAGTAACCTGACATCCAGGATTCTAACCTACAGATATACTCACACAGTGCACAAATACATGTGTATAAAGACTTTCAATTCCAGGCTCACTTGTGTAGGGCTAACAAATGAGAAATAACCTTAAATGAATATCAAAGAAAACACTGGTAAAACAAACAGTACTACACATAGTAAAGGCATTGTTTTGCAGCTCTGGGAAAAAATGAGATCTGTATACATTGAAAGTTTTAAAAATAAAAAAATATATAGTTAATGTGAAAACAAGATGCAGAAAAGTATGTAGAGAATAATTTTATTCGTGGTATAAAAAGTACTGACATGTGCAGAGAAAACCTTCAGAGGGATTCAGAAGTTGTGACTCCTGTGACATGAGACTTGGATGACCAAGAGACAAAAAGGACTTTTACTTCATATTCTTGTGTAATGTCAAATGTTAGCATAAGAAGTGTTACTTTTAAAACATAAAACATAGTTAAAGAAAAAGTAAAATACTCAGTGGCTCCTATATTTAAGTACAAATGCTGCTAAAAGGAACAAAGAACCTACCTTTTCCTTTTCTTTTTCTTTTGGTACTTCCAGAGGGGCAGGATATGCAAATGTGGATGGTTTACAGTTCGATTTATACTGAACTTTCGGCATCTGAAGAAATTCCATTAAAATAACATTGGCTTTAAGTACTCTGTGCTCTCCACAAGCATACGGATACAAAAGGAGACCAAAGTTTTAATGCAGGCTATATGTTCAACTATGTTATGACTCCTCTCTGAAAGCCATGTCTACTTTTACTGATTTAGTTTTTAGGTTCTTTACAGAATTACCTGCAGTTCTCTATACTTTTCTTAATCTCTGTGCCTTTGAATGGGCATCCCTTTATCTTTATGAACAAACCAACCTGCTTCAATGGGTAAGTCCTATTCATGGTGTGAGCATCAGATCAACTGTTCTCTCCTTTGTAAAGCATTTGATGGTCTATCCTGCATACAAACTGCCATTTCCCTTCTTTGTACCAGACTAGTAACTTACACTAGCCTGAATACAATTTCCACACCATATATAATCATGCCTTGTAAGAGTGTAACATGAGCCTAATAGAAAGTCAGCTTCACATTACCTAGTGACCAGTTTTAAAGTTCTTTGGTCTGAATTTTTCCTTTCTTTCGTTCTTTCTTTTTTTTTTTTTTTTTTGAGATGGAGTTTCGCTCTGTCGCCCAGGCTCTGGAGTGCAGTGGCGCAAACTCAGCTCACCGCAAGCTCTGCCTCCCGGGTTCACGCCATTCTCCTGCCTCAGCCTCCCGAGTAGCTGGGACTACAGGTGCCCGCCACCATGCCCAGCTAATTTTTTTTGTATTTTTAGTAGAGACGGGGTTTCACTGTGTTAGCCAGGATGGTCTCAATCTCCTGACCTCGTGATCCACCCGCCTCGGCCTCCTTTCTTTCTTTCTTTTTTTTTTTTTTGAGACAGAGTTTCACTCTGTTGCTCAGACTGGAGTGCAGTGGTGCAATCTCAGCTCACTGCAACCTCTGACTCCTGGGTTCAAGCGATTCTCCTGCCTCAGCCTCCCAAGCAGCTGGGACTACAGATGTGCACAACCACACCCGGCCTGAATTTTTCTCTATTTACCCAATCTGCATTGATGGAGGATGATAATAAATACCACCATAAGGACAAAGAACCTTATCTTCTCCATCCCATTTTCATTACAAAGAGTAAAAACAGCAGTCATAAAATTGTTTGGCAGAGAATAAAACAGGTTATACAGGATGTTTAATTACAATGTTAAAAGTTGGGGATTGGGAAACCAAGGGATTCTTGTTCTGACAATAAAGCTGCTCAATATTTACAAATGTGAGCAGTTTTAGTACCGAAACACTTAACGAAGGATAACTGGCTGTACAGCTATACTGAAAAAATCAATACAAAGAAATATTCTATTTTTACCAGTCAGTTTTAAGCCTAAAACTTTTCCACTCTGAAAATGTAGTAGAACATTTTAACAGTGATGACCAGATGTAAGAGTTATTTAAAGGTCAAAAAGCCTTTCGACTTTTAAAGAACAAGAAGATGAATCATCAAGTCACAGGACTAAGAAAGACCTAAACACAAACTCCATTAAAAAAATATGACCACAAATGTGATGACAGGGCACGCAGTGCCTTAAATTTCTGACTTAAGTCAGCAGTTACATTCCATCAGATTCCCTAGCTCCTCACAGTTGGTCTTGTTTCCTGCTTCTACCAAAGGGTCATCCTCCTATTTTGCTTTTTCCCTTTAGTAATAATTCTTTCTTCCATCAACCACTCGAGTATCAGATAACTCTGGAAGATTTAGTTTAGGTTTGCATTCTTCCTTGCCCAGATTACTGCAATAGCATTGTAATGAGTTTCCACTGATACCAGAAAGATCTTTCTAAATGGAAATCTCATGTTCATTTATCATTTGAAATCCTTCGACAGTTCCCAGGCTTTAGTATTAAATAAAATTCATCAGAGTGGTATATAAAGCCTCTTCATATGTTTATATTTAGCCCCCTCTCTCACCATTCTTTCTCAACTAATTACTTGAAGTTACACAGCTAGTAAGGAGATATGATTTTCAAAACTTTCAATGACACACTCCATTCAAAAAGGTGACGATTCAACTTGAAGGGAAAATGTTATTATAAGATGTTAACTCATCTTTAAAATTTAATGGAAATCCTTGCAAGTGGGCGGTAAATATGAATAAGATACGGTGAACAGGAAATACTACAAAGCTGAGGTCTCACAGACATACCTTTAAGTCCTTGTTAAGGCCAATGACACAGGTAGGGGTATAAGCCAATGACAGGAAGTGTGAAAGAGGAAACCAGAACCAAAACTGGGTAAATACAAGGACGCCAACCACAGAAGGCATATGAGTATGCCCAGTCCTGGACTGTAAGGAGATTGTGACATTATGACCACCTGTAGAAAAAGAGAGAAACCATGAACAATAATAGTATTGTCCTATTATTATAGTAGGACAATAATAACGATATCTTTCTTTCTTTCTTTTTTTTTTTGTTTAAAGAGATAGGGTGTCACCGTTACCCAAGCTTGGGTGACAGAGTGAAACACTGCAACCAAGTGCAGCAGCACGATCATGGCTCACTGCAGCCTCGACCTCCTGGCCTTAGGGGATCCTCCTCTTTTAGCCTCCCGAGTAGCTAGGACTACATGTGCGCGCCGCCACACCTGGCTGATTTTTAAATTTTTTGTAGAGACGAGGGTCTCACTATGTTGCCCAGGCTAGTCTCAAACTCCTAGCCTCATACGATCCTCCTGACTCAGCCTCCCAAGTCTTGGGATTACAAGCATGTGAGGCACTACACCCAGGCAATAACAAAGATCTGTAAGTGCTGCAGTAGGGAAACATCTGGTGATGATTTTAAAAGCACAATTCATATGTGCAGTCTAATATGCAGTCCTTGGAATTAGTGAGTTATCCAGGCTCTCCAAAATTGGAAGTGTACTTTTAACTGGATTTAGCACACATCTAGACTTACTTTCTCTATAGGCAGGCGTTTTTCAAAAACTAGGCCTGAAGGGTATGAAAACTGTGATGCTAAATTAAGTATTAATCTGCATTATATATTGGCTTTTCATGTGTTAATAAAAAGCAAAGTTTTAGTATATACTTTTTGCACAGCATAGCAGAGGCAAGCATAGATAGTTTGCTTAGTTTTACTCTTTCTGCTTCAATCATATGCAAATACATATTTATAATATACTTACACATTTATAAAAATTTATATAAAACAGTAAAGAATATGTTCTGACTCTTGGTCTTTTAGGTGCTAAGCAGCATAAACATTATTAGAATTTTGAGAAATATCCCTTACAAATTATGAAGATTTATATGCAGCTATATAAAAATCTATGAAAGCATTGAGCATTACCCTACGAATTATTAAGCCACTTAAATTGGTGGGAGGAGCTCTGACATTAACTAGCCCTGTAACCGTGGACAAAACACTTTATTTCTAATTCCTTTTCTCCCATTAGCAAAATGAGGGGTTGAATTTGAACACTTGAACGAGAACACTACCACTTACAAAAGAAAACTTAACCTCTAACCCTTGATTCAACTGAAATTTTTCTAAGGAAACACAATATGTAAAGGAATGAAATCAGAGCTGCTTCTGTTTAATCAGAAGTTTGGACTGCTGGGAGAATATATGGCCTGGAACCAGGGGTCCCCAAATCCTGGGGCTGCAGACCTGTCCATGGCCTGTTAGGAACCAGGCTGCAGAGCAGGAGGTGAGCGGAGGGCACCTGAACATTACCACCTGAGCTCTGCCTCCTGTCAAATCAGCAGTGGCATTAGATTCTCATAGGAATGTGAACCTTATTGTGAACCGCACATGCGAGGGATCTAGGCTGTACGTTCCTTATGAGAATCTAATGCCTACTGAACTGAGGTGGAAAAGTTTCATCCTGAAACCACCCCACCCCCGTCGTAGAAAAAAACATTGTCTTCCATGAAACCTGTCCCTGGTGTCAAAAAGGTTGTGGACTGCTGCCCTAGACTATTCCTCTACAGAGTGCAGATAAAGTTTGAAAGCCAGTGAACTACAGCTAAGATCCAAGCCATCAGTTGGGGAGAGCTGGTGAGCCCTTGTAAGGCTGAGATTCTAGGAGGCTATGAGGGATTACAAACCCAAATGCCTTTAGGAACAAGTCAAGTAAACAAATAAGGAATAAGTGGGCTGGGAGCAGTGGGGACTGAAGCAAACTGTAAAGTACATGTCCTATTTAAAGGTAGCTTGTTACTGGGGGTGTAGGTCCAGGATTACTAGGTCATTTTGTTTTTAAAACTGAAGCAAACTGGAAAACACATGTTCTATTTAAAGGGAATATCTTACTACAGTGTAGGTCCAGGGGTCACTAGGTCATTTTGTTTTTAAAAGTAGACTATGGATTTTGTCCAAAATCTTGCAAATTTTGTTAGGCAGGCAAAACAAAACACACCATTATCAGATTTGGCCCATGCGCTAGATGGTAACAGAGTTAGTGCTGGATCACAGAACTTTGAAATGCAAGAATCTTCATTTAAATAATATATCCTATAAAAATGGGGCTTGTCTGTGCCTAATCAGGGTCTTAATTGGAATTCCAATGCGGATTCCTGTTGCTTACATTTCTCTTCTCTTGATCTCAGTGTTTTATAGGCATCTTCACATTTTGCTTGGAGTCAAGAACCAAACACTGACTTGACTTGACTAAACCAAGCAGCATTTTAATTTTTATAAGAATCAGGGTTCTACTGTTCAACCAAATAATCTAGATTTTCTTAATACTCCACTAAAGGTATTTAAATTTTTCATCTGAAAAAAAGGCCAGGTATACTTTAATCTTGTTTTTCCAATAGAAATGAATTATATACATTTATTGTCTACTTGTACTCTTCCCTATGCTAACCCCCATTCACTGAATGCTAACTATATGTTGAGGATTGTGAATAACATACTGGAAAAGATCCTAAGGAGACTCCAGTCTCACAAAGAAGACAGATAATTCGATAATTAAAATAAGATATGAAAGTATTATGATAGCTATAAACCTGGGTGCTAGTGGGAACATTTCACTAAGACATAGTAACTAACCTGGGATGGAGGCTGGGGAGGGCAGAAGAGAGGAAAACGATGCCTAGCTAACGTGCTATTTGATCTAACTTTGAAGCTGAATTTCCTTTTAGTTCAATGAAATCTATCTTCTTCGGACTTAGAAGCTAAATTAGCCTTTTGTTCTAACATTCTGAGATTTAATAAATAAGGTAGAGTTTATCATATTGATAATTTGCAGTTTAACAAACTTCAATCAACTTCTTTATCTTCGGCTTTTCTCCCAGAAGAGACCGAATCACTGAGTGAGTTCTCATAAACTTCAACTTCATTCCTTCCCTTGAAGTTGCCCTCTCTAGATTTTTCTCTACTACCACTAATTTTCTTTTTTCTTTTTTTGAGATGGAGTCTCATTCTGTCGTCCAGGCTGCAGTGCGGTGGCACAATCTCAGCTCACTGCAACCTTCACCTCCAGGCTCAAGCAATTCTCGTGCCTCAGCCTCCTGAATACCTGGGAATACAGGCATGCACCACCATGCTCAGCTAATTTTTGTATTTTTAGTAGAGACAGGGTCTCACCATGTTGGTCAGGCTGGTCTCAAACTCCTGACCTCAAATGATCCACCCACCTCGGCCTCCCAAAATGCTGGGATTACAGGTGTGAGCCACTAAGCCAGGCCTACTACCACTAATTTTACTGAGAGAAGATCAAGACTGCAAATTTTTCTAACGCAGTTGCAGCACAGTGTTCTATGAGGATAGGATATTAAAAAGTGAAAAAGGACATGAGATTAATTCTATGCTCATAACAGTGAACACTACAGTATAGAACTTTTATGTAGGGCCAGGTATGGTGGCTCACACCTGTAATCCCAGCACTTTGGGAGGCTGAGGTGGGTGGATTGCCTGAGATCAGGAGTTCGCGACCAGCCTAGGCAACACGGTGAAACCCAGTCTCCACTAAAATACAAAAAAAATTGCCGGGCGTGGCGGTGTGCACCTGTAGTCCCAGCTACAGGAGGGACTGAGGCAGGAGAATTGCTTGAACCCGGGAGGTGGAGGTTGCAGTGAGCCGAGATCATGCCACTGCACTCCAGGCTGGGTGACAGAGTTGGCCCCCACCGCCCGCAAAAAAAGAACTTTTATGTAATAAATGTCTAAAGCAAAAATTGTTATAAATAAAGAGAAACAGAAAGAAGCACCAAAACTTGATTGGTCCACGAGACAAACAGATAAAGTAAAAAAGCCCCAAACAAAAAAAGAAGATATAAAAAAAAAAAAAAAGAAAAAGAAAAGACAAACAGAGGCTGAAAGAGGAAGGAAGAGAACACAGTGAGATGACTTGTAGTAAATCTGGCAGAGAAGAGGCGAAACATAGAATTATCCTCCCTTAATTCTTTTTTCTTAATATATAATTTTATATTTTTAATTAAAAATTTATTTTTCTTTTTTTGTATTGCTCCTTGCAGAGCAGGGCTACCCTACAGGTAGTGTGCCCAGAGCAGTCTCCCCCAATTCTTAACAAGTAACCCTAATATAGTAAAAACCAGCAAAAAACTGTGGTAGTGGTGAACAAGTGAAGGGGTGTGATCTAAAATCATACACTTTAAAAAGTGGCAGCTAAAAGAGAAAAAAAAGATTACAGAGCAGTAAAATGTTATCCCTAAATGTTGTTTTAAATACTCACCACCAAAAGAAGTAATCTGAAAAGGCTACATAATGTATTATTCAAACTATATGAAAATCTGGAAAAGGCAAAACTAAAACTGTGGAGACAGTTCAATTAGGATAATTAGTAAGTTCAGGAGATCTATAGTACAGCATGATGACTACAGCTAATAATAATGTACTGTATATCTGAAAATTGCTTAAGGAGATCTTAAATTTTCTCATAACAAAAAATGATAAGTATGTAAGGTGACAGATATGTTAATTAGCTTGATTTAACTATTTTACTATATATATATATCTCATGTATATATATCATGTATATATATCACCATGTACACTGTATGTACAATTTCTATTTGTCAACCATACCTTAATAAAATAAATAAAAATAAGTTTTTTAAAAAGAAAAAGAATGAAAAAGGGGATATCACTACAGATTCCACAGACATTGAAAAAGTAAGAGGATATTATAAAAAAACTTTCAATAAATTCAAAACTTTATCTATTAAAACAAAATAAAACTATGGAGACAGTAAAAAGGTCAGGGACTTGTGGGGAGGGCAAGGAGGGATAAATAGGTTAAGCACAGGGAATTTTTAGGGTAGTGAAACTATTTTGTATCATACTGTTATGGTAGACACATGTCATTAAAGATCTGTCAAAACCCATAAAATGTACAACATAAAGGGTGAACTCTAATGTAAACTAGGGAGTTTAGTTAATAATAATGTGTCAATATTGGCTCATTGATTGTAAGCAAATATACCACACTAACACAAGATGCCAATAACAGGGGAAATTGGAGGGGCAAAGGGGACATATGGAAACTCTGCATTTCTTCCTCAATTTTTTCTGTAAATCTAAAAAATTTTAAAAGCCCAATTAAAAAAACTTAATTACTGATAAAATCCAGCCAATTAAGTGTCTAGACTTAGTACAGATAACCTAAGGATGAAAAAGCTGCAATAAAAGAAATGGGCACTGAATCCATTTAAATATGAAACTAAGACCATACAATTGTAAGAATTATGATTTCTGAAGACAATGTAAATATCACAAACTGTTGACAACATAAACATAATATAAAAATATTGGAAGGTAGTGAAGAGTGAGAAGGGAGAAACTATGGAAACCTACATATGTAGCTTGTAAATGGGAGGGAATCAATACCATTTAGAATTGAAATGGTTTACTTTACCTAAAATATTTATAGAATTTTTTTTATCTATAAACAGCTGCAAGGAAATATTTTTTAAATTAAAAAGAAAGAGAAAAGTAAACTATGCCTCAATATTAAAATTTTAACCAGAAAACTCACAACTTCTTGGAAAATAAAAACCAACCAAACAAAAAACTCCATTAGACAAATAGGTTAAAAGAGAGGAACATTTGCCTCAAAAATTTAGAAAAGAACACCAAAGTTATAAAACAGCAAATAATAAAGATAAGATCAAAAATAAAGAATTTACAAAAAAAGAACAAAGTACATAAATAGAGAAATTACTGGCAAACCTAATAAAGAAAAAAGGATTAATCAAATGAGAAAGGAGATATGGATTTTTTTTAAAGAAAGAGGCCATATGAGGGAGATTATCTAAAATTATAAAAGGACTCTGAAAACTGTGGTATGATTAAAACACTCTCAGCAAGTAGAAAACCCAAAAAGATTAAAAACAAAAAATTATGAGTTATCAAATTAATAGCAGCTTCTTTTCCTCATCTCCTTCACTACAAATATACACACATTCCTAGTTGACTGAGGAAACAATGACTGCAACAAATAAGGCTAACTGTTTTTCTTAGAATCCAATGGCTAATAAATGTGAAACAAAATGCTCCCTTAATACTAGAACTGCTATAAAAACCTTGAGATGTTATTCCTCACCTTTCAAATTAGCAAAAATAAAAAGGATTATATTCACATGGATAGGGTACATCAAGAAAAAGAATCACATAGTTGAACAATGAAGTATGTATCTGCTCTTCTCCTCTTATCCTATTGAGAGGTCACCAATAATAACGTTAAGGCATATGTCAAATGAACTCCAAGTCTAAGGAAATAAAGCACACCACTCTATCTTTTGAAACAGACTATGGTATTATGGTGGATGGTGAGAATTCTGGAGCCAGATGGCACAGTGTGCTCTGTATGCATTTATTAGGTAAATATTCAACTTACCTTATTTTATAAGTGATCTGGCTGCTAGAATTTATTTAAAATGTTTTCCTCAAAAATGATTCAATGTCAACTTGTTTAAAATTCATATAATACTAAGAAAATTAAAGGAAAAATAAATTGGCTGGGCACAGTGGTTCACAGCTATAATCCCAGCACTTTGGAAGGTCGAGGTGGGAACACTGCACGAGTCCAGGAGTTCAAGACAAGCCTGAGCAACATAGTGAGATCCTATCTCTACAAGAAGTTTAAACAATTAGTTGGGTGTGGTGACATATGCTTGTAGTCTCAGCTACTTGGGAGGCTGAGGCAAGAGGATTGCCTGAGCCCAGGAGGTTAAGGCTGCAGCAAGCCATGCTCGTGCCACTGCACTCCGGCTTGGGTGACAGAGTGAGACTCTGTCTTAAAAGAAAAATAACAAAAAACCAACCAACAGTCACTTTACTAAGTGACAGGCACTGTCACCACTGTCCCTGTCACCCAGACTGGAATGGAGTGGAGCAATCTCGGTTCACTGCAACCTCAGCCTCTCAGGTTCAAGTGATTCTCCTGCCTCAGCCTCCTGAGTAGCTGGGATTACAGGTGCATGCCACCACTCCTGGCTAATTTTTTTGTATTTTTAGTAGAGACAGGGTTTCACCTTGTTGGCCAGGCTGGTCTTGAACTCCTGACCTCAGGAGATCCACCTGCCTTGGCCTCCCAAAGTGCTGGGATTACAGACGTGAGCCACCGTGCCTGGCCGACAGCCTGTACTTTTTTTTTGTTTTTTTGTTTTTGGAGACTGAGTTTTGCTCTTGTTGCCCTGGCTGGAGTGCAATGGCGCGATCTGGACTCACTGCAACCTCCACTTCCTGGGTTCAAGTGATACTCCTGCCTCAGCCTCCCAAGTAGCTAGGATTACAGGTATGTGCCACCACACCCAGCTAATTTTATATTTTTAGTAGAGATGGGGTTTCTCCATGTTGGTCAGGCTGGTCTCGAACTCCCAACCTCAGGTGATCCACCCACCTCGGCCTCCCAAAGTGCTGGGATTATAGGCATGAACCATTGCGCCCGGCCTGTACTCTTAAATGTACATGATCTCTATGAACTGCAGGCTCCAAATTTTCTCCAGGAATAATTTGCCTCAGACTCAATTTCCATTATGTCATATAGTTAGAGCAGATAGTTATTTTATTAGATTTAGTTTAAATAAATAAATCTCAAAGACTTAAAAACATTTACCTGCATCCAGTATGCCCTGGGCCAGAATAGCGCCAAACTTGGCCATGACATCATCATGCTTATCATTGATGACTTTGGAATACAGCTGTCTGAACTGATTCACCTGAAGGAGCAAGAGAAAGAATTATAGTCTAAGTCTACTCATTTGTGGTACCATTTTAGAACAGGGAATAATATTGCTCCAATGATAATGAGTTAGTTCTGAGTTTCGTAATGCTCAAGAGAGGGATATGGACCAGACTTGAAGGCAGAGCAGTTCCGTGGTTGCAATCACGGGTGTTATGACTTTTTAGTGTGGGAGCACCAGCTCTGTCTTGAATCCTCATTCCACAGTGGATGTTTCAAGGTCAAAGGAATGTTGAATGCGATTTCATACATTACCACTGTTAGTCAGCAGGCCTAAAAAGTCCAAGCAAACACTAAGGCTTTCATTGCATTTTGAATTATAGCTATTCTGTTTACCACCAACCTTGCGGGTTTCCTAAAAAGCATGGTCCTTCAGTTCCACCTTAAAGTAAATTACCCTTCACCAAAGCTGTGTGAGGTATCTTTTGCATTAAGTATATTCACGTAAAGTAGAGATTTCCATTATCTACTCACATTAATTTTCTGAGGACTTGTCAGAATGTGTACTCGTACCAAAAGGAGCGTATCGGAATGGAAAATGTGCTGACTCACTTAAGGTGGGATTACTGGTAATTCTTTATCCTTTCTGCATTTTCTAAAATTAATATGTATTATTTTTATGATTAGAACATATATTTATAAAATATATTCTGTATGAATAATTAATATTCCTTTAAATCTGTTTGGGTGACAATAAGTAAACTATTTTATGCTTCTTCTATGTCTTACACTTCTCTGTTTTCCCAACAGTGCTTTTCAAATGGTAGGCACCCAGGAAGAAGTCGGCTTGTTCAAGAAGCACATAATCATGGAGCTCCCCAAATCTGCCAAAAGCAGAAAATATCAAATTTGAGTTTCCTAATATAATGACTTTATCTGCATTACATATTCTTTCAGAATCTTTTCCCCCTTTTCATTTGTCTTGGTCTGGGAGGCCACAATGTGATACAGTGGCAGAATAATAGAATCACACAACCCTGGCTTATAAGCTGTTCTTATAAGCTGTTTGGGTAAGTTACTACCTGTTATGAACCTCAGTATCTTCATCTCTACAGGGATGTTAGCACCTACCTTACACAGCTATTATAGGATTATATGAGGTAACATATACGTCGTGTAATGTATAAAGGGCATTTCATAGTTCAATAAGCGTGACTGTTTCACCATATGGGGGAAGAATCCTACCAATCCCTCCTATTATCTCTGCAATCTAAATGCTACTAACAAAATAATATTCCTTGAACATGGTTCTCATTTTTTATTCACAGGCAGCAACAGAATATAGTGGGGAAACAATGAACTAACTCTGCCACTACCCAGCACACAACCACTTAAGTCACTTACTTCTCAGGATTTCTTTAACTATAAAACCTAGCATGATTAAATCATCACTAAATTCCCCTCTACTTAAAAAAATTCTCATGTGGCCGGGTGAGGTGGGTCATGACTGTAATCCCAGCACTTTGGGGGAGGCCGAGGCAGGTGAATCACCTGAGGTCAGGAGTTTGAGACCAGCCTGCCCAATATGGCGAAGCCCCATCTCTACTAAAAATACAAAAAATGAGCTGGGCATGGTGGCAGGCGCCTATAATCCCAGCTACTCAGGAGGCTGAGGCAGAAGAATCGCTTGAACCCGGGAGGCAAAGGTTGCAGTGAACCGAGATCGTGCCACTGCACTCCAGCCTGGGCAACAAGAGCAAAACTCCATCTCAAAAAAAAAAAAAAAAAAAATCTCATGTTTGATGCTTTTATTCTGGTTCGACCAGTCAAGTTCCTTTGATTCTGAACTTATTTTAGATGAACACTTACATTACCTTATACAGTATGGAAATTTTATGTGCTAAAGGCTTAAGAAATATTTCACAAAATTATAAAAAGAAACATAGAACAAAGCACTGAATGTACATTATAGGGAAAATTTAAATTTAAAATTGTACCCAAAACAATAGAAAAGCATTCAGTAAAACTGACAAATGGATAAAAAAATCAGTCCAACTATACAATCGGCTTATCTAATATTAAATAGAATGCTTTAAAAAGCTAGTTTTTATCATTTTAAATTTTTTTCTCACATTTTATTTCTTATGTATCAGTAACTTAATTTTCATTATTGTAATTCTTGGTAAAGAATTATTTTAGTAGATTAGGACATACATTAAATTTCGAAGTCAGCTTTGAGACCATCTGGTCTACTCCCTCTATTCACATCTAGTTACAGATATGAAGACTAAAAAGACAAGCAAAACAATTGGTTTGCTTGCTATCACAAGCAATTAATGGTAATCAGGGTGAGGATTAAGATTTTCTAACTCAATTTCATTGTTATGAATAGTATGGTCTCCCCCCACCAAAAAAAACAAAAAGTAGAATTTCCAGGAGAAAAATCATATTAGCTTTCCATTTTATATCACAACAATCTCACAAAAAAAGACAATTAAAATTTTATGCAACGCTGTAATCCATGCATTGTACTATGTAGGAGTATTTAAAATCTACCTTCTCAAAAAGCTGCATTTTTAACATTCATCATGTTTTTACTTGTATGCCCTATACTGCTGGAAAAAAGCCCACTCTTAGATATCAGGGAGAAAGCAATAAAGTTCCTTAGAGTTGTTTCTGTTGGTACTTATCATCTGAGTGTGACTCCTCCTTTCTATTTTTCTATCTTCCTGGTTATGGAAATGTAGCTGTACATCAAGGATCAGTTTTGGAGGTGTTTTTTCTGTCTGTGAAATTATATTTGTGCTTATGACTTCAAATATATGTCTGTAATTCCTTCCATGAAATCCTTGAGGTGAGATGTATTTTGGAATTCAGAATTTAGAAGGCTAACATGATACATATCCATATATTATACAATACTCCCAGTGTAGTACTGCTCTATATATTATGATATTCCATAATCAAATAAATTATTTCTGAAGTAGCACAATATATGAATATTTATACTAAGTAGGATAAATGATAATGAATTAATAATTACATCCAAATGAGTCTTTAAAAACAAACAAACCTCTGAGTTTTCAGAGCTTTCTGGATTCTGTAATGGTAGATAAAGGGCTATAAACACACATACACACATATATATATGTCTATATATGTCTCTCTCTCTATATGTCTATATATGTGTATATATATCTGTATATATCTATATAGATATATATACTTTTTTTTTTTCCCCCTCCTTGAGACAGCCTCACTGTGTCGCCCAAGCTGGAGTGCAGTGGTGTGATCTCGGCTCACTGCAACCTCCGCCTCCCAGGTTCAAGTGATTCTCCTGCCTCAGCCTCCCAAGTAGCTGGAACTACAGGCGCCCGCCACCACACTCAGCTAATTTTTTTTGTATTTTTAGTAGAGACGGGGTTTCACTATGTTGTCCATGCTGGTCTTGAACTCCTGACCGCGTGATCCACCCGCCTTGGCCTCCCAAAGTGCTATGATTATAGGCGTGAGCCACTGTGCCTGGCCTATATAATTTTTTTTATGGCTAGTTCCCAAATCTCCGTATTTAGCATCTAATTTTTTTCCTATGCTCCCATGTTGTTTCCAATGACATGCTGTCATGTCAAACTCAATATGCCTGAAATGAATATTATCTGTATTCTTCCTTCAAAATATTCTTGTTGATGCTATCATGACTTCCCCATTATCAGGATCCCAAATGAGTTTTCAGCTCCCTCCTCAATTTTATCGGCATTAATTTCCTTATAGTAGTTTCTGTAGCCTTTTTCTTTTTTATTACCACTAACACTGTAAAAGTCCAAGTCCCTATCTTAAAATGACAGTGTGGTAATAGACTACTACTTACAAATGTGTTATGCTATAAAATCATATATACAGTGATTTATTTTAGAACTGCAGGAGCTTAATTCTACTTCCAAAGAGGGTACTTGTCAATGATAGGAGAAGCTTTCCTGTACCAGGCCTTAGGCCAAGTAATATTGGTAATAGGAACACCAAATTCTATATTTAAAGTGTAATATTTTGATGTGAGTTTATATATGATACTTAATATGTACATGTTCAAGTAACTGTTAATGGTGATTTTTTTTTGTTTGTTTTTTAGAGATAGGGTCTTGGGATGTTGTTCAGGCTGGCCTTGAACTCCCAGGCTCAAGCGAGTCTCCTGCCTCAGCCACTGTGCCCATCTTAATGGTGGATTTCATTTAACAAGAAAAACAAAAGATAGATAATTTAATAAAGAGGAGAGTTGGGTTTTTAGAGCAAAATAGCTCCAAGGACCTAAAAAAGAACATTACCCTTGTTAAATGTCAACCTTTGATCCAGGGATGTGTGCATGTTCCTGGGTTTATGTTTGTGAGCATGAGCTAGCGAGAAACTGAGAGAAGCAAAGCAAAGATGTACTGGAGATACTTCAACTAAGAGGGCAACGTGTGGAGCTAAGTGTTAGGGATGTGACATATATTAATGGTTACATAAGACATTTCCTTTGGAAATTTCCATTGTGAATTTCACAAAATATCTGAGAAATTTCTCTTTTGAATTCCTTTGAGAGGGGTTTATAACTCTTGATGAAATTCACATTTGATCTTTATTTTTGAGCCATTTCCACTTTATTTCATGGACTGGTTTTGCAATCTTGCAATTAAGACTCTGTAGCCTTAAGAATCTACTCCCCTTCAGAGTTTCTCAACAGATTTTTCTTTTTGGCAACATGCTGTATACCATCCCCAAAATGTCAATTTTGTCTTGTTGGCAATTATCAGATAAAGGAAAGATGATATAAACTGTAGTCTATGAAATTCTTTATCACTTGCTTAATAACAGAAAACAATGAAATTAACTTTAAGAATTCTTAAGCTAAGTAACAACTTCGCTCTAAAGAGTAGTGTTTCCTGAAAGAATTTTTGAGTTTCACATGTCAATTTTGCTTTTTTAGTCAGTGGTATATACACTTACATTTATCTACCCAGTTTATATTAATGGCAAAGGCTACTAGCTGTGACTTCACTTTGACATTTTAATCAGTGTCTAAGATTCCGATACAACCTGAAGATGGGAGTGTGCCCCATGTATCTGCACCAGGTAAGACTTGGTTCAACAACAGTTCCTGGAATGATTATCCAGCTCCTAAAGGACTCTGCCATTTTTGGAACAGAGATTATAATTGTAAAATCAATGAAATCCTACAGCAGAGGATGTGAAGACAGAACATTTGTCTTGCTGACAATACAAGTAACATGAAAGCAACATGTGGGGTCAAAGTGAATGTCTATGTATTACTGTTAGAGGAGGTGCATTCCGTGACCAAAATTTGTTTCTTTAATGACACTACTCAGTTGGATAACCTCCAAAAGCTCAGTTGAAGATCAAAAGCAGAAATAAAATATGTAAAAGCTACTCATATGATAGCTGCTATATTTAAAAACAAAAAGAAATGTGGTGTTTGGAAAGATGTTTATGTTCTAGAAGATGTAGTATATTAAGTAATACGTTATAAAAACAGGATGAGAAGTCAGATTCTATCTTTGTAATAATACAATTTTTGAAAGTCCTGAAAATGATTTTGAGACAGAAATAGCAGCACTAAATAAATGAAGCAAAGATGACAGCAACTGTTTAGAACTTGAAATTTTTTAAACAAAGCTCCATAAAATTAGAATAATCAATGAGCTCTGGAAATTTTTCTTTTCTCTACCTCCTCAAATCTACTTTGCTGAAAATGAGGGTGGTGTGCTATTATTTGCTCGATGAGGCATAAGACACAATGCCAACAGTTTTTTCTGTTGTCAATTTTTTGACTACTTCCCATTATATGAGCAGGATTAATTAATACATGGATACTAAAGTCCCTAGCTTTAAGAATTAGAAGATCTGAAATTGTTGTGTAAGCTACACATGTCTATTTAGTATATCAAGCATGCTAATTTTAGTACATGTATTAAAAATAAGATACATGCATTTTCTGTTTCTTAGTAAAATGAGAAGTTTTGGCTGAAATGACAAGATACATGAGATATCAAACACTAACAACCTGAGGACTGAGAGATTATCATGAGATAATTTTATTTTATTTTTTGAGACAGGGTCTTGCTCTGTCACCCAGGCTGGAGTGCAGTGGCACAACCACAGCTCACTGCAGCCTTGGCCTCCTGGGCTTAAGTGATTCTCCCACCTCAGCTCCCAAATAGCTGGGACTACAGGTGCATGCCACCATGCCCAGCTAATTCCTTTTTAATTCTTTGTAGTGATGGGGCCTCCCCCTATGTTGCCCAGGCTAGCCTTGAACTCCTGGGCTCAAGTGATCCTCCCACCTCAGCCTCCGGGAGTACTGGGATTATAGGAATGAACCACCACGCTGGGCTCATCAGAGAATTTTAAAACAGGTGTCTCAAAACTATTATGGAGTCACCCACAAGGTGGGTGTGGATTGTGGAGGATATGTGAAGAGGATCTCTTTGGGGCAAGCTGGGTTGTGAGTCTTTCCCCCTCACTCCAAGTTTACAGAATAGGGGTTCAGAGGGTCCACTTGGAGTGTCCAATATGATCAGGGGCTGCTGTGCACTGAGACATTAGCTATTAGCTGAGGTACTAGCACTGACATCCTATTATATTCCTATCCAGAAGGGCAAAATGTACAAGAGTGTTTCTGTGGAGCAGATGTGGGTCAAGTGGAAAAGAAAGCTGTCTTGGAGCCATTTGGAACTCCACCCAAAAAGATCGCCTAGGAGGGCAATGACATTCCAAAAAGAATGTGGATGTACTCATTTCTAAACTAAGACGGTATGTACGATACAAAGTGACTGCAGGCTTTTTAAAAATTACCTTAGAAGGATAGATCAAAAAAGTCATGGACTGCCTAAGTTCGCATCCTGTATTATCAGAGGAAAAAGTTATCCCACTGAATACATTTTAAAAGGACAGTGAAAGGCAAAAAAATAGTTCATTTTACGGTTTTAACACCCCAAGAGTTCTAATTTTTCAAGCATGGTTACATACTTAAATTAACAAAGGGACCATTAAGTCTGTAAAAAATACATTTAAAGAGCATTACATATTTAAAGTTTCCCCATTCTCTTATACTCTAAAATGCTCTCTTTACTTTTACTTTACTTTCAGTGTTTACCATATTTGAACTAAAAAATGTCCTCAAAAGACGATAAGTTACTAAAGAAAAGACCAAACCATCTCTCTTCCAGGGAATTTCTTTGTTTGCTCACCTTTGGACAAGTGATTTCAGTCTGCTGGATCATGATGAGAGCTGAAGCTATGAGTGCCCCTTGCCTCACGTAGTTCACGGGGTCGTTTGTCATTGGTTCTAGCAAATTAATGGCTTCCTGAAAGAATTTAAAAAAACACACAACTTTTAAATAAAGTTGATATGGCTGAACTTTCAATTTATACTCACATGCCATGTAACAACATTCTGGGAAGTGACACACTGCATATATGATGGTAGTCCCATTATAATGGAGTTGAAAAATTCCCATTGCCTAAGTGACTTACTGATGATACTGGCCCTGTGTAGGCCTAGTATAATGTATGTGTGTCTTAGTTTTTTACAAAAAAGTTTAAAAAATATAAATAAATCATTTTGAAAACAGAAAAAACCTTACAGAGCATAAAGAAAAAAATATTTTTGTACAGTGGTACAATTTTTTTTTTTTTGAGATGGAGCTTCACTCTTGTCACCCAGACTGGAGTGCAACGGCGCAATCTTGGCTCACTGCAACCCCTGCCTCCTGGGTTTAAGAAATTCTCCTGACTCAGCCTCCAGAGTAGTTGGGATTACAAGTGCATGCTACCACCCCTGGCTAATTTTTGTATTTTTAGTAGAGATGGGTTTCACCACGTTGGCCAGGCTGGTCTCCACCTCCTGACCTCAGGTGATCCACCCACCTCAGCCTCCCAAAGTGCTGTGATTATAGGCGTGAGCCACTGCGCCTGCCCAGGTTTGTGTTTTAAACCAAGTGTTATTACAAGAGTCAAAAAATTAAAAATAATTAAAAATTTATAAAAAAAGATAAGCTAAGATCAATTATTGAAGAAAAAAATGTATACATTTAGCAGCCAAAGTGTACAGTGTTTATAAAGTCTATTATAGTGACAATAGTGTCCTACGCCCTCACATTCACTCAACACTCACTCACTGACTCACCCAGAGCAAGTTCCAGTCCTACAAGTTCCATTCAGGGTTAAGTGCCCTATATAGTTGTATGATTTTTTATCTTTTATACTGTATTTTTTACCATAACTGCCTATTCAGTACAGTAACATGACGTACAGGTATGTATTCTGGAAGCAACAGTCCATAACTATCTATGTTTGTGTAAGTATACTCTATGATGTTTGTACATTCACGGAACTGCCATTTCTCAGAACACATCCCTGTTCTTAAATGATGCACAACTATATCTACTGTCACTCTAAGTCAATAATTTCATCCAACAGTGTAGTAAGAAGTTAATTAACAACTACGTGAATGGAATAGTTTAGAACTGGTTATGCTTTACTTAAATTTCAATATAACTGAGGGTAAGTGAAAAGGAAGCTTAAGAACCTGAGTGCTCTCGTCTTGAGGTAAGAGGTCATAAAAAATTAAGAGAAAATGGGATTAACATTTGATAAACACCTATTACTTTTCAGACACAGTACTAGGTATTTTATGTATTATGCTATATAACCCTCTTACTCCTAAAACAAACAAAATCCAGCACAAAACAATCTTTATAAACAAAGAAACTGAGAGATAGAAAGGTTAAATAACTTGCCCAAAGTCGAGTAAGTACTGATAGCAAACCCAGGCCAGTCTGAATCCAAAATTTGTATAATTCAACCTCTGTCAGGCTGGGTGGGCGTGGTGGCTTGTGCCTGTAATCCCAGAACTTTGTGAGGCCAAAGTGGGTAGATTAATTGAGGCCAGGAGTTTGAGACCAGCCTGGCCAACATGGTAAAACCCCTTCTCTACTAAAAATACAAAAATTAGCTGGGCGTGGTGGCGGATGCCTGTAATCCCAGCACTTTGGGAGGCCAAGGAGGGTGGATCATCTGAGGTCAGGAGATCGTGACCAGCATGGCCAACATGGTGAAACCCTGTCTCTACCAAAAATACAAAAAAAAAAAAAAAATTAGCTGGGCGTGGTGGCGGGCGCCTGAAGTCCTAGCTACTCGGGAGGCTGAGGCTGGAGAATCGCTTGAACCCAGCAGGCAGAGGTTGCAGTGAGCCAGGATAGTGCCATTGCACTCCGGCCTGGGCAACAAGAGTGAAACTCTGTCTCCAAAAAAAAAAAAAAAAAAAAAAAAAAAAGGAAACAAACCTCTTTCAAATATTAGTGTAAGGTTGGGTGCGATGGCTCACGCCTGTAATCCCAACACTCTGAGAGGCAAGGTGGGAGGACTACTTGATCCCAAGAGTTCAAGACTAGCCTGTGCAACATAGTTGACCCTGTCTCTAATATAAAAAAGAAAAAAGAAAAATAGTAATAAACAAATATTAGAGTAAGGTAACATCTCAGATGATTTTATAAGACCTAATTTTAAAAATTAAATCAAGACAAAAAAATTAACAAAAAACCCAAAATTTTCAAAACAAAATATTTTACTAGCTAGTAGAATAGCAAAACAAATGAAATCATAGACTAGAATTGATTTCATGGTTGCACTTCCTAAGACCACAAGTGATGAAATTTTCCAAAATATTTATCAGTATTTCCCCAATATCCTAGTCTTCAGAATATCAGTTCTATGAAAAAAGAAGTCCTTTAATAAATAAGTTTGGGAGTTCAGGCATACTGTACATATATCATCTCCTCTTGCAGATACAAAATATATGTATACACTGTATCAAAGGTTCTAGGAATATACATATCATAACAAAAGTTCTAGGATGCCTTATTATAAACCACTCAACTGTTGTTTATACCAGCATTTGTCCAATGTATTTGATCAAAAACTCTTTTGCCCCATATAACTTCTATTCATACTCTGCAGGACTTTTGGGAAGAGCCACTTTAAAACACAATGTCCCTGGCCGGGCACGGTGGCTCACGCCTATAATCCCAGCACTTTGGGAGGCCGAGGCGGGTGGATCACGAGGTCAGGAGTCCGAGATCAGCCTGACCAACATGGTGAAACCCCGTCTCTACTAAAGATACAAAAATTAGCTGGGCGTGGTGGTGGGCACCTGTAATCCCAGCTACTGGGGAGGCTGAGGCAGGAGAATCACTTGAACCCAGGAGGTGGAGGTTCCAGTGAGCCGAGATAGCGCCACTGCACTCTAGCCTGGGCAACAGAGCAAGACTCTGTCTTAAACCAAACCAAACCAAACCAAACCAAACCAAACCAAACCCACAACGTTCCTTTAATCTGTCATTGAGATCAGAGTTAAAAAAAAATACAAAACAACAAGAAAAACAAACAAAAAACCCCACAACATCCCTTACAAGGTCCTTAGGTAGGTATAAATCTGGGACGAAAAGAGTAATAGGCTTGTAAGATTATCAGATATTTCTTAATTTGGTAGGATGTTTCTCAAGTATCCTTCATTCCAAGACCAAGGAAAAGAATGAACTGAATCTTTTGTTGGAAAGTGACTTTGGATTCCTCTACATGTAAACTTAACATATATATATTAAAATTAGAGCTATTAACAGATAATACACACAGCAGATATGGGTATCCTTTCTCCCTACATTACTGAAAAATGTAATGACACTGTGCACAGGGAGTACGTTTTTCAAACATATTGTCAATATTCTTTATGAAGTAGTCATGATAAAAATATAACCAAATTTCCATTTTAGAAGGTGAAAGACAGTAACTCGGCCTTTGAGGTACATAATACAACCCCAATGGTATATTTTAGAATAAACAGATGTTTCAGGTTTTTAAGAAATAATAAAAAAAAGTCCCAAACCAGTTAGATAGGTACTGATACCTAGATCACATAAATTATCTAGAAATAAAGGCTTATTTAGTATGATTAATAAAAAAATTTTTCATTGAATTAACTTGTCAGATGCTGTGTTTCAAAGAACATTTGCTCCTAGATATCATATTAAGTTCAGAATAATCTGAAAAGAAAAAAGAATCTAATTTACATTTAACTTATGAGGCCTGACATAAATGTCAACTTAAGACTCGAGGGGGGAAATACTTAGTAAAACATACAACTATATTCTTCCTTTGTTTACAGAACAGATGTGTTGTAGAAAAAAAATAAGGCCAATTTCTATAACTACATTCGATATACCCAATGACATCTCTAGTAAAACTGAAGATACATTCTCATGTAAGAAATTCTCCCCCCAAATAAATTAAAACATAAATAAATTAATTAAAAATAAAAAAACTGGCTGGGCACAGTGGCTCATGCCTATAATCCCAGCACTTTGGGAAGCTGAGGCGGGTGGACAACCTGAGGTCAGGAGTTCGAGACCAGCCTGGCCAACATGGTGAAACCCCGCCTCTACTAAAAATACAAAAATTAGCTGGGTGTGGTGGCACATGCCTGTAATCCCAGCTACTCAGGAAGCTGAGGCAGGAGAATCGTTTGAACCCAGGAGGCGGAGGTTGCAGTGAGCCGAGATTGCACCACTGCAGTCCAGCCTGGGTGACAGAGTAAGACTCCATCTCAAAATAAATAAATAAATAAATAAATAAATACAAAAATAAAAAACAAAACTCTGTAATGACAGAGATGATGTCCAACTTGGTCACCATCACATCCTTTAATGATTCATGCAACAAACAAAGCTTTAATTTTAGGTTCCAGCAGTGAACATTATATTCTCAGTGATCTTACATTTCGGCAAAGACAAACAATAAATAAGTGTAAAATATATCAGGTGGTGGTAAGTGCTGTGAAGAAAAATAAAGCCCAGGCAACACAGCAAGACCTAGTCTCTATTAAAAAAAAAAAAAAAATTAGCCTGGCATGGTGGTATGCGTTTGCAGTCCCAGCTAATTGGGAGGCTTGCTTAAGACTGGGAGATTGAGGCTGCAGTGAGCTATAATAGCCCCATTGTACTCCAGCCTGGGTGACAGTGACAAGAGTGAGACACTGTCTCAAAAAAAAAAAAAGTAAAGCAGGGTAAGCAGACAGAATAGGATGAAATACTGGAAAGGAGGGATGTCTCTTTACAAATTTTTACACAATTGTTGCCATGTGTAGTGAAAAATAGCTTTTTTTTTTTTTTCTTTTGAGACAGAGTCCCACTCTTGTCGCCCAGGCTGGAGTGCAGTGGACCATCTCCACTCACTGCAACCTCTGCCTCCTGGGTTCAAGCAATTCTGCCTCAGCCTCCCGAGTATCTGGGATTACAGGCACCTGCCACCACACTAATTTTTTGTATTTTTAGTAGAGACAGGGTCTTGCCATGTTAGGCAGGCTGGTCTTGAACTCCTGACTTCAGGTGATCCGCCTGCCTCGGCATCCCGAAGTGCTGGATTTACAGGTGTGAGCCACCGTGCCCAGCAGGTTAATTTTTGTATTTTTAGTAGAGAAGGGGTTTCACCAAGTTACCCAGGCTGGTCTCAAACTCCTGATCTCAGATGATCCACCCGCCTCGGTCGCCCAAAGTGCTGGGATTACAGGTGTAAGCCACCACCCCTGGCCTTTTTTTTGAGACGGAGTTTCACCCTTGTCCCCCAGGCTAAAGTGCAAGGGCATGATCTTGGCTTACTGGAACCTCCACCTCCTGAGTTCAAGCAACTCTCCTGCCTCAGCTGCTCGAGTAGCTGGCATTACAGGTGTGTGCCACCACGCCTGGCTAATTTTTGTATTTTTAGTAGAGTTGGGGTTTTGCCATGTTGCCCAGGCTGGTCTTGAACTCCTGACCTCAGGTTATCCAACCGCCTGGGCCTCCCAAAGTGCTGTGATTACAGGTGTGAGCCACTGCACCTGGCCAAAAATAGCTATTTTTATTCCCAGCCTCAATAATCTTTCATGTGACTAGAAAAACTTATTTGTACACAATACCAATACTCTTTTTTTTTTTTTTTTTTTTTTGAGACGGAGTCTTGCTCTGTCACCCAGGGTGAAGTGCAATAGCGGGATTTTGGCTCACTGCAACTTCTGCCTCCTGGGTTCAAGCAATTCTCCTGCCTCAGCCTCCTGAGTGGCTGGGGTTACAGGCGTGTGCCACCATGCCTGTCTAATTTTTGTATTTTTAGTAGAGATGGGGTTTCACACCATGATGGTCAGGCTGATCTCAAACTCCTGACCTCGTGATCTGCCCACCTCAGCCTCCCAAAGTGCTGGGATTACAGGTGTGAGCCACAGCGCCTGGCCCACAATACCAATATTCTTTATTGGAAAAAAATTCAAGGAATCTAAAATTTTTAGATTCCTGGAATCAGTCCATAAACTTACAACTATGTTTTGTTTTGAGTTTGGACAACAGATGATAAAAAAAGTGACTCCTTTCTCTCTGATGCAAAGGCACTGGGAGCAAAGCCTTGCTCTCAGTCTTATACATACACACTTTGTTAAAAGGTTCACTTCTGGGAGGTGGCCAAGGTTTGTGCATATGTGCTATGAGAGGCAAAGTGTCATGATTATGTCACTGCTGTGAATTATGAATACTTGTTATTTATGCAATAGCACATTTCTTTATGAATCTCATGATGAATTATGTTTTCAAATCATCACCTTACCCCATTCAACTCTTTTTTTTATAACTTTTGAGGGCTTAACAAATACCAGGTTACCTATTAAGGTTAGATATGAGAAAACAGGTAAATAGCACATCGGTGATTTGCTTAAAACAGAAATGTTATCAAATCAGCCGATTTTGGTGGCTTCGGATGAGAACCTTGTTTTCCAGAATACTAATTATACAAATTAAACATGTAACATAATCATATAAAATAACCTGAGTAGTTATTTAACAACAACAAAAACTATTTTATTTTCTTCTTCTTCTTCTTTTTTTTTTTTTTTTTTTTTAAGAAATCAATGGGCCAGGCACAGTGGCTCATGCCTGTAATCTCAGCACTGTGGGAGGCTGAGGCAGGAGGATCACTTGATCCCAGGAGTGTGAGACCAGCCTAGGCAACATAGTGAGACCCCTTCTCCACAAAAAATAAAAAAATTAGCTGAGTGTGTTGGCAGTGGGCAGTGTTCCTGCCACTGCACTTCAGCCCAAGCAACAGAGCAAGACTCAAAAGAAGGAAAAAAAAAAAAAAAAAAGAAAGAAAGAAAAAAAGCCTGGTGCGGTGGCTCATGCCTGTAATCCCAGCACTGTGGGAGGCCAAGGCGGGTGGATCACCTGAGGTCAGGAGTTCGAGACCAGCCTGGCCAACATGGTGAGACTGCACCACTGCACTCCAGCCTGGATGAAAGAGTGAAATTCCGTTTCAAAACAAATAAACAAACAAAAACAAAAACAAAAACAAAAAACCCAGAAATCAATGATTTCAAAAAGAAATTCAAAAGTACTGTTTCAGTTACAGCTATCCATGTAATGTGACGATTTATTCTTAAGCAGCTTTGGGCAATCCAGCATTGCAGAATGAGGGAGTACTGGGAAACTTTGTATGGCAAGTTTAGTCTTACAGATCACACTGCACTTGTATTTTTACAGCTGTTACATAAATTCTGCGGCGAGGGAAAACAGTCTGGCGCCAAGAAAGAACTGACCCCATTGGCTGTGGGCTTTACCTTGTTTCCTGTACCAGCACAGCATATCCCCAAGGCCATTGCAGCTCCGTAGCGCACATGAGGGTTGTAACTCTCTGACAACAAAGAGACAACACTTGGGCACTGTTCAGGTGTTCTGATAAGAAACAGAAAGCGAAGCCACTGTTATAGGTAATGTATTTTAAGTTAAGACAGAAGGGTTTTAACCAAGTTGTTTTTGAAAAAGTTATAGGAAACAATGAGCATTTAAAACATAAATTGCAGAATTAAAAATCTTTCATAGAGTTCTAATTATTGATAGAAGAAATCTGATCTTCAATATTCAGAGAATATATGTACAGAAAGGGGACTCCTTTCTCAGTATAAGTGAGTCCTCAGCCATAGGTCTGGATTCCAGTTATTCTCTGGTACCTCCTCCATGGCAGGAACAGCCATGTGGTGGGTAGCACACTGCTCTACATCTATTTTCCTATTTCTTGGTTACTTTGCATTTTGTTCCAGAAGACAAAAGTCATTTATAGTAATTCCTGGACATTTCCTGAGTTACATGAAAGATTTAAATCCCCCAGTATCACTTTAGTTGAATAATAAACTGATAAAGAAGCCTTGATAATGAAGAAATTCTGACTTCCGCATTTTTGCTTTAGCAATTATTTTTGTGTTGGTAAGAAGAGAAATTATTTTTCATTCTCTCCATATTTGCAACAAGATAAAAAATAGGACAAACTTGACTAATGGTATACCTGACCCCATCTTTTAAAAGATGATCCTGGCTGGCACAGTGGCTATCCTTGAAGAGCAGCAGGACTAGGGTAATAACTAGAAGAGAATGTAAGAAGAGCTTCTGGAAGGCTGGTAATGTTATGATCTTGAATTGGGTACTGGTTACACAGGTGTATGCAGTTGTGAAAATTCACCAAGCTGTGGGCTAATGATTTTGTGCATGGTTTTGAATGTATATTAAACTTCAATAAAAAGATTTTTTTGCAGCCATGAAGAATGAAATCATGTTTTTTGCAGCAACATGGATGCAGATGGAGGCCATTATCCTAAGTGAATTAAGGCAGGAACAGAAAACCAAATAAATACTGCATGTTCTCACTTATAAGTGAGAGCTAAACACTGGGTATTCATGGACATAAAGAAGGCAACAACAAACACTGGGAACTGGAGGGAGGAGGGAAGGGTGCTGGGTTGAAAAACCATTGGGTACTATGCATAATACTTGGGTGACGGGATCTACTGTCCCACAAACTTTAGCATCACACTATATACCCACATAACAAACCTGCACATGTACCCCCAGAATCTAAGATAAAAGTTGAAATTACAAAAAAAAGAAAGAAAAAAAAGAAACTAGGCTCTTTCCTAAACTTTGAAGCTGCATATACAGCTCTAGATTTTTCACCATCGCCAAACATTTACTGAGACAAAACCAACACACATAAGAATGTGTATTAACGGCGGGCACAGTGGCTCATGCCTGTAATCCCAGCACTTTGGGAGGCTGAGGTGGGCAGATCACTTGAGGTCAGGAGTTTGAGACCAGATGGCCAACATGGTGAAACCTCCTCTCTACTAAAAATACAAAAATTAGCCAGGCATGGTGGTGGGCAACTGCAATCCCAGCTACTCGGGAGGCTGAAGCAGGAGAAACCCTTGAACCCGGGAGGCAGAGGTTGCAGTGAGACAAGATTGCACCACTGTACTCCAGCCTGGGTGAGACAGTGAGACTCCATCTCAAGGAACAACAACAACAACAAAATATATATATATAAAAAATATAATATATAAATATAAATATATTATATATAATATATTATACACAAAAATATATATTTATATATTATATAATAATATATGGTATATAAATATATATTTATATATTATATAATAATATATGGTATATAAATATATAACACTATATATTATTTATATATTATAATTATATAATATGATATATATTATATATATTATATGTAAATATAATATATATTATATATAAAAGTGGCAAAGCGGCATAAACTACCTAAGATATGAATGCTAAGGAGAAAAAAATATCACAGAAAGAGGTAACAGTGGTCAGGAGACGAATTCACAGAGAATGCAGACATAAAGTGACTTTGAAAGTATTGGAAGAATTGGACAAATGATGAAGAGGAATATAGGCATCAGGGTAAGGAAAGTAAGTCAGCAAAGGTCTAGAGATTGGAATTCACCTGGCTTGTCTAATTTGAACACAGTCAGTGTTTTTGTAGCACATGTAATTAAAAGTGGAAAGACAATTAAGAGCAAAATGATACAGTGTCTTGAATGTCAGGTTTAGCAATTTGCATTTTATTTTGCAGATAAATGGAATGATGATTTAGAAAGACTAAGGAGATACCTGTGAACAAGACAGGTTAAAAGCATGAAGGTGGAAAAACCAGCAAGAAAACTATTTCAGTAATTCAAACCAATAAAATAAAATTCATAAACTATTGGCCCAAGGGCCCAATCTGGCCCGTAGCAGATTTTATTTGGCCTACATACTTTAAAAAAATTCAAAATAAGTTGTCAACATTTAAGATGGGAATATTTCACATTAAAACCCGAATTTCCAACTTCTCCAGAAAGGCTGTTTCAAGACCTTCATAGTTCCTAGGGCCCAGGCACTGAGTTTGGAGGTCCTGCCCTACTTTCTTTAAAAAATACTAAAGTGAACCGAAATCATACACTGAATATAATTTATATGTAACTGTATAGAAGTTGACTTGCATTTAATTAATTGACATTTTAGGGTTTTCAGACATTTAATTAAAACATTTATTTATTAAAAAGGCATTTTAAAAAATGACTATCCTGTTATGAATGAGAACAATTACCACAAACCAACTCAAATCTATAATTCTATGTTGGAACTGTCCTCTAGCCTCAAACTCCAGAGAGTGGTGAATTCAAATTTCAAAGGAGTAGAACGAAGTTTATGAAAACTGTCACTGTTAAAATGAAATTTTGCAATAAGGAAAGGTTAGATTATTTTTCCCTACAATAGAGTCCATCACTCTTTCTTGAGAATGTTCTCAGTTTGCCTAAACTTCCTTGTATGAATAATTTGGAAATAATACTAATTGTCACTAGTATTATTAGAAACAGTATGGGAGAAACAGTATGGTGGTGTGAAAAAAGCAATATATTAGAAAACTAAAGATCTAGGTCCTAGTTCTAGTTTTGCTAAATTTGTTAGTTATGTGACATTAGACAAATCACTTGGGTTTTCTCCTTTATAATTAGAGATAGATTTTCTTGACTGTTTTCCAGGAATAACAAAAACCAGATGAGCAAGTAACTGAAAATATAGTAATAACATATATGCTATCAGTTATTATGTACTGAGAAAAATAACAGTAAGTTATATAAGAGGGAACCATGAAGTCTAAAACTCATGTTCTAGTTCCTGTTTTGTCTCTAAACAGTTGGGCCAATTTAGACAATGTTCAATCAACCAAACATTCCAGGGTCCTTTCCTCATCTGAAAAGAGGAAGAATGGGACTAGAAGTTCTGTAAGTCTGTTCCAACTTTACAATTCTACAGCATTTAAAAATGAACCAATTATTATAGGTTTAAATCAATGCCTATTATTATAGGACAACTTTTCTTCAATGAGTAACATTCCAATGAAATAAAAATAAAATTTAAAATGATATTACACCAAAGAGGCTATTGAAAAGTTATTCTAAAACTTGTAGTTGAAACTACCATTTAACTTCTATTTTCACTCCTATAAGGCTAAGAACTTAAAGCTCTTTCCATAATTTGATACCCAAATCGTCTAACAAACTCACTCAAGTGTTTTGCCACCTAATTAATTACCAATAAAACCACTCTAGACTGCACAAGGGCTGAGACTATATTTTCTGTCTCCCATAATTTGTTAGCACAGTGCCAGGTACTATAGGTAAAATAATTTTTATTACTTAATAAGAGACAAAGAGAGTTAAACTAAATTTACATTTAGAGACTTAGCAAGTATTTTCTACTAAGTTCAAGGCCTAATGGTTAAGCACTAGGAAATACACCAAGCTCTTTCCTGTTCCACTTTTGCTTTCTCCCTTAAATTTATAATTCAGCTAGATAATCAAAACCAGGGAAAACTGACATACCTGTGAGTATTTCTTTCTAAGGCTAATTGAGTCTTGAATGGGCACAATTCTGATAGCAGAGGGATAAATGTTGTTGGAAAGGAATGAACACTGGAATGTGAGAAACAAGCTTGAGGAAAAGTAGGTAGAAAAACCACATTGATTTTGTGTAGAGGAATAATGAAGATAACACTAGAAATAAAAAATCAGGACTACTAGCATAATAACCACTTGGGTGCATGGCAGGAATCAGAGCTTTCTGAAGAACCCTCTCTTTCTTAAGACCTGGTGGCTGGGTCTAGTCAGTCATATTTATTGAGTGATTATTATACACGACACAGTAGGTTTAGACAATAACAAACATTTGGAAAAACTGGGTCTTGGTTTAGGCTCGCTCAGGACTTAGTTATGTGACTATCTGGCAATTGTCTGATACAGCGGTTCTAAATCTTTTTTGGATCAGAGTCTCCTTCCTCCTGCCCCTCTAAACACACAGATAACACAGAATTTTGGGAGTCGAATCTTTAAATGTAACATGAGGGAATGTATCCCAAGGCTTTAAAACCTAGTTTATACAATTATCATGTAAAGAAAATGAAAAACAACTTTGTTGCTCTTTAGTATTACTATACTTCTGGTTCATCATAAGGTATAATATAATAGGCAGCAGTAAGTAAAAACTTTGCTTTAATCCTAAGTACGTAATTCAATTTTTAATGAAAAAAAGTTGTAATTTTCTGCTTTAAAAAATGAAACGCACACCAAAATAAGCTAACTACATTCTAATTTGTTGTTTCAATAAAATTTCTTGGTTTGTAACTAACAGTCATCTTGCCAATGTTACTATTTGTACAAGCCTTCCACAGAGCAGGAATTGTGCAAGGGCATATGCATAAGTCACTGCCATATCATTGGACCATAAACTGCACATATGAATTCCTTTCTTTCAACACACTGGCTTTTAAATACTATTTCTTTATGAATATTTTGTGCAACCTCAACATTAAATCACTAATAAATCAAGATGCTTTCAAGAATATGGTGTCTTTCTTTTCCCTCTCTAATCCATCTTTACTAAAGGAGGAAAAACAGCAATATACATAGATAGGCAGAAACACTATTCTAAATGGGGCTATCACAAAGGGAATTCTTCCCCCCTGGGTCAGCCCCAGGGAACTACCTGAAAGCAGTCCCCCATCCCCCAATACCATAAATTATGCAATCAAATTTTCCACATTTAGACACATCAAGGGGGTCAGCTCATCCAAAGTGCAATGGACAAACTGTGCCCTGGGAAAACCACCTTTGTGGCTATGTGCCTATAATGCTAGGTAAGAATTCAGACAGAATTTTTGAGGCTTTAAGCCTCAGGATAGTCCCTTAGTAGAATTATGAATTTATAATTCTCATTAGGTAAGTGCCAGTGTTAGAGGATTAACTCAATACACAGCAATTAAGAATATATCTGCCCCCGTTGCTTGAGTCCAGGATTTCGTGACTAGCCTGGCTAACATGGTGAAACCCCGTCTCTACAAAAACTACAAAAATTAGCCAGGTGTGGTGGTGCGCATCTGTGGTCTCAGCTACTCAGGAGGCTCGGCGACAGAGTGAGACACTGTCTCAAAAAAAGAATGTATCTGTCTCTATTTAATTCCCTTGTACTCTCTAACAACAGATTCCAAATAATCTGAGTAGTAATCTGAAATTCTAAGTGCCTACTGGAAATCTTTAACCAAGTATACCACAAACCTCAATCAACATTTAAAAACCCACAAAGAAAGGAATAAAAAAGGGCATCCCTCTCCAAGTTGCTTCTCTTCCCACCATGACAATTCATTGACATACCTAGGAAACTCGTATCTTTAATCATTCTGTTCCCTCACTCTCCACATATAATCTGCCGCCAAGTCAAGAGAACCCGTTAAATCTTATTTCTGTTTCCAATTGCCTTGTTTCAGTTCCTATCACCTCTCACTGGAAATAACACAGTGATTCCTTAAAGGATCTCTTTTCTTGACCTCTCTTCCATTTGTTGTGGTAGAGAGAACAGAGGCTTAGAATCAGAAAGACCTTGATTCCAATTCTAGTGCTGCCATTTATTAGCAGGGTGACAATCACTAAATTTCTCTGAGCCTTAATTGCCTTATCCATAAAACAATACCTGCTCCTCCTTATGTATGCTGGGGAGAGTTGGTGGAGTGGTAGAGGAAAATACTATACTACCATCACTGAAATCTAGATGCATAACCAGAAATTGGCTTTGGATCAGAACCAGAAATTTGGCTACTAATATTTGATGTCCAAAGGTTTATCAAAATATAAAACAAGGTGAATATTAAACCTAGAAAGCTGGTTATATTTAGGGTTCAGACCTCCAGAATTTCGTCATCAACTTGTTAGGGAACTAATGGCATGCAGAATACTTATCAAGTTGCCCCTTGGCTGCAAGGGCAGGATATTCCAGGGAAAACTGACTCACAGGAAAGAGCTTATCCTAAAATCTGTCAACATTTCATTTATTTTGTCATTTTTACTTGTTATAAAAGAGTAAATAAAATATAACATATATACTATTCTTAAACAAACCACAAAACTCAAGTTCTTTTCTTTAGTAGAAAAGTTTTCTGAAAGGGGATAGAAGTTAGACTTAAGTTTTGCTTCCCAAAAGGCACTAACAATTCCATGAGGTTTAGAAAAAATTTTGCCTGAGAACATAAATACCAGAAGCCTAATGCAGAACTTTACCTAGTTGATTGCAATGAAGACTGAAATAGGCTGTGAAGGCTATAAACTCAAAAGCATATAAAAAACCTGACAGTGTCTCAATCTAACAACAGTTCCAACTCTGACACATTCTTTAGAAAAAACAAGTGTTAAGACAAGGAATGACAAATTCTTTAAATTAGTTTAGACATTCAATCTTTTCAAGAGTACAGTAAAACCATAATATTCTTATATGTTTATTTCAATGTTTCAGCAGGCAACTCTAAAAGGGCAAAAAAACTTTCTAAGCAATGATTGGAATGCAAACATTCACTGAAAGCAAAACTCCTGCACATTAATCTTTATATATACACACAGAGATATATGATATAAACTTTTAAAGGAACAGTTAATAAATGATAAAATTGTATCACCATTTTGTAACATATAATGAATAGATGGCAGCATGATTATCAACGACTGCTAACATCATGAAAATGGAAATAACTGTGTGTACCGCCAGCCCCACCACCCTAAAAAAAATCTGAATGTGATCAAGCTTCTAGATTCAACTGTCAATTTACAGGAAATGTGAAGGACCAAACAACACATTAAACTACATGTAAAGATGCACTCAGCAAAATTCATACCATGGGAAACAAAACAGAGATAACAACTGGTTTCTTCAACAGTTGTTGAAGAACTGCAAGGAGGAAGAAAAGAAAGAAAAAGAGGGCAAGGCAAGAGATGAAGAGAGAACCTACAGGTTAAAAGAAAATACATTAAATCATTAGTAACAATCCACTAGGCTTTCTTTCAGTTATTTTCAATAATTCTGACACTCCCTAAATCTTTCTTCAGTATAAACATTTGCCTTCTAGATAACATCACGAAATAATTCCTCCAGTTTGTTATAATACCTTGGATCAGCATTTATAACAAAGTATTTAAATGACTAATCCTTAATCAGCAATAAAGCTTATTTCTATGTCTCCATAAACATATTTAGAAAAACTGGCCAAGCACAGTAGCTCATGCCTGTAATCCCAGCATTCTGGGAGGTCGAGGCAGGAGGACTGATTGCATGAACCCTAGAATTCAAGACCATCCTTGGCATTCCCGCGAAACCCCATCTCTACAAAAAATACAAAAATTAGCCGGGGATGGAGGTGCATGCCTGTAGTCTCAGCTACTTGGGAGGATCACTTGAGCCCAGGAAGTCAAGTCTGCAGTGAACTGAGATCACACCACTGCACTACAGCCTGGGCAACAGAGTGATGCCTTGTCTCAAAAAACAAAACAAAACAACGTATTTAGAAAACTAAATGTTGAGAAATGGTCAAGTCACAGGAAAAACGCTGGACTTTATTTTAGGGAAGGGCAGTGGAGAGGAAAGAAATCAATACGTGGTAGACCATTTTATTAGCATAGAATGTGTTACCTATAACTTAGCTCTTTCACATGTTTTGATATGTTATTTAAAAGTATATTTACAGAAAAAAGTATACTTACTTAGACAATTATAAATTTGCCAGCTGCATGTGTACTCAACGACAGAGCTACATGTTGTGGGAATCTGAGGAACTTTTCTTGTTCTCCTTTATTTTATTCTTTGGCTAGTTCATACAACTTGTAATAATAATAAAAGAAACAACAGTGCCATTGGCTGGGTGTGGTGGCTCACCTGAGGTCAGGAGTTTGAGACCAGCCTGGCCAACACAGTGAAGCCCGTCTCTACTAAAAATATAAAAATTAGCTGGGCGTGCTGGTGGGCGCCTGTAATCCCAGCTGCTTGGGAGGCTGAGACAGGAGAACTGTTTAAACCCAGGAGACAGAGGTTGCAGTGAGCTGACACAGTGCCACTGCACTCCAGCCTGGGTGACAGAGTGAGACTCCGTCTTGAAAACAAACAAACAGTGCCATTACAGGTAAAAAACAAAAAAGTAGGGGAAACATATTATGCTTTTTTGAATTTTGTGGCATAAAACATTTTCAGGGAAAAAGCTGAGAAAGAAAACAATTTTCTTTCCCAAACATACTTTTGTTCTTCATACCTCCATATTCTAAGCTACTGCTATTTGTAGCTTTTAACTCTTATCAGTTTAGTATATAGTGAATACATATAACTTACCACAAGGAAAAGCAAAAAACAAAACCACACAGACTGTGCCATAAATGTTACAAATTCAGTGAAAGAGAATTTATTTGTTGTCATCTTCCTGGACTTCAGAAAACTAAAAATTAGTATACTTTTAGGCAAGCTTTTGGTACATTTCCAAAAAGACTAATACTTTTCAGGTGCTGCTAAAATGGGCGAGGGAGGGAATTTTAAAGATGTAAGAGTCGTCACAAGCCTTATTCAAAGAAATTGCTGTGTCACCATAATAAATAGAGCTCTTAAAAATCTCAGATTGCATTCCTGGACCTACAGACATCTGTAATATTCAAAGTTGCAGCATTATTAGCACACTTGTTTTCATTTCTAATCAGCAAACTAAGAAAAGTCTTGCAGTATGAGTGAGCTGCCATCAACTTACTGCTATTTATTGAGAACTTTATTGGTATTTCTTTGATTTTTATAATAATCAACATAAATGTACTTTGATTCTCAAAAAGTTTTAATCACTTCTGATATTTAGACAAGTATTCTAATGATAAAAGTCTATTTCTAATAGCTGATTACTGTGATTACTGAGGACATGCAGAGTTGAGCATATCTACTCCAAAAGATATTTGGGTTATGATCATCAACTATAATTCCAGGTATAGCAGTCTTTTGATTAAAGGACAACACCATTTTATGACATCAGGTTGTATTCTAGAGTTTCGATGACAAAAAAAATCTTATTCTTTTGTTCTGGCAATAACCTGGCAAAAATTGTCTAGATCAACTTTTACACAGGAATCCAGTAAAAAACTTAACCAGGGGAGGGCTTAAAGAAGAAGGTGCTGTATTGTGGTAAGACAGCACTGTGGCATCTTAAACTGTCTGCCTACCACACCCCTACTCCTAGACTAGCTGTGACAGTAGAGATGGCAGCCTGTCACACTCCTGGTATAGGCTGCTAATGTCAGAGGAAGCAACACAGACTTCATATACATATGAGATGGGATCAAGAACCTAAGTAGAAGTCAATTGTGGAAAGGAATGAAAACATGATCCCAAAGAAGGATAGGATGGATGAAAAGAAAGACATTTTGAGAAGACAGTGAAGGAAGCTTGTTTTTGATTTGTCAAAGTCTTTCATTAAAATAACAGGCAGTCAGAAGAGAATGAAGGAGTCTAACGAGAACAGATTAAGTTTGAAATAGCTATTCTTATAGTTTCAGCTCTTTCACTGATCTTGTCAAAGAGAATGAACATGAGAGGAATGAATAAAAAGAAAGCTGAGAAATATTTGAACTCCACTGTAGGTCCTGTTGAAGTAAGCTAGTCTTAGCTCTACCATATCTGTACTATAGTTACCAATATACTTGTTTGCATCCTCCATAAAATTATAAATTACATGAGGACAGAAAATGTTTACCTTATTCATTAATATATCTCCATGAGCATATGGCACTTAGTAAATACTTCACAAATGAATACGTAGCAGATACAATCCCTGTAATGTTAAACATTCCTTAATGGTTACTGTTTAATAGGTATTATGACTGAGAGGTAAAAAAGTGTTCTTGGCTGATATTTAAGCTGTCTTCCTAGACCTATAAAGAATATTAGACTGCCCTTTTCGGTTAAAGACAGAATCTGCTCAATAAATTAAAAAGACATCAGGGAGAAAATTCAATTGTCTTAGAAAAAAATGTGCCAATTAGGTTTTTTTGGTTATTACTGGATTAGAGGCTGAGTCTGACCTTGAAGTTACTTTAGTAAGAGTTACTTTATCTGAAGCTTTTGGGAAAGGAAATATTCTACACAAATGAAGCTTCCAGATATTAAAAACTTCACTCTACCATTAAGAATCATACTTTTATATTTATTATTTGGATAGAAATATTTAATAAATTCATTTCACATTTATTTGCTGAATGAACATGATCTAGCCTTTTCTTAAGTACACAGAAGTCATCACTGTGCTATCCATCATTATGCCACATAAAATGTTGTCAAAGGGCGTGGGGTGCGGTGGCTCATGCCCGTAATTCCAGCACTTTGGGAGGCTGAGGCAGGCGATCACTTGAGGTCAAGAGTTCAAGACCATCCTGGTCAACACGGCACAACCCCGTCTCTGCTAAAAATACAAAAATTAGCCAGGTGTGGTGGCAGGCGCCTGTAATCCCAGCTACTTGGGAGGCTGAGGCAGGAGAATTGCTTGAACCTGGGAGGCAGAGGTTGCAGTGAGCTGAGATTGTGCCACTGCACTCCAGCCTGGGTGACAGAGCAAGGCTCTGTCTCAAAAAACAAAACAAAAACAAACACAAAAAAAGGTACAAGTCTCTACTTTAGTAGACCTACATGTTTATATATTTAAATTCTTGTTTTTTGTTGTTGTTGTTGTTGCTGTTTCAGTTGACCCTATTTGCTATTATCAAAGTGCTTGTCCACCTTTTAACTTGTTACTCAAATCTGGAGTAGGCAGGGAAACATGTTTATTAAAATTGTCTCACATGAATTTATCACTCAACATTCTTTCGTACCATCTACATCTACCACCATGTACAAATGTTATTTTCACTAAAGAAGGGGGAGAGGCAAAGTTTTGTGTGTGTGTATATGTCTGTGTGTGTGTGTGCGTGTATGTGTGTAAAGAGTAAAAAGATATGGAGTGGGGACTTAGAGGCTACTTTCTACTTAAAGTGCTTAGGGTTTTAGAGCACAGGTTTAGTTATTTGCTGAGACTCAACTATCCTTTTATATAATTATTTATTTATTATTATTTTGCTTTTTTCTTGATTCTCAGCTATGCTTCCCATAACTTGAGATTGCCAAATAAGTAGCTGTTCTAACTAGTTATGTTCCTTAGCCATTAAACAGACTGAAAAAAAGCAAAAATAAAAAAAATCAGAGTACCAATCTTACTTTTTATAAGTTGAGGCAAAAAATGAGTGAATGTGAGTGAAAGGATTAATACAGGCAAAATATAACAATGACTGCATTTTTATAATATACTTAATATTAAAAAAATTTTATAAACAAATCAATAAAGGCTTATTTCATACAAGTCTTTTCACTGGATATAAAATGGTGCTGCTATTTTCAATCTGACATTACTTGTTTTGCAGATCCCTACCTGCCTTCATAAGCACAGATGTCAAAGTGTAACTCACAACTAAGCAGTATTTAAAAATATTTTCTTTTCCTTTTTTTTTTTTTTAATCTTGGAGACAAGATCTCATTCTGTCACCCCAAGCTGGAGGGCAGTGGTGTGATCTCGGCTCACTGCAGCCTCGACCTCCCCCAGGTTCATGCAATCCTCCTGCCTCAGGTCTCCCCTGACCCCCAACCCTCAACCCTCAACCCCTCCGCCGCCGCCCAGTAGCTGGGACTACGGGTGTGAACCACCACCCCTGGCTAATTTGTGTGGTTTTTTTTTGTAGAGATGGGGTTTTGCCATGTTGCCCAAGCTGGTCTCTTCTAGACTCAAGCAATCCACCTGTCTTGGTCTACCAAAGTGCTGGGATTACAGGCATGAGCCACCGCACCTTGCCTTAAAATATTTTCATATTCCTGAATAGAAATTCTGGTACATTAAAAAACATCTGATTTCTCTTGAATATTATTTCATCTAGAATTCTTCACAAGTATTTTTTCTAATATAGTAAATTTTGAGTTTTTAAAAAAGCAGCAAATTCTGAATAAACTCTGAAGTGCTCAGTAGAGCTAAAATGAACTAAGTATTTTCCAATAACATTCAACATGAGCAAAGGAATACAAATTTGAAACAAGAAAAGGGCACAAATGTCATCACTGATTTATAAGTAAGTAATTTTAAAATATGCATCTATAATGATCTTTTAAAAGGAAACCTTGAGAATGCTGAGGTTCTAATACTAAGCTAGTCTTATAGTTACAGAAAACTTAAATAGCATAACTATTAAGATTTAAACACCAATTTTCTGAAGTAAGGCAAAAACTTATTTTCATTACTTGTATTTTCTCCAACGTAAAATCTATGGGGAAAAAAAGCTGTGAACCACTCCTAAACCCAGAGATCATCTGTTTAAAAATAAGCAGTAAAAAAGTTTCTGCTAAAACCTATGTATACATGTAGAATTCAGGCCTTTCTGTGCTCTTCTATATAAGGTTGCAACCAGAGCAAATTAATGGTGTTCCACAGCAAAGGCACAAAAGCTAGATAAGAATCTTGTTTCACTGCTAGAAATCAGAACTGTAGAAATCACTATAGGCTTTTAAAAGGGCAGAATCTTCAAAGAATGAAACCTCTAAAATAGCTAGATTATATCTTATTTTTTCTCAAATGTGAAAAACAGCTCAGGCGTAACCCCAAACAAAACTATCTGAAGCTAAAATGATCAAGTTTATTACAGACCCCCAAATATTAAAGAGAACTCTTAAAAATATAACTTGAATAAGGGCCATGAACTGGTTCGACACGCTTAACAGTGGTTTTATGAATTACAATGAATGCTGCTACTCTCTAAAAATGAATGTATCAAAGAGGAAATAACCTCCTTGGCATGCTTGCAGCTATACAACGTATTTGTTTCACTGCTTTCAACCGCCTGTGCTGGAGGCTCAGAATAAGTCAATGGGAGGAGGATTTCAGTCACAGCAGCAAGCAAGTCTAGTGAACAGATAAGATGACATGCTCGGCAAAATAACAACGAAACCAGAGGTAAGCATTTAATAAACACATATGGAATTAATCTAAAGGTTTTTTTTTTTAATCTTCAAGAATTCTGCTATCATAATCTTTCATTTCTATTCAGCGGTTTAAAAATCAAAATGAAAAATTTACTAATGCTAAAGGAGAGTTTTTAAAAACGTGATTTGTACATTTGATGAACAAATAAATGGTCTAATCTTCCTTTTGGTTTCCCTTTCTTCTCAAGGCAACTGGGAAGGTTAAAAAAATAAACACTACTTAAAACAAAAAAAGAACTGGTTTGAATTTGGCAAATTTAGTGATTAAATTTAGAACACAATTGTTGCAAAGACATACCATGAGAGATGAAATTACTAAAAACAATTATTTGGATCCTAGTAATACCTTTTTTTTCCTTCTCTCAAACTAAAGGAAATCTAAAATGACATTTATATCAGTACTCACAAACCTGATAAGACAAAGCTAATTACATATAAGGATCCCTAGCTGGTAAAACATTTATTTAGACCCTTGTTGGGCTTTGAGTGTTTCTAGGTGGGTGGCCAGCGCATACTAAAAGTTCTATTCTGAACTATTGTGTTTCGACTTTTCTATTCTTCTGTAAGTAAAGGTAAAAAGACATTCAAGGGTCAGGAAACACCTAACTTTTTATTATAACCATTGAAAACATTAATGTGTCTTCTGTTTCATTAACTGAGCAACATCAGAAATACAGTATATTTGGAGAATTGGCTGCATTGTCACAAATGCACAACAGACTTACTAAGAAGGGAAGGGCTATGAAGTTCAAGTGTTTTTACCACTTTCAGAAATGAATAAAATAATGCAGTCTATGTATTTTGTATCTAGGGGGAACTCTCTGGCATGCAAGTTCAAACACGACTCTACAACTACGGCAGAAAAAGAGAGAGAAACTAAAAAAATATATATATCCTATTTTTTTCACAGCTATCAGTTTCTTTCACTGAGCTTTCCTAAATTTAAGCCTCTAGAAAATAATAAATACTTGGATATCTTACCTACAAACATGGACAGATGTGTGTATGCGCTCATTTTAGAGAACTTGAATTTTTTTTTTTAAAGGAAGGTGTCAACTTTGGCTTTTGAGTGTTTGGCATGGGTACAATGCCTTAAAAAAACAGATGAGCAGCTTAGCTACTAACCATGCTGACCACTGTTCGGAACGGGATTGAATCACAGAAAAACAGCAAATGGCTCTCTCTTACAGAGTGTCTGAACTTCAAAGCACAATTCCTGAGCACATTTTGCAGAGCACCTTTGTTCACGTTATCTCTTCTAACTGGTCTGGATTACAGACAGAATCAATACCAGAGGAAATGAAACAGATTGTTGAGGAACAGGGAAATAAACTGCACTGGGCAGCTCTTCTGATACTCATGGTGATAATACCCACAATTGGTGGAAATACCCTTGTTATTCTGGCTGTTTCGCTGGAGAAAAAGCTGCAGTATGCTACTAATTACTTTCTAATGTCCTTGGCGGTGGCTGATTTGCTGGTTGGATTGTTTGTGATGCCAATTGCCCTCTTGACAATAATGTTTGGTAAGTATTTCACTTTGTTTGTGCCATCAAACCACAGAACTATGATATACTATTAGAGAATGGACACTCATTTCATCTTTACTTTTCTTGAAATAAAAGATGAACTTGGACTATTTAAAGATACGGCAAGTAAACAGTCCCTTGTTTTATATCATTCTCTATGGTTGATCATCAGTTTTAAAGAGCAAAAAATATTTTTTGTAAACTATTTTTCTCCCTCCTAAGCTATCTAATAAAATCATTTAGAAAGTCATTCAAGTTAGTGATATTTATAGATTCTGAATATATTATCTATAAATTATAGTAAATAGGCCTATACTTTAACTTTTCTACACTGATACTTTTGTTCCTCAAAGCAATAACTAGGACACTTCCGGGACAGATATGCACTGGGTTAACGATAAGGTCTTTGAATTACTAAATCCCAATTTAAATCGCTAAACCCCAGTTTAAAATTGGAACTGTCCAAAAATTCTTATTATAGCTCTTAATAGTTTGTATATTATAAACTTGAACACAATTCCTACATATGTGTCATGTTAAGAAAAATTATGTTTAGTTGCTGAAGGAAATGGTTTGGCTCAGAGTGTCCAAAGAGATGATCTATCGATTCAATTTTTTAATGATATATGGGCATCTGTGTTCCTGATAGGCCTCTAAGTTGGTTAAGTGGATTAAAACCTAGTTATTGCGATAATAAAAGGTATAGTTTGACACTGAAATCTTAGTTTGCTATAATAAAAAAATAGATATAAGTAGCTCCAGATTTCTGCATATCATCTCTAGTTATAAAATTTGGATAAACACAAATAATTCTGCTGATGAATTATGAGGGCTCCTAGACCCTTGGAATCAGCATTAAAAGGATATTTAACTTATTCAGTGCTTGGTATAAACTGATATTCCATTCATAAACTGCCTAAGCAAAATGATTACTTGTGGCAGATATAGTTTCTTAGAATTATATTTACTTATATGAAGATAAAAATATTTTAAGTTACAGTAGTAAAATTTATTAAACTAGAATCCATATTAGAAGGTAAAAACCCCCTGCTATTCCAACTATTATACCCAGGTTTTATACATTACAATTTTATAAGTAATAACAGAAAGATATCTAAAACTATTATGAGATAGTAACAGGTTTACACCTTCCATTTTAAATCAACATTTACCTGGGCTTTAAAATAAATCAAGAAAATTATGTGGCAGGACAAGCAGTAATGAGTAAAGTTCTACTGCTTTAATTAGACTTTCTAATAATTAACAGTCTTTCTATCTCCCTGTTTTATAAATTTGTAATCTTTTAAGTAATCTAATGCTGCATGAAACCATGAAAAATAATTAAGAAATCTTACTATAATAGAGAACATAACCCTAATTCTGAATAAAGCTTAAAAGAAAGTATTATGTAGAAATATATATGCATATTTGATAAATACTGTACAGGCATATGATTCTAGCTCTCATCTCCATGTGCATAATAGTAGCTTAAGATGTAAAATCATACTCTTCAAACTGTGCTTTGCTAGGCATACAGAAAATGTCAAAATGCTTATTTCAGACTACCATAAAATTTAATACGTCATTCAATACATGAAATCGAAAGAATTATGCAGAAGTGAATTTTAGCTTTAAAATCTTTGAGTCCATAAATATCAAACATCTATTACATGCAAAGTACCATGGTAGATACTTAAATTATCAGCTAAATAGTTAAGGACTCTTAAAAGGCAAAGTACCATAGAATTAAAGTGAGCTAACAAACAAAATACAAAAACAGGTAACAAAGATAATTCCATGTATTCTATAGAAAAATAGGTATCCAGCAGCTGAAAACTTTAAGTGTATATTTAAAATGCTGGTACCCAACATATCCTTAGCAATACAAGTTAGCAGAAAACCCAACATATGTTAACATAAAATATGTGAAATGTCTTCATATTTATGTCTTAAATAATTGATAAGACATTTTAATAGTATTTCATTCTTGCAAATGTTTGTTAACTTTAAATTTATTTTTATTTATTTATTTTAATAGAGATGGAGTCTGGCAATGTTGCCTGGGCTAGCCTCAAACTCCTGGGTTCAAGTGATCCTCTGGCTTCAGCCTCTTAAGTAGCTAGGATTACAGGCACATTCTACCATGCCTGGCTCATGTTTGTTAATTTCTAATTACAAAATAAAACGTTTTATAGCCCCAAACACTTTTACTATCAGAAACAAGCTGTATAGTGGGGTTTGTAGATTTTTAAAAAATGAACAAATCTGTGAACCACTATCTAATACATTATTGCATTATTTAAAGCATAATTCAATTTCTATGAAAAAATGTAGGAAAAAAACACATGTTGCCCTCTAACAAACTTCAAAGGATGAATTCATAAATTGGGAACTGCATGTATTACAAATGGAAACCTGACTTCAAATACTAAGATATTTTTATAACCTTTTGCAAGTTAACAAACACAAAGATTTTTCTAAACTAATGCATTTATAAGAACTTCTGATAACTTTAAAAGGCAGAATTAGACTTTACACTCTTATTGTAGTGTTAATCTTCAGGACTTCTAACGTTTGTACAAACAAGCGTTCTTGGTTCTATGATAAAAGATTAACTATCACTATGAGCAATAATTTTAGCTATCGCAGGGGAATTCAATGAAAGTAACACAAAAACTATACTAGCTCGTAGTCTAATAAAATGAAATTTTAAAAATAAGAGCAGTAAAATATAAAAGTGGACCTTGTGTCCTTATACTGAAAGATATTTTATTCAACCACTGATCTGTATAATATTTAACAATATACGGTTTGAATTCATATTTTCCCAAGATTATGACAACTCAGGCACAACACTGTCTTTCAAATGAGTTGTGCTAGGTCAATTTTTCTGCCACTTCTTCCTATCTGGGAGCACTGGACTTGATCTTTACAGTTGTAGTTTTTTATTGTCTTGTCCATAATTCCTAAAATCCATGATCACAAATCAACAGCTTATAACACAAGGCTTGAAAATACCTACGTTAGAAATACTTGAGCAAGAAAACAACACCTTATGCTGATATAAAAAAGACAGGATGTTCACCATTTAAGAGCTTCTCTGAACCTTTCTTTCATTTTATAAGTGATTTAAAAAGTAACAGGGGAGGCTGGGCACGGTGGCTCATGCCTGTAATCCCAGCACTTTGGGAGGCTGAAACGGATGGATCACCTGAGGTCAGGAGTTCGAGACCAGCCTGGCCAACACGGCGAAACCCTGTCCCTACTAAAAATACAAAAATTAGCTGGGCATGGTGGTACGCGCCTGTAGTCCCAGCTACTCGGGAGACTGAGGCAGGAGAATAGCTTGAACCCGGAAGATAGAGTTGCAGTGAGCCGAGATGGTGCCACTGCACTCCAGCCTGGGTGACGGGGTGAGGCTCTGTCTCAGGGAAAAAAAAAAAAAAAGTAACACGGGAAAGTATGGCATCTGGCCATCCATTGGGTGTTATTGGTTTATTTATAATTTTTTTTTTTTTTTTGAGACAGAGTCTCGTTCTGTTGCCCAGACTGCAGGGCAGTGGCATGATCTCAGTTCACTGCAACCTCCACCCACAGGTTCAAACGATTCTCCTGCCTCAGCCTCCCGAGTAGCTGGGACTACAGGCGCAGGCCACCACACCTGGCTAAGTTTTGTATTTTTAGTAGAGATGGGGTTTTGCCACGTTGGCCAGGCTGGTCTTGAACTCCTGACCTCAGGTGATCCACCTGCCTCGGCCTCCCAAAGTGTTGGGATTACAGACATGAGCCACCAAACCTGGCTATAACTTAAGTTTCAATTGATGCCTCATGATCTATAAGTTCAAACAGTATCCGTGGTATAGTTGAAAGAGTATATAAAATGGCTGAAAGATGGCTGTTTGAAGCAAGACATCCCAGGGTCTGAATCCTGGTTCTCCTGTGTTGGATCAGGCAAGTCACTTATTATTTCAGAGTTCAATCACTTATTATTTCAGAGCTCAATCACCTTGTCAAGCAGGGCCCAGCATCTTATAAGCACTAATAGTAACTGGTAGAGTACTGCATGCAAATTAAATATGATTTAGTTGAGATGCAAGTCTAATCAGAGATGAAACAAATGTATAGCAGTAAGAGAAAAATGGCAGTTATTCATTTATGCAGTAAAATGTTAGCCTACCCAATTCTGAAATGGAGGAGAAAAGCAATGAATTAAAGGCACTTCTTTTTGTAAAGTGGAAATTTTAAAAACCAGAAAAAAATTTTGTAAGCATTAAAATGCTTAAAACATTTAAAACACTATCATATTAGACACTGAACCCCAGGATAACTCATATGCTCAAATGTAGTGAAAAAAGTAAAAAACAAAACAGAAACTTTTAAACAATAATTTGAACTGAACTATGTCTTTCTTTTCTGGAAGATAAAGACAGAAGCATTAGAATTTCTGAGATAAATGTATATTTGAAAATTATGTTCTTTTTGGACATAAGAACTATTTATGATTTGTCCTGCTGCAATAAGTTCATGAACTGAGTACCTCTGTAAACTATAGGAACAGCCCACTTGGAATGCCTTTAAAAATAGTCTTTTACATCCTCCAAAGGGAAACATTTTATGTCCCAGATTTATGGACTGATGCTAATTATTTTCCGGACAAATAGTGTAACCTGACTTTCCAAACTAAAAAGCTGTCCAAAGGTTAAGCAGGTTTCAGATAAAATAAGTCTGCCTCATCAAGATACGGGGTTTCTAGTAAAACTCCTCAGGTTTTTGTACTAATTCAAAAGAAAGCAAAAACAAACAAAAGAATACCCAAACCAACAAAAAACCCAGGCATGCAATGCATACAGGTTATTTTCCTGTACCGTATATAAAATAAACAGCAGTTAAAATTCAACGTTAGTAAAAAACATACTTTTATGACAAATTTAATTCAAAGTTAAACAGAGTTAAACTGTTCTCAGCCCATCCTCCCTCACCCCTGGAAAGTACAGCTTAAAGTTTTAAGCTGAATCAGATGCATGCACTTTTGCTACAGCAGGTAGAAAGACAAACACTCTTATTTCATACTGATGATTTGGCTTGTTTCTATGTAGGAGTGTTTTCACGGTTGAGTTAGTTGGCTAGTTTCTGTTAAACAATAGTAATAAGCACTAACATTTATTGAGTGTTTTCTTTATGCCAGGAACTGTTCTAAACACTTCACATGTATTTAATCATCATCCATATAAACTCTACTAAAGAAATCCTATAAAACAGGTACTATTATCCCCATTTTACAGAGGACAGAGAAGCAGAGGGATAAGTAATCTGTTCAAGATTACAAAGTAAGTGGCAGAGACATGATTTAAACCCAGGAGGACTGATTCTAGAATTCACACTCTTAACCTTTATTATTCCGCTTTCTCAAATGTCAATGAGAAATCTGACCAGCCAAAACTGTCATATTTGGCATACAGAACCAACATTTATACCTTAAATAACCCCATGTAACTGTTCAGAGGATCACAGAATTTTTTCCCCCCTAGGGACAAGTCAGAACTCAGTATTCTTTTCAGTTAAAGTTATATTTCATATTAAGTGGAAAAGAATACTTGAGCGTCAACCTATACTTGTACAAATCCTTCAGATGACTGCAAGATCTCTTTTCTGTGGAAGGTATTAGACCTAGGCCCATACCTATGAAGTTGTTGAACCTTGTCTGGGAGACAAATAAAAATTTATATAACTGAATGACAACTCCTACCATCCCTCATGTATGGCAGAATTTAAAGCAGTCTTCATTTTAAACAATAAAATATTTGTGCTACTGATATTCTTTAGATAATTAAACAATTGTCTATAAGACAAGACCCATCTAGGACTTGTTTTGTTGCTTTAATATTCAGTCTGTAATTATTTCAGGCATTGACAGAAATGCTATTATTCTTTCTTAATTTTAATGAAAGAGTCTAATTTAGAGCCCCAGAATAACAGTAATTTAGTCGAAGAACCTAGTAACTTATTTCCCTCAGACTGACCCTTAGATACACATTTCTTTCTTTCCATTTAAGTATGTAACTGTTTCACTTCATTATTTCAAATTTTCAATGTCTTAAGTCTTTGTGGAAGTACATTGGACAGAATACATTATAACAAATAAATGTAATTAGAAATTCTTAAAACCAAAACTCCTAAAATAAACGTTTTGAAATAAAGTATTTCACCATACCAACTTAACCTTTAATTTAGTTATTCTAAACAGAAATAAACTTTTCTGACTTTGAGCTAACTAAATTAATACTAACTAAAAAATGATTTTAGAATGAAAGTCTCTAGACTAGGAAAAGCCCCTTTATAAAACAAGTGTGTCTAGAACTGTTTTTAATTTCTATAAATTCTTAGATTACCCAAATCTATTAGGCATTAAAAAAAGCCTCTTTTTCTTTTTTGTGTTGTATATAAGGTTTCTATTAATTTAATGCAGTTATCTTTTTCTTTTATGTTAGTTTCATTAAAACTATCCACCAGTGTTTCACGAAACTTGAAATCAGAAAGGCTTGGAATTGTAAAGATTCATCTCTCTTAATCTTAAATTTCAGTCTCATTCTTTCTTAAAGAAAATTCTGTATCACATCTCAATATTTCTGTTAACAATAAAGCACTAACTGTAATAAGAAAATTCTAGTGAATTTTAAGTGGGAATGAGTTTATAAATTCTGTTTAAAGTGAGGCTAACAGGGCTTCATAGGGTTACTTAAATCAGCACTAAAAAAACTTTCCTTCTTAGCCCACAATTAGGAGTATGTGGATCAGATGGTCAAATTCCAAAGACACGTACTTTTTATATGAATTTTCTTATGGCTTCCTGCTTATGGCAACTAGATTTATGACTAGAATTTTCCAAACCTTAATCTTCAGAAGTATAATCCATAACTAGAATAGCTAAATAGACAGGTTTAAATAGTTGGCAAACCATTTTAAAAGATGTTACAGAGAGAGTAAGGACTTCAAGGAAGGAAATCTAAGATACAACACAATAATTACCTGCCTTTTAAATCCTTAACTGCAATCAATATCTCTGATTATAGCTCTAGACGAGTATTTTTCTACCACCCTACTTACAGTCCTAAATCTAGAACTTCAGCTCAAGATGTACCCTCATTTTTAGTAGTTTCCACTGCAAACTCTAAAATGATTCTTTTCACTATACTTAGACTGTTAGTTCGCTTTGAAGCTGCCTGTGTCCAAGGTCCTTTTCCACTAAATGACAAAAAATCTGAATGCTATGGCTAAGAGTGAGAAAATCCAATTGATTAGATTTTCTCCAAACACCAGTTTCTCTGACTTAATTTATTCTGAGAGGCCTCCCATTAGTTCCTTTCCATGAGACATTCCAAGTGCCTATAACCAACCCTACAACAGGAAACTTAGGTGCATCTTTTAAGACTCAGACACAAACCTTACCAGAAAGTCTTCCAAAGCACTGCTTCTCAAATGTTAATTTGCATACGAATCACCTGGAAACCTTATTTAACTGCAGAGTCTGATACAGTAGGTCTGAGATGAGACCCAAGAGCCTGCATATCTAAGTACCCAGGTGATGCCGATCCTCTCTCTCCATCTTCAGAGCAAACTCTGAGTGGCAGTTCTAAATAACACTTTCAAATAACATTTACATTTCAATAAATAAATGCCTCCCCTCCTTACCTCTATATTCAGACTTAATTATACCTGAATTTACTCATCTGCAAGATCAATGGTAATCTCTAAGGCTCCTTCCAGCTCAATAAATCTAAAATTTACCACCTCTATCCCTTCCTACCCCCAATTCAACAAGCAGGCAAAGTTTATTTACAGTAATACACTGAAAAGTATGAATGACCCTTTCCACTTGATGCTTCAATCCCTTTTTAAGAAGCTGCTGAACATAGAACTAAGTCCCAATCATTTATTCTTTTTGACTAAAAGTTTGTGCTGATTTTGTTATTTTGTTCCTAGGAAGAAATATTTTAATATTCTTATTCAGAATGCCACATACCAACTCTGGAAACAGAAGGCACCAAAAAGTAGATGTGTCAGCCTTGCTACCTTTTGGATACTTTGTCAAGTGCCCAAATATTTTTCACTGAAATCCTACCTGACTTTAAAAAAATCTCCTACTTGATGCTTGAAAATAACAGCCAAATCTATCTAAAAACTCTGCCCCTAAATTATGCTATTTTTTTTTTTTTTGGTCTGAGATTTTAATCTTTCTCCACCCCCAGGCTCCTTAAATTTTAAACAGTTAACAATAGAAGAGTCTCTTGTTGTTCTGTAATCCTGAGACGATTATTCTGGTTTTCCTTCAATTATGACAATCACTTTATACCTGTCAAAGTCAGATATACCTGCAATAGCCAGAAGAAAAGTAGATTACATTTTATCAGTGGACATATAACAATCAAATCCTAAAAGAGACTTAGATAATCTCACATGCATGACATCTGTTCTCTACAGGAGTTAAACTGGATTCTAATGGAAATATTCTAGGGGGAATTCTAAAATTTTAGTTGTTTTGAAACTGTAAACATGTAAGTGGTGGGTGTAATATATAATGCATAATATATTAAATTCACATATGTATGAACATCTGTGTAAGTACATTTATTAGAAAACTATGCAGAATATTCAATATCACATCCACACCTAAAATTTTTTTAAGGTTAATATTTCTAAAGTGCTTAAGACTATATGAAGTATGCAGTGTTTTATAAGAGTTTGTTAAATAAATTAAGTACTACGTCTAACCCTGAGATTTTCTTTTCAAATCAAAAGTCTGTACTAATTATTTTATCTCCAGTTTTTGGAGTGAATGATGAAATATAGAAGGGGAAACAATCTACTTTTCTTCCGGATAATCTGAAGCCATTCCTTTTTGCAATCTTTATTTGAGAACTATTTCTGTCAAAAAAATCACTCCACTATTTCACCAAACTAGAGTATGCTATAAACAAGGATCTTGCTGCTAGTTATTGCTAGAAGTGAGCCCAAAACCCAGGTGTCACAGAGACTCCCATCCTAATATGCTTTTTGTCATACTGTTTCCTCTACATGGTAAAATGTTTTCTTTTTACACAACAGCTACTTAAAAATAAATTTTATTTAAATACCAAGGTTAAGTTCCAGTCACAATATTACATAAATTTTAAAAAGATCACAAATGGAATCGACAAAAGAGCAAAGGTCATAATAATGCTAAAAAGTTAAACTGCTGCTGACTTAGAAAAAAGGTACAATTATTATGCAAAATAGAAAATGTATTTAAAAGTTACCATCCACAGAAATATTGAATTTAATGTTGTCTCCATTATCTGAAGTTAAACATTATGTTGTTAAAGTTATAAAATTTCAGATGAGTAACAAAAAAGACAAAAGATGTATCACCTGAAAAACTGTAGACTGAAGGTTGCCATTTTATAGAAGAAAATGTTTGTCTTGTTTTTGTTTCTTTCAGAGGCTATGTGGCCCCTCCCACTTGTTCTATGTCCTGCCTGGTTATTTCTTGACGTTCTCTTTTCAACTGCATCCATCATGCATCTCTGTGCCATTTCAGTGGATCGTTACATAGCCATCAAAAAGCCAATCCAGGCCAATCAATATAACTCACGGGCTACAGCATTCATCAAGATTACAGTGGTGTGGTTAATTTCAATAGGTATGTAGAGAATGCCAGAGTGTGGGTGGTATACAAAATCTTTGGTTCCACTTGGCTAGGAGAATACCAGGTCTGGTAGGCAATGAAACTCAGCATGAGAGGTCAAGCCAGCCTACTGATACATTAACATAAGCTCCTTATGTCACTGCATTTATCATACGGCTTCTAAACCATACTGTTGGTAAAAAGTGTGACAAGTAACAAACCTCATGTCCTCAGAAAGAACCATCTGCACAGTGTTTATTGAGATTTCTTTCTGCTTAGATTTCTATATGCAGAAAGGTTAAGTTTGAGAACAGTCTTCATATTTCCCAACAGATAATTATGGTCTAGCTAGCATTTGGAATCCTGTAATTACATTAAAATAACAAGAAATGCACCTTAAATCACATTTTAAAAGATTAATAAGAGAAAAAACAAAAATAACAACTCAAACATTTTGTAGGCAGGTATCAAAGAACACAAATTCATCTTGGAAGCCAACATTTCTGTACATATGTGTACAGATTAAAGGCAGTTAAGTGTCTGCTTCAGTGGGTTTTTTTGGTTTGTTTTTTCTTTTTTGGAGACAGGGTCTTGCTCTCTCACCCAGGCTAGAGTGCAATGGCACAATCATGGTTCACTGCTGCCTCGACTTCCCGGGCTCAAGCGATCCTCCCACCTCAGCCTCCCAAGTAGCTGGGACTACAGACACACCCACCATGCCTGGCTAATTTTTGTATTTTTGGTAGAGGTGGGGTTTTGTCATGTTGCCCAGGCTGGTCTCAAACTCTTGAGCTCTGGTGATCCCCCTGCCCCAGCCTCCCAAAGTGCTGGGATTACAGGCATGAGTCACTGCACTTAAGTGTTTTGAGTATGTTTAATTCAAAGTTTTAAGAGAGATGCAAAGAAAACATACTAATGTTCAGAAATTATTTATAAAAGAAATCCTTTTTCTTCTAAATCGTCTTACGGCCCTGTACTCATCTATAATACTCAAAGCTATACTTCTTATCATGAAGTATGCGTAAATCATTCAAAGCTCTTATATGTTAGTATCAGAAAAACAAATAGATTTGCAAAAATTACAATGGTTTGACCAGCAGATTCGCTTCTTCCTTGTAAAAATATTTCAAATAGGCAAAAAATTAAGAGACCTGGAATACTTAAATTACACCTCCCTAATCTGAGTAGGAGCACTGGGGCAAAAACAGCAAGAAAGCAAAACAATGAAATTGACCTTTATATTCCTGAAATGATGATATAAGGGCTTGATCTCTTTGAAAAAGTTTGGAGGTAAAAGCAAGCTGTGTTACTCCTCTGGTATGGGAAGAGAACAGGGTCAAGAAAAAGTCTATTCAGAATGAAGAGATTTAAAAACAGTGAGAAAAGGCTAGATGAGGGGGCAGATGCCGACAGAGCAGAACCAGCCCCCCAAAAGCAGCTACAGAAAGGGAATGGGAGACAATGGGTGAAAATTAAAATTTGAAGTGGAGAGGAGGAAAACTATAATAAAGTCATTTATGCCAGATGACTCACATTTGGTAAGCTCACTGCAATGAGGGAGAGGGCAAGGGAGAGTGTGAGGTATGTGTATATTGGGGTGGGGTGGGAGAGTTGGACAGAGAAAGGGAAAAAAAGTTGAAGAAATGGATCCTTAAGAATAATTAAAATATTTGAAACTGTGAAATGTGATCAAGCTAATAAGGTAAGCAGCCTGCTGGTATAAATGGCATCTAGATTAAGGCTGGATACCATCAATTTATAAATTGACCACATTTTTATTGAGTGTTTATAATGTGCTAGGTACTAAGAATACACAGATGATCAAGAAAAAGAATCTTTGCACTCAAGAAAGGCGGACATATAAACAAATTACACTAACACAAAGTGATGAGTGATGCAGGAGAAAAAAGATTAAAAGGAAGACTCATGATATATAGATTTAGAAATCCACTTCTTCCTTTTATAGGTAAGAAAAAAGAAACCTAGAGGTTTTAATCAGTTGGCTTAAGAACTCTTACAGCTTTTCAGCACCAAGGCCAAGATCAATGCTCTTTCACCTCATTGCACTTTGTCTTGTAGAACCGATCACAAATTAATAACTTTGAAAAAATGAAAATGCAGATGACAATAAGCTCAGTTTTGAAATTCTACAAAATGCTGAAGAGAGCTCACTCTCTTCTTTTGGACTTACAGTTATTCTAGGTAATACCTGGCAACAGAAAGTATAATAATATAACAGGGTAAGGGCATAAAAAGTACCAGTGAAAACTTTTACAGTTATTGACCAACAAGCTGGATAGGAAAGTAGTGTGAGTCCTGATATTAACAGAATGTAAAAACTGAGACGAATGAAGTCTCATTAGTAGAATGAGTTAATAGAATGTGAAAACTGAGATGAATGAATGAACTAGAGATAAAAATAACAGGAAACAGAAGTTCTCTAGGAGTGAGGGGTAGCAGGACAAGGAAGGGAAGTATTAGAGTTCATAATCTTAGGGATTGTTCTAAGTAGACTTGTAGATGGCTTTAGTGCAAATAATAATAATTAGAGTCAAAGAATTCAAGAAATATAAAATTAAGTTCTTAGAAGGGTCACGAATGGGATGAAGTTGTGGAAAATGCTGGCACTGGAACAGTGGAGAGAAGACTATAGCAGGTACTGAAGCCATTGATGAAGATGAACAAATGTCATGGAGGTTAACAGAAAAGCAAGATGGAGAAGAAAGTATTAAGTAGATAAAATGAACTTCAAAAGGCAAGTGTTTTGGGGGAGAAATAAACAGTGGAATGGTGATCTGAAAGTAACAGGGTAAAGCAGGGGTCAGCAAACTTTTTCTATAAAGGGTAAGACAGCAAATATTTTGGGCTTGCAGGGCATATATGGTTTCTGTCACAGCTCCTCCATTCTGCTGCAGTAGAACAAAAGCAGCCACAGACAATACGTTATTAACAAATGGGAGTGGCAGTATGCCAATAAAACTTTTACAAAAATAGAATGTGGGCCAATGGTCCTCAAACTGTAGTATAATGACCCCTGGTGTAGAACAAGTATACAGAATCCTCTTTCTGGTGGTGTACATGAGGAAAAGTAGAGAAAGTAATGACCTCTGTTAGAAAGGGTTTGAGGAACATATTCTTGTCAATGACTCTTTAGCTACCATAAAAAGGTTGTGTAGATGAGGGGTGCTCTTGGATTCACAAAACAACACAAGGATTCCAGAGGTTTCTAAAGATCAATTAATTCAGACATTTAAAAAATATCTGCTGTTTCAAAGGAAAAAGATTCAGGTTAACCCCTGTATTATTTGTCTTTCTAATAAGCTACTTCACTAAGAAACATCATATTGAAATACTTCATGGTATTTAAAGATCAGAAAACTAACATGAGGTATATTTCTTCCCAGGTCATAAAAGAACTTTTTTTTTTTTTGAGACAGAGTCTTACTTTGTTGCTGAGCGTGGAGGGCAGTGGTGTGATCTCGGCTCACTGCAACCTTGGCCTCCTGGGTTCAAGTGATTCTCCCACTTTAGCCTCCTGAGTAGCTGGGAGTACAGGCATGTGCCACCATGCCTGGCTAATTTTCATACTTTTAGTAGAGATGGGATTTCGCCATGTTGGCCAGGTTGGTCTCAAACTCCTGACCTCAAGTAATCCACCCCCACTTGGCCTCCCAAAGTGCTGGAATTACAGGCGTGAGCGCCACTGTGCCCAGGCTTCTACAGAAGAAGAAAGATTAAGAACTCATAATCTTTCAACATCATGATTCACACACACTCAAATTTTAAGTAGCACTTTTTAATGAACTTTAGTTTTCCCTAAGAAGTTAGATGGAAAGGATTAAAAGACATTCACACATATCAAAAGGAAAAACTGTTAAATGAAACTGTAACCTCAAAGACAAAACTGAGTAAAGATATTGAATAAATGTACTCTGGAGTGCCTCTAGATCAACTACACTGGATAATAAGAAAAAAGCAGGTTCTCTTCTGAATTTCTCTTCCTTAATCTGAGATAGCTTAAAAAACAAAAATAGATTATGAGAAATGTAGAATAAATGAAGACATTCTCCACTGTATCATGGATATACTATAGCTTTAGGGGAGCTTTCATTATAAATCTGAAATTACTAACCAATCTCTGTTTAAAAACAGATTTGCTCACTTAGGTTCTGTTTGTCAAATCTTCACCGATGAATGCTTTGACAAATCCTGCATTGTGGGTCCCAGGAATTATAATGCACCAACAAGCATAAAGTTATAAGGATACAATCCAAAAGGATCTAATCGAAGAGTTACAGGTCATAAAATGACTCAATTTATCTTGTTTTCCTCTTCCTTAGGCATTGCCATTCCAGTCCCTATTAAAGGGATAGAGACTGATGTGGACAACCCAAACAATATCACTTGTGTGCTGACAAAGGAACGTTTTGGCAATTTCATGCTCTTTGGCTCACTGGCTGCCTTCTTCACACCTCTTGCAATTATGATTGTCACCTACTTTCTCACTATCCACGCTTTACAGAAGAAAGCTTACTTAGTCAAAAACAAGCCACCTCAACGCCTAACATGGTTGACTGTGTCTACAGTTTTCCAAAGGGATGAAACACCTTGCTCGTCACCGGAAAAGGTGGCAATGCTGGATGGTTCTCGAAAGGACAAGGTTCTGCCCAACTCAGGTGATGAAACACTTATGCGAAGAACATCCACAATTGGGAAAAAGTCAGTGCAGACCATTTCCAATGAACAGAGAGCCTCAAAGGTCCTAGGGATTGTGTTTTTCCTCTTTTTGCTTATGTGGTGTCCCTTCTTTATTACAAATATAACTTTAGTTTTATGTGATTCCTGTAACCAAACTACTCTCCAAATGCTCCTGGAGATATTTGTGTGGATAGGCTATGTTTCCTCAGGAGTGAATCCTTTGGTCTACACCCTCTTCAATAAGACATTTCGGGATGCATTTGGCCGATATATCACCTGCAATTACCGGGCCACAAAGTCAGTAAAAACTCTCAGAAAACGCTCCAGTAAGATCTACTTCCGGAATCCAATGGCAGAGAACTCTAAGTTTTTCAAGAAACATGGAATTCGAAATGGGATTAATCCTGCCATGTACCAGAGTCCAATGAGGCTCCGAAGTTCAACCATTCAGTCTTCATCAATCATTCTACTAGATACACTTCTCCTCACTGAAAATGAAGGTGACAAAACTGAAGAGCAAGTTAGTTATGTATAGCAGAACTGGCAGTTGTCATCAAACATAATGATGAGTAAGATGATGAATGAGATGTAAATGTGCCAAGAATATATTATATAAAGAATTTTATGTCATATATCAAATCATCTCTTTAACCTAAGAAGTAAGTATTAAGAATATCTAATTTTCCTAATTTGGACAAGATTATTCCATGAGGAAAATAATTTTATATAGCTACAAATGAAAACAATCCAGCACTCTGGTTAAATTTTAAGGTATTCGAATGAAATAAAGTCAAATCAATAAATTTCAGGCTTTAAAAAGAACCATTGTCATCATAAAATTTATTTGGTTTCTAATTATATGCAAAGTTGTGCTAAGAATGAAATAAAACAAACATTAGCCTTGCCTTCCAGGTCTTAAAAGCATAAGGCATGATACAGAACAAAAGGAACACAGAGCTAAAAATAAGTGCACAAAACAGTGATCACATCTGGAGGTGAGTTAAGATTGCCATTTATAGTCTGGTTTAGTTGAATGCAGTCATAATTTTCCTTTGATCAGGAAACTGTTTTGGTGGAAGGGATAGGGAGGATAGTAGCTGGATATCACACAAAATAACAAGAACTTGGAACTAGACCTGTTTGTTAAATGACTGATATTGAGCTTCTACTCAGCACAGGTAGGTCTATTGGAGAAGGAGGAAAAAGCAAATAAAATCGCTCTTGGGTACCTGAACCACATTAGGTTTCTTAGAGATATTAATTAACGTGCACAAGCATGGGATCTTAATCAGGGATACAAACTTTAAGTGAGATCATGCCTGCCTATCTATGCTTGTCCAGTGACTCAAGTGAACTTCCAGCACAAAATTTTTTATTCATCCTTTCAGTATATTATTTTGCACTGTTAGATCTCAGAATGAGTCCAACCTGTGCCACTTACCAGACAGCTGATTAAATTTAGGAGAAATACTTAATTTCTTCAAGCCCCAGTATTCTCATCTGCATTTTATACAATTCTTATGAGGATGAGTACATAGAAGGCACTAAGTAAATGGTAGACAATTCAATCTACTTTTGATATATATTTTAATGCTCCTGTTATAAGTGCAAATTTAGACTAAGGGGGTCTGCAGTGAAGACAACTCATACCTTAGCTTTTCCTTTTCAGGTTCACCCATATTTGTCCCTCGACCTATGACTCTATTGCTGTCCTTCTGCAGGCAACTCAGTTTAGGATAATTGCCTCAAGAAATGTATTGGCTATGGAGAATCTCAGTGTATAAGTGAACAAGGCATATATTTTCACAGTGGCAGAATCCTTTGCTAGAATGCGGCTCTAATACATAAATCCTAATCTGTTATGATTCCTTACTGGCTATACATAATCTGCTGGGAAGAGCATATCATACACATTTAATTCCTAAATCATCAAAGCTTTAGGTATGTTTCCCTACTACTAGTCTAAGATTTTTCAGCAGCATTAGGGATGGTTATCTCACATAAGAGGCAAAATAATTTACATTCCTTAAAAAAAAACATTCTCTATTTTGGTTTTTGGTTCTGGTCTCTAATATGATGGATTTGTCATATGTTAAGATTTATATTCTTGCCAAGGTATGTTGAGATTAAGTTTTCAGTTATCACTATGACAGTATTCCAAATTCTGTATTTTATGCATCTGAAGGCATACATAATTGTTTCAGGAAATCTATACACCAGAGTTGGCAGGCAATCACATTGCCAAAACTCTACCCATAGATAACAATCTAGATCAAAAGAACTATCTTCTCACATGCTTTGTACTGCCTCCAAATTTGTGTGCTTAAATATACGCACACCTACAGAATTAGCCACAACACCTATAAACTGTTTCATGTCAAACCCTTAAGAAAAATTTCCTTGCTTACAATTTTTTTTTTCTTTTTTTGAGACAGATTCTCACTCTGTTACCCAGGCTGGAGTGCAGTGGCGCAATCTTGGCTCACTGCAACCTCCGCCTCCTGACTTCAAGTGATTCTCGTGCCTCAGCCTCCTGAGTAGCTGGCATTACAGGTGCCTGCCCCCACACCTGGCTAACTTTTGTATTTTTAGTACAGACGGGGTTTCGCTGTGTTGGTCAGCCTGGTCTCCACTCCTGGCCCCAAGCTATCTGCCTGCCTTGGCCTCCCAAAGTGCTGGGATTACAGGTGTGAGTCACCATGTCTAGCTCTTGCTTACAATTAACCCAGAGATCTTTCTATAGTTAATGAGAGACCTTTCTACTATTTCCAGAATATTCTAGAAAGTGAAACATAACTCCACTATTGACTATTTCTGAAAAGTACAACAAAGCCACAAACTCTTACCACTTTGATGCAGAACTGGTATTTCCATTTTATGAATACTTTAAAGAGATGTATAATTTGAAAGCAAATCTCAGCAGTTAAACACCCTTATGTAACAAAAGAACTCCAGTTAATAGTCTTATCTTAGAAGAAAAGGAACAGATTATAACTATTTAGAATAATTTTGAAAAAAAAAAAAGCTTTTTATTCCATGGTACTGCCAATTAATGGAGAGAAGAAAACAAAGATGTAGAAAAAAATGAAAATGACAAAAAGTAAGGAAAAGTCACAGCACCCAGACAGAAACACAAAGATACTGGGGCAAAAACAGAGAACAGTATACAGAGAATGTGTATCAAATTGATATAGAATTGTGAATGGAGATGTTGTAAAGATGATCATGAATTTAGTGGTAACTGGTTCACTATGAGGGTTTCTTCAAATTATAAGGATCAATGATGATGTAACATTTTTATATTCAAGGAATCACTTTGTGTGGTCTAAAAAACAGTTGCACAAAGAATCTGTTGTTCATCTTGCAAGATCCGTATCTAAAAGCTTATGAATTTATACACTGAGAAACATTTAATGCCATATTATAACAGCCTAAGTCATAGCACCCTGCAAGGGACCACCAAGACTGTCTGATTTTAAGAAATGTCCATATCAGATTATCAATTTGTTCATTATAGAAACTTAATTTCAACAGATATACAAGGACCAATTCTTTTGACTTTCTTCATTTTCCTTTCCAGTGTCAAGTTAAAATAATTCAGATTCTACTCACTTCCAAATGAGTTTTCAGAAGTCAATGACATGAACAGTACTGCATAAGTTGTTATAATAATAAAATCTGCCTTCGAAAGTACTAACAATGGGCCCAACAATCACTTATTTATTAGATGTTCCACTAGAGAACATTTATTTAGATAAAAAATTAATGTACTATGTTCATTTCAATTAAGCAAGAATAGTTATCAAATTAATTTTTTACTTTTATTACAAGCATTATGAACAAATAACAATCTACAAATATCAGAAGGAAGAAATAAAATACTGTAACACCCTGGACTATCCTAAGAATAAAGGAGATAATATACATAAGAATTTTACACGAAGACAATTTTATCTTAGTTGTTGAAGTACAAATATGTGTTTACTAACATGTTTTTAGTATTCATATCCAATAAGTATACTTAAAAAGAAGTTTTTAAAAATTATGAAGAAATAAACTCTTAAAACATGGTATAAGACCAAATGTCCACAAATTCATTTTAAAAGGGAAATCTAAAGGGGGGAAAAAAAGATGGAGAGCATGCTAAGACAGTAAATGATGTCACTTCAGAAAACATGTACCAGTCTTAGGAGATAGGACAGACACTTCTCAAATATTAAAGTTAATAAGGAAAATTGAGAATAAAGCTGTTTTATCACAGCCGCTCAAAAAGATGGTGCTCTGACTGAAAGCAAGGTGGAGAAAGCACTGGTCTATCATGAAGCCTGTTTAGAATCTCAGTATTTAGCTTTATGACAGTGGGGAAATTTGTTAAACATTTTGGAATTCAATTTCCTTATCTTTAAAAAAAATGTGAATACTGGTTTCTTCTACTTTAAAAAATTCTCACTCTAGGGAAATGGCAGTAAACTAAAACTTAGAGAACATAGAGAGGATTTTTAACTCCAGCTCTTTAAACAGGTCAATTATATTTAATTTTCATTTATAAAATAAATTTTAGACAAAATTTTTCCAGTTCCCACTTCTTAAAGATTCGTTTTATGAAAAGAGAACCAAGAATGGTCCCTTAAAAGTAGCAAGCACACAAATAACTTATTTGACTATCCTATGTAGTAAAAAACTCAGCAAAACCTAAGCAGCTCACGGGAGACATCTGCTGCTGAAACTGGGAACTTAACCTGTGTTAGCTACAGGAAACAAAAGGGCAGGCATGAATTTTGTTAACTAGAGAGCAAAGCACCATCAGGTTAAAAATGGAAGAAAAACAGTTTTATATGACCGTCAACTTCCTATGTGGCAGAATATAAACACCAAGCCACTGATTTATATTGTTATAAAATATAAAGTCACTGACAATACAAAACATTAACAACTGACAGGAAACAAAACAATCTAAGAGTCAAACATGAGTAGGATGCTTTACACAACCCAAGAGATACTAAGGGTATACCTGGAAGAATATACTTTCCATACTGAAATTATCTAGTTCTCTGATAATTCACACAAAGAACCCACTCTGGATGGCCATGACAGACCATTTTCTCATTTTTTAATTGTGTCTAATCTCTACAGCAAGAATAGGGAAAGGTTAGGGTCACAGCTTGGCTACATGATATGCTAAGACAACAGGAAGGAAATAGAAGTAATTAAATTTTATTTTGCTTCCATCTTTTCTCTCAAGGAGAATAATTTTTAGACAGAAAGACTATCAAACACAAAACAGATAAAGAGTCTAGTTGCCTTAGATGAGTTCCAGTCACAAAGCTAAATGAATCACCTCCTAGAAATAGAAGAAATTTGTGTATGTAATTATGAAACCAAATTTTGGAAGAAAAACAGAAAACTGCAAAGTACAAAAAGAATGTAAACGATGAAGTATTCCAATATTTTAAAAGAGAAAAGAAGAGATAGGTTCAAGAAGTTCAAAGTGTGGAGTCTGTGGCAGATCTTTTGACAAAATGCAGAATAGCTTAATACACATAGGTTTTGCCAGATCTCAGAAGAGGCCTCGAAGAACACTGGACACTTCTATGAAAAGTGTAACTTAAGAAACAATCAGGCCCAATAAGTCACATAACCCGTTTAGAGGTGCCAGACTAGTAGACTTGGGTAAATATTATGTCATAAGGATTTTGTGAAAATTGTCTAGAGTCTTTATGAAAAAGTTGGCAAAATGAGAGTTAGAGGATAACACAGTGAAGACCAGTATTTGATTAACAATCATATTCAAGAAAACTGGTGTAAGAAGAAATACCATGCTATATGGGTCTGTGTTTTGTTGTTTTATTCAACATTTCCATCCACGATAGGAAAAAAATATTTTACAGTTTGTAGATGGATGACTTCCTATCTGGGATATTATGGAGAAGACTCTGTACCTAGTTCATAATGGATGTTCAAGAAATTATGTGTTGGATTTGCATACAATTTTTATAACAAAGATTCACTCCCAGGGAACCTGGGGTAGAAAATCTCTTCTAAAGTTTAAAAGGACATAAGAGGTATGACTCATCTAACATGCACTTTAGCAACTTACTGTGTAATTTCATAACAAATAAGCTATAACAAATATAACAAATAAGCTATAACAAATATAACAAATATAACAAGTAAGCTATAACAGGCAGTATCCATATAACAGTGAGCCTTGAACAATATGGGCTTGAACTGTGTGGGCCCACTAATATGCAATTTTTTTTTTCACTAAAAGTTACACTGAGTGTACCTACTTCTTCTGCCTCCCCTTCTACCTCCTCCACCTCTTCCACCACTGAGACAGCAAGACCAACCTCTCCTCTTCCTCCTCCACCAACCCAATGTGAAGACAACGGGGTAAAGACCTTTCTGATGATCCGCTTGCACTTAATAGTGAAGACGAGTGTTTTCTCTTCCTTACGATTTTCTTAATAACATTTTCTTTTCTCTAGCTTACCTTACTGTAAGAATACAGTATATAATACATATAACATAAAAATTATATGTTAATTGACTATGTATGTTATCCATAAGGCTTCTGATCAATAATAGGCTATGAGTAGCTAAGTTTTGGGGGAGTCAAAAGTTATACATGAATTTTCGACAGTGTAAGAGTTGTGGGGTCAGTGATGCTAACTCCCGTATTGTTCAAGGGTCAACTGTATTTTAACTTTATTCTTTAATAAAATACCTCAAGGTATTGTGGGTTTGGTTCTAGACTACTACAATAAAGAGAGTATAGCAGTAAAGTGAGTCACACGAACTTTTTGGTTTCCCAGGGCATATAAAAGTTATGTTTACACTATACTATAGCCTATTAAGTGTGCAACATCAGTATGTCCAAAAAAATGTATATACCTCAGTTAAAAAACATAGCCAGACCCAATGGGTGGCTCATGCCTGTAATCCCAGCACTTTGGGAGGTGGAAACAGGAGGATCTCCTAAGGCCAGAGGTCAAGATGAGCCTGGGCAACACAGTGAGACACTGTCTTCACAAAACAAACAAACCAAAATTAGCCAGGGATGGTGGTGAGTGCCTGTAGTCTCTGCTATTCTACAGTTTTGCCTCAACCCAAGCTCCATAAGCTCAGGTTTGCCTCTGAGCAATGATCACACCACTGCACTCCAGCCTGGGCAGCAGAGCAAGACCCTCTGTATTTAAAAAACAAACAACCCAACAACCTTTATAGCTAAAAAGTGCCACCGACCATCTGAGCCCTCAGTGCATATTCATCTTTATGCTGGTAGAATGTCTTCTCCTGACGTTGGTGGCTTCTGACTGGTCAGGGTGGTGGTTGCTGAAAGCTGGGGTGAGTGTGGCAATTTATTTAAAAAAGACAATGAAGTCTGCCACATTAGCTTTTCCTTTCACAAAAGATTTCTCTGTAGCATAAGATGCTGTTTGATGCTATTCTACCCACAACAGAATTTCTTTCAAAAGTGTAGTCAATCCTCTCTAACTCTGCTGCTACTCTATCAACTAACTTTACTAAATATTCCCAATTCTTTGTTGTAATTTCAACTATGTTTCTTTTCATTAATTTTTTTCTACAGCCTAATCTTGGAAGTGATTGTAGGAGACCGGTCAGGGTGGTGGGAAAAGTTATAAAAATTATAGGGAAAGATGCAAACCTTTCTGGAAGGCTGGGAGGTTTTGCAAAAGCTTCAAAAGAGGATTTAGCTAAAGGCAGTTAAATTCTCTTAAGAGCAAGGGTTAGATAACAAGGGAATGTAAAGGAACTTATCTAGATAAATTTGTTTATTCCTGTCTCCAGAAACTAACCTTTGATCACTCCTGTGCAGGACTGCTCTCTACTTGGGGGTCAACAATGTTAATTACCCACAAATTGTGTTTGCTCCAAGCCTTTCTCATTAAATCTGTGCTAAACAAGTGCAAGCATCTCTGGTTTATCGGGGTGGCTAACTCTCTTCAGCCCCTAGTGGCGGCAGCCCCCTAGCCTGCTCTTTCACTGGATATCCATTTCTGAGAACTTCTTTCATCCATTGCTTGGCCAGAATCTGCAGGACAGACTCGGCAGGTGGTGTCCCCGCGTGAGGAACGATGCAACGGATTGCGAGGGAACCCTCGAAAATGAAGGTGAAGAAACTGTGCAGTCAGTAAGTCATTGGTGCCCACTGTGGATTTCCAAGTTTGAGGGAATTGTTCAGGCTAAGGTTTCATCATGGGACAACAGTTATCAGCTCAATGGCAACAGTATATAAAAGTATTGAAACAGCTGCTTAAAGCTAGCGGAGCCTTGGTTTTGCAGGCTCAATTAAGGGGCCTAATGCAAACTGTTGTGTTAGATATGAGTTCTAAATTTCTTTCCAAATAATTAATGTGTCAGTATGTTCAATTCTTTGCCTTCTACTTTTAAACTTAACTTCCTCATAAAGCAACCTTTTTTGATTACCTACTCCACCCTAACTCATTCCAATTACCTGCTCCATGCTGACTCATTCCAATGACCTGCTCCACCCTAACTCATTCTGATCACCTGGTCCATCCTAACTCATTCCAATTACCTGCTACCTGCTCTGCCCTGACTCCTGCCAAAGCACTCACCCCATCATTCTCTTTAAATTAGCCAATCAGAATTAGTTTTGCCTGTGCGTCTAACCCTCGCCAACAGGGGAATGACACAGCAGCAGGGGCCATGTGCGTCAGGGATAAGAACCCCTTCCCCTCCCTTGTCCAAGTGTGTGTTCACCATTGCTCCATCTGTAAGGGCACACTCTTCTATAGAAGTAACTTGCCTTGCTGAGAATTAAAAACAAAATTTTATATTTGAGTACTATTCCTTTTGTAGCACCGAAACTTTATATGTAACAATTTGGGGGCTCGCCCATGATTGCATTCCCCTCCTGGGATGGTCTCTGGTTCTCTCTCGTGAGGAGGCTTGCCCCACCCCCTTGTGGCGGCCTCAGGGGTGAGAAATCAAGACCCATCCAGTGTGAGGAATAACCGAGCTCTCAGCAATGCAGAAAAAAATAAAAAATAAAAAACTGGCCAGCAACCTAGCTTAAAGGATCTTCACATACTGCAGCGATGACTCTGTGCACAGACCAAGGAAGGAGAAGCCGTGGGAGCCAGTAAAGTATTTCCTTGGTGGTCAGGACCAAGGTAAGAAAGCCGCAAGGGGGAGGGGGGCAGTGAAGTACTCCTTGGTCGGGGTGGCTTAGAGGTTAAAAAGAGGCGAGCCATCCCCATTTTGGGGGATTGAACCTCACACAAACCTCCAGTAGTAGAAAAGGCAGAAATTTCCAGTGGGGAAACTGAGCCTCACACCCCAAAAGGCAAGACATTTCCAGTGGGGAAATTGAGCCTCACCCCAAAAGGTGAGAAATTTCCAGTAAGAGAAATTGAACCTTGAACCATACCCCAAAACCATCAAGATGGGAAATACCCCAAGCAAGACAGGGAGCAAGGGAGATAAAGATGGTAACAAAGATATCCCCCTGGATAGCTCCCTAGGTCTCATGATAAAACACTGGAAGGATAATGAAAGGACTAAACTTAGGAAAAAGCAACAAATGATAACAATATTGCTGTTTTATTTAGACTCAGGGACCCACCTTCAAACCCTCAATCTTCTGACCAAAGTTTGGGTCGAATGAGGATGTAATGTGTCAGCTTCTAATCCGATATGTTAATGGTAAAAGTCCAGTGTCTCAGGAAGAACTAGGCTATGCCCTTTATTGGAGGCAAAGACCTGCCCTCCTTTTTCCTTTAAAAACAAATAGGGAAGAACCCAATCTGGTACCTCAAAATGAAAAGTCAGAGGAGCCAGCTCTCATGCCTAAAAATTCCAGCGCATGGGATCTCTTAGACTATCTAACACTGTTCAGTGTCCCCAATCTTTCCGCTCAGACAGCCACTGCTGCCTCAGATCCTGTTCCAAATTCCCTCTCTACTCAACGTTATCCTTCCTCCTTATAACCCTGTCTCTTAGGAATTACCATCCCATCAGCCTGTTCCCTCCCAACCTAAATACCCCTCTCTAAAAGGACTCCAGTGTGAAGTAGAACAATGTAAAAAAGATATTCAGAATTTCCCATTTCCCTCTGTACCTAAGAGATCAGCCCCGACTTTCTTTCCTTTGAAAGAGGTACCACAAGGAAGGGGGGGCCATTGGCTTTGTAAATGCTCCCCTAACCAGTTCAGAAATCCAGAATTTTAAAAAGGCGCTTAAACCGCTACTGGATGACCTTTACGGAATGGCAGACCAAATTGACCAATTCTTAGGACCTCAGTTGTACACTTGGGTCGAGTTAATGTCCATCTTGGGCATCCTCTTTTCAGGGGAAGAAAGAGAAGCTCTACTCCCGCTGGTCCCTCCCCTAGAGGAAGGGGAAGGAGAGGGGAGAACAGCAGCATAAGTGGTTGGCAGAGGCAGGGAAAGAACAGCAGAGAGGGGGGAGAGAGAGAGAGAGAGAGAAGAGAAAGGGGAAAGAGAGGCAGAGAGAGAAAGAGAAGAAGAGACAGAAAAAGAGGGAGTCAGAGAGAGAGAGACAGAGAGAAAGAGACAGAGAGACAAAGAGGGAGTCAGAGACAGAGAAAGAGAGAGAACAGAAACTCAAAGAGAGAGGGAGATAGAAGTAGTAAAGAGAAAACAGTGTACCCTATTCCTTTAAAAGCCAGGATAAATTAAAAACCTATAATTGATAATTGAAGGTCTTCTCCGTGACCCTATAACACTCCAATACCACCTTGTTGTCAGTGTAAACAAGGGTGTAGCCGGAAAGCACTGAAGCCACTTACAACCTGTAGCTTTCCTATCAAAAATCCTTAACCCCGTAACCCGTGGATGGCCCAAATGCATTTAATCTGTAGTGGCAACTGCTTTGCTAGCAGAAGAAAGTAGTCCGGCACCCTGCGGGTCAGCCCCAGAGGGCCATCCAGCTTTCGTCTCCCAACACTAAGTTCACTTCATGTCTCTCACGACAGGGAGGAAACTTAGCATTCCTTGGAGACCTGAAGGGATGCAGTGAGCTTAAGAATTTTCAACAGCTTATCAATCAGTCAGCCCTTGTTCATCCCCAAGCAGATGTGTGGTGGTATTGTGGTGGACCTTTGCTGGACACTCTGCCAAATAACTGGAGTGGCACTTGTGCTTTAGTCCAATTGGCTATCCCTTTCACCCTGGCATTTCATCAACCAGAGGAAGGAAAAATAAGACACTGTAAAGCAAGAGAAGCCCCTTATGGGTCTTTCGACTCTCACGTCTATTTAGACACAATTAGAGTCCCACAGGGAATACTAGATCAATTTAAAACCCAAAATCAAATAGCTGCAGGATTTGAGTCAATATTTTGGTGGGTGACAATAAAAATGTAGACTGTATAAACTACATCTATTACAACCAGCAGCGATTTATTAACAACACTACAGATGCTGTTAAAGGAACAGCTGAACAATTAGGGGCTACTAGTCAGATGGCTTGGGAAAATAAGATAGCCTTAGGCTATCTTATTTATTAGCAGAAAGAGCAGGAGTTTGTGTCATGATTAAAACTCAATGTTGCACCTTTATCCCAAACAACACTGTTCCTAATGGAAGTATAACAAAGGCACTGCAAGGTCTGACTGCTCTATCCAATGAGTTAGCCAGCAACTCAAGGGTAAATGACCCCTTTACGGGATGGCTAGAAAAGTAGTTCAGTAAATGGAAAGGAATAATAGCCTCAATTCTTATTTCCCTCACTGCCGTAATAGGTAATTATTCTTGTTGGGTGCTGTGTCATACCATGCATCTGTAAGTTGATGCAGAGGCTCATAAAAACAGCACTTACTAAAACCTCCCTCAACTATCCTCCATCTTATCCAGAGAAGCTTCTTCTTTTGGAAAATCAAGCAAAACAACTAAGCCAAGACTTGTAAAAAAGTTTGAAAAGAAAGCTGTAAGGAAATACAAGGGGAGGGATTGTTAGATATGAGTTCTAAATTTGTTTTCAAAGAATTAATATGTCAGTATGTTCAATTCTTTGCCTTCTACTTTTAAACTTAACTTCCTCATAAAGCAACCTTTTTCGATTTCCTACTCCACCCTGACTCATTCCGATCATCTGCTCCACCCTAACTCATTCCAATTACCTGCTACCTGCTCTGCCCTGACTCCCGCCAAAGCGCTCACCCCGTCATTCTCTTTAAGTTAGCCAAACAGAATTAGTTTAGCCTGTGCGGTCTAACCCTAGCCAATAGGGAAATGACACAGCAGCAGGGGCCATGTGCGTCAGGGATAAGAACCCTTTCCCCTCCCTTGTCCAAGTGTGCGCTCACCACTGCTCCATCTGTAAGGGCGCACCCTTCCATAGAAGTAACTTGCCTTGCTGAGAATTAAAAAGAAAATTTTATATTCGAGTGCTATTTCTTTTGTGGCACCGAAACTTTATATGTAACAGTTGTTTCCCATAACCCGTGGTTCCCCGAAGAAGGTACATTAGACATAGAGCTCTGGAAACCAGTTGGGAGAAATCTTAAACAACATCATGCAGAAGGGCAATGGGTCCCAGTAACATCTCTAATGTTATGGGCCTTAGTCAGGGCTGCTTTGGTCCTGCTATACACAGAAGTGCCTAAAAAGGGTAGGGAAGAGGAACCATCACCTACCTTACCGACTCCATCTGCCTCAGCCCCGCCATTAACAGAAAAAAATAACAAAAAGGAAATGGAGGTTTTGCCTGAGTCCCCTCCTCCAATAAATTGGAAAAAAGACAAGGGATATCCTACAGCTATGGGATTCTGTCTTAGGCAAGCAGCATTAGAAGGGGAGCTCTTAGCCTGCCCAGTAATGCAAGATCAACAAGGCAATCAGGTACATGAACCCATTTATTTTAAAGCTTATAAAGAGATAAGAAAAAGCATTAGAAAGAACAGAGCCGCTAGCCTATTTACAAGAGGTTTGAGGTCACTCTGCAGACCCCTTTCTAATAATGGCCACTGTTATTATTCCTCCCCTACCCTTAACATGGCTCTCTCAAGATCCAACTTGGGTAGAACAGTGGCCTTTAAAGGGAGAGAAATTACAAAGAGCCCATGAATTAGTTGAGGAGCAATTAAAAGCTGGCCATATAGAACTGTCAAACAGCCCTCGGAATTCACCCATTTTCGTCATTCCCAAAAGGTCTGGCAAACGGAGACTTCTGCATGACTTACAGGCTATTAATGCTAATTTGCAACCCATGGGGCCTCAACAGGGCCTCCCTTCCCCCGCAGCGATTCCTCAAGATTGGCCTTTAGCCGTTATTGACTTAAAAGACTGCTTTTATACTATTCCCCTTGCAGAACAGGACAGAGAAAAATTTCCATTTACCATACCAGCTATCAATAATGAAAGGTCAGCTAGGTGATTTCATTGGAAAGTGTTTCCTCAAGGGATGCTAAATAGTCCTACCATGTGTCAGTATCATGTCAATCAAGCTTTGCTCCCCAGTAGAAAAAAAGTTCCTACTTGCAAGATTATTCATTTTATGGATGATACTTTACTAGCAGCCCCAACAAAGGCATTTAAGTTTATATGCCTCTGTCATAAAGAATACACAGCTAAGAGGTTTAAACATAGCACCTAAAAATGTGCAAATGTCCTCTCCTTGGAAATATCTTGGATACATGCTAATTTCCTGGTCAATAAGACTTCAAAAGGTTAAATTAAATACTAGCAACTTATACACCTTAAATGATTATCAAAAATTATTGGGCAATATTAATTGGCTTCGTCCCACCTTGGGCATGACTACTGATAAGCTGCAAAACCTGTTTTCCATCCTAAAGGGCAATACAGCCCCAGACTCTCCCAGGTATTTAACTCCTGCAGCAAAAAGGGGAATTGAGGAAATAGAGCAAGCTATTTCTCAGAGGCAACTAAATCGCAAAGACCCAAACTATTCAGTTCAATTGTTTGTTTTTCCTACTAAACACTCCCCGACAGGGTTAATAGGACAAATGGCCCCAGGGCTACGCTTCCTAGAATGGGTTTTTTGCTCACATACCTGGACTAAAACACTATCTCCCTATATCCAGCTAGTTAATAAAGTCAACTATACAAGCTGCAGACAATGTAATCAGTCGCTAGGTTATGACCCTGATGTCACAGAATTCCTTCAAGTAAAAAGCAATTCAAAGCAGTATTGCCCTTATCTCTAGACCTGCAAATAGCACTTTCTGATTATACAGGCCATATAGAGCATGCCCTTCCTGCTGACAAACTTAATTCAGTTCTTATCTCATACTCCTGTAGTTGTGCCTATAAAAGTAGTTCACTCCCCCATACCCAATGCTTTAATGCTTTTTACTGACGGTTCTGGTAAAAATGGAAAAGTGGCAATTTGGTAGAAACCACATAATTCCCTTACTCATTCTGGATTTACTAGCACTCAGACAGCTAAGGTTGGAGCCTTAATACTGGCACTGGAAACTTTTTCTGCTCAGCCCATCAATATTGTTAGTGACCCTGCTTACTCTGTTTATTTATTGCAGAACCTTGAAACAGCCCTCAAGTCCATTCTCGAGCCCACCCTGTGTGCACTTTTTCTTTGACTTCAGCAATTGCTGGATCAACGTACACATCCTATTTCTAATCACACATATTGGAGCCCACAGCTCACTGCCTGGCCCATTGGCTTATGGCAATGAACAAGCAGATCTGCAAGTTATGACGTCACTGCTTGACCAAGCCACCCAATTGCATCAATTTTTCCACCAAAATTGGAGTAATTTAACTAAACAATTTAAACTCACCCAAAGGCTAGCTAAAGAAATTATCCTGCAATGCCCAGATTGCCAGCTCACAGGCACCTCCCCTCCTTCAACACGTGTTAACCCTAGAGGACGGCACCGCCCCTCCTTCAACAGGTGTTAACCCTAGAGGACTAGAACCTAATCAGTTATGGCAAACAGATGTTACTCACATCCCTAAATTTAGAAAACAAAGATATGTACATGTATCCACTGATGCCAATTCTCACTTAATTAGTGCACATACTTTTCCTGGAGAGTCCACCCAATATATTATTAAACATCTACTCTTAACTTTTGCATTTATAGGGCGGCCCACAAAAATTAAAACTGATAATGGTCTGGCTTATGCAAGCTCACAATTTCAACAATTTTGTCACACGTGGAACATCCAACATTCCACAGGCATCTCGTATAACCCCCAAGGACAGTAGAACGTACCCATTCCACTCTTAAAAATATGCTCAAAAAAACAAAAAAGGGGGAATATGGGTAAGAACCTGGCAACACTACTGGCACAAGCCTTATTTACCCTTAATTTTTAAAATTTAGATGATAAATTTCAATCAGCCATAGAAAAGCACTTTGCTAAAACCTCTCAAGACATAAAACCTGCAGTTTAATGGAAAAATGTAAATAGTAATGTATGGTGTGGTCCAAATGATTTGCTTACATGGGAAAGAGGATATGCTTGTGTTCACACCCCCTCAGGTCCTCTCTGGATTCTAGCACGACACATCAAATCATACCATGGTGTGGCTAGGACCCAACCCGGTACCAGAAATGAAGGAAATGTCCCTGCAGGACCCGCAGCCCCGGATGACGCGGCTTCCTAGGATGACACAAGCCCCGGACTTTACCTGGGGGATGCTGAAGAAGACAACTCAGGAGGCTGAGCGAATCCTGCTCCAGACACAGACACCATTCACTCCACATAATTTGTTCCTTGCTATGCCTTGTGTTGTACATTGCAACTCTCGTAGGGTATTAACCCTTCTTAATCTCTCACTCTGCCTGCAACCTGCACCTGCTACTGTCTATTGGGCTCATCTCTTAGATCTGCTTTTCTTTTGCCCTGTTACTTGGGCAGACACCTCCTTCCCAACCTCTAATAACATAACTGCTTGGCTAGGAGGGATTGACTTACCCCCAGTGGGGTCCCTCATTAATGGCACACATTGGACTAAGATGCCAGGTAACACTATATATCACTCCACTATCCTCCCACTGTGCATTAGTTATAAAAGTTCCAATCCTTACTGTGTACCTGCCCAAACTCAAGTGTGGCTATATCATGGCAAAGGAAATGCCTTAACATTCTTGGTTGCAGATAGCCTCAAACCGGGCAATGCAACCAACGCCACTTTCCCCAACATTCCTTCCTGTGCTAAAGAACATAGCCAGGAAAGTAACAGATTCCACTTTGGCTGGGAGGTCTGTCATGGAGGACAAGCCCGTAGACTCCATTTAGGCTATTATAACATCTTAGACTAGAGCCCCCACTGACACTTGCAGAGCAACCATACTGATGTCCTCATCCATCGTGGCATCAATCACAGTTTTGTAGCCACGTCTCATTCCCCTACAATTTGGGCCGATGGAGGGACGGGATATCCCAGATCCCAAGTAGAGTCCATGCCACCCCAAGACACTTTATGGTGCCTGGGACATCTTAGCATCTCCCTTTACACCTGGTATGGGACATACCATAATTCCAGTAACAACTATACTGTGACCTTTATTCATAATCACACAGATCAGTGCCTGATTTGCACTACCCATCCATATGTTTTCCTTATGGGAACCAATATTTCCATTACACCCCAAAACTCCACGTTTGTGACCCGAGTGCAGGGACAGGTTTGGTTTGCCTCATGCATCACTAATTATAATATATCTAATTTAAATATTACTAGTATCATGGTATTAAGGAGACAATCTGAAGCATTCCTACCAATTTGACATGTGATTGGCAAGGTTCCTCTGCTCTTGTCACCTGAGAACATGCCCCGTCCCAGGTCAGACCCAAAAGATTCATAGGCACACTTATAAAACCTTTATAGTCTCAGCCATAGTCATCTTAGCAACTGCTAGTATTGCTGTGGCCTCTATTACTGAATCTGTAAAAACAGCTACCTTTGTAGATAACTTGGCCAAAAATGTGTCTAATGAACTTCTCTTAGAGCAGGGTACAGATCAAAAGATTCCTGCACGCCTGCAAGCCCCTGAGGCTGCCTTAGAATATACAGGGGAGCAGCAAGATGCGCTGGCATTCCGACAGCACTTAAACTGTGACTGGGAGCATAAGTGTATCTGTGTCACCTCTCTACCTTGGAATCAATCAATACATAGTTGGGATGAGGTGAAACAACACCCCTGGGGAACCTTATACGATAATTTAACAGCAGACGTAAGGCAACTTAAAACTAAAATTCTAGAATCCCTAAACACCGTAGATCTACACGCCCAACAAACAGCCATATGGAAGGATGTGAGATAACATCTCTCCTGGATAGACCCCCACTCCTGGGGGTCACTCCTTGCTTGGAAAAGAATGTTACTGATTATACTCATGTTTGTCTTATGTTATTTACTAATTCTAGGATGCAAAGCCGGAAAACGAGTTATAACCACTATGCCTAACAAATCTGCTGCTGCACACATCTGTACTCTTCAATTAACAAAACCTGATGTAAAAAGCAGAAAGGGAAGGGGGAGATGTAGGAGATCAGTCAGGGTGGTGGGAAAAGTTATAAAAATTATAGGGAAAGATGCAAACCTTATTGGAAGGCCGGGAGGTTTTGCAAAAGCTTCAAGAGGATTTAGCTGAAGGCAGTTAAATTCTCTTAAGAGCAAGGGTTACATAACAAGGGAATGTAAAGGAACTTATCTAGATAAACTTGTTTACTCTTGTCTCCAGAAACTAATCTGTGATCAATCGTGTGCAGAACTGCTCTCTATTTGGTGGGTTGACAATCTTAATTACCCACAAATTGTGTTTGCTCCAAGCCTTTCTCATTAAATCTGTACTAAATAAACACGAGCATCTCTGGCTTATCGAGGCGGCTAACTCTCTTCGGCCCTAGTGCCAGCAGCCCCCTAGCCCACTCCTTCACTGGATATCCATGTCTGAGAACTTCTTTCATCTATCACTCGGCCAGGGTCTGCAGGTCAGACCCAACAAGTGATTACTTCTTTTTTATTTTTTCCTACACCTAACATTTCAACAATGTTGACAGCATCTTCAGGAGTAGATTCCAAATCAAGAAACTACTTTCTTTGCTCATCCCAAGAAACAACTCCTCAGCCATTGATGTTTTATCATGAGACTGCACCAATTCAGTCACATCTTCAGACTCCATTTCTAATTCTAGTTCTCTTGTTATTTTCACCAATTCTGCAATTCCTTCTTCCACTAAAGCCTTGAACCCCTCAAAGTTATCCATGAGGGATGGAATCAACTTCTTCTAGACTGCTGCTAATGTTGATATTTTGACTTCCTCCTGTGAATCATGAATGTTCTTATGGCATCTGGAATGGTGACTGCTTTCCAGAAGGTATTCAATTTACTTTGCCCAGAGCCATCAGAGGAATCACGTTTTATGGCAGCTAGTCTTTTTTATTTATTATTTATTTTTTTGAGATGGAGTCTTGCTTTGTCGCCCAGGATGGAGTGCAATGGTGTGATCTCAGCTCACTGCAACCTCCGCCTCCCAGGTTCAAATGATTTTCCTGCCTCAGCCTCCTGAGTAGCTGGGATTACAGGCACCTGCCACCATGTCCAGCTAATTTTTGTATTTTTAGTAGAGACAAGGTTTCACCGCAGACAGGGTTTCACCACATCGGCCAGGCTGGTCTCGAACTCCTGACCTTGGGTGATCTGCTGCATTGGCTTCCCAAAGTGCTGGGATTACAGGCGTGAGCCACCACGCCCAGCCTATGGCAGCTATAGTCTTAAGAAATGACTTAAATAAAAAATTACGACTTGAAAGTAAAAAATTACTCCTCGATCCACGGGCTGCAGAATGGTTATTGTGTTAGCAGGCATAAAAATAACATTAATCTCCTTGTACAACTCCATCACAACCCATGGGGGACCAAGTGCATTGTCTATGAACAGTAATATTTTGAAAAGAATCTTTTTTCTGACCAGTAATTCTCAACAGTGGGCTTCAAATATTTAGCATACCACATAAACAGATGTGCTGTGTGATGGTTAATGCTGAGTGTCAACTTGACTGGATTGAAGGATGAAAAGTATTGATCCTGGGTGTGTCTGTGAGGGTGCTGCCAAAGGAGATTAACATTTGAGTCAGTGGGCTGGGGAAGGCAGATCCACCCTTAATCTGAGTGGGCATAATCTAATCAGCTCTCAGGGAATATAAAGCAGGCAGAAAAACATGAAAAGGAGAGACTGGACTAGCCTCCCAGCCTACATCCTTCTCCTGTGCTGGATGCTTCCTGCCTTCAAACATTGGACTCCAAGTTCTTTAATTCTGAGACTCAAACTGGCTCTCCTTGCTCCTTAAGCTTGCAGAAGCCTATTGTGGGACCTTGTGATTGTTTAAGTTAATACTTAATAAACTCCCAAATATATATATATATATATATATCCTATTAATTCTGTCCCTCTAGGGAACCCTGACTAATACATGCTGTCATCCAGGCTTTGTTGTTTCATTTCTAGAACACGTAGAACAGCTTTAGCATAATTCTTAAGGGCCCCAGCATTTTCAGAATGATACAAGAGCATTGGCTTCAACTTAAAGTCACCCACTGCATTAGCTTCTGACAAGAACAGCCTGTCCTCTGAAGCTGTGAAACCAGGAATTGACTTCTGCTCTCTAGGCTATGAAAGTCCTAGATGGCATCTTCTTCAAATAGAAGGCTATTCTGTCTACATGGAAAATCTGTTGTTTAGGATAGCCACCTTCATCAATGATCTTAGCTAGATCTTCTGGGTAACTTGCTGCAGCTTCTGCATCAGCACTTGTTGCCTCTCCTTGCACCTCCATGTTATGGAGACAGCTTCTTTCCCCAAACTTCATGAACCAAGCTCTCTGCTAGCTTCAAGCTTTTCTTCTGCAGCTTCCTCACCTCTCTCAGCCTTTCCAGAACTGAAGAGTTAACGTCTTGCTCTGTATTGGGCTTTGGCTTAAGGGAAGGTTGTGGCTGCTTTGATCTTCTCTCCAGAGCACTACAACTTTTTCCTTATCAGCAATAAGGCTGTTGCACTTCCTTATCATTTGCGTGTCCACTGGAGTAGCACTGTTAATTTTCTCCAAGAACTTTTTCTTTGCATTCACAACTTGGCTATCTGTGATGCAAGAGGCCTACCTTTGGTCTATCTCGGCTTTCCTCACTAAGCTTTATCATTTCTAGTTTTTGATTTAAAGTGAGAAATGTGGGACTCTCTCTTTCACTTAAGCACTCAGAGGCCATGTAGGGTTATTAACTGGCCTAATTTCAATATTATTGTGTCTCAGGGAATAGGGAGTCCCAAGGAGAGGGAGAGAGATGGAGGAATGATTGGTGTGTGGAGCAGTCAGAACACACACATTTATTGATTGAGTTTGCTGTTTTACATGGGTGTCCCAAAACAACTACAATGGTAACATCAAAAATCACTGATGACAGATTACCATAACAGATAAAATAACGAAAAAGTCTGGAATGTTGTGAGGATTACCAAAATGTGACACAGAGAAATGAAATGAGCACACATTGTTAGAAAAATGGTTTTGATAGACTTGCTTGATGCAGGGTTGTCGCAAACCTTCAATTTTTAAACAAATGCAGTATCTGCAAAGCTTAATAAAGCAAAGTGCAGTAAAACAAGGTATGCTTGTATCTTAGCTAAGAGAAACACTGATGTCTGAGATTGAATCTAAGTAGACAGTAATGAACTACTGGAAGAACTACTATTACATCTATTAATACTACCACCAACTCCACAACTACAACTACTACAATTACCATTATTAATACACACTTAGTTCTTACTAGTACCAGACACCACTCTAAGGGCATTGCATATATATATTAATTCACTTGTCAAAAACATCTTCTCAGATGGGTATTATGATTATACTCATTTTAAAGACAAGGAAACTGAGGCGCAAAGAGGTTGAGCAACTTGCTGAAAGTCATTCAGCTAGTAAGAAGCTGAGTCAGGAGTCAACCCAGGCAGACAGGTTTAGAGTGTGACTTCTTTTTTTTTTTTTTTTTGAGAGGGAGTCTCACTCTGTCACCCCAGGCTGGAGTGCAGTGGCGCGATCTCGGCTCACTGCAACTTCTGCCTCCCAGATTCAAGCGATTCTCCTGCCTCAGCCTCCCGAGTAGCTGAGATTACAGGTGCGTGCCACCACGCGTGGCTAATTTTTTGTATTTTTAGTAGAGACAGGGTTTCACCGTGTTAGTCAGGGTGATCTCGAACTCCTGACTTTGTGATCCGCCTTCCTCGGCCTCCCAAAGTGCTGGGATTACAGGCGTGAGCTACCGCGCCCAGCCAAGAGTATGACTTCTTAAACACAACTATATCATACTGCCAAGGACATCTCCATGACTACAAGTAAAAGATAATCTTTAAAAATTTTCACTCTGGCATTTAAACAAAACCTATTACCTTTCACTTTCACTAAAGACCTTCAAAAACTTTACAAACCTGTGTAAGAGATAATATCCATTTGAACTACCAATATACAAGAAGAGGAGTACTGGATGTGTTATTTGGATTTAAAAAGTTAAATGAATAAGCAGAATGCTACCAAAAAATGAGCAGAAATAACTACTTCTAAAAGAGGTTCTCAGAATCCCATGATATGCTTTGTTCTTTTTCAGATGAACAGTACTAATCTCGCTATTAAATGGTCCTCACTCTGAACCCAGATATACTCCTCAGGTATTTAGTTTTTGTTTAGTGACTAACTACTGTTTGGTAGTTTCGGTAGTGACTACTACATTTCCAAAAAAAATGAAATATAAATAGAATAAGAAGTTTGAAGTTATTACCTGAACAGAATGAACCCAAGTGATTCTACTGCTGCCCTCCTGACATCATCATTAACATCACTTACCTAGGGGGAAAAGTTTAAGATTATATTATACCATGTAGTCTACCACTAGACCAAACTGACATGAGAGGTCAGCATCATTCAACAGTGAGAGTATACCTCACTACTGATAGGTATATCAAAACATTATGTTGCACACCTCTAAACATATACAATAAATGAATACATTCAAAAAATAGACACATGTATTTTTATTTTTATAGAGACAGGGTCTCCCTATGTTGCCCAGTCTGGTCTCAAACTTCTGGGGCTCAGGAGATCCTCCCACCTTGGCCTTACAAAGTGCTTGGATTACAGGCATAAGCCGCTGCACCTGGCCACATGTATTTTTGAAGAATAAATTTCTGTCCCCAGTTTAGAAAAAGTTATTGAAAAATTTCAATTCAGGGGCTTAGAAGTCTTCACAGCTTGATAAAGTTTAAGATTCAGGGTTACTTTTCTCTCTCTCTGTTTTTTTTTTTTTTTAAGACAGAGTCTCACTCTGTCGCCCAGGCTGGAGTGCAGTGGCACAATCTTGGCTCACTGCAACCTCTGCCTCCCGGGTTCAAGTGTTTCTCCTGCTGCAGGCTCCCAAGTAGCTGGGACTACAGGCGTGTGCCACCACGCCCAGCTAATTTTTCTATTTTTTGTGGAGATGGGGTTTCACCACGTTGGACAGGCTAGTCTTAAACTCCTGACCAGAGGTGATCTGCCCACCACTGCCTCCCAAAGTGCTGGGATTACTGGTGTACGCCACCATGCCCGGCCCCAGGGCTACTTCTTAAGACCGTTTCAACTGGCCAGACACAGTGGCTCACACCTGTAATCCTAGCACTTCTGAGAGGCCAAAACAGGAGGATTGCTTGAGCCCAGGAGTTCGAGATCTGCCTAGGCAACACAGCGAGACCCTGTCTCCACAAAAAGTTAAAAAATTAGGCAGGCACAGTGGTGTGTGCCTGTAGTTCTAGCTACATGGGAAGCTGAGGTAGGAGGAGGCTCACTTGAGCCCAGCAGTTTGAGGCTGCAATGAGCTGTGATTGTGCTACTGCGCTCCAGCCTGGGTGATAGAGAGAAACCCTGTCTCAAAGTCACTAAAAAGAAAAAAGAAAAAGACTATTTCAGCTGCATTATGGCTTTTGCAAAATATGAACATTTAGAACATACTGCACTGCTAAAAAAGTTATTTATTAATTACTAATAAATACTGTGGAAAATATTATCTCTGGGAAAAAGGAGTTAACAATAATTCTAAGTCTTTCTGCATAGAAAGGTACCCTTGGTTTACCTTTTCCCAGCACCACGATGATAAAAACCTATTAAGACACGTGGAATATCCACTGTGTGACCAGGCAATATTACTTATTGCTGATAACTACATTTGGATTAGGAGAACTATGAGTGGAAAGCCTTTTGGAAAACATGGGCATTGGCTTTCCTGTGCAGTGCATCTCTTGTAATAGATCATGTTCCTTAGGGGTCCCGGGGTGTGGGGGTGGGGGATTGTTTGTTTGTTTTTTAGAGATAGGGTCTTGCCCTGTCGCACAGGCTAGATAGAGTGCGGTGGCATAATTATAGCTCACTGTCCACTTCACTTTCCAGAGTAGCTGGGATTACAGGCATGAGCCACTGCACCCATTAGGGGTATGTGGAAGCTAACTCTACTGGCTGTAAAAAGAAATAAATGGTTCCTGTTCTTCACTGAATTTCTCTATCCTAGGGTGGCCACACATACTCACAAGGTCTTATCCCTTACAAATGAGGGTGCTCCTTGCAGTAGGATTTTAGAAGTTGCACCTGAATGGCTTTAAGGACTTCCATTTATATGGGACTGTTATCCCATCCCATATCCTTCTGAAAAGCTAAGTGAATCTAGTGCTAGGTTATGGCCTGTTGGGTCCAGTAAATGAGAATCACAACCTAAGACCACTGGTGGTGGTCATGCGCTGTGGATGCTGGAGTCACCTAGACACTTATTGTCCATCTGCAAGCTTTTCCATCCACCCCATTCCCAAGAAAGGTCAGAGTACTTACAGCAACATGTAGCAGGCGTCGAATTGCTTTGTTGTTACCAGAGCCACAATAAGCCATGGCTACAGTATACATTCCAGACCTTCGAAGAATTGGGTCCTAAGAAAAATAATTTAACATTAATCATCAACTTATTTCAAAGAGTAACTTCTACAGTCTAATAGGCATAGTGGCATCCACCAAGTAAGCTGGTCTCAGATAGGAAATGATGAGCTCAATAACTCTTTTGTGGTTGGTAGTTTTTGAAATAAATGGGGCAATAAAACACATAAATACAGAAGGAGGTAGCTGCTCTTAATTCCCAATATGCTATGCAATATGCCTGCCCTGCTTCATACTTTTTAGGAAGTATAAAGTCAAGTCAACAGCAACAGCCACTCCTATGGCAGTCCACTTCCTTTTATCAATCAAGCAAGGAAGTTGGCTTCTAATTCTACATTTTTACCTTATTTAAATTCCTGGGTACTGAGTGCTGAGTGGAAGAAAGATGGAGCTGGTAACTGAACAAATTAATTAATAATTTTATCAATAAACTATATCAGTGGTTCTTATTGATTATAGAGGACAGTATTACCTGCCACTAACTACCCACCATATACAACACCATTATAAAAACTAAACAAAAGGCAATGGAAAAAAAACCTCACCCAAATAAACAAGTATAGAGATTGCTACTGTTTTCTGATAAAAGAATAATGAAGTAAACTTTGTATCTTATTAAATGACTATCAAATCATTCAAAAATATATATATATATATATTTTTGAGATGGAGTCTTGCTCTGTCACCCAGGCTGGAGTGCAGTGGTTCAATCCCTGCTCACTGTAACCTCTGTCTCCCAGGCTCAAGCAATTCTCATGCCTCAGGTTCCCAAGTAGCTGGGATTACAGGTGTCCGCCACCAAGCCTGACTAATTTTTTTTCTATGTTTAGTAGAGACAGGGTTTCACCATGTTGGTCAGGCTAGTTTTGAACTCCTGACCTCAAGTGATCCACCTGCCTCGGCCTCCCAAAATGCTAGGATTACAGGTGTGAGCCACCACGCCTGGCCCAAAAATTATTATTTCTAAAAGAAATCAACTCGTGAATTCCTAAAGAACTATGCTGAATCTGCTTATGAGTATCACCGATCTGAAGCTACAGCAAAATTTAAAATCCTCAAATTACTCCCATGTACCTTTTCTAATCAGTGCTTTTATTTCTTAAATTCTATTAGGCTTCATATACATTGCCAGAAGTTTTATGAATAAGTGTACCTACATGTTCTGATGGGAACAGAGTTAATTTCCAGTGAAGTTAAGTGTTTTTTACATGCTGGAGATAAATGGACAGTGAGGGACGTATGTGATCTCACCTTGTCACGACAGAGAGATTCAATGAGAGCATCAGCCTCTTCCATCCTCCCATACATTACTAAAGCAATGCCAACTGCAAGACCACGCAGAATCTTTTCATGTTGAGTTTCTTGTGCATAACCAACCATGTCCTCAATAGCCTGAGCATTTTTAGAGCCCAACATAACCAAACCTAGGGCCAGGCCAGCTGCTTCCCCTGGCAAGTAACGAGTAAAATGTTAACAAAGAGTTATGTTTTTAAAGTCAGTAAAACATCCAACTGAAAGTAGCACTCTTTTTGCATAAACTATCAAAAAAACCATTAGCTTCTGACAGCATTTTTTTAAACCACCTGGTAAAAAGGATACTTTATGTGGAAGCACATTCATACATTTAGGGTTCGCACATTCATATTTAGGGTTGTTTTCCTTTTAAACTTTGACAGAATGTACCATCAAATCCTACAGTGATTTCAAAGGAGACATTTAGATAACATTTTTTCTATATTATTGCCAAGCAGTATGGAGTAAGTAGATCACCCTAATAAATTCCTATTTGCAAAAGTCAGTTATGAAAGTGGACACACAGGATGTACCATTTTAGAAAGCCTATATATCACAAAACTTGTTTTAAAAGATAACTTTGACAAATGGAGCAAAATTCACTTCCTCTTCAACTAGAGAAATCCATCGGAATTTTAAAAGGCTACAAAATATAGGTAAAAACTAATGTAATTACATTTACATTAATTAATACTTAAGCTTGTTAGCTTTAGAAAGAAATGCTTACCTGTTACTGCATCATCCTGATAAAGGTTTGTTTTTAGCAAATCATAAACATCTTGACGTGCAGTTCCCATGGCTGCCAAACCAAGGCCCAGACTGCCACCGTGTCTAACGATCTAAGGAAAAAACATAGATTCCATTGATTTGGTACACTGTACTTAACATACAAGTTTTTATTCTAATTTCAAAATACAGTTTCACATTAAATATGCAGAGGTTGGCTCAGTAAGAATGATCAAAGGATGTGATAATCAAAAGGTCAGTGATAAACTCAGCAATTTCAGTTTTTGTTTCAGACGTAGTTTCGCTCTTGTCACCCAGGCTGGAGTGCAATGGCGCGATCTGGGCTCACTGCAAACTCCACCTCCTGGGTTCAAGTGATTCTCCTGCCTTAGCCTCTCAAGTAGCTGGGATTACAGGTGGCTGCCACCACGCCTGCCTAATTTTTGTATTTTTAGTAGAGATGGGGTTTCACCATGTTGGCCAGGCTGGTCTGGAACTCCTGACCTCAGGTGATCCACCCACCTTGGCCTCCCAAAGTTCTGGGATTACAGGTGTGAGCCACCGTGTCCAGCCCAGCAATTTCATTTTTAATAGAATGATATTTGCTGATGCCAAAAAATAGTGAGCTGAGGCTGGACTGGTGGCTCATGCTTGTAATCCCGGCACTTTAGGAGGCTGAGGTGGGAAGATCACTTGAGCCCAGAAGTTTGAGACCAGCCTGGGCAACATAGGGAGACTCGGTCTGTACAAAAAAATAAACATAAATTAGCTGGGCGTGGTGGTGCATGCCTGTGATCCCAGCTACCCGGGAGGCTGAGGTGGGAGAACGGCCTGAGCCCAGGAAACTGAAGCTGCAGTGAGCCATCATTGTGCCACTGCACTCCAGCCTGGGTAACACAGCAAGAAACTGTCTCAAAAAATAATAATAATAAATTAAAAATAGTGAGTTGTGAAGTGAACGTGAGAAAACAAAGTGGGCAGAGAGGACAACTCTCTTTCAGTAGGTTTACATGAGAAGGGGAGGAAAAAGACTGAACAACTAAGAGGGAGATGTCAAGAAAAGAATTTTGTTTAGGATAGATGAGAGTATGTTCATGGGTTGAGGGAAAGGAGGCAGTACAGAGTGAGAGGCTAAAGACAGAGGAGAAAAAGGTATCTAATGGAACACGGTTGTGAAGAAAGCGGTTGAAAATGAGGTTAGAGTACCTCTGAAATATACACATTTGAAAGAGGAAACTTTAGTGGTCATCTGTCATTTCTGAATGCACAGCATGCTTCTATTAGTGACAGCATCCCAACATTCCTTTGGTAATACTCCTCCGCACTGGTTAGAGTCCTGGTGGGACTGTCATTTAAGAATCTCCCACCTTCCCCTAGCCAAAGTGTGACCCAAGCCAGAGCAATACAATGCTCCTTCTTTGCAATTTTCGTCTTTAAGTGGAATAACCCAATGGCCAAAAATGTTTCAAGTTCATTCATCCTGAAGGTAGGGTCCTGAAAAGGCTATTTCATTAGTTCCTGTTATCTAGCATCTGTGGTGTTGCTCTGGCTCTTTAACCTTTGTGAGAACTAGTTCATCAGCCTTTCTATTAATTATATAAGCTATTTCCAATAAACTTCTTATTCAAGTTAGTTAGAAATGGTTTTTAATGCTGTCTATTGCTGTTTTTGTTTTTTTGTAACCATAAACCCTATCTGATAAGAAAGTTTTTACCTGAGACCAGGGGAAATAAGGTAAAAATGTGTGTATCTGCACACACGATTTGTGGCTAAGAGGCTTATTAATTGAGACATCATCCTATTGGCTTCAATCTTTTTTTTTTCTTTTTTTAAGACGGAGTTTCTGTCTTGTCGCCCAGGCTGGAGTGCAGTGGCACCATCTTGGCCTCACTGCAACCTCCGCCTCCCAGGTTCAAGTGATTCTCCTGCCTCAGCCTCCAGAGTAGCTGGGATTACAGGTGCCAACCACCATGCCTGGCTAATTTTTTGTATTTTTAGTAGAGATGGGGTTTCACCATGTTGGCCAGGCTGGTCTCAAACTCCTCACTTCAGGTGATCCACCCGCCTCGGCCTTCCAAAGTGCTGGAATTACAGGCGTGAGCCACCGTGCCCAGCCCTGGCTTCAATCTTTTCACTTATGCATGAGGGCAAGGTTTTCTGGCTCACTTAACTACTCTCCTGATGGCCCTCACTCCAATATAGAAGTTAGTGTAAAATTACATTTTAAGGTTCCTTAAAATAAGAAAAGGGCTACTTAGTAAGCTTTTCCAAAAGATTTACATTTTAAACAATTATCAAAGATCAAAACAAGCAAGGATTCTAACTTCTGAGAGACTGCAACTTCTTTAGGCCTTAATTTCCAGTAAAATGTTAGGGCCTAGACTAGATGATAACTAAGGTCACTTGTAGTTGTAACATTTTAAGATGAAAGTGTGGGAAAACAACATGTTTTACAAATACACACAGGGTTTAAAGGAGTGAGAAACACAATTTTAGCTTATCAAGAAGGAAATGAAATTACCTAAAAAAAAAAAAATCCAAGATAACAGTTGTTTTGGGTATTCCCAAATTCTACAAAATCTCGTCACTAAAATAATGTGGCAAATGTGTTATCCTGGATTCTTGAGTTTTGGAAATTTAGTTTTCCATTTTAATACTTACATCATTGCTGGCGTTCTTAAGCTGATTAAGCAGATAGTCAATTATATCACCACCATGATTGGCATGAATAAGACCTAGTGCATAGAGACCTCCACCTTCCTGATAGGCTGATCCTGGAGAAGTATCCTTGGGAAGGTATGTTGCCATTAACTGTAATGCTTCTTTTTCATGACCCTGTAAAGGTAAGTCATAACAAAGACATCAAAAAGAGAAAGTAAGAAGAAAAAAGACAATGTTTTCTATGATTACTGCCTTTTCCCCAGAATGTTCACTTGCTAATAGAGAAGGAGGTAGTGGGGCTCTCTCTCATATAATTGTATAACTCAAACAAGAGGACAAGCCTTTAAAGAGACCCAGTTACACTCTGGTTAGAAAAAAAAAAAAATCACAAATGCTTCAATTTTTTCCCTTTGTTTTATAACATTTGCCCAAATCCATCTCAGACTATGCAAATAACATTTCAATTTATCCTTTCAATGGCTTATACAGTCTTTATAGAAACAAATTTCCACTTTTTATTAAAAACAAACACACATATAAATACTTTAGTATCTTATTTACTTCAGCCTTCTCCACAAAATGACTTATCTGACTTAACAAAGTGTACTTGTTAATGAATTCTAATAAACTGTTATTTTTTCTTAACCCCAGAAAAATTACTTCTTTTCTGATGCCTGTATACACTGACCAATATATATTACCTTATGAATTACACCCAAACTGGCTGTAGCAGTAAATTTTGCCCAGTTAGTGGCTCTGGCTAACCATTCCAAGTTATCTCTGTAAAAAAAGATGATGTATTTTAATTAGTGTTAAAACAAATGAATTCCTTAAAGCTTTTTAACACTAAGGTTAAAAGCATTAAAATTTTACCTTGAACCCTTCCAAATTACTTTGTGGATCTCAAGTTACTACTGATTCTATTTTAACTCTTAAGTTGTTCTTAGTATTTTAAGGATTTTTAAAATGCACGATACGTAATTCTACTATAAATAAAAACAAAATTATATAAAATTTTAGAGCTTAATATATTTCCTTCAAGAGCCTATAATCAAGCCAAGTAATAAAAGGAATTAATTTTACCTTAAAACAAGTAGAAATACACAACAAAAAATACATAAAATAGCAAAAATATAATTTAGAATTAAGGACTGGTTAACAAGGAAAGTCCTCAACATCTCTACAACAATGTTAACACAGTGTCTGTTAAAAAGGATTTTAGGCCGGGTGCGGTGGCTCACGTCTGTAATCCCAGCACTTTGGGAGGCCATGGTGGGCGGATCACCTGAAGTCAGGAGTTCAAGACCAGCCTGGCCAACATGGCAAAAGCCTGTCTCTACTAAAAATATAAAAATTAGCCAGGCATAGTGGCGTGCGCCTGTAATCCCAGCTACTTGGGAGGCTGAGGCAGGAGAATCGCCTGAACTCAGGAGATGGAAGCTGCAGTGAGCCGAGATTGCGTCACTGCCCTCCGGCCTGGGCCACAGAGTAAGACTGCACAAAAAAAAAAAAAAAAAAGAAAAAGATTTTGAACCAAAGTGAAAATCAACAAGCATATTTACCTAAGAAACTGGTCACTGGTTGTCCCACAGTGCATAAAAGAGTTTGCTATAACGGTTGCTGTATGACATACAGAATTCCGTACTGCATCCTGCAACAACAAATACAGAATTGTTTCATCACTGGCAAAGTATTCATATATGCACGCCCTCACACACACAGTCAGAGGTCCTCTTTTGTGGTAAAAGCATGAACAAACTGAACTGAGATTTAAAATATGGATCTTGAGTATTTCTTTTATAAAGACTAAATAGCTAGTTTATACAAACAAGCAAGTCAAAGTTTTATTTGCAGTTTTAACAGAGCTCAACGACAGATTTTAGGTGGGGAATTTGGACAGCAGATTTTCTATTCTTTGGTTTAATTAAACTTGCTTTTTCTCTTCTCCATCTTGCCCAAGGTCTCCAAGGTGTTGAGATAACCTGAGGAGCAGTGCTGCACCTCTGACAGTTACCAAATAATTTTGTTTATTTTTGGTTTTTGAGACAGAGTGTTGCTTGGTTGCCCAGGCTGGAGTGCAGTGGTACGATCTCGGCTCACTGCAGCCTCCACCTCCCGGGTTCAAGCGATTCTCCTGCCTCAGTCTCGCGAGTAGCTGCGATTACAGGTATGTACCACCATGCCCGGCTAATTTTTGTATTTTAAGTAGAGACGGGGTTTCACCATGTTGGCCAAGCTGGTCTTGAACTCCTGACCTCAGGTGATCCGCCTGCCTCGGCCTCCCAGAGTGCTGGGATTACAGGCGTAAGCCATCGTGCCTGGTCAAATTTTGTTTATTTTTAATGAGACTATATTACAAAGACTAGCTTTAAATTGTCATGAATGGAGACTATATGATTCTCCATATTTTTTGCCATTTGCAAAAATTGTATTGAAAGTTTCAAAGAGCATTATTACACATGCTTTAATCAAACAACTGTTTAATCATTCAATAATATATGGCTATAAAAAATGACTTTGCGAAGGGGTATTGGATAAATAAGAGAGCGAGAAGGAAGATTTTTCATGTTATATATCTTTTTATATTAAAATATTTTGAATCAAATATATTACTTGCTAAAAAATTAAAATCAGTATTAATAACTGTTAAGAGCAATAGCTCAACAAACATTGCAACAAGGTAAGAATTGCTGCTCTCAAGGAGATCATAGTTCAATGGGAAATACAGACACAAAACCTATATTCTTTTTTTTTTTGTAATAAAAGAAAAGCACAGATTTATTGAAATGAAAGTACACTCCACAGAGTTGGAGCAGGCTGAAGCAAGCGGCTCAAGAGCCTATCTTAATATTCTGATTGTGCTATTTGTCTAACTGCTCCATGTATACATTAAAAATGAAAAATGAATTAACTAAGCTCCCCAATAAGAGATAAGCATAAAAACAAGAGCTCAATCATTGCTCATTTTCTTCCTTTCCAACAACTCCAAGAGGATAATTGATTGCTATTTTTTCAAAACTTAAATACTTTTTCCTTAATTGGAAATAAAATAAAGTATCCAACAAGAAATAATATAATTACTTATATGCAACAAAGAACTAAATATTTTTAAAAATCCTCTATTATTGATGAATTTCTTACCTTTGTGTTTTTTAGAATCATGAGGTCTGTATTATTGTTTCGTATTAAGAACTGCAGATGTAACTCAATAGCCATTTCACCACTTAAAATTTTAATCATTTTCAAAGTCTGGTCCTTAGGCTCTGGACTCTGCCAAAACAAACAAAAAAAAACGAAAACTCATAAACAGTATTACTATAATCCAGTAACCCAATTTTATTTCATCAGTCCTAAACCAGTGAAATTCAGTCCATTTTAAGAGAAAGGATAATTTCTTTCTTTCTTTATTAGATGCTACTGAGATATGATACTAGCTTGATGGAAGAATACAATTCATCCCCAGCTAGCTTTCGATGTAAAATATTTAAATATTTTTTAAAAACTGGGAAAGAATAATTACTGATAACACGCAGGAAAATTACTTTTTATTAAATGAGTCAATTTATATTTTAATTGAGAAACTTCCTACTTGAAAATGAGAAAACTGAAAATACCTTTAATCAACATATATATATGATTTTTTTTTTTTGAGGCAGAGTTTCTCTCTGTTGCCCCAGCTGGGGTGCAGTGGCGCAATCTTGGCTCACTGCAACCTCCACTTCCCAAGCTCAAGCAATTCTCCTGAGTACCTGGGATTAAAGGCGCGTGCCACCACGCTCAGCTAATTTTTGTATTTTTAGTAGAGACGGGGTTTTGCCATGTTGGCCAGGCTAGTTTCGAACTCCTGACCTCAGGTGATCCACCCACCTTGGCCTCCCAAAGCGCTGGGATTACATGCATGAACCACAGCGCCCAGCCTTGATCTTATAAACTACCATGCCACCAACACAACTTTCCAACCAGGTGAAGAACAGCTGAAGTTTACACACCTGAGCATCAGGAACCAAAAGTCCAACAGACCACTGTTGTAATATTTACCCTACCCTTCCAATACGCCGCAAACATTAAAAACAACAAAAACAATTAGCCTCCCTCCCATATATGTTGCCATTTGCTAGAGACCATACCTTTTTTTCACCCTGTGATAGGTAATTTGAAGTTATTTCAGACAGAAATAACTTCTGCCTGAAGTAAGGATCTAAGGATTTGATTTCTTCTCAATGTTTTCTTCGGATCAATTTTTAAAACTTTAATCTTTACAGAAAATTCATTTTTATAAAATGACTTTGGTATCAAACTTAACAGTAAACTTTAATAAAAGCATGTATAGAATATATACTTGAAAGAATTTACAATATCCTGTGGAAATATTTATTAAGTAACAATCTCAACTTCAAAAAGCACACTCGCTGGGTATGGTGGCTCGGCTCGGTGGCTCGTGCCTGTAATCCCAGCACTCTGGGAGGCCAAGGCAAACGGATTGCTTGAGCTCAGGAGTTCATGACCAGCCTGGGCAACACAGCGAACCCTGTCTCTACAAAAAATACAAAACTTAGCCAGGCGTGGTGGTACATGCCTGCAATCCCAGCTATTTACTTGGGAGTCCAAGGTGGGAGGATAGCTTGAGCCTGGGAGGCAGAGGTTGTAGTGAGCCGAGACCGCGCCACTGCATTCTAGCCTGGGTGACAGATCAAGACCCTGTCTCAAAGGAAAAAAAAAAAGCACACTCACGGCTTCTGGTGTCTTTCCTACAAATGCACTGCCTGTCTTTTCTTCTGTTTCCATCGAGTCACTGAAATGAAAAGAACCAACAATCAATAATTTTTTCTGAAGAGAAGTACAATTTGTTTATACCACAGATCTGAACCATGTCCAAATTGAATATTTTGCAAGAAAATAATGTTTACTAAAGTATTACCATTAAGAAATAAAAAATTCTACACATCTCTAAGATGGAGGCAATCCAGTTATTAAATTTCCTCCAAATAATAAAAACATACAAAGCAACTAGGTTAGCAAAACCATGGACAACAAATACAACAAGAACAGGCGACAAAATATCTCCTTCATTCACAAAACACAGTCAGGTAAAGCAAAATCACCACCAGCTACAAAATGGGCTTGAAAAGAAGGGGCTGGGACCCCAACTACTCTTAAATCTAATCAGCCAACAGTCCCTTGTAGGTCAAAGCACCATATTGAGGAAAAAGTGCTGGGCAGAGAATCCAAATTAAAAAGGCAGGGACAAAGATAAAGAAGGTACCAATAAGCCTGGGCAACAAAATGAGACCCTTGTCTCCACAAAAAAATTTAAATAATGAACTAGGTATAGTGGTGTGTGCCTGTAGTCCCAGCTACTCCGGAGGCTGAAGTGGGAAGATTGCTTGAGCCTAGGAGTTTGAGGTTGCAGTGAGCTATGATCGCACCACTGCACCCTAGCCTGGGCAATGGAGAAAGGAAACAGAGTCAGGAGATCCCAAAACAAAAGCCATTATTTTGTATAGTACTACATAAATGCAACAGAAGAGGAAATACTAGAGGGCAGTAAAATTGGAAAAACTATCCTAAACAAGCCTCCTTTGGAAAAGTTTAGAAAAACTAATTTCAGTAAAAATAAGCTACAGAAAAGCATCAAAGTAAAATCTCATAAAATAACTTTTTGAAAAAAGTTATTTCAAAACAAGAGAAATTAGGAAAATTACATAAAATATACAAGACTATTACATATTAGAAGTACAAAAACTCAGAAATTAACATGATAGAACTAGAGAAAATCAGAAATAAAAGAGAAAAAATAATAATTTCAGAAATGAAGATTAACTCAGAAGGAACTTGTAACCACCACACATAAGCCTTAAGAAAAGGAGGAGGCAAGAAGAAAGAAAACTTGTTAAATCAAAAATAAATAAGTAAGCCGGGTGTGGTGGCTCACACCTGTAATCCCAGAAGTTTGGGAGGCTGAGGCAAGCGGATCACCTGAGGTCAGGAGTTCGAGACCAGCCTGGCCAATATGGTGAAACTCCGTCTCTACTAACAATATAAAAATTAGCCGGGCATGGTGGCCTGCGCCTGTAGTCCCAGCTACTCAGGAGGCTGAGGCAGGAGAATTGCTTGAACCCAGGAAGGTGGAAGATGCAGTGAGCTGAGATCGTGCCACTGTACTACAGACTAGGTGACAAGACTGAGACTCTGTCTCGAAAATAAATAAATTAATTCTATCCCCCTAAGATTGAAAAAAATTAAAGATGCTGCCTCTTATCACTTCTATAAGTATTGGGAATTCTAGCCAATATAGAAAAAAAAGAGAGGGGAAAGGTATAAAGATTACAAAAGAAGGAGTAAAATGGTCTCTAACTGCAGATGACCAAGATGCCAATAAACAGAATTCTGTAAAAGGATCTACTTTAAAAAATTTACTTAAAAAAAATCATTTATAAAGCTATAAATGATTTTATCAAGGTCATAGGATTCAATGTTAGTATATAAAAATCAATTATATTTCTATATACTACCAACAAAAAAAAATAGAAATTTAAAAATACCACTTCACAACAGCATCAAAAAACAAATTATACTTAGGGATATAAGAACATTAATTTAAGAAAAGATGTGTAAAACCTCTGCACTGAATCTACAAAACACTACTGAGAAAAAAATTAAAAACCTAAGTAAATGAAAAAGATCACCATATTCCTGGATTACAAGATTCAATATTATCAGGATTTCAATGTGCCCCAAATTGAAGATATTCAATACAATCCCAATCAGAACACCCACAGACTTATATAATGCAAAAAATCTACAATAGCCCAAAGAATCTTGAAAAAGAAAAAAGAATCAAAATTGTAGGTCTTACAATACCTGATTGCAAGACTTAGCATAGTTTTAGTAATAAGGAAAGAGGTAGTGATATTATAAAGAAAAATATAGGCATACCTTTGTTTTACTGCCCTTCAAGGAAGTCTATTGGAGCCACTTTTCCAATAGTATGTGATCACTTTGTCCTTGTGTTACATTTTAGTTAACCTTGCAATATTTAAAACTTTTTAATTATCGTTATATCTGTTATGGTAATCTGTCATCAGTGATCTTTGATATTACCATTGTAGTTGTTTTGGGACACCACGAACCACACCCATATAAAACAGCAAACTCAATCAATAAATGTGTGTGTTCTGACTGCTCCACACACCGGTCATTCCCCCATCTCTCTCCTTCTCCTTGGGACTCCCTATTCCCTGAGACACAACAATATTGAAATTAGGCCAATTAATAACCCTACAATGGCCTCTGAGTGCTTAAGTGAAAGAGAGAGTCCCACATTTCTCAGACACAGATATCAAGTGAAAGAGCGGGCTAGGGGGCTGCTGGCATATACAGGCACAACTAAGACACACAAGTGTTTTTAGTAAGTGATCTAAACGTGTAAAATACAGAAAAATAAAATTTTAATACCATATCAATTTGTACAGAATGCAAATTTCTAATACTATAGAAATTTGTGTATTTAGTTCTAATAAAAGCACAAAAAGCTGAGAATGTTCCTTACTTTCTAAATATCTAACCCAGATATATCTAACCCAAATATCTAAAAGGTAGCCCCGACCTATCCCCACCTGTTTTTTTAAATTTACTTGATTAAATAGTACACATGTTGTCTGGTAGGCCCTCCCTACGAGATAATCACTTCTATTTCTTTCCAGAAGGGTCAATTTCTTCGGTTTTCCTTACTACACCCAGCACAGTACAAAACAGAGCAAACAGCCTAATAAGACTTTACAATCTATGAAAGCTAGTGGCAAAATTTATTTATTCTTAGAATATGCTTCCTATAAATATTCTACCTGTCCCCAAAATGAAATAAAGATTATTCAATTAGTTTTGATGCAGAAAAAGGTACTTATACCTGTCTTTCTCTGATCCCGGAACAGTACCCGTATTAGTGGATCCAGGCACAGAAGCAATAGGGGTGCCAACAGTTCGAAGATTCTGGATTACAGATGACAAAAACTGCTGGCTAGCACTTTCATACAAATCAAAACAAATCTGATATGCCATCAGGAGGTTGTCTTCCTTTACCAGTTTCTCTAAGATATCACTCACAGCCTGAGGATCATCTAAGAAAATTAAGCACTGAAATGGAGATAAAGAACAATTATTCAATAATTAAAAACTTCATCTACAAGGTACTTAAGGAGACAAAATCAACATTATAGAAAACCTTAAAATATAAGCACAGGCAAAGTAGGGCAGACTATCCAGTCTAGCACTCTATTTCTAAACCCAGCACTAGATGAAATTTTTCTAAACATGGCATCTGTCTTCCATAAAAAAATTCATACAAATCATATTTATAACTCTTAATGCTGTGCCTGGTAATCAGCAGTATTCAACACTGGTTGTTGAATGAATCTTGGCTTCTTTAAATCTTATCCATAAGTTATACCTAAGTGCTCCTTAATTTGTTATTTTCTCCCTTACCATATGTTATGGAAGTTACTCATTCATTTAACATACATTGTGTTGTGTTGGGCCAGGACAAGAGACATTAAAATTACCATTTTGAAGCATTTCTCTTACTACTCTTATGATCTGCCATTGTTTTAACAAAATTATCCAACAGTTAGAATTTTTCTTTTAAAAACTCAATTTAAATTTTCTTGTTCCCTTACGCAGCAAGTAACTCAACTTCAAAATAAACACATTAATCAAAGTTATTATAAATTAAGAACACGAAATAACACAAACAAAATAAGTGGTCAACAATAGGGGAATGATTAAGTAGGGCAAAGTACATACACTGAATGATTACAACAATCAAGTAAGAGGACTCTATGAAGAGTTAGAACATGGAAAAATGTTAAAGACTGTATACAATTAACACTGTTTATCCACAGAGAAAAGAACTTGGTAGCTGGAGCCAAGTAATAGGAAGACTTCATTGTATACCCCATAATTCTTTTTGAATTTTAAATCACATGAACATATTATCTGCTCAAAAAGATATTATTTTAAAAATGAACAATAAAGTTTTTAAAAATAATAAAAAGATAAGGAATAAAACAGCTGAAAGAAATAAAATTGCCTCTAAGGAATAAAACTGAAATACAGACAGGAAGAGGGCAGGGAACTACTATTTTTCATGTGAGTTTAAAAAAAAACTATGAAAAATATTTACAAACAACAAAACTCCGAAAACCTATGTAGAGAAAACTGAAAGGAAATACACTATTAAATACTAAATTGACTTTGGGTGATGTAAAAAATCAAGTTAGAATAGTAAGTTGACTTTGGGTGATTTAAACATGGATATTTTTTCTTCTAGTATTTTGTTTCAAACTTGCTTTAAAAGGGATTGTAAAAAACAGTGTTTTAATCTAAATTTTTAAAGTCTAGAGGATTAAAATACACAGGAGCACATTTTAATGAAGAAACAACAAAATGTGCAATAAAATGCTATGCCCTGAGCAGAATACAAAAAATGTATACAACATAGCAATTATTAAAAAGTAAACCCATGCACACCTCCAGTCAATAAAATACAATATAGTCATTAAAAGAATGCAGTAGATCCACATGTGCGAATAAGTAGGGAAAAACATCTATGTCTTACCTTTGGGAAAAAGCCCAAATGATGGGAAAGAGAAGCCTTACTTTTCATTTTATATATTTTCTGTACCATCTGAATTTTTTTTTTATGTGCAAGCAAATTTATATATAGAAAGAGATAAAGAAAAGATACCCAAATGTTTTGGTGTGTATGGGTAATGAAACCATATATAATTTATACACTTTGAATTCTCTTTAGAATGACATAGTATAGCATAGGCACTGTTTTAATCTTCTAGCTTTTTAAAAAACCTTCGTTATTTCTAAAAATTTCCTTAAATTATTGGATTATTTTCAAAATGAAAAAAGAATACATAGAAAGAATGTGTTACAACAAAATAGCTTTTTAGTGTTGTGAGATTTAGTTTCTTATTAATAAAAAGGAATATAAAGCACATACCTTATTTTCACAGGGCTGCTGTGAAGATCAGCTGAGATACATGTATAAAGCCATTATAGTAATATAAAGTAATAAAATGTGAAGTGGGATAACATAGCACAGTACAGCGTGGAGCAATGTAATGAAACATAATTTAATGTCATTACCTGACAAACATTGATGAAATCAGGTTTCTCCAAGTTCATGTAGATTTTAACTAGAACTCTTAGTACTTTATTCCGAAACTGTTTATTCTGCATTAAAGACATGCAGAGCTTAAGGCTATAAGCTAACATTCCTGGGACATCATTCTGAAAGAGATAGTTTAAAGATATAATGTTATCTGGTTATTGCAGCATTATGTTTATTTAGAAATTGAATTATTTTAATCTTGCTTCTTTAGCCAATCTAGGAAGCCAATTATTTAAACCTCTTAAGCAATACAAACTTAAGAATTTTAAACCATTTTAGATGAAAATCTTAAGAGAATTACATATTTCCACATCATCATAAAAAATGGATTAAAAATAATATTTAGTGGTACTCAGAATCACTATTACATGAACATAGTATACTATAATAAAGTGATGCTGTTAATTATTATAAAAGATATACAACTGTCCATACACTAAGTAGCTATGTTTTCCAAATGTGTCTGCTGAAGTCTTTCTGCTTCTTATCTTGCTACTAGACTCCCTCATGACTTACTGCCTACACTCACTTGCTGGCCAGGAAACACAACACAGCTCTCAGTGACTCAAGCATTGAGTACTGTCACATCTGTCTGGTGCTCTCCCTACAAGAAAACTTTGATCCAGGCTCTATGTGTTTACTTGGTGATTCTCAAAAGTATCCCCAATATTTGAGACTTCACCCCGTAAAAGGCCTTCAACATAAATTAGCACACTGAAAGCTACAGGAGTGTTTCTCAAAAAGTGAGTTGTGACTTTCCACTGCGTAATAAAATCAATTTAATGAAGTGTGACTAGCAAATTAAAAAAATAAAAAATACAATTTAAAAATAACAGAGTTATATCACAAGTAGTAAGGGTAGGTATTGGTTTCATAAAGCTTAAATTACATCTATATGTATATGTGCACTGGGATACAAAGAAAGATGCATTTGTTACTCTGCTTTTTTTTTTTAAAAAAAAAATTTTCATTCTTTTACTTTATATATTTATTTGTTTGACTGCTTGTTCCCCTTCTAGATTCCCCAGTGAAGTGTTTGCTTTGGGCAGGAACTTTGTTGGTCTTGTTTGCTACTACAGTAGGTGCTCCTTTATCTGAGAGGACTATGTTCCAGCACCCCCAGCAGATGCCTGAAACCACAAACAGTACCAAACTCTATATAAATTATGCACAAATTTCTGTTTTCTTCTTCACAATTTTATGGATGGAAGATTCATTCTTATGTACATCTTAGCGCAGCCTCAGCACAATTTTTTTCTTTCCTTATTAATTAAGTTGGGAATTTTCACTTTTTCAATTAAAGGAAGCAGTTTAAGGCTTCTTTAGCATATCTAAATTGCCAACATCACTATTTTTGTGCTTTGAGGCCATTACTGAGTAGAATAAGGGTTATCTGAACACAAGCACTGTGATATTGCGACAGTCAATCTGATAAGCAAGGTGGCCACTAAAGTGACTAATAGGCAGTGTACACAGCATAGATCTACTAGGATGATTCACATCCCATGCGGGATGGAAAGAGATGGTGAGAGATTTCATTGTGCTAGTCAGAATGGTGCACAATTTAAGACATGAATTGTTTATTTCTGGAATTTTCTATTTAATATTTTCAGTCTGTAGTTGACTGCAGGTAACTGAAACCACAGAGAGCAAAACCATGGATGAGTGGGGACAATGCACATCTCCAATGCCTAGAACAGTATCTGGCAAACAGTAAGCACTGAAAAAATATTTGTTGAATAAATGAAAGCCAAAAATGTAATCTTACACACGTGAAGACAAGGATGGGCTAAAACTGCACAAAAATGAAATTGAGAGGGAAACAAGGGCCATTATATCACATTATGCCATTCATTCATTCACTCATTTAAACAAATCGTATTATCGATGCTAAACACTGTGTTAGGTTTTGGGGATACAGTGGTGAAAAAGGTACAAATACCTGTCCCGATATAGCTTATGATCTAGCGGGAAAGACAGCTATTAACTATCTACTAATACAATTATCAAGGGATAAACACCATGAAAAAATGTATAGGGCTCCATAAGATTAACAACAGAACTGGACCTAGTCTTTGCTTAGGGGCTGAGGAAGGCATGGGTATTGGGATCAAAGTTCTGCAAACAAGGGATAGTTGAGCTAAGTTTTGAATTGTGAGGAGAAATAAAGCAGGCAAAGAAAGGAATGGAGGGCAGGTGTGGTGGCTCACGCCTATAATCCCAGCACTTTGGGCATCTGAGACGGGTGGATCACTTGAGGTCAGGAGTTTGAGACCAGCTTGGTCAACATGGTGAAACCCCATCTCTACTAAAAATACAAAAATTAGCTGGGTGTGGTGGCACACGCCTGTAATCCCAGCTATTCAGGAAGCTGAGATGGGAGGATTGCTTGAACCCCGGAGGCAGAGGTTGCAGTAAGCCAAGATTGTGCCACCGCACTCCAGCCTGGTTGACAGAGCGAGACTCCATCTCAAAAAAAAAAGAAAGAAAAAAGAAATGTAAAAAATATTTTTGGAAGGGGGAACGAGGCAGGGTTCATCTAGATGAGAAGATACCAAAATGGCTAGTGTACAGAGAGCTAGCTCATGGAAAGAAATAGCTGGTGAGGCAAAGTAAGCCTGCAGATCAATGTCCATTTTACTCAGCTTTGTACCTTTCTGACCACTTTGGTTGGTGACTTAAATTGTCTTAATTATTGCAAACACCGCAAACCAGGAATCTAGCTGAGTAGTTTTAACCCTAATAAATGCATTAAAATAGTAGTTTATTGTCTTCTTAAAAAGGGCAGAGTAATTAATACAACTTCCCCATGCAAGACTTCAAAGGATTATGTGGTAAGATAAAAGCAGATATTCCATGAACACAAAACACAACCAAGGTTCATACATAAATATGAAAATAAAATATTTGGCAAAAGATCACCTGCTATTTCTAAACTAGATTTTCTTTTCACTGCCTATGAAAGTTTCAGTTTGAATAACTTGCTTTGCTGATTCCCTATCAACAATAATTTCTAAAATAACATCATCTACCTACCGACTCCAGTATGGTCTTTTCAAAGACGTCCAGTCTTCGTGTCTCCAGAGCAATGCCAATAGCCTGTTTATACTTGTGATCATCTAGACATCGCTGGAACATTTTATTTACGATGCCTTCCAATCTCTGGTCAATTGGTTTTTTTTCTCCTTCAGGCAAATCTGCATTTTCCACACATTGTTTGGTGTAGTGATCAATGCATTTTGCTGTTGAGGAAATAAAATAACTGATTATCTTGTAAATTGGGTTAAACTATCAGAAAGGGCAATGCCTATATTTATAATCATATATACTTATGGGATGACTATAAAGCAATAAGCAAATTTTGAAATGCTAGAACTTATGCATTTGAATACTGTTCTCCCATAATATTTACACTGGAGAACTACACATTAATTCCAATCCAGTTGACATTATTCAAAACATTTCTATCTGCCAGGTGTGGTAGTGCTCACCCACAGTCCCAGCTACTTGGCAGGCTGAGGCAGAAGGATCACATGAGCCCAGGAGTTCAAGGCCAGCCTGAGCACCACAATGGGACCCTGTCTCTTATTTAATTTATTTTTAAAGTTTCTATCTTGTTACTCCATTTTGATCAAAATTCTATTACTCTACCCGATTAAGCTGCTTATTCAAAAGAATTGGCTACAAATAGCTGCTGCTTCACTTTCAAAAAACAAACATTTGCCATTGCTGAAGATATTTTAAAAGGCCTATTATAGCAATTATCACATAGTAGTATATCGGACTTCTTTGCATTAATGCAACTATTAGCAACCTGAGAGTAAGAACTATGTCCAAATCGTCTCTGTGGGGTAATGGGGAAATGACTTGAAATGTGCCACAAGTTTAAAAGGCAGCTCCAAAGATTTCCAAAAACTTTTCCAGCAACTGTAGCAGATCCTTTGAAAAACAGTCCTATGTCGCTTAATGACAGTAATACATTCTGGAAAACACATCTTTAGGTGATTTCATCATTGTGCAAACATCATGGAGTGAACTTACACAAACCTAGATGTTATATAACCTACTACATACCTAGGCTATATGGTATGGCCTAGTGCTTCTAGGCTGCAAACCTGTATAGCATATAACTGTATTGAATACTATAGGCAATAGCATTTGTGTCTAAACACAGAAAAGGTACAGTAAAAATATGGTATTGTACTCTTATGGGACATCTGTTGTCTATGCAGTCTGTCATTATGTGATTCCTGACTCTATTTATTGTCTCAATGTGAGGTAGGTGGAACCTATTTCTCCCAAGAAGGTGTCTGAAAATTCATGCAAAAGTGTTTGTGCCCAGTTTAGCTTCCATATTTCACAATGATTTGGGTGCACGGAAGGGAGGGTGTGACATACTGAAGGATATCAATAGCACACCTGATAAGAAACATTTGTTTGCAATTTAGTTATATTTCTTTGCAATCACACCTTAAACTTTCTAAGTACAACCAAAAGAAGGACATTTCCCTAAGCCTTCCACCTTCATAAGGAAGATAAAACAGTCACCCTGGCCGGGCGCGGTGGCCCACGCCTGTAATCCCAGCACTTTGGGAGGCCGAGGCGGGTGGATCATGAGGTCAGGAGATCGAGATCATCCTGGCTAACACGGTGAAACCCCGTCTCTACTAAAAATACAAAAAATTAGCCGGGTGTGGTGGCAGGCGCCTGTAGTCCCAGCTACTAGGGAGGCTGAGGCAGGAGAATGGCGTGAACCCGGGAGGTGGAGGTTCCAGTGAGCCGAGATCGTGCCACTGCACTCCAGCCTGGGCGACAGAGCGAGACTCCGTCTCAAAACAAAAAACAAAAAAACAAAAAAACAAAAAAAAAACCCAGTCACCCAAGAGGAATGACATATACATTAATTATCCTCTCCATAATTCATTGGCTTGTTTCTTTCCCTTTCAAAGATAAGTAAGAAGATGAGGGCAAGATTTATTAGTTACAAACCATAGCCCCAAGAAATAAAAATAATTTTAACTAGCATAAATGATTGTTGGCCTACTAGATGACCCGGGTTAAATGGGTCTATATCTTGAAGGAAGCAGAGGACTTTTATAAATTGGAATATACTACATTCAAGATTCAGGTGGAACCATGAAGGTTCAGGTACAGTTAATAAGAACATAGTGGGTTGGGTCAGTGGCTCACATCTGTAATCCCAAAATCTTGGGAAGCCGAGGCAAGTGGATCACTTGAGGCCAGGAGTTTAAGACCAGCCTGGCCAACATGGCAAAACCCCATTTCTACAATACAAAAATTAGCCAGATGTGGTAGTGTGCACCTGTCATCCCAGCTACTTGGGAGGCTGAGGCACGAGAATCACTTGAACCAGGGAGGTGGAGGTTGCAGCGAGCCAAGATCGTGCCATTGCACTCCAGCCCGGGCAACAGAGAAAAACTGCCAAAAAACAAACAGACAAACAAAAAAACACAGTGGATGTTATAATGCAAAATAGACCTTAAAGAATTCCAGTTGTTGAAAATGTCCACCAGGCCCTAATGTGAGCTTTTTGAACCAACTGTAGCTAAGTGAGGAAACATTACCCCTACCCCATCAGAGAGGAACCTCAAAATTAGAACATTTGGGGAATTTTCCTTAGATTATATAACTGAAGGGGAAAAATGTATGTCCCAGGTTTCAAATGAGATTCATGTTCTCATTCACCAGGTTTGCATATATGTCATAAATATATCCCAGGTTTATGTTATAACTAAAACTCAGCCTCATTTCCTGCTAAAGCCTTGTCATAACTTGGAGATTTATGAGTCCTGGATTTTCTGGAGGTACTGTTTACGATATTCATTAAGACGCTAGGAAGCCTTATCCAAATTCTATTTTGTATAGCCCCTCATGAATCTCACTGACATCTTAAAAAATGTGCCCTACAAAACTAGAGGAAGGGTGAACCCCATTTTTAAATAAATAAATGCAAACAGAACTGGTCTACTGATCAAAACTCACCTTCCAAAGGTAAAATGATACAGTGTTTAGAAGGCATCTACCATGCCATAGCACTTCATACCAACAGTCCAGTTTAAAAGCACAATTTGTACAATGGTGGCATTTTAAGCATTTGTAGATCACTGTTGTAAAAAACCATAAACCTTCATTAAAGAAAAAAAAAAGGCTGGCTGTGGTGGCTCACGCCTGTTAATTCCAACACTTTGGGAGGCCAAAGCAGGAGAACTGCTTGAGGCCAGGAGTTTGAGAACACCCTGGTCAACACAGTGAGATTCTGCCCTGTTTTCAAAAAAAAAAATTCATCAAATAAAAGAGATAAGTAAGGTATTTCACCCCCTGCTTCTAGCTTAAAGTGAAGAAAGTAGTCTAGTTTCAAATAATACGGTCCATCCTTTTAAGCCATCGGTTCTTCCCACTGGATTCACAGATGACAGCTCAATTCAATGAGCCTCCAACAGCAATAAAGTAACTTGCAAAATTTTCATATCATCATAGCAAAAACTTTAAAAACATGAACACAGAATCCCAAGGACAGTTGATGGTACCTCTATCAAACCCCTTGTGCAGCACTTCCCAATTTCTAAAAGAGAATACCAACTTCCTCCTTGTAAGTGTTCAAGTGAATAATACAGACCTTCTACTAATCAGCAATGTGAAATATCTACACTGCACACTCCTGACAGAACATGCCCTTGAGCTCTCTGTACTATGAATCCAAAGTTTGATAAACACATGTCTGAAGGGTATGCAGTCCCTTCTTTCATTTACTACATCAAGAGTTTTCAAGCATTTTTTTACGCTATAAAATCTTTGTATCAAATCTTACATAACTAGTTGAATTTACAACTCTGGTGGAAATATGTGTCAGAGAATTCAAAGCCTTGCCTGTGTGTTATCCCCTTCCTTCAAAAATAAGGAAACAAGTAAGAAAACAACGGTTACAAATAGAAACAGTATGGGTTTTGGAGTGAGTAAAACCAGGTTTTAAATTTTATCCTTCTATTTAATAACCATGTCTTTATCATCTCAAAATCCAAGTTGTCTCATCTGTAAAACGGCTAGCTCCTTCCTCATGGGGTAGCTGTGGAATAAACCATGGTATGCAGAATGACTAGCACGGTGCCTAGCACAATGCAGATACTAAATAATGGTTTCCTGTATTCGAAAAAACTACATAAACTGGTACCACTTGTTACTCATAGTAATCTGATTTAATCTTTTCCTCTAACAGTATGCTCACTGGACTGGTGATCATCATAACCACTGAGAACCAGCACTCAGTTGAAGGGCAGATCTAAAAACTCAGCTTGCATAAAATCATTATAGAAAGATTATGAACTTCCAACTAAAATGAAATTTGGCAACATCAAATTCAGGAAAAAAGCTTCTATGTGCACTACAGCAAGAAAGAAGCTGACAAGATAAAGCCTTACCAGATAGACGATAATTACCTATAATAGTTTCCACATATTCAGAGTTATCATTGACATTGAAGAGGTCCCCTGCTCCAAGAGCATAATTCAGAGACTCCTCAAAAGCCCCCAGGTGATAAAATACTTTAGATGCCACTAAGGCTGCAAACTGCCGACTCCGGAAACCTTCATCTTCGTATAAAACCTCTCTGAAAGAAATTAGGAAGTACAGGTCTAGTTCAAACTGTGGTTTTCCCTAAAAATCCCAAATCTAAATATTCAAGCCACAATTCAGTTAACGGCAAATTTCTAAATGAATCAATAAGCCACAAGACCCACATTCACAATTAAATTTGATCCATCTTATTCTGATTTATAAAAATAATTTCTTACATTTTGTCTACGGACTCGGAAATTTCTGCCCAGAAGTCATTAACAACTGCATTCAATTTGTGTAGTGCAAATTCCTGTAAAAGATAACCAAAATCCTATTTTGAGATAGACTTATCATTACACTTCCTTAAAAAATTCTTTTCAGCAAATCAATGATCAAATCCTCAGTAATATTTACTCAAACTTTTACTCTATGACAAATATAAAAATTTACCAACTTACACTTTTTCTTGAGTTTACACATTTCTTTTCTGTTTTCAATCATCAACATTTTTCTTCTTTGAATATAAACAATAAACTCCAGGTTGCTGGTTTAGATGTAAAGGAATCAAGTATCTAGAGCCACCAGAAGGACATTCCAAATTTTCATCAAATAAAAAACTTTAAATATGTGAAACAGAAGCAACAACTTTTTGTGTTTTCTGTTGATGATGAAACTGGGGCAGGGGAAGTGGAAGGTGTGGTGGCTCAGACCCGTAATCCCAGTACTTTGGGAGGTCAAGGCGGGGGGATCACTTGAGCCCAGGAGCAGGAGTTTGAGATCAACCTGGACAACACAGTGAGACCCCATCACAACAAAAAATTTAAAAAAATTTAAAATTTTAAAAATTTAAAAATCAGTGGTGGTGCATGCCTACAGTCCTAGCTACTTGGGAGGCTGAGGTGGGAGGATCATTTGAGTGTAGGAGGTCAAGGCTGCAGTGAACCATGACCACACACTGCACTCTAGCCTGGGTGATAAAGCGAGACTCTGTCTCAAAAAAGGAAAAAGATTAACAAAAGAAAAAAAAGAAAGAAATTAGGGGGCTATTCAAGTGTCGTAACGAGGTTTATTTGTCTTAGCTTTGTTAAACTCAAGGGAAACCAACTGCTGTGGCCAAAATACTGTCCTCTCTGGCTAGGTTACAATAACTGGGTACAAGCCAGCTAGGACAGCAACTTTAAATGATGGAAGATTACAGATATCACTAAATTCAAAAGGCTTCACGGTATTCACACTAAGCCTAGTTACTTATTCTTCAATTCATACCTTAAGCTGTGGTTCATCTTCATCCAGAAGAGAAATAATTCCAGCTATGAGAAAAAAGATGTAACATGATTATGAAACACATTCTCACTAAAGTGGAAATTAATACCTGGTCAAAAATACATGATGGCTGAAAAACAATTTTTTTGAGGCGCAACTTCTCCAGGGGAATGATTATTTTTCTTTGAAAGTGTAAAGGTTCATATCTCAAGTTTAAGACTTAACTATATTATCAAACCCTCATGGCACCACATATATTACATCATTTGCCTAATTCAATGGTTTTCAGTGTGGTCCCTGGACTAACAGCATTGCCTGGGAACCTGTTAGAAATACACATTCTCGGCCCCATTCCAGACCTACTGAATCACAAATTATGAGGATGGGGCCCAGTACTGTGATTCTTTTGCTCACTATAGTTTGAGAACCATTGGCCTAATTTACTGATTAAAATGGGAAACTTTCCTATACAATTTTAGAATAAAATTATTCATACAAAATAAATCAACAGTTATAAGATTATTTACAAAAATGGGAGCATTTAGTCATCAACTCAACAAGGTAAAATACTTCAATTATTTCAAGGTGTGTATATTATGGCACCTCTTTCCTATCACAAGTAACCTGGGTTTTACCAAATGATGAACAATCATACTCATTCTGAATTCAATTACCCAAGCACAGTGTTCTCCATATGGCTTCTCTTAGCTTCAAGGTATTACCACTAACATAGGAGAGTAAAAGGAATAATTGTCCTCTCCAAAAGAACACACCTTGAAATATAGTCAAAGGTTAAAGGGATTACTGGAAAAATGATATGGGAAATTATTGTACTAAGACCACAAAGGAAACCACTCTCAAATGCTTTCCATGTGGGTTTTAAAATCATTCCAGAACACCGAGTTGAAACTGTGGTTTGATTAAAAAGTGTCAAGGCAACTTAGTTAGATGTAGCCATTTCTAATTGACAAGTATAGGTTTGCCAAATAGCTTAAGCAATCTTTAGGAAGCCACACAGGAAAAGATACAAAATTTACCAAGCAAAACTAAAGTAGCATAAAAGCAGATATAAAGAACCTCTTGGTACTCTAGGTTGGTATGACAAGTCCAGAACAGAGAATCTGAATGGACAGCACAGGGAACAGATAAATTTCAAAATTCAATCAGTGAAAAAGAAAAAATTGCAAACTAGTGATGTGGAGTAAGATGACAGGCCAGAATGCTTTAAATGTAGAACAGATCTTAAATAACAGAACACTTAATACTAAAACTGCTACCTATCCTCAATCAATGTATTTGAACGGCTTTTACCAAAAAGGGAGATGGATTTTTATATTCTCTGGTTTGGTTTCACTTATGACTGACTGGTTACATGGTTGTCCTGGCTTGGAAACTCAGCCTCTGGCCATGGACCAGAACTAAATCAAATACTCTACACTCCATACATTAGTATTTCCCATCTTAAAAACAAAACAGAACTCTCTTCTGGAGAGGGGAGAGAATGGGAAAGGCCTAAGGATGCTAAAAGCCTCTTATGCCGTTATAGGAACTGAGCAGATATTGGTCTAAAACTGCTGAATCAATTGACAGAAATATTTGGATATTTATTTACAAATACGGAGGTATGTTCCAGAAGACACAGCTTAAAAGTTGGGAATACCTGCCTCTGGGGATCAGGAAAGGGAAAGTGAGGTGGGGGACTATTGTTTTAAAGCTTTTTAGCACAACTTTCCTTTATGTGTCTGTATTATGTTTAAAAAAGAAAACACCAACCCACTCAATTTCACATCTCCCGCCTGGAAGCACCTCTCTCTCTCTCTCCATTCCCCTGCATAGTCAAACCTCTTGAAAAAAACTAATAGAACATGTTGACGTCTTATTCACCACCGTATGGTGGTGCCTAGCAACTGCCTGGTCAATAAATGAATGAACAAACTGACTAATCCACACCAGAACCATGAGACTAGCCTGTTTAGCACCTGGGACAAATTCTAAGCCAACATGAGCCATAGGACAGAAAACAAAGTGACAAAAGATTTGGAACAGAAGTTGACAAGTAATCCAATAAACTTAAATGGCAGTAATAAATATACACTATATGATCATCACAGAATCTCAGGATAGGACCTCAAAAATTATTAGTTTTGCCACCTTAAAGAGGCTTAAAGTCTATTATATTGTCACCAAGTGCTTTTTCCGCCTCTACTTTAAAAACTCAAGGGACTGATTAATTGCTTTGACTGGCTGACTGAGCTCTTCAGTCAAGACATACTTTTGAATTTCTGCCATGCTCTGAGCAGTATTCTAAGAATTGTGAAAACAAGCTTCCTGCTCAAAATTCTACCAGAGAGAGAGAGAGAGACAGTGATCAGGCAAGTAAACAAACAAGGCAATTACAGAGCTGTGGTGGAGGGAGAGTAAGCGTGTTTTAATAGAATGATCAGGGAAGGATAACATTTGAGTTGAGACGAAAGATTGAGAAGCTAAGGGAAAATCTGAGGAAGAGAAGACTAGAAAGGAACAGAATGTGCCAGGGCCCCGAGATAGGAGAGAAACTGACATATTCAAGGAACAAAAAGTCCAGTGTGATTAGGATGTATTGAGTGAAGAAGACAGTACTACAAGACAAGGCGGGAATCAGATCATGTGGGTCCTTGGTTAAGAGTCTGGATTTTACTGTATGCCAGGGGTGTCCAACCTTTTGGCTCCCCTGGGCCACAATGGAAGAAGTGTCTTGGGGCATACATAAAATACACTAACACTAATGATAGCTAATGAGCTAAAAAAAAAAAAAAAAAAAAAGGTTTGTATATAATTTTCACCATGTCCACCACCACAGTAAGAAAAAAAGTCCTCGAATTCAAAGGGTTGGACACGGCTGCTCTAAACACAATGGAAGCACTGGTGGACTGTAAGCAAAGAAGAATTATGTGATTGAAGTTTTAAAAAGCATAGTCCACAAGAAAAACGGGCTGTACGGAGGTAATGGTCGAAAACAAAGCCTTAAGGCTGACATAGTAACCCAGACAAGAGATGAAGGTGGTTTGGGCCAAGTTAGAAGAAACATTGGTAATGGATGGATTTGAAATAGAATGAGGCCTCTAGGTGGCAAGAAACTGAGTGTTTATTTGATCTTTACAAAGCTCTGACTGGAAAAACTTCCTGATACTGAACTAAAATTCATCTCGCGATCACTTGTATCTCTTGGGGACAAAAAGTCTTATTTCAGGTACAAGTGACAGCTCTTCAAATGTTTGAAAGTAACTACGTCTCCCAGTATCTCCAACGATCTCCTTAACCAATCCTCATAAAAATAAAGTTTTGATCGCCTTACCATCCAGATTACTGTCTTCTGCTCACCAGTTTGTTTACAATAAAATGCTTTTTTTGTGGGTCAAGCACAGAGTAAGAAAATGAGAAAAGGGTATGTAAACAGGCAACGGAAAAAAGCACCAAGGCTCTGGACAGCTATATGCAAGTCAATCTGTAACGGGGAGCTTGTCTCCAATTGAAACTTGATCTCTGTAACTTACTCCATTGCAAATGTCACTACGTGAATCTACCTATGCAATGGTTTGCGCGTATGAAACCTGCTCCGCAGATCCATCCATTCTTTCTTGAATGTACAGTCAACAGACTGAGCACATAACCTCGAAAGGGTATAAGTAGGCTCTCAGTATAAAGGTATCTCCAGGGCGTCTTTAGGGTCTTCGCCGAACCCAAAAGTTCTCTGGGTGTTTTGAATGAACACCCTTGGATCGGACCCAGAAATGACCCACCTCAAACCTAATTTCGGGTTTCATTCTAAGGCGAATGGAGCTCAGCCACGTCCAGAAACACTTCTGTAGCAGTTAGGCTGCCTGATCAGGGGGGTTTGCCTTACTGTTCAATGGCACAGGGGCCCATCCCACCCCGGCCCCCTGCGGGCAAGAACTGGGGCTGGACGACCTCACACGGCCAAGAATGGCAGGCACAGAAAAAAGGGAAACCCTTCTGGGGTCAAGGGAAGGCCCAGGAAGCCCCTCGGGTCCTGGCGCTGGGGTGTGGTTGGGGAGGGATGCCGAGGCGGTCGACCCGGCTCGATTCCCTCAAGCCAGAGAAGCACGCAGTGACCTGATCAGACTCCCAGCCCCCCGGCCCGGGGGTGGGCCTTGGGCAGCAAGAAGCTGCCCAGGCCGGCGTTCCGCCGGGAGGCGCCCAGTCACCGGCCCTGACTCAGCTAAAAGCCGGCGCGGCGGCGGCTCCTCCCTCCAGGCGCTGGCTACGGGCCGCACTCACCGGCCGAGGTGATCATGGCTGCGCCCCTCACTCGCCCGTCGGCTCGCTCGCCGTTCCAGCTGCGCAGTGTATCTGTCAGCTCAGGGCCCGCTCAGTTCACCGCGCCTCCTTGCTCCCCGGGTGCGCTGCTCAGTCAGTCGCCTCCTCAGGCCGCCGGCTCGCTTCTCGCCAGGACCCCGCCCGCCCCGGGGCTGCCCGCCGCCCCGCCTGCCGCCCGGCGCGAATTCTCCCCTGGCCTGCGTCTTCTGCGCGGCGGTCTACTCCCCAGCCCTCGCGGAAGGGTACACGGAGAACACCATTGTTTTCTCTAAACCTCCTCGAGGTCAGGAGTCCCGCGTAATGGAACACTGGTCTGCACCTGAGGTCAGGCATTAGAATGGCCAGCCCTGCAAAGAGAGGACCCCACCATCACCCGCCATTGCTGAGAGAAAGGGTGTTGAAGGGAGGTGCGAGCATTGCGCGCAGTGCCACCTACTGGTGGGAGGTCTCGCTGCACCACATCTCCCACCAGATAATGCTTAGGGAATTGGGGCTGCCGCAAACAGCGTTTTTTTTTTTTCCAGAAAAGTGGCTTTCAATTGTTTTCTAAAGCAAAACCTATCATGAAAAAAAGAAAATCCCCATAGAAGTGCTTTATTATCATAATGAATCCACAAGTAATCATTGGCTTATTATAAAGTTGAACAATGAAGGTTTTTACTTACTTTTGGAAAAATGTCCAGTGTTGTCAATATATTAAAATGTGCAGTAGTTATATGGCGAAAGCCTTTCCAAGGGAGAAAAAATGTCTTCCATTCTTTCTTTCTATCTGCCCAGGTCCTCTTTTCCCCCGACGGCAGTGGGTTCTTCGTTTCTAATACATCTTCAGAAATTTGAAATGGCAGTTGCAATGGCCATTTGCAGTCTTATGCTAGCTTCAAGAAGTCAATTTATTTCAAGAGTCAGTACCGAGAAAGTCTTGACAAGGAATAGTGGCAAACGGTAGCATTTTTTTCAGCCACCGGCCTTGCACTATCAAGCTAAACTCTTCAATCGCACAGCGATGGCGAGTTCATTTCTATGGCCTTCTATGTAACCTAGGGGCACAATCAATGTCTTGTGGTTGCCAGTGAATTAAATATGCTTGATAACACATTTTGTTGTATCTGTGAGTTTTTTTGTTTAAATTAGAGTTCTTAAACTGTGGTTGTTTAAAATATATTAAATATAATTATTGAACATTTTTGAAGAGCCTGTGGCTCAGATTGAAAGGCAGGGCTCGAGAAGATGTGCATGCAAAGTAAACAGATTACTTGGGGTGTCATTCTACAGAGGCACTTCTTTTTTTTTTGTTTTTGAGATGGAGTGTCCCTCTGCCACCCAGGCTGGAGTGCAATGGCGCAATCTCGGCTCACTGCAACCTCCGCCTCCTGGGTTCAAGCGATTCTCCTGCCTCAGTCTCCCAAGTAGCTGGGACTACAGGTGTATGCCACCACACCTAGCTAATTTTTGTATTTTTAGTAGAGACGGGGTTTCACCATGTTAGCTAGGATGGTCTCGATCTCCTGACCTCATGATCCGCCCGCCTCGGCCTCCCAAGGTGCTGGGATTAAAGACGTGAGTCACTGCACCCGGCTCTACAGAGGCACTTCTACCAAGCCCCTCACATGAAGACAGTTGTATTCCCCAAACCCCTAGAGTAGTCACAAACAAATGCCAACAGGTAATGAAAATGAGTAAAGCAGGTCCAGCGAAAGAAAATACAAGCTCCACAGGATGGTGAATGGCAACTAACAGTGTCAAGGAGGCACTAGGGGGTGGTGGGGACAGTGATGAAGAGTGAATTCCTGGCCGGGCGCGGTGGCTCACGCCTGTAATCCCAGCACTTTGGGAGGCCGAGGTGGGCGGATCACCTGAGGTCAGGAGTTCGAGACCAAAGCCTGGCCAACATGATGAAACCCCGTCTCTACTAAAAACAAAAATTAGCCAGGTGTGGTGGCGGGCACCTGTAGTCCCAGCTACTCAGAAGGCTGAGGCAGAAGAATCGCTTGAACCCAGGAGGTGGAGGTTGCAGTGAGCCAAGATCACACCATTGCACTCCAGCCTGGCGACAGAGTGAGACTCCGTCTAAAAAGGAAAAAAAAAAAAAAGTGAGTGCCCCATCTAAAGAGAGCAACTGCTAAAGAGAGCAACTGCTACTCAGTTCCTGCCAAGAATGCAGGGTGACTGTTGGAAGTCGTGTTTTTTCTAAGAGAAGCCAGAAATCAGAATTTCATGCAACATCTCCAGAATTTTAAATGTTGGCTACTAATTCAACATGTTTTAAAACAGAGAGGTGGTCAACATGCCACCTCTGCTCTTCAAGGAGAAGGCATTCTGTATGAGAGGACAATCCTGTCTTCCACTTGGATGCTGTGTGTGTCATTGCCACAACCCCATGTGAGCCTCACGTGAACCTGTGAGATGGGCAAAAGGTAAGTAGCTTGGACACAGACATCAGACTTCTCCCCCCGGCAGGATTCTGTTCTCCCTCCTGAGTGACTGGCCCATGCCTGTGGCTTCTCCCTCTCCAGTCCATTCTGCATTCTTTAGCCAGAGCAATCTTTTCGAAACTCAACTCTGATTACTTCTGCTCCTTCAAATCTTCAGTCCCCATCTTGGATTCTATTTTTTTATGTGTCTTTCTTCTGTGTTTCTGTCCATGGCCTTCTTCTCACTCCCTGCATCCCCTGTAAGAGTGAAGTGCCATTGGCTGCTGTGCACAAGGTGGTGGCTCATAAAATGTGTCTCTACTGCCCTGCCCTTTCTCCTGAGCACAGACTCACACACTTCCTGGGCATCTCTGCTTGGCAGAGTCATAGGCTCCTTCAACTCAGTGACCTCAAAGTTGTGCACGCTGTTGTCGTCCCACAGTTGTGTGTTTCCTTCCTTGACCTCAGTGTGGGTGAAGGACATCCATCAGCCACTGCAACAGAAATCTGACTGTTCTCTTCTCCCACAACAGTCAGCACCAGATCTCCTCTTTAATCTCTCACACCGGCCTCTCCCATCCTCACTCCATTACCCAATAGTTGCCTCTCCTTTTTCTTTCCAGACCACGACAGCCTCCTACAGCCTTGACTTCCTGCTTACAGTCCCAGAAGGCTTCAGTCCACTCTTCACAGCCAGCCAGGAGCGTGATCAGACCCAACAGGAGCACGACTTTCTCCTCCAGGATGGTGGGACTGTCTTCATGTGGCTGGAGTGTGGCTCTGGCGTGCCACGCTCCAGCCATCCTGAACCCCTGAAGCTCCCAGAGTGGCCACGTGGCCATGTACCTTTTCACTGCCCTTTGTACCTGCTCGTGTCTCTGTCGTCAAGGCTCTCTCCCCTACACTCCAGGCTAACACCACTTGTTTTGAGTCTCAGGCGGCACCTCCTCCAGGAAGCCTTTCTTGGCCCAGCCCACCATGGGTTCCCTTAAAGCCTTTACCCTACCCAGCTGACATCACATCTCCTTGCCCCAGTCCCAACTAGACAAGGAACTACTCAAGAGCAACGCCACATCTTGAGTAGTTCATCTCACTGTCCGCTAGAGTAACTAGCACAGTATTGGGCCCATAATAGGTGCTCAATAAACGTTTCTCAGATGATCGGATGAACACCCGGTCATTTAGTTATTGGCACAGGTCTAGAACTCAGACCTACGGTTCTGAAATCCCTGCCCTGCCCAAGACTCTAAAATGAGCTCTATTTTTTAGGACATAGTGAAATCACGGAAAAAATTCTTAGGATGTGCTCGGTTTAGAAACAACCTCCCTCCAAAATTGAGTGACACAAAACTTCTCAAAGCCCAATCGAGGTCAGCTGTGGCCTCACACAGGTATCGGCTGGGCTGGGGGCCGTGTCAGGGTGAAGGAAATCGTGCCGGTGCCTGGCCCTGGGTTAGGCGCTCTCTTTCCCGGCGAGGCCACCGTGGTTTCCGAGCTGCCCAGAGCATCTCCCCGCGGCGCCCGCTAGTGGGCGCAATGCCTTCTAGGAGGCGGGCGCTCCGGAGGAAGCTGTGACCGCCCCTAGCGCACCGCGCAGCCTGCAGGCATTCAAATCCCCGGGTTTTAGAAGGGCTCCGTTCTCCCGTCAAGACTCGAGCTCGACTGCCTCTTGGGCTGCACGGAGATAAGGTGGAAAAGGCAGGCCCGTGGAGCCTGGGAGCCCGGGAATCAAATCTCTGCTCTGCCACTTCGCAGCGCAGCGCTGTGGCCGCGGGCGTCCCCCGAGCCCAGCCTCTCCCGCCAAAGGGAAAGGGATGGCTGGATCCACCTACCTGGCAGGGCCGCCGGGACACGCAGCGCAGCGCTCAATACACTACAGATTTTACGGCTACTCAGCACGAGGCTGGTGGCTGTTTCACGTACAACACACGTGCCACACGTTTTTAGAATAAATGCATTTATTCATGGGAGCAGAGATGCGAAACGCAGCCGGGTGACACGGGCCTCCCATGGGTGGGTGCTTGGTCAGAGGGAAACGCCTCACCAAGGCTGGAATTGGTCTGGGTGGACTGAGGCACGAAAGGATCGGTAAGGAACTAGGTTCTCTTCCAAGGATGGTGTCTGGGAGGGCGCATATTTTGGGCAATTGGAAGGCTGCCCTGCACAAGCCGACTGCTGGACGCTGCTGTCTTGCCCTTGCCCAAGGGTCTGGGATGACCAGCAAGCTCTGGGTGACTGGGGAGGCAACTGCCGCAAGAATCACAATGAACCCCCAAGACAGGCCTCTCACCTGTTTCCCCTGTTTTTTGTTTGCTTTTGATACAGAGTCTGGCTCTGTCACCCAGGCTGGAGTGCAGTGGCGCAATCTTGGCTCACTGCAACCTCTGCCTCCCGGATTCAAGCAATTCTCTGCCTCAGCCTCCCAAGTAGCTGGGACTACAGGTGCCCGCTATCACGCCCGGCTAATTTTGGTATTTTTAGTAGAGATGGGGTTTCACCATCTTGGCCAAGCTGGTGTTGAACTCCTGACCTCAGGTGATCCACCCGTCTTGGCCTCCCAAAGTGCTGTGATTACAGGCATGAGCCACCGCGCGAGGCCTCCCCTGTTCTTGAGGGGTGCTGTCCAATACAGTAGCCACCAGCCATAAGTGCTATTGAGCAGCTGCAATGTGGCTAGTGCAACTGAGGAAATGCATTCTAAACTTTAACTTTAATTACTTGAAATTTAAAAATAGATAGAAATTCCATAACTGCAAAACCTTTGAGTATTTCTGAAACAATCTGAGGATGTGAATGTTTACGACTGTACATTTAATTAAATCTAAATACAGATCAAGTTTTTCTGATGAAAATGTAGTATCTGAATTGGGCTCTAAGTGTAAACTCATGGGATTCAAAGACAATATGCAAAACAGAATGCAGAATGTCTCGATAATTTACAGTTGAAATGATATTTTAGATATATTGGGCTAAATGAAATGTATGCTTAAAATTAATTTTATCTATTTCTTTTTACTTTTTTCTAATGTGGCCACCATAGAAAGCTACCTATGTGCCTGCGTTAGATTCCTCTTAGACAGGGCTGGCTTAGACCCTCTCCTGGGCCTTCTTCCCTCTGACCTCCCATTCAGGCCTGGCCCTTTGGCTTTGCTTCAAGGTTTTGTCCGCTCTTTGGAGCTGCCATGTGCTGGGTCAGACCAGAACTGGGGGCAGAGGCTAAAGGTGAGACCCACTCCCTCCTGTCCCGGAGCAAGGGGCTGGGGGCGGGGGCTACCCTGGCAGCCAGGAGTTCTGGAGCCGGTGATATACCTGGGACAGTGGTGGTCAGGGTGAGCTTAGGCTGGGGTTATGGTAATGATTCAGGACAACACCCTTCTTTGAGATATTGTTAACTGGTGAGGAAGAGGAGGAGCTCAGGGCTACAAGACACAGACTAAGTTTCTGTAACCACCACGCAAAATCAGGCTTGGTCACAGGACTAAGCGAGGCACCTAATTACTCTAAGTGCAGATGAGGACAGCAATTTAAGTGCCATTACTCTAAGTGCAGATGAGGACAGCAAATTCAGAGACCCTCAAGCCTTCCTTGAGGGTCTCTGAATTTCACTGGTCAAAGAACAGGCAGTCCCCCGTCTGCATTTGTGGCAGGAGCCCCGGCTGGGGCTGGGGAGCCCAGGAAGGACACCAGAGAGGGTTCTCACCCTTGCCAAAACCACAGCCCCACAGTGGCTTCAGCACCCAGCCCCGGTTTGGACCTGAGCTACCCCACATCCTGGCCCCCACTACAGTGTGAACCATGGCATGTCCCAGGAGGGCCGTCTCTGCCTCCAGTCCCAATTAGGCAGCCCCAATATAAGGGATCCAGAGGGCTCTGGCTCAGACCAAAGGCATCTGAAGGGTCCATGTGGGATCCTGGCTATCCACCCTCTCCCTTGCACCTCATTTTTTCCTGAGCTCCAAGGTTACACAAGTGGCAGGCTGCCCAGGCCAAATTCCACGTCTGTCCCAATCCTCGATCCACTAACACACAAAACCAGGTCAGAAGCGGTTATGCAGCCCTTGGGTACAAACAGCCAGCTTCCTGCACTCACTCACTGGGCTGGCTGTGTTTGCCATACAAACAGGACAAAGTCCAGGCCTCCTGACCCCAGGGAATAAAGCCTGCAGCTTTGCTTTGCTACACTTTAAAGTACAGGCTGCTTTCAAGTTAACCAGGCAGTCCTTCGTCTTCTCCAGCAAGGCTGAATCCACAGTTCTCTGCTAGGGTAAGGGGGGCTCGTTCAGTTCAAAGGTTTGGGGCCTCAGCTCCTGGCCCCTTTGCAGAGTTGCCTTAAGTTTTGGGTTTGACAACCCAGGGACTCTTGTGCACTAAGGTTTGGAGACAAACACTAGGAGAGGAGAAAAAGTGTGACCCAAATAGTAGAAAGGATTCTCTGAGACTCAGTTAAGGTTATTTTAGCTCTGGTTAAACATGCATGTGCGTGCTCACATGCTCACACACACACCATTGTATCCTGGGCTGAATGCTGTCTTTTCAAAAATCTGGCCATTGGCTCATGCCTGTCACCTCAACACTTTGGGAGGCCGAGGTGGGAGGATCACTTGAGCCCAGGAGTTTGAAACCAGCCCGAGCAACATAGTGAGACCCTGTCCCTATAAAAATTTAAAAATCATTTTTTAAATATATACTTATGCTTTCTCGCTACAGGTTTTTAAATCCCAGCTGGTACGGCAGGGGAGATGTCACCCAGGGCAGAGGCTGGGAGGCTTTCAGGCCACAGATTTCCACCATTTGCCAAGCTTCCCTGCTCTCCAGGGTCTCTCTGCAAGGAGCCCCTTAGGAGAATGAAGAAGATCCATTTTGTTTTCTATAAGATATCAACGAGGTACTTCTTGGTTTTATTAGATATGAGAATTATCAATTCAAGTCAGAAGTGCCACAACCACTGCCATATTAGAAAGATTAGTACCCGAGAGCCCAGACTGTCACCCGGCTGGAGGCCTCTCGCCGATGGCTCCCAGGGACCACTGACCTAATCAAGGGCCTCCTCCTTCATACGCCACCCTCCACCCCAACCCCTTTATGCCTTCTTAAAGTCCTTCAGGGAGGGGACCCACCATCAAGATTGTCCTTTCTGGCACCTAACTCTTCTGTCTGCTAGAAGACAGCAATGAGACTGTCCCTACAACGATGATGCTTATGGTGGCCACATCTCAAAGAAGCTGAGAGGGATCTCAGCCCTGTATTGTCACTTGGGAGGCAGAACCCAAATCTTAGTAAATGAAGACTTTCTCCCTTGAACCATTCACAGGAATACTGAAGGTAATGAAAAAATAATGTGTAAACCATCCTTTGGAGCAGAGGCTACAAACTCACATGCCCGCCTGGACCAGCACCGGGCAGACGTCTTACATGAGTGAAGTGCAGTGGGGGATGGGAAGGGCGGGGGAGGGGGTAAAGGTGGTGGGGGTGAGCCACAGCAGACTTGAGATGACAGCATGCCCCATCCTCCACCCAGAAAACTAGGTATTTTTTATACGTAATCTCCCAAGTTTCAAATATTGGCAATACATACAAAAGGTTATGAAGCCTTATAACTTCTGCCCTAGGCAAATTCCAAACTTAAACAAAGCTCCCTCTCCCACTAAATACGAAAACTTTAATAAGATGATTACAAAGAAATTAATAAAGAAATAGAAAATGATAGCAGCTTCAAAAATACCAGTCTCCCTGTTTTAAAACAAAATCAATAAAATCAGTGAATCACAATTCATTGAACTCATTCTTGGCTACAAGGAAGCAGCTGGATGGATCTACTGGCAGGCAGCCCTGAAGGATTAAAATGAGGCCCACTGCCAAAAAACCCCAAATGAGATGCCGTCCTCCTCATCCTCACACCATCCTCATCAGGCAGGGAAGGAATAGGATTAGACTCCCTATTATGGAGAATAGGTTGAGGCACAGAGCAGGAAGGGCCCCTTCTTAATATCATAGAGCCCCTCTGTTGGGTCAGACCAGAACTGGGGGCAGAGGCTAAAGGTGAGACCCACTGCTGTCCAGGAGCAAGGGGCTGGGGGTAGGGGCTACCCTAGCAGCCGGGAGTTCTGGAGCCGGTGATCTAGAGCCCCCCAGCAAAACAGGTTTCCCATTGCACCATTTGGCACTATCCTGGAGAGAGCTGAAATAACAAATCAAAGTTAGGCAGCACCTTGCAGGGCACTGAGCAAATAGTAGGCACAGTTGTGTGTCTGCTGCGTAAACTGTGCATCATGAATGAAGGGAGCTACTTCCCTCAGCTAGTGCCTCCCCTCCAGGGAAATCCAGGAGCTGCCTTTGCCATTCCGAAGACTCTGGATTTCTCCAAGGCAGGCAAAGAAGACAAGGGAGGTAATGGTGAGTTCCCTCTGTGAATAAACACATGGATTTCCCGGCTCTAAGGGAACATCATCGATTCTGTCAGACTCACGGACACAGAGGAAGGGATTCCAGAACCTCACAGAAACAGAGAGCCCGGAGGGGCTGTGTTTGCATTGAGCTTGGGCTAGGACCTGAGAGCTAGAGCAAGTCCTATACCCAGTAGTCCAAGCCCCTAGCTTTCCTTCTGTTTGGTGCCTATAGGAATTCCCTAGCATCCTTATACCCAAAGGACTTGGCACAGAAAGTCGATGTCAACATGAGAAAGAAAGAGGCTCTTTGTTCTCACCGGCATGTGTGGCTATTTCTGTCCTGGCCCTGCAGCACGCAGACCGTCTTGGCCCTGGCCCGACAAGCCCCCAAGGCAACAGTGTAGTCTTTATTTTGGCTTTCTCTGGGAGCCAAGGTCCACGGAAGCCTGACCCTCTCTGCTCTGGGGGACTCTGACAGGGAGAAGGCATTGGCTCAGCCAGAATGTCTCAAAGGTACTACAGTTGGCATTGAATGGACCGATTCTTTGCTGTCAGAGACTGTTCTGCACATTGTGGGATGCCCACTAGATGCCAGGGGTGCCCCCACAGTCACTGTGACCCCCTCAACACACACACATTTCCAATGCTGCCTGGAGGGACAACCTGCCCCTGGTTTAAAGCCACTGGGCTGGTGGCCCCCTCATGCATTTGTGAAACAGAAGCCCCAGAGACTGAGTGACATGTTCAAGGCCATGCCTCAGCTCTGATGACTTCTGGTTCAGAGTTCTTCCCAGCTGCACTCTCAACGATGGGTGCCCATGCATGTGCCCAGAACACTGCAGACACACCATGGGGTGCCACAGCTCTGCAGAGCCTCAAAGCGGAGAGCCATCCATCTCAGTGGCTCAGAGAAACCGAGACAGACAGACAAAATAACCTCCCTGTGATCAGGCTTAGCAAATGCTGGGTGGGGAGTAGGTTCCCAGGGGAGACACTGTTTTAGGTCCTGCTTGTCTTAGTAAGCCCCACTGTCTAGCTGGTAACTGTGAGTGTGGCAGGCCTCCAGCAGGCGGGGGTTTCTGCAGTCTCCATGGAGACCTGGGGGCCGGTAAGACGGAGCCAGGCCCCAGTCTGTAGGTTAGAGCCAGGGACAGCGCAAGGGTCCAGCCTTCATCTTGAGTCTCCGGTGGGCTCAGCAGGAGTGTGTACGACTCCATCACAGGCTTTTGACCCCCTTCCAAGGTCATCACAGTCTCCATTGGGAAATATGGCTGTTAGTGCCAGCTCCTCCTCAGGTTCCTGGAAGTCTTCTGGAACACAGGAGAAGAAATCACTGAATCAGAAGAGAAAGGTTGTGAGTGAGTTATCTAGGAAGGAAAAGGAGAAAGTTGTCCCCAGCAAATACCTACTTAAAAAACAAAACAAAATACATATCAAAAACCTTAACAATGTACACACCCTTTGACCCACAAATTTCACTTCTAGGATTTTATCCTAAGAAAATAATTAGGAATAATTAGTGGAACTGCTGGAGCTATCTTGCTACCAGCCTAAGGATGAAACTGACACTGAAGATGGCCCAACAGAGAGAAAGAGCAAACCTGGGTGCTTGGTGGGGTCCCTGAGCCCCTGAATCAACCAACTCTGAAGCCGACTCCATCTCTGGACTGTCTTTTAGGTGAGATAATGATTTCTCTTACTGCTTGTGCTCGTGTGTGTCATGGTATCTTTACTTGCAGTTGAAAGTGTCCTGATTCCATGTCCAACAATGGGACTGGTTGAGTGAACTATGGCTCACACATATAATGGGATTCAGGTATTAAAGACAACATATAAAATTCCACAGACCTAAACACACACACACACACACACACACACACACACTGCATAGAAGTAAAATTGGGGAAATCCGAATAAGATCTGTGGATTACGTCAGTGTCAATATCCCGTTTGTGCTATTGCACTATAGTTTTGCAAAACGTTACCATTGGGGGAAACTGGGCAAAGTATACACAGGATCTCTCTGGGTGAGCTCCTTTTTTGTTTTTTGAGACGGGGTCTCACTATGTCACTCATGCTGGTCTTGAACTCCTGAGCTCAAGCTATCCCCCTGCCTCAGCCTCGCAAAGTGCTGGGATTTCTGTATGATTTCTTGCCACTGCATGTTAATTTAGAATTACCTCAAAAAAGAAAATATGTTGTTGACATATAATTATTGCTGTGGAAGGCAGTTATAGTATGTTATTGATGAAGAAAGCAGATTCCAAAACAGTAAGTACAGTCACGTGCAACATAATGACATTTTGGTCAATTACGAACCTTAATAAGAGAGTGGTCCCATAAGACTGAAACACAGCTGGCCGGGCGCCGTGGCTCACGCCTGTAATCCCAGCACTTTGGGAGGTCAAGGCGGACAGATCACGAGGTCAGGAGATCGAGACCATCCTGGCTAACATGGTGAAACCCCGTCTCTACTAAAAATACAAAAAATTAGCTGGGCGTGGTGGCGGGAGCCTGTAGTCCCAGCTACCTGGGAGGCTGAGGCAGGAGAATGGCGTGAACCTGGGAGGTGGGGCTTGCAGTGAGCCAAGACGTGCCACAGCACAGTGCAGCCTGGGTGACAGAGCTAGACTCTGTCTCAAAAAAAAAAAAAAAAAAAAAAAGATTGAAACACAGCTAAAAAATTCCTGTCACCTAGTAACCTTGTAGTTGTCCTGATGTTGCAGTGCAATGCATTACTCACATGTTTGTGGCAATGCTGGTGGAAACAACCTAACTCGCTGCCAGTCATATAAAAGTCTAGCACATACAATTATATACAGTAGACAATACTTGATAATAATAAGAAATGACTATGTTACTGTACTGTCTCTCTCTCTCTATATATATAAAATTATTATTATTTTTTGAGATGGAGTCTTGCTCTGTTGCTCAGGCTGGAGTGCACTGGCGAAATCTCTGCCCACTGCAACCTCCGCCTCCCAGGTTCAAGCAGTTCTCCTGCCTCAGCCTCCCGAGTAGCTGAGATTACAGGCATGTGCCACCATGCCCTGGCTAATTTTTGTATTTTTAGTAGAGATGGGGTTTCAGCACGTGGGCCAGGCTGGTCTGGAACTCCCGACTTCAGGTGATCTGCCAGCCTCGGCCTACTATATGTTTTAACATTATTTTAGAGTGTACTCCCTCTACTTATATATGTGTGTGTGTATATATATATATATATAAAGAAATATATACGCACACGTATATAAAGTTTATATATATATATAGTTAATTGTAAAACTGCCTCAGGCAAGCCCTTCAAGAGGTATCCAGAAGAAGGCATTGTTTATCACAGGAGGTGACAGCTCCATGTGTGTTATTGTCCCTGAAGACCTTCCAGTGGGACAAGATGTGGAAGCAGAAGACAGTGATACTGATGATCCTGACCTTGTGTGTAGGTGTAGGCTAAGGCGCATGTTTGTGTCTTAGTTTTTAGCAAAAAAAAAAAAAAAAAAAAAAAAATTAAAATAGGAAAAAGCCTACTGAATAAGGATATAAAGAAAGAAAATATTTTTGTACATTTCTACAATATTTTGTGTTTTAAGCCAAGTATTACTACAAAAGAATCAAAAAGCTTTTAATAATTTAAAAAGGTGGTTTTTGTTTGTCTGTTTGTTTGTTTTGAGACAGAGTCTCACTATGGTGTGCAGGCTGCAGTGCAATGGCAGGAGTACGGGTCACTGTAGCCTTGAACTCTTGGGCCCGAGCCATCCTCCTGCCTCAGCCTCTGGAGTAGCAGGGTCTACAGGCACGCGCCATCATGCCTGGCCAAAAAATCAAAAAGCTTATAAAGTAAAAAAGTTACAGTAAGCTAAGGTTAATTTATTATTGAAGAAAGAAATATTTTAAAATAAATGTAGTGTAGCCTAAGTGTACTGCGTTTATATAGTCGACAGTAGTGCACAGCAATGTCCTAGGTCTTCCCATTCACTCACCACTCACTCGCTGACTCACCCAGAGCAACTTCCAGCCTTGAAAGCTTCATTCATGGTAAGTGTCCTATGCAGATGTACCATTTTTTGATCTTTTATAGCATATTTTTACTGCACCTTTACTATGTTTAGGTATGTTGAGACACACAGCTACTTACCATTGTGTTACAGTTGCCCACAATATTCAGGACAGTAACCTGCTGTACAGGTTTGTAGCCTAGGAACGATAGGCTATGCCGCATAGCATAGGCATGTAGTAGGTTATACCATCCAGGTTTCTAAGTACGCTCTATCGTGTTCACACAACAAAAATCCCCTAAAGATGTATTTTTCAGAATGTATATCCCTGTCATTAAGCAACTCATGATTGTATAAATGCATGCAATTATAATATCCTATATTTATCATATGCTATCAATGTGTGTACATAGTCCATAAATGCCATTTGCATTTTAATACATTCACTTCTATATGAGATTTGTACATACCACAGAGAGAGAAATTATCCAAGATTTATGTAAAATGGTTAATGATTCTGTTGCTTCATCTTTTCTCCTTTAGTTTCCAAGTATATCCAAAATGATGGTGGAGAGGTTGAAGTTAGCATTTTTGCAATTAAACATTTTAAATATCTGCTGCATTTTGAAGATGATATAGAAGTGAGTTTATTAAATTTTAAAGAGCACAAGGAGAGATAGGTAAATAGAATGGCGTACCCCAAAATATAATTGTAGTTATCTCTGAATGATGGAATTAAGTGAATGATGTTTCACATTTGTTTTCTTTCTTTTTTTTTGGTACTTTTTTTTGAGTTTTCAAACATGATAGGCAGAATTCTAAGACAGCCCCCAAGATTCTGGCCCCTTATAAAGCCCTTCCTTGAGTCTGGATGGGCTCTGTGAATGTGATAGCTTAGTCACTCTGGGGAGTAGGGTGTCTCTCTGACAAATGCAATGGCTAGTGACTCCCTTGACTCCTTAGGTTATGTGGACTCCCTCCTAGCAGACTGGAGAGCGGGGTTCTCCTGCTGGTTGAAGGAGGATCTCTTGTGAGAGGGCTTGTGAGAGCAAGGAACGGCAGGGGCCTCTTGGAGCTGAGAGCAGCCCCAGCTGACAGCCAGCAAGAAGTCAGGGACCTTATCAATGCCTTTGAAGCTGCTAAGCTTGCGATTATTTATTTATTTATTTATTTTGAGACGGAGTTTCACTCTTGTTGCCTAGGCTGGAGTGCAATGGCACAACCTTGGCTCACTGCAACCTCCACCTCCGGGGTCCAAGCAGTTCTTCTGCCTCAGCCTCCCAAGTAGCTGGGATTACAGGCATGTGCCACCACACACCCGGCTAATTTTGTATTTTTAGTAGAGATAGAGTTTCACCATGTTGGTCAGGCTGGGCTTGAACTCCTGACCTCAGGTCATCTGCCCACCTTGGCCTCCCAAAGTGCTGGGATTACAGGCATGAGTCACCATGCCCAACCTGCTTGCGATCATTTCTTATGCAGCAATGAAGACTGACACATCAACTAATGGTTTTCTTTCTTAAATAAGAGACACAATGAAAGTTAATTTTGAACCACCATCCATTGTTTCTGTAACAAAGCTATACTTCTCAGTGCACTTTGGGATGGGGCTGTGTGCATTCAGCAGGCTACACCATGCTTCCGAGTACTGTAGCCACCCCCATCCATGGCGTCACTATCCGCAGTTTCAGTTACCTGCGGTACAGTCCAATAAGATATTTTCAGAGAGATACCTCATTCACGTAACTTTTGTTATATATTGTTAAATGTCTTAATTGTGCCTAGTTTATAAATTAAGCTTTATCATAGGTATGTATGTACAGTAAAAAACACAGCGTATACGTAGGGCTTGGTGCTACCCATGGTTTTAGGCATCCACAGGTGTCTTAAAGCATCTCATGTGGATAGGGGGGGATCAGTGCGCTTCCTATCTCTCTAACATCAGCATTGACATGGAGGGGTGTCTTCCCCTTCCCCTTCTCCCTCATTTCCATTTAGTGGCCTGATGATTCCACCTAGGAGTGGCTCCCAGGTGAGTTTTCTCCCCTCCATTCCCACTGCCCAGGTTGGGCCCAGGCCGCCTGTTATCCCTCCTGGGACACGACAGCCTCCTCCTAGGTGGGCTCTGCTGAGGTGTCTCCCTCTCCTAGAGTCCACCTCTCTAAACACACCCCAATCTCTCTGCTCAGAAATCGCTCATGGCACACTACTCCTGAAGGCTGCACATCTGGGACCCTGATTTGGTCCAAACTCTTCCCTTCAGCCTTGGCCCTCACTGGTTTCCTTCTGCACCTCACTCCCGGGGCTTCTCGAAGGTGGTCCCTTTTCTGAGCATGACATCATGCTGTCACTCCTTAGCTCAGTGCTCCTTTTCCAAAACTTCCCATTTCTGCCTATGAAAATCCCTCCATCCCCGGAGCAAATGTCACTTGCTCTAGGATACTCCCTGGACCCTCCAGGGAGACTTGCTGTGTTTGGTCCCATGCACCCCACCATGCACCTGGAGACACCTTCGTTACAGCCCTCCCCATACTGCCTTCATTAGGTGGAGACTCCTGGGGAAAGAGCCCAGCCTGACCGAGCCCATGTGCCCACTGCCTGGCATATGGGCACCTCACATTGCTCATCCCCACACCTGGCACATGGCAAGCACTCCATAGATGTTGGTTCACTCTGTCCCTAAGGTCCCCAGGTTCATGTGACCACTCCCATAATTCCATGCACCTGGCCCTCAGGATGCAGGAGGTCAGGGAGCACTCACCCTGAGCTGAGCTTCTGCAGGCAGCAACATCCTGGTTCTTCCTCCGGCTCCAGGGACCCCAGGAAAAGCACGCTAGCAGTCCGGGGAGGCCTGGCCTCTCCAAGGCTCCTTCCACTAGGAAGAACACAAAACCTGAGTCAGAGGGTCACATGGTTCCCACTTCACAAGACTGAGAGATTTCGTTTAGCAAATCAAGCGCCCCAACTGTCAACTGCCCTAGTTTCAACTGTCTGATTAAAAACACAGAGTCTGATTTGCAAAAGTGGGTGGGTTTTTGTACTTTAAAAACGAACTTTAAAAATGATTGCTTTACTTTATCTATGTTATCTCATTTAATTCTTACAAAAGCCCTGTGATGTAGGTACCATGTTGAGGAAACTAAAGCAATGAAAATGACATGAAATTAATTACAATTACATAGCACCAAACAAAATACTCAAAGAGCTGCACGTTCCCTCTGATTTTAGTTCAAACTATTTCTTGGCAGGAATAGATACATTTTTTAGTAATCTATAAAGTCAACAGGAACTAGGTTGTTTATTTTATTTATTTATTTATTTTTTAAAGGCTTCAGGCAACCAAAACAAGGAAAATCCTTGTTCATAATCTTTATTCAGGACCAATTTACTCTTAACCTGCACCCAAAGGTAAAGAGACTGTATCCTTAGTTTTTCAACCCAAAGGCAGCTGGATTAGGTACCACAAACTGGGTAAAAGGGCACTGCCAAAAGGCAAGCAACCTAGAATAAGAATTATCATCAGACGGTGAGGAAAGAAATCGGAAAACTTTAAAAAAACAGATCCAACCACTAGCGAAATCTTAGTGACATGAATCCATTTGGTGTGAGGATAATAGTTCTGCCCACTGCAAAAGCTGCAAAGAAATCAGTGGGCTATAAGTTATAATTCCACTCATGACCTTTAGTCATTTGTGAGAGGTTTAATTTTGTTCAGTATGTTTTTATAAAAGTAGGAAAGCGCTTAACATAGAGAACAATTCCCTTGCAAAGTGTTAAAATCTCAAAAGTATTAGTGTTTATTTAAAAGGAAGGGAGGATTCATTCACTCTGTCTGCATGCCAGGCAGGGTATCAGGAAATGGGACTGCAGATGGTGTTTAAACCCACAAGGGAACAAAATCATGTTCACAAGGGAACGAAATCATGTGGTAAGAGCTCAGAGAGCAAAGGGATAAAGGGTTCTGGGATTTCGCCAGTGAACTTGCAAGTGGGAGCAGGGAAGGTCAAGGGAGCCTTCCTGGAGGAGGAAGTCCAGTTCTGAATGCACAAATGGGATTGGCCAGGTGAGGAGAAGGGAGGAGAAAAGGCTCTTCAGGCTCAGGCAACAGCAATGTGTCTACAAAAAGCTTAGGAGGGACAGGGCGTGGTAGTTCATGCCTGTAATCCCAGCACTTTGGGAGGCCAAAGTGGGTGGATCACTTGAGGTCAGGAGTTCGAGACTAGCCTGGTCAATATGGCGAAACTCCGTCTCTACTAAAAAAACAAAAATTAGCTGGGTGTGGTGGCAGGCGCCTGTAGTCCTAGCTACTTGGGAGGCTGAGATGGAAGAATCGCTTGAACTCTGGAGGCAGAGGTTGCAGTGAGTTGAGATCGCACCACTGCCACTCCAGCCTGGGCAACAAAGAGAGACTTCATCTAAAAAAAAAAAAAAAAAAAAAAAAAAAAAAAAAAGCATGCACTCATTAGGGTATAGAAAATGTGTGTGAATTCCCTTCTTTCTCTTGGAGGCCTGGTCAGCAACGGGGTTGAAACAAAAATCAGAACAATCACAGCCTCAATAAAAAAAATGGATTGCACCCTGAGGGAGGAGGGTTAGGGCAGGCGCGCTCGCCCAGGCAGGCCAGGCTGGCAGGTGAATGTGACATTGGCAGCATCACAGGTACCAGGTCTCCTTGCTGGGACCCCCCGCCCCCCAACCAACGCCAGTACTCCAGGAGACACACAATACAGCCACTTTCTTCATTATCTACTTAAGAAGAAGGGGCTGGAGGGCTTGAAGGTCTGCCCAGCTGGGCAGGGAGAGAAAGCTGGGAGCTGGAGAGTGCAAAGATCTCCCGGGTTTGCCAGATGCAGCTACTCTTTTTTTTTTTTTTTTTTTAATACTTTAAGTTTTAGGGTACATGTGCACAACGTGCAGGTTTGTTACATATGTATACATATGCCATGTTAGTGTGCTGCATCCATTAACTCGTCATTTAGCATTAGGTATATCTCCGAATGCTATCCCTCCTCCCTCCCCCCACGCCACAACAGTCCCCGGTGTGTGATGTTCCCCTTCCTGTGTCCATGTGTTCTCATTATTCAATTCCCACCTACGAGTGAGAACATGCTGTGTTTGGTTTTTGGTCCTTGCGATAGCCAGATGCAGCTACTCTTAATGTGCATATTTTCATCCTAGAACACTGGAGAGTTCCTGTAAAGCCTTGCGTTCCAGGAGGAAGGAGATCCTGACCCTTCTGCTGATGGCAGCAGTCACGGGGGCTGGGAAAAGACCCTTAAATCCCTTCCACCTTTCAGGAGAATGTGGAGGGAAAAGGTGGCCTCAGCAGACCTGGGGGAGGCTGAGGGACACAGCAGTTGGGTGCACAGCCTTGGTGGGTGGCCAGAAATCAATAGAAAATGTACTCTTAGTTCCTCTCACCTCCCCACACTTCAAGTCCCGAGCACCCATTCCTTGCCCTCTTCCTAAAACCAGGCAGGGCTTCCAGGACGAGCCTCCACCGCGCTGGAGATGCCCCTCCGCCCCTCCTAGAGCTCCCGACGCATCTCTAGCTGCGCAGCGCCCTAGAATTTAGCTTCTGGCACCGTCAATCTCCTTAGCACCCATCCACCCCCTTGAAACTTTCCCATTCCAAGGCTTTCCCATTTCCTTCCCCACTCCTCTTCTCTCCCCACCCCCACCCACCCCATAACTCCTAGATCTCGGCCTTGCCCGATTCATCCCTTCTCTCTACCCACTCCCTCTGCCTTCTACTCGGCCCCTCAGCTTTCCCACGCCCCCTAGGCATCTCCCGTGCACTCCGGACCCTTCCGGGACAGACTCGATCCGCTACGCACGGCCCGCTCTCCGCTAGCTGCGAGGCCTGGCTCTAGGCACCTCCCTGCTCTGAGCCTCAGTTTACCTCGGTGCTCAATAAGGTAATGGCCAAAGGGGTCCAACTTGGGGGACGTGCCCGAGCCACCGCCCGCCCGCGCCCAGCCGGGCCCCGCGCAGTCTCACCTGGTTGCCCGGCTCCGGCGGCTTGCAGGGCCCTGCAGGCGGCCGCCTGGACGGCCAAGCAGGAGGCCGGGAGGCCGGGGCAGTAGGCGGCCGCCTGCACGGGCCCCCCCGCCTGGCGGCCGAACACGGCGCGCAACAGCGCCTCCAGCAGCCGCAGCCCCGGCGCCACCGCGTCCTCTGGCCCGGCCTCGGCCACCAGCACCCCGACCAGCGCCGCCCCGGCCCGCCGCCGGCCGCGCACGTCCCGCAGCATCTCCCGCAGGCGGCGCCGCGGCTCCCGGGCGGCCAGCGACGACGCGCGGCACAGCACGAAGACCAGCGGCGAGCGGATGGCGCGCGCCGCCGCCGCCGCCGCCCCCGCTGCCCCAGCCGCCCTCGCCGCCCTCTGCGCCCCGCGCGCCGCCCCGGGCCCCGCGCCCTCTGCCGCCACGCCGCCCGGCTTGCCCGCGCCTGGCTCCGGCGGGAACACCGCCCGTGCGAAGTCCCGCAGCAGCGCGCGGCTCTGTTCGCGCTCCCACAGCTCGCCCACCAGCAGCACCTGCCCGCGGCCCCCCGCCGCTTCCACCAACGCCTGGAAGGGCGGCTCGGCCGGGCGCGCGAGCCGGGCCGCCAGCGCCTCCAGCTCGCGCTCCATGCTGGCCGCCGCCCGCCCTCTGCGGCCGCCGCGGCCCGGGCGCACCCGCTTGCCCGCCTCTCGGGGCGGTGGCGCCCCGGCACAGAGGACACGCCCCCGAGGGCCGAGCCCAGCCGGACCCCCGGGCCCCCGGGCGGGGCCTCTGTGTGCACGCGCCCCTGGGCGCAGCCCGCATCGCGGGCCCGGGTGGGAGGAAGAGGGCTTTCTCCCCAGCCCTCCAAGGGTGGCTCCTCCCGAAGTCCCTGCGCAGACGCGGGGAAACAGAGTCATTCATTCATTCATTTATTCGTCCATCCCACACATACTTACTGCGCACCTACTAGGTGCAGGCGCTGGGCAGCCGAGGTTGGGAAGACAGACAATTATCCCCTCACTAGATAACATCGTTTGGAGACCTGGAGCAGAGTCCTGCACAGTTTGGGGTCTTGCCGAGGTGGGGTGGGAGGTAGGGGGATAGGGGGCGGAGGGCGCAGAAGTGGGTAGGAAGGTGAGATAAAAGAGAACACGCAGGGGTTATTTCTGCCACCCAGCTTTCCTTTTGGGCTTCAACATTTAGCAAAAACTGACCGAGGGTCCATTATTTCCACAAATACTTATTGTACCACCCCAGGCGCTGGGGGTGGAAACCCAGACTGTTTCCGTAAAGCAGAAAGTCTAGGGGGCCAGATGCAGGACACGGATGGTGCTCTGATCTGCGTGGGGAGCAAGGGGCCAGCCAGGTCAGAAGCAGGAATGCATTTCCCTTCCTTCTAAGGATCTAGGTCAGCCTGGTCCAATAGAACATTCTGTGATGATGGAAAACTTTTTTATTGTCTGCACCATATGTGACTATTATTGAGTACCTGAAATCTGGCAAGTGCAACTGAAGAACTGAGTTTTACATTTCACGTAATTTTTAATGAAATGTAAAATTAAAGCAGAAAGTGACAAGATGATAATGTACTTAAAGGGCTGGCACCTTCCTCTGAATAGTACCCTAAAGACGCCGCAGAAGCAAGAGGGGAGTTGGTAAGGACTCTGAGAAACCAATGTAAAACCAGGGAAGGCCTGTCGCCTCCTCCCCCTCAGTGCCATAGAAGGGGGATAGGCTGAGTGAACGCTATACACTTGTGCTCTTTTCTTTGCTTGCATTGGCCTGAGTAGACCATTTCTCAACCCCATCTCCCCAGCACTGCTGGGAGGCAGAAAACAGCTGTGCTAGCCAGGGATGGCATATCAGGCTGGGGCTAGCAGCACAGAAAAACCAGACCCGGCAGCCTCTTCTTCCCACTTCATGGGTCAGGAATTCCAACCACGAGACCTGCCTCATGAAAGAGGATTGGCCAGGGGAGAGTGCCCAGAAGTTCCCTGAGTGGGGTGTCTGGTGTGTGTGAGGGTGGCACGTGGGGAGTGGCTACATTCACATTTGATGCCAGAGGCAAGTCCCATCACACCCCCATTCCTTAAGCTCCCAGGTGGGATATGTAGGAAGAGCCTAGGTTTTAGTCTCTTCCAGGTGTACCTATCGCCAGCCAAAGTAGCTGATATCTAGGGAAACATGAATTCACTGGGAAAAATAATTAGACTTCTGGGGCTGGGCGCTGTGGCTTGTGTCTGTAATCCCAGCACTTTGGGAGGCCAAGGCAGGTGGATCATCTGAGGTCGGGGGTTGGAGGCCAGCCTGACCAACATGGAGAAATCCTGTCTCTACTAAAAATACAAAATTAGCCAGGCATGGTGGTGCATGCCTGTAGTCCCAGCTACTTGGGAGGCTAAGGCAGGAGAATGGCTTGAACCCAGGAGGTGGAGGTTTTGGTGAGCTGAGATCGTGCCATTGCACTCCAGCCTGGGCATCAAGAGCGAAACTCTGTCTCAAAAAATAAATAAATGAATAAAATAAAATAAAAAATAAAAACAGCTAGGCTTCTGGAAAGTATAAAACAAAGCAGGTTTAATGGATATATGAATTAAGATTCATTTCTTAATAACACAGACAACACTAATAACAATGAAAATTTCTTTTTGTCTTTTGTAGATGTTTGGGGATGGACAGTTTATGGCTGAAATAGTATAATAGTTCTGCTTTACTAGGTGTTTGAAGACTCAAATTTCATACCAAGTCACTATTGCCCTCTGACATCTTCATAATCCAAATTGGCTGCTAAAGCTTGGGCCATGACACCTGTATTCCCAGAAGCTGGGTAGTAGAAGGACTGAGGAAGGAACAAAAATCTGGTTGACTTCAGATTTCTTAGCAACAACATTGGGTTTAAGAAAAAATGGAAAAATTGTTTTAAAGTATCAAAGAAAAATAACTTTGACCCTAGATTTGGATTTCTAGCTAAATTATCAGGTATATAAAGAATCAGAAGGCATATCACATATAGCCCCTCTTTGAAAACACTATTGGAGGAAGTGCCCTATCAAAAAGGGAACTAAATCTGGCTGGGCATGGTGGCTCACTCCTGTTACCCCAGCAATTTGGACACCGAGGCCGGCAGATCATCTGAAGTCAGGAGTTCAAGACCAGCCTGGCCAAAATGGTGAAACCCCGTCTCTAATAAAAATACAAAAATTAGCTGGGCATGGTGGTGTGTGCCTGTAATCCCAGCTACTTGGGAGGCTGAGGCAGGAGACTCGCTTGAACCCAGGAGACGGAAGTTGCGGTGAGCCAAGATTATACCAGTGTACTCCAGCCTGGGTGACAGAGTGAGACTATCTTAAAAAAAAAAAAAAAAAAAAAAAAAAGAACTAAGAGTGCTCAATAATAGCAAGTAAGAGGGATTAAATCACCTGTCTAAATAACAGTGCAAGGCCATGCCAGCAAAGCACAGCCTAAGTGGGTATAATAAACTGGGAGGGTGGGTGGCAGAGCCAGGGTGAAACCTACAAGTTGACCAGAAAGGGAATTAACCCCATCCAGGTCACCTCTGAGGAAGAGAGAAAGACAAGTTCTAGAGAAGCACTGTCAGATATACTGGGATTTTTAGCACATTCTTACAAGGCTTGTCTAAAACCAACATGCTCTGCCTCCTGAACTATATATTCTCAGCCTCTAAATCTCCACAACTAATTACAAATTTCCATAGGCGGGATGGGGGATGGATCAGAGGGGGGTGGAATGTTAAACAAAGGTTGGAGTCCAGGGCCAGTAAAGTTTATCTTTATCTGTGTTATTTACACAGCAAAGGTTCTGGTATTAAATTAACAGGAAACTGCAAAGATCTTTTTTTTATTTTTTTAAAAAGGCAAGATGCCAAGAATCTTTCTTCCTCCTCTCCCACCACACCCTAGAAAAGCATCATACAATTAATGGACTTCTTCTTTCTCTGGAGTTCAATGAAGATATAAAGTAAACTGGGATTTTTGAAATACTTTACCTCTTCATGTTCACTTAAACAGAATTTGGTGGGAATCAAGTGATGAGAGACTGGTGTGGTGGCTGACACCTGTAATCCCGGTACTTTGGGAAACTGAGGTGGAAGGATTTCTTGAGCCCAGGAGTTTTAGACCAGCCTGGGCATCATAGCGAGACCCCATCCCTAAATAAACAAACAAACAAAAATCAAACAGCTAGTTGGGTATGGCAGTGTGTATCTAGTCACAGTTACTCCTTGGGAGGTTGGGGTGGGTGGATGGCTTGAGCCCGAGAGGTCGAGGCTGCAGTGAGCCGTGATTGTGCCACTGCACTCCAGCCTGGGTGAGAGATCAAGGACTTGTCTCCAAAAAAAAAAAAAAAAAAAAAAAGTGACCAGAAAGTGCTGGTTTGGAAAACAAGGAGTAATCTCCCTCTAGTTGCTTACCAGCTCCTTTTCCCTCTTTACTCACACTCTGTCGCCCTATTCTCCTCTCCTTCTTTCTTCCTTTCCCCCCTTCCCCTCTCCCCACCTCCCCCTTTCTCTCTTCTTTCCTTTCCTTCCTCTCTTCTCTCCCTGTACTTTTCCTCTTTTTCCTAAGATGTTTGATTTGGGGGCTACAAGGAAGGCTGGACCTGGGGAGACTTTCTGGCTTCCTGGGGAGCCAGGTGGAGGGAGGAAGATCTTTAACATGAGGAAGACCTCAGAGGGAAAGGAAATTGGAGGAGCCCCCAGGACCCATGGAGGAAAGAGGCTGAGGTGGGAAGAGGGGCTGGAAACTTGAAACTGGGTCTGACAAGTGCTGGGGGCCCCTGAGGTGGAGCAGGCCTGCTCGCCGGTGTGCTGGGACCTCGTTTCCTCCTCTGCCAGGCCCAGGCTGGTTCCCATCAGGGCACCAGGAATGCAGATCTCTGTGCCAGCTGGTGTTCCTATGGGGGTCAAATATCTCAATTTCGCCTGAACTTTAGGGGTCTGGTGAAGGTTTGTTAACCCACTTATACAGGAGGTTGCAATTTTTTGAATTGCAGACATGTGCGAAAAATCAGACCTTGGCAGTGACCTTGAGCAGCAGGATATAAATAACTCCCACATGCTTAGCGTTCCAATAATGGAACACTAGGCATAAATGGGATTGAAGAAGCCTGCAGGAAATGCTGACGGGCAGAGGCCAGGCTCCCGTGCCTATCATGCTCCTGCTGAGCCCTGGACTAGTCAGTGGTGCCAGGAGGAGGGGCAGGCAGGCCCCCAGGACACACCTGTACTGGCTGAGGGCATCACAGTGGGGGCAGTCTTCCGTCAGCCGACACCTGGCACATAACTGTGGGGAGAGTGTCTACACCTGTCACCTTGGTGGCCACAGCTGCAAGGTGACTTCGTGGGGATCTGTGAGCATCTGAGGCCCCAGTAGGGGTGAGGAGGAGAACAGCAGCTCATTTGTGCAGCAAGGACATATGGTGACTTCGAAGCCACTCAGTTTGGGCCTCCTTTCAAATCTACTGGGCCAGATCAAGTTAGAGCTTCAGTGTAAGTCTCCCAAGGTCCCCTCCTGGGAGAATGGCACCAGCCAAAATTGGCCAGGAAGAAACCATGGTCTCTAAGAGTTGAATGGGACCCTGGTTGGCCTTTCCCTCCCCCAGGACAGGGCTGCACCAACTGCACCCAAGCTGGCACCTCAACTATCAGGCCCGTTGAGGTTAAAGTGGAGCAAAGAGCAGTTATTACTGGAGGCAACCTTATTCCTCCCCCAAGTCTCAGAGCAGGTGCCCTTTTATAGACTATCAAATACAATGTGAGCTGTATCTGTGGGGTAGGCATGAGGGCCGGTGCCCACCACAGACGCCCTACCCCTGTATCTGTATGTCTCATTCCGTTCACTTTCTGCAGCTCCTCGGTCCCTGGCTGATGAAAAAATAGGAAGTGTGCAAGTGTTGGGGCAATGGGCAGTGGGTGACTTCATGATCATCGTTCACGAGGTGCCTGATATAGAACAAGGTGACCATTAAAATAATCTTATGATAACCTTAGTTGCCCAAGCCAGCTCCTGGCCAGTGCCTCTCTTTCCCAGAGGGGTGGATCAAGAACCCGGTCAGGAAGATGGGCTCAGTGAGTGCATGGAAACATGAGGTTCCTCTGCACCAGATCTTGTCAGAGCTCTGTGACTGACCCTGACGTGACTCTGCAGGACACGGAGCTTCTGTGATCACTGGCTAGAGGATGTTCAGCTTACCAATTTCAGGTTGCACTGGACAAAGATGATGGCGGTGTTGCTAATGACACTAAGGTGGCACCACCTCACCACTTTAGAGAAACTCTCCACCACTTTAGAGAAGCCTCTTATCAGTGGTAGCGGCAGATGGACAGGCAGTGGTTGCCAATAGAGCTTTCTGCAATGAAGAAAATGTTCTAAATCTGTGCTATCCAGTACAGTAGCCACTAGTCACATGAGGCTATTGAACAGCTGAGATGTGGCTTGTGTGACTGAGGAACTGCATTTAAAGTTTTGTTTAATTTTAAGTAATGTAAAGTTTAAATGGCACGTGTGGCTAGTGGCTCCCATATTGGACAGCACAGGTCTAGAAGGTATGCTATCATCATTCTCTTCCAAGGTTGATTTATTTCCATGGCCTGATTAACAACTTAGTTTAGATTGGTTTTCAGGTTTAGACAGTGACAGGACAAAGGTACTGGCTGTGGCAGACACTGTTGGTTTTCTGCTCATTGGCCACTCATGCTTACTGAGCTCTGATTTTGGTATAAAAGCAATGGACCCAGCCTCAGGGGTTGAAGCGTGAATAGATGAAGCCAACTGTTCTTCATTGCTAGTGATTGGTCTTGAGGTGGGCATGCTGCTCAATTCTAGCTTGTCCAAGACAAGCAGAGATTTCCAGGAAAGATTTCCTTCCCTGACTAGGGAAGTTGACAGGCCCTTTTGGGGCCATCATCTTCCTTGCTTCACAGAATGTTGTGTGAAGACTTGATATTTGGAGCTACGGCAGCCATCTTGCTACCATGAGGGAAAGGCCAAAAGAATCAGTATCTTTCTATGAATTGTTAACGATATTTGGAAAAGCTCAGTGAACACCTTACTTCTTTGGTGTTGTCAGTTTTCACTGCTTTGAGAGTAATTCTGCCCTTCAAATTGTATAACCCAACATCTTCCTTAAATTGTTTTATATTGAGATAGGACATAAATTATTAAATAAAATATTTAAAATAGGTCAAATAATAGATTGCCTTTAGAAGGAAATCCAAGCTACTGGTAACAGGATGGCTTCTGACAAAGGGAACTGACAGGTTAAGATTTATGGGTGGGAGGGACATTTAACACTGCCTATCCATTTGTTTCTTTTGAATTTTGTTCCACAGGAATGAACTGTCTACTCAAAAATAGGTTTATTAAAGTTAAGGCCAGGCGCAGTGGCTCATGCCTGTAGTCCCAGCACTTTGGGAGGCCGAGGCAGGCAGATCACTTGAGGTCAGAAATTTGAGACCAGCCTGGCCAACATGGTGAAGCCCCGTCTCTACTAAAACTACAAAAATTAGCTGGGCATAGTGGTGAGCTCCTGTAATCCCATCTACTCAGGAGGCTGAGGCAGGAGAATCACTTGAACCTGGGAGGCAGAGGTTGCAGTTAGCTGAGATAGTGCCACTGCCCTCCAACCTGGGCAACAGAGCAAGACCCTGTCTCAAAATAATAATGATAATAATAATAATAATAATAATAATACTAAAATAAATAAAGTAGTACATGAGGATCTTATTTTGCTGCATGGAAGTAACCGCCCAAAAACTCAAACCTGAGTTGTTAAAAGTATGTGTTGTTTACATAGGTGTGTTCACTTTGTAAAAATGTATTGAGCTGGTCACTTATGATTTATGTCCTTTTCTTAATATAATAACAAGTTTACATTAAAAAAGCGGTGGCCTTTTTGGAGTGGAGCTCAGAGTTGGAAGGAAAACCAGGAGGCGGCTTTGTTTCCATTGTAAAAGCTATTCTACTTGCCCTAAAAAAAATCTATGTATATTATTACATACTTTGATTAGAAAATATATTAAACAAAGTAGAAAAGAAAAAAGCTAAACATCTTGCAGCTATTTGGGATTGCTGTCTTTAAGAGCCAAGCCTTGTCCAATCTATTTGTATAAAACACTGAGTAATTAATCTACCCGTTCACTTATTTCCTATTGGAAGCCATAAGGAGGCCATTGGTGAATATAAGTAACTTCTGGAGCATCTAAGGCACCTCACCAAGTCCTAGGCCTGATAGGGTCAGTGCAGTGGACCAGCACGATGTCCTGCAGGATGGTGAGGTGGCTAAGGTCCACCCAGCACAGAGCCCACGAGCAAGATGCAGACAATGTGCTGCTGTCCACCCCTCCAGGAGCCACCATTCTGCACTGGCCAGAAGACGGGAGAGTTATGTAGAGCTGTGAGGGGAATCACCCACTGCCTCCACATGTGCGCGCACGCGTGCACACACACACACACACACACACACACACACACCCCTTTTGACTCATTCACGGTGATATCAACATCTATGTTCCCAGCAGGGACGCAGTGTTCCTCTAGATTTGCTATTTTGTTGAAGGGACTGGGGAGGGTCCAAGGGCTTCCCTTTGCTCCCTCTGTCATAATGGCCCTTACTTTTTGGGTCACAGAGCCAGTGTGGAGATTCCGCCTGTAGCTTAGGGGATCCATTCCAACTCTACACCCAGGCACTGGAGAAGTGATGGGTTCAGGATTCCATCAGGTCTACCATGAACAGGAATCCCATCAAATTTGTCAGTAGTGTTCTGTTCCCCAGGGGGTCTGTGTCAGTTTACAGTTACTGTCCCAAACCCCCTCAAAGGTCTGGATCATCCCTTTCCCCACTGTAGTTTCCCTGGTCCATGGTCAGTTCCCCTGTGGGAAAGGAAGGGCTAAAACAGAGAATATATTTTTGATGTTATCACATGGTCTTTTCTCAGGGGGACCTGGCATCCACTTAATTCAAGGGACATATCAAAGAAGCCCCTCTGGGATGTTCTGCTGGAATCAGGGAGACCAGGAACAGTCATCTTGGGATGCTGGCCCTGGCATTATTGCTGCTGGCCCCTCAGGACCATGCTATTGGACCCTTGACTCTGCTGCAGCCATTGTGAAAAATCTCTGGTTGACCACAGGGCCTTTGCATCACTTCCTCACAATCCAAAGCCCTTGGCAGGAGCATCTGATTGGCTAAGCTCAGATCACATGACTATGTACTAGTTATAAAGAGCCTGGAAGAGAGAATATTTGATTCTCCGTTGGCTTCCCTAGAGAGAAGTAGATAGACCCTGGCACCCCACCTGCCCAAAAGACCTCCCACTCCAATAGAATGATATCTATCTGGGCACCAGGTAAGCAAAATGGTGATTTAAAAAAAATCTTTGATTTTTGTGTGGTTGGGTTTTCTACAATGAGTATTTATTACATGCATAAATTTTAACAAGGAGTCTGTCATTGTGTACACTTTATTTTATTTTATTTTATTTTGAGATGAAGTCTCGCTCTGTCACCCAGGCTGGAGTGCAGTGGTGCGACCTTGGCTCACCGCAACCTCCGTCTCTTGGGTTCAAGTGATTCTCGTGCCTCAGCCTCCCGAGTAGCTGGGATTACAGGCACCCACCACCATGCCTGGCCAATTTTTGTATTTTTAGTAGCAATGGGGTTTCACCATGTTGACCAGGCTGGTCTCAAACTCCTGACCTCAAGTGAACTGTCCACCTCGGCCTCCCAAAGTGCTGGGATTACAGGAGTGAGCCACAACACCTGGCCATTGTGTATATTTTTCAGTCAACCAGTTCCAACAGTACAATTACTATTATACACATGGGGAGCATTAAAAATGGTTCCTGAACCTGAAAAGGTCAGGAACACTGATACAAGAATTTGGGGCCCAGTCATTTGTGTGTGAGTCTGAAGTTGAAACTGGAGTGGCCTGTCTGGGTCCTGCTTGGCCCCGCTCTGTGGGGGTTCTGGTGGCCTCTATTTGGGCCCCTTGAATTTCAGAAGAGGTTGTTAACCCTGCGCAGCTGTCTATTCAAACATTGAGATTTACGCTTAACCAGCAATGTGGAATATTCTGGATCCTTGTTAGATCAGAGCCACAACCTCAAACTCACTGCTGTTCAATACTTAGCAAACATTTTGTCGAATTGAAGAAACATTTAGGAAGACTTGTCTCCATGGCAGTACAAAGAAAAAGCGTGCTCTCTACTCACAGCACTTCTGGCACCAAATACGTGGCTTTTCCATATCACGAAATTCCCCAATTCTCTGAGGATACCAGCTGGGTGTCCAGTGATTCAATTCTAGCATGAACAAACTAGAGTTCCATCAAAGCATGCAGGTTAAGGGCTCAGTCCCACAATCCTGCCCCCCACTTCAGATGCCAATCTCAAATAGTGGGCCCCCAGGTTATTCACACTTCTGTCTGACTTGGCTACAAATTGGGGCCTCCTGTGAACCCTTCCTCAGGTCCCGTAATTGGTTCTAACAGCTCACATAACTCAGGGAAACACTTAATTTGTGTTTGCTGGTTATTATATGGGATACAATAAAGGGCACAGATGGAAGCCAGGTGAGGAGCAGGTACAAAGGGAAAGGTCCCACAGGCTCCCGAGCAGAGGAGTTTCTGTCCTCATGAAGTTGGAGTGCACCACTCTCCCAGAATGGATACTCACCCACCCAGAAGCTCTCCAAATGCCTTTTTTGTTTGTTTGTTTTTGACAGAGTCTCGCTCTGTCACCCAGGCTGGAGTGTAATGGCAGGATCTCAGCTCACTGCAACCTCTATCCCATGAGTTCAAGTGATTCTCGTGCCTCAACCTCCCAAGTAGCTGGGATTATAGGTGAAGGCTACCACGCTCAGCTAATTTTTGTATTTTTAGTAGAGACAGGGTTTTGCTACGTTGGCCAAGCTAGTCTCAATCTCCTGACCTCAAGTGATCCTCCCACCTCAGCCTTTCAAAATGCTGGGATTACACTCATAAGCCACTGCACCTGGCCTGTTTGGGGTTTTTATAGAGGTTCTGGTTATGTAGACATGATTGATTAAATCTTTGGTCATTAGTGATTACCTCAATCTGTAGCCCTTCTCCACTCTCTGGGGGTGGGGGTGTTTGGGGAGTAGGGGTCAGGGGAATGGGGAATAAAGGAGCTGAAAGTTCCAACCCTTTAAAATACATGGTTATTTCCTCTGGCCATCAGCCCCAGCCTCCAAGTGTCAGCTTATTAGATAAACTCAGGTTTGGTTGAAGAAGCCTTATGATAAGTAACAAATACTCCTCACTCCTATCACTCAGAAATTCCAAGGGTTTTAGGAGCTCTGTGCCAGGAACGTGGGATGAAGACTAAATATATATTTTTTATTGTATCACAGTATCATGGGCAGTCACACATTCATTCATGCACGAGAGAGCTCCATTCCTCATTAGCATTTATTTTGGGGATTGAATATGGCAGCTTGGATGACCCCATGCTTTCCACCCCTGTAGGATTGCTTTATTTACACTCACATGGGTTAATGTGTTAACTTAAATAAGGGAGGTTAACAATCCTCGAGGTACTCATTGTTTTGTTTACTGTAAAGATGGTTTTAGGGCCTTGTTTACTACGTGACACAGGCCATTTGGATAGAAACACATGGAAGAAATACCTTTCTGGTCTTGGAATTTGTCTTCTTCTGAGCACTAGATTTGTTTTTATCCAATGGACATTGTGAGTAATACAGCTGGTCTTGTTTCTTCTTTGTATAGGCTGCTGGGAAGCTGAGTCAAATTGTGACCCATATCTAGCAAGTGTAAAGGACTTTCAAGGCAAACATTTTGTGTATTAATCTCATCCCTGGATTCACTTTATTTCTTTTGACCTAATTTTCTTTCCCTTCTTCCTAATGTCCTCCATGTCTTTTTTTAAAAAAAGTATTTTGTGAGTTAACTTAAATATTTTTCCTTTATTTTTTAGTCAGTGGAAAATAAAAAGAAAGGTACACATAAAATATTTAAAATCTTATATTTTCTCCTGGCCTCTTACACTGCTCTCTGTGCCATTCTCTGATCCTGGAAGCTCAGGGATTTTATTGGGTTTTAAGTTTTCATTTTAGTCTGAGAATAATCATTTTGTTACCACTCCTGTGTTTACTGTGGTAGAAAGAATTGTCATCGGCCAGGCTCGGTGGTTCACGTCTGTAATCCCAGCACTTTGGGAGTCTGAGGCTGGCAGATCACGAGGTCAATAGATTGACAGCATCCTGGCCAACATGGTGCAATCCTGTCTCTACTAAAAATGCAAAAATTAGCTGGAAGTGGTGGTGCACGCCTGTAGTCCCAGTTACTTGGGAGGCTGAGGCAGGAGAATTGCTTGAACCCGGGAGGTGGAGGTTGCAGTGAGCTGAGATCGCGCCACTGCACTCCAGCCTGGCCACAGAGCGAGACTCTGTCTCAAAAAATAAAAAAAAAGAAAAGAAAAAGAAAGAAAGAAAGAATTGTTATCTACTTGCATCCTTTAAAAAGTCTTTTTCTGGTATGTACTTGATACTGGACACCATAATTATGAACTTATCTTTATTCTCTGGATAGTGGAATGTGACTCAGAAATCTATTCAGAAATTCATATCCTTGTGCAGTTTTTTTTTTGTTTGTTTTCTTTTTGGAGACAGAGTCTCACTCTGTTGCCCAGGCTGAAGTGCAGTGGTACAATTTCAGTTCACTGCAACCTCCATCTCCTGGGTTCAAGCGATTCTCCTGCCTCAGCCTCCCGAGTATCTGGGACTACAGGCACACGCCACCATGCCCGGCTAATTTTTATATTTTTAGTAGAGACGGAGTTTCACCATGTTGGCCAGGCTGGTCTCAAACCCCTGACCTCAGGTCATCCGCCTGCCTCAGCCTCCCAAATTGCTGGGATTACAGGCATGAGCCACCATGCCCAGCCCCTATGCAGTTTTATAATTCTCTAAGAATTCTAAGAATTTTGACTTTTTCAGCATTATTTTTTTCTCTTTGGCCATGGACTTGGGACAGATTGACATCATAAAGTCACTAATTTGTCCCTAGAAGCAAACTTGAGAAGACAACTCTGCGGTCCACGGAGCTCAGTAGAACCTCAGTTAACTGCTGGCTGCCTCCGCCACCAACAGATACAACAAAGGGCTTTTGATACAACAGTGATCGCTTGCTTACACTACGTATGTATTTATTCTGGTGTTATTTTGAAAGCAGTCACTGCAGTCCTCTTCTCGGCACGTTTCTTGTAGAAAAAAATAAAACTTAAAGTCATTAAAAAAGAAAAAATTATCACCCATCTTCCTATTACTAGTAACTAGGGGGTTAGCAGTCCAGATTTTTAATTAAGTGTATATTCAACAAATATTTATTGATAACCTACTATGTGTCAATCTGTTAATCACTGTGTTATGTCCTGGAATACAGCAGGATTCAAAACTAGATGTCATCCATACTGTACGCCTTATACTGTGATCTCATTGCCCATAATACATTTATACAAACCGATCGCCCAGTATATAGTGTTCAGTGACCTGCTTTTCTCCCTGGACATACACATTCTGGATATCCTTCCATGTCATCTGTAGGCCAACATCATTATTTCAAAAGGCTGAATAGTATTATGCATATGATTAACCATAGTTTATTCTAATCAGTGCCCTAATAAAATGAACTTTTATGCAATTATAAAAGGCACTTCTGTGCACATCCTTACAAATATGGATCTGTGCACTGGTCTTATTATTTCAAGATGCTGTTAAAGCATCCTCAGATGCACCGGTGTGGAATATTGGTTCCACATCACCCAGGATCTTTCTGGCTTTTCTAGTTCAATGACTGCAGCTGCACCCGGGTGATCTTTTTGTGCAGTAGCCCACAACGCTTACATTTAGGTCTATCTGACCAGGAATGCTTGTGAGACAGTGGAAGAGTGAAAGAGAGGGGCTGGCTTTATCCTTTTTTAAAAAAAATCGAGACAGAGTGAGACTCTGTCTCCCAGGCTGGAGTGCAGTGGTGCAATCTCGGCTCACTGCAACCTCCGCTTCCCGGTTCAAGTGATTCTCCTGCCTCAGCCTCCTGAGTAGCTGAGGTTACCAGTGTGTGCCCCTATGCCTGGATAATTTTTGTATTTTTAGTAGAGATGGGGTTTCACCATGTTGGCCAGGCTGGTCTTGAACTGACCTCAAGCGATCCACCTGCCTCAGCCTCCCAAAGTGCTGGGATTACAGGCGTGAGCCACGGCACCCGGCCTGGCTTTATCCTTATAATAATATTACATCAACAGCATCATCTTAAATTGGTCTTTTAGTTAATAGTTAATGATTAAATTGCCTTGTCACTTGTCACTTCTAGTGGCGGAAGGAGCCAACTCTCCTTCTATTTCTTGGTACATTCTTCCTGCGTTAGCGTGTTGCTCGATAAGTGTGTATCTGGTAGGCGAATGCATGCAGGAACAGATCCCAGGACTGGAGAAATGGTGTGGACGAGGGACAGACAATCCACAGTGGGAGGTGACACATGGGAGGCAGAGGGGATATGCTGACAGGCAGGCTGGAGTTTAGTAGCATGGACAAGTTAAAGATGCATGTTTCAATTTCTAGAGAAAACTCTAGAAGCAACACCAAGAGGCTGAGCTAAAATTTAATAAATGAAGTCAATGGCATACTACATGATATCCAATTCACCCAAAATAAGAGCAAGAAGGGCAAGCAAAGAAAAAAGAAACATGAGACAAATAGAAAACCAAACCAAGATGGTAAACCCGACCATACAGTAATAGTTATCTAATCTCAATGACCTAAAATTTTTTTTTTTTTTTTTTTGAGACGGAGTCTTGCTCTGTCACCCAGGCTGGAGTGCAGTGGCGCGATCTCAGCTCACTGCAAGCTCCGCCTCCCGGGTTCACACCATTATCCTGCCTCAGCCTCCCAAGTAGCTGGGACTACAGGCGCCCGCCACTGCGCCCATCTAATTTTTTGTATTTTTAGTAGAGATGGGGTTTCACCATGTTAGCCAGGATGGTCTCGATCTCCTGACCTCATGATCTGCCCGCCTCAGCCTCCCAAACTGCTGGGATTACAGGCGTGAGCCACCACACCCGGCCTTAAATACTTTTATGTAAGAGACAGAGATTGACAGACTGTGTAAAAAAACATATAGAACATTCACCAGTATAGATCATATGCACATTCACCAAGATAGACCATATGCGGGGCCCTCTTAATAAACAAACCTTAATAAATTTCAAAGGATTGAAAATACACAGAGTACATTTTCTGAGGTATTAAATTAGTAATCAATCACAGAGGTATTAAATTGATCATCAATAACAATATGATATCTAGAAATTCCTGAATATGTGGAAATTGAGCAACATATTTCTTTTCTCTTTTCTTTTTTTTTTTTTTTGAGACAAGATCTCACTCTGTTGCCCAGGCTGGGGTGCAGTGGCTCTATCACTGCTTACTGCAGCATTGACCTTCCAGGCTCAAGTGATCCTCCTAACTCGGCCTCCGGAGTAGCTGAAATCACAGTTCCAGAACACTTAAAAAGGCCTTGCCACTTCTTAATTTGTCCCACAGGTTATTTAAAAGTGCACTGCTCAGGCCAGTGGTGGCTCATGCCTGTAACCCCAGCACTTTGGGAGGCCTAGGCAGGAAGTTCTCTTGAGCCCAGGAGATTAGGACCACCTGGGCAACGTAGTGAGACTTTGTCTCTACTAAAAAAAAAAAAAAAAAAATTAGCCAGGTGTGGTGGCGTATGCCTGAAGTTCCAGCTACACAGGAGGCTGAGGTGCAGAAATCACTTGCGCTCAGAGGTCCAGGCTGCAGTGAGCTGTGATTGAGCCACTGCACTCCAGCCTGGGCAACAGAGCAAGACCCTGTCTAAAAAACGGTCACAAGTGACATTATGGAATATGTTTAGTTGAATAAAAGTAAAAATAAAGGTCCAAAATTTGTGTGATGCAATTACATTAGTACACAAAAATATTTTTCTTAAAAATAGCTATGGACTGGTGATTATTATGTGCCTCCCTTTCTCCTCAACTTTTTGAATGAGAGTATTGCAGTTTTCCTGGCTCTACAGTATTTTTCAGGTGTTGGAGGAGTAGATAACTGGTCTTTTTAGTTCATAGGTCTCTGCTCCTAGGAACAACACTTGGGGAACCTTACCTGAATAGCATCGTCCCCCCTGGATCTGACTTTGATGGTGAAATCAGGGACTTCAAGCCTGAACCTAATGTTGTCACAGAAAGATACTTTGGAAGTTCTGTTTTTGCCTTTAGGGATGACCCTATTTTGCAAGCAGATATGAATTATTAAGAGTCAGAGGGCAGACAATGGTAGGTTGTTACATTAGTAGCCCCAGTGAACTATCCCTTCCGGTATATAATTCTGTGTTAACTCAGGGTGTGGCCAACAGGACATCAGCTAGAATGATGCAAGCAGAGATTTGATAAGTGCCCCCCAGTGGGGCTTTTCCTCTTGAAACACTCTTCAGAATTCAGCTGTGACACATAAAGCAGCCCATATTAGACTACTGAACAATGAAGGCAATGTAGAGAGAGACTCTAGAGGATGAGAGGCAATTAATCTTGGGTGCTGTAGTTCCCACCAAACTCCCAACTGAATGCATTTGCATGAGTAACTTCATCTGTACCGCTTAGAGCAGAAGACCCACCCAGCTGAGCCCCATCAATCCATAGAATCATGAAAAATAACAAATCATTTTGTTTTAAGCCACTAAATTTTGGCGTGATTTGTTATGTGACGGTAGGTAACTGAAACACATAAAAAACATCATGGGATGATCTTTCAGAGTCTTCTCAAAATGAGACATGAATTTTGAGAAGACTTCTTCCAGGCCTTTTTACCCCCACATGGTCCTGTCATTGATTCATGTTGCCTCTGGGGAAGCGGTGTGATCTTGGGGTGAGGCAGCTTACTTTAGCCAAGGGCAATGCCCAGAGACAGGCATAACTACAAGCAGCCAGCACTCTGGCATCTGGGGAAATGAGGGCCTTGATCTGGGTAGCACACTACAGCATTCACTACAGTCATATTTCTGGAGACTTCCATGATTTTCCCATCGGTGGGACACAGGAAAAGTAATTTATTTGATGCCAAGGCAACCTCTTGGAAGGCTGTGCCTGCTTTAAAGGAAAGAGCAAATAATTAGTTTAAAGACACATAAGTGGGCCAAGGAGGATATCTCACCAGAATTTCTGGCCCTAGTTGAGTACTCTACTGCCACAGTTGGCCATTGTGGAGTGAGAACTGAGCCTTGGATTTCCCAAGTTTAGAAGGCCTTCCTGGTGGAGGTTGCAGTGAGTTGAGATTGCACCACTGCACTCCAGCCTGGGCAACACAGCAAGACTCCGATTCAAAAAAAAAAAAAAAAAGAGAAGGCCTCCTAACTCATTTCTGTCTTCCTTACTCAGGCTATGGAAATGTAAGGGCCGGGGGAAAAACTTCCCCTTTGCCCTCTGAAAGTTCACTGAAAAATCAACTCACAGAGGGCAGATTAATTGGAGAAAAGGCATATGAATTTATTTTAATATGCATAGCATAGGGGAATTGCAGGAGAATGATTATCCATTAACCCAATGGGGTGCAGATGCTTATATACCCTTCTTTTTAGGGGAAAGGAAGATGGGGAAGTGTGGATGATTTTATGGGGATAGCAAATGATTTTTAGGGGAATTCAATGTGCTTGAAGAATATACTGTGGCCTGGGACCAAGTCTGTTGGGCCCACAGAGCAGATACAATGGTTTGTGGGAAAAAAAAGTCCATCTAGTGTGTTGACAGACTTTATTCTTTCTTCCTGAGATATGAGTTCAGTTAATGAAAACTCAAGGATGGGACCAGAGGTAACTGTTTTTTTTCCCCCCCTTTAGTGTGTCCAGACTTTAGGTAGATAAAGGAACTTCAGAGAACAACTTTATCCTGTGTTTTGAGAGAGACAAACGATAGAGGGTGGGGTGGGGAGTCGAGTGGGAGGCCAGAGAGAACTTGCCTTGAGGCATCTTCTTCAGTTCAGCATGTCCATGCACCATATTTTGGGGTATTGGTTTCTGGGTCCCAATAGAGGTAATGATAGTAGAGGCATCAGGCAGCTCGTTCTTGGGACCCCAAGTATGGAACAGGAAGTGCAGGGCAAATCTGAGGAGGATATTGAGGGGGTCTGGAAATCAGAGGAGAGTGGCACTGAGAAGGAATCCTTGGCAAAAATATGTGTTTAAGGATGTTCATTGCAATACTAGTTATAAAAGTGAGATTGGGCCGGGCGCGGTGGCTCACGCCTGTAATCCCAGCACTTTGGGAGGCCGAGGTGGGTGAATCATGAGGTCAGGAGATCGAGACCATCCTGGCTAACACAGTGAAACCCCATCTCTACTAAAAATACAAAAAAATTAGCCGGGCGTGGTGGCAGGTGCCTGTAGTCCCAGCTACTCGGGAGGCTGAGGCAGGAGAATGGTGTGAACCCAGGAGGCGGAGCTTGCAGTGAGCTGAGATCACACCACTGCACTCCAGCCTGGGCAACAGTGCAAGACTCTGTCTCAAAAAAAAAAAAAAAGTGAGATTGAATAAACTTAAATATCTGTTAGTAGGAGAATAGTTAAAAAAAGAAAAATTGAGGCCGGGCGCGGTGGCTCACTCCTGTAATCCCAGCACTTTGGGAGGCTGAGGCGGGCGTATCACGAGGTCGGGAGATCGAGACCATCCTGGCTAACATGGTGAAACCCTGTCTCTACTAAAAATACAAAAAAAATTAGCCAAGCGTTGTGGCGGGCACCTGTAGTCGCAGCTACTCAGGGGGCTGAGGCAGGAGAATGGTGTGAACCTGGGAGGTGGAGCTTGCAGTGAGCCGAGATCGTGCCACTGCGCTCCAGCCTGGGCAACAGAGTGAGACTCCGTCTCAAAAAAAAAAAAAGAAAGAAAAAGAAAAATCAGGCCAGGCACGGTGGCTGAGGCGGGTGGATCACCTGAGGTCAGGAATTCAAGACCAGCCTGGCCAACATGGTGAAACTCCACCTCTACTAAAAATACAAAAAATTAGCTGGGTGTGGTGGCACGTGCCTGTAATCCCAGCTACTTGGGAGGCTGAGGCAGGAGAATGCTTGAACCTGGGAAGTGGAGGTTGCAGTGAGCTGAGATCATGCCACTGCACTCCAGCCTGGGTGACAGAGCAAGATGACTCCACCTCAAAAAAAAAAAAAAAAAAAAAAAAAGAAAAACCAGTACTGAAAACAGACATGTGTTGATGGCCTTCTCAGCATTCCTTGATTCTGGGGTGTAGAATATCTCTCCCTCCCCTGCTGAAGGTTTGAGTCTTTAAGTCTGCTGAAATAAATGGGCAATAGATAAATAAGAGAAAAGGCACACAAATGTATTAACAAGAACATGTGCATAGGGGCCACACAAAATATGAGACTAAAAGAGGGCCAAATGGCTGAAGTTTCTATACCATATGGAAAGGAAGAGAGACTTGGAGCATCTCGGGGAAGGTGGCAATAGGTTATGGGAAGGAGAGGGGAGGAGATGCATGGTGAGCTGAGGTTTTCTTATTATGCAGATGAAGGCTCACAAGCAACAGCCTGCAGAAAGAGTAGAGATGTCCAGTGCGTTGACAAACTTCAGTCTTTCTTCCTGCAATATGTGTTCAGATGGCAGCTTGTGGTAAAATTTCTCTGTCATGATGGGTGCGGTGGCTCATGCCTGTTGTCCCAGCACTTTGGGAGGCTGAGGTGGGCGGATCACCTGAGGTCAGGAGTTCGAGACCAGCCTGACCAACATGTTGAAACCCCATCTCTACTAAAAATATAAAAATTAGCTGGGCGGGGTGGTGTGCTCCTGTAATCCCAGCTACTCAGGAGGCTGAGGTAGGAGAATGGCTTAAACCTGGGAGGCGGAGGTTGCAGTGAGCTGAGATTGTGACACTGCACTCCAACCTGGGTGACAGAGTGAGACCCTGTCTAAAAAAAAAAAAAAGTTTCTCTATCAGACCTTTAAAAGTGTCAGAACTTCTAGTCTCCTTCTCCTGAGAGATCTGGATAAGGCAGATAAAGAGGTCTCAGAGGAAGCCTGTTTGCATCCACAATTTACTTCACTAATGTAGATTTCTACTACAGATTCAAAACTCCCCACAAAAACACAGCTTTCCAGACCTATCCTGTGTCTGTAGCCCCTCTGAATAGCCATCCCAAAATATGCCAAAGAATATTTTTGGGTGGCATATTTTGGTTTCCCACACTTCTTTACTAAAATAACGTAATTTTCATTCGGATATTCTGCCTTCTCTCACACAGCCTACTCATTTCAAGGGAAGCTAATCCAAATCCGACTCACAGGTGGCCCCTAGGTGGCCCCCACATGGCCTCAGCCAGTCAACACATTCCCAGTTCCCCGGGGCCCAGTCATTGGTGGGGATGTCGACTGAGTTGGTCCAATTAGAGTGAATTATAGGACTCTTGCTCAGAATGCTGGGAAATTCACAGGCTTGTGGGCACTCTCTCTGGATGTAGACAAAGTCCCATTGTACCCGTGGGTGCTTTTGGCTCTGTTCCAGGCTCTGCCATCTTACAACCAAAGGGGAGGGAAGCTGATACCATGGAAGGCAAAGGGGGGCAGTGGGAAAGAAAAGAGAATGTCAGATTAAGCTCTCCCCAAAGCCTGTGTTATCTTTAGACTTTACAGTTACATAAACCATTAAGTTCCCCTATTGTCTAAGCCAGATGGAGCTAGGTTCCCCGCTCCCTGTAAATGGGTCTAACTAATATCGTAGCCAGGATTCTTTGAGCAGTACCATGGGCACTAAGGTAAGCTCTGTAGAATCTCATTTGATCAATTACGAAACAGGCATATGATGCAACGCCATGCAGCTGTTTAAAAATGAGATATTACATAGAAAGATTTCTTTGAGAAGTGGGAAAAAAAGCAGACAACAAATATGTGGTATAAAATCCTGTATCATCAGGGTGGGGAAATGTACATTTTAACTGAGTGATGTCTTGATGGTGAATGGGAAAGCTATTGAGAGGAGAGAAGGAGTCTGTTTTCCTGGGTTATCTCAGCTTGAATCCTATCTGATGCCTGAGAGGAGAGAGGAGAGGGCACCCGCTCCTCCAGGGGTGGGAGGGGCCCCCAGAAGGCCTGGCTGCAGGCTTGAGTCAGAAGCCAGGGAAGGGACCCAGCCTTTGTTTTTTATTTTCCTTTTGAGATAGAGTCTCAATCTGTTGCCCAAGCTGGAGGGCAGTGGCACGATTTTGGCTCATTGCAACCTCCGCCTTCCAAGTTCACATGATTTTCCTGCCTCAGCCTCCCAAGTAGCTGGGACTATTGGTGCCCGCCACCACACCCAGCTAACCTTCTTTTTTTTTTTTTTTTTGTAGAGACAGGGTTTCACCATGTTGACCAGGCTGATCTTGAGCCACCTGCCTTGGCTTCCCAAAGTGCTGGGATGTTGGGTGTAAGCCACCATGCCCCGCCAGGACCTAGTCTTTGAAATGCCAAGGCAGAGAATTCGGGGAAGTGTGGGTGGTGGGGCATAGACAGAAATGCCCCGTGCTTTTCACCGCAGTGGAGATCTGCTCCTCTGAGGAGAGCTGAACCCAGAACCTCTTGGTTCTATGGGGGAAGGGAACAGGCAGGCCCAGGGACCCTGGAATGGGGGTGGAATTGACTCATTTAGAGGCTTGTCTGGCTCATTAGATTTGAGCTTCCGGTGAACAACAGTTCTGTCTTGTGAGTCCCCAGTCACCCAGGGCTACTATGGGCACTCCTAAGCTAGCACTGAATGAAAGGATGGAGGAGGCAAGGCCAAGGTGGGGGTGGGGCACAGACAGGGAAAGTGGGGGCTTCACGCCTGCCATGCCGGAAGAGGTGAGGCTCCCACCTTCTATTTTCAAGCTGGACTTCACAGCTGGAAGTTCTGCTTCCTTGAAATGCAAATGTTATTTTTAAGGAGTCTCCTGCCCAGGGAAATCTTGGTCTGCTTCACAGCTCCGTGGGAATATGCCACTTTAAAGTGTTTGAAAAGAAGAATCCACTTCTGAGACATTTGCATTTTCAGAAAGCTTTCGGTAGAGGGCCAGGCCTTGGAGCTTGTGAATGAGGCCTTTCTGTGTTTGTGGCTCCCTGTGAATAATGCAAGGGGAAGAAGAGAAAGGAGGCACTTTCCATTCCCCCCACAGCTGCAGGCCGAGGGTGCCTAGGGGCCCAGAGGGTTTGGGATGTGTGTGTTGAGTCACTTCTCCTCTGGAGGTTTCCAGGGAGCTGCTTTGCATGAGTTAAGCATGCGGCCTGATTCCAATTCCACAAGCCTCTGTTCCAGGCTTTGCTGCCTCCTCTTGCCTCTAGGATACGACCTTGTGGGTCAATCCTGCAAGGGAGGCCGCTGGCCAGTGCAGGAGGACGGAGCCCGGCTGTTTGGTACACGGGGCATTTCTGTCTATGCCTCACCACCCACACCTCCCCTAATTCCCTGCCTTGGCATTTCAAAGACTAGGTCCTGGCGGGGCATGGTGGCTCACACCTGAAATCCCAGCACTTTGGGAGGCCAAGGCTGGTGGCTCGAGATCAGCCTGGTCAACATGGTGAAACCCTGTTTCTACAAAAAAAAAAAAGCCAAAACGATAGTTAGCTGGGTGTGGTGGCGGGCGCTGATAGTCCCAGCCACTCAGGTGGACTCCCTTTCTTTCCATCCTTCGCACCTTAGTTGGGACTCTGTAGGGTTTGCTGGTGCTCCCTCTCTCCTCAGTTGGTACTCTGTAGGGTTTGCTGGTGCTCTCTCTCTCCTCAGTTGGGACTCCCTGTAGGATTTGCTGGTGCTCCCTTCTCATCTCAGTTGGGGCTCCCTGTAGTATTTGCTGGTGCTCCCTCTCTCCTCAGTTGGGACTCCCTGTAGGATTTCCTGGTGCTCCCCTCTCTCCCAAGTTGGGACTCCCTGTAGGGTTTGCTGGTGCTCCCTTTGGCCCATCCCTAGATCATCTTTGCTCTGAGGAGGCAGAGAGAGCCTTGAGAAGGAAGGGCACCTTAACACCTGACCCACAAAAGGCTTTGACCCCCATTACAAGAGCCCACCGAAGGTCCTTGGCTTACCCCAGGGGCCTACCTTGAGAGGTCACTGTGAGAAAGATGGAAGTGTTTGGCCAACACCTCTCCCCCATTCTCACCCTCTCCAAACACACAGTCCTCTCAGTGCTCCCACTGTGGCCTGTGTCAGCCTCTTGCTGGGTGTCCTTTTGGAAGGATGGAGACCAGCAGAGTACCAGAGGAGCCCCACGATGCCACCAGGTTGCTGTCCCAATCTTGCACCTGGGATTGCAGAGCTGAGGGGTCCAGATGGGCAGCTTCCGTCCCCCAGGATGCCCCTCAAAGCCAGGAACACACACAGTGTTACCGGAAAAAGGAGACTTACTCCAGACCCCAAGAGCGAGTTCTTGGATTTCATGTGGGAGAGAGGGCGAGTCGCAGTGCATAGCAAAGATAAAACAGTTTATTAGAAACTACTCTATTACAGAATAGGGTGTCCTCAGAAAGCAAGAGGAGGAATTCCTCTGAAACACAGCACTTGCTTACATGGGATGTTAAGGCTAAGAATAGTAGACTTTATAAACAAAGGCTTGTGATCAGCTTGTGACAGGCTATTAGCATTGTTATTTTCCTATGTAACTATTGATTTCAGCAAGAATTTATGACAGTACTATTACCTTTAAAGTGAAACTTATTCTCAAATGAAGGATGCTTTGTTCTTTAAATATCGGGACGTTTTCAGACGTTCTGGGTCTCTAGTTAGCATCATTAACCCCTTCTTTGAGCTACAAACATCTTGTGATGAAGGGTGTCTAACCCCCAAGGAATGTAACCCAGCAAGTTTGGCTTTATCTGGCCTTTATTCGAGGTGGAGTCACCCTGGTTAAGATGTCCCTGACAATAGGACACCAGGTGAGTTGATTCTAAGGCCAGCCTATAGCCTAGACCAAGAAATGATCCTTCAGTGAGCTGATCATGCCCCTGCACTCCAACCTGGGTGACAGAGTGAGACCCTCAAAAAAAAAAATTACCCTTTATTTTATGTCTGATATTAACTAACCAAAAAGTTAATAAAACAGACAGCAAATTAGCCAAAATAAAATGCCAGTACAATTAAAAACATGCCTTCGAGACTGAGGTGGGCAGATCATCTGAGGTCAGGAGTCCAAGACCAGACTGACCAACACGGTGAAGCCCCGTCTCTACTGAAAATACAAAATTAGCCAGGCATGGTGGCACATGCCCATAATCCCAGCTACTTGGGAGGCTGAGGCAGGAGAATCGCTTGAACCTGGGAGGTGGAGGTTGCGGTGAGCCGAGGTTGTGCCGTTGCACTCCAGCCTGGGCAACAGGAGTGAAATTCCTTCTCAAAAGAAAAAAAAAAAAAATCTAAAAACTGGAACCAATCTGAATGTCCATTAACAGGTGAGTAGATAAACACACTATGGCATATTCACACAATGAAATACTTCTCAGAAATAAAGAGGAATAAACTATTGATATGTATAGAAATATGATTTAGGTTTAAAATATTATGATGAGCAAAAGAAGCCAGGTAAAAAAAGTCCAAACTGATCGACTCCATTTATGTTAGTTTCTAGAACAGGCAAAATCATGTGTCTATGCGTCTGTCGTGACAGAAATCAAATCAGTCATTGCCTTGGGGGAAGGGGGATGGATACTCAAGAGGGCGCTGGTAGGTGGGGAGACTTGGTGGTGAGTCTTGGAGGTCTGGTGAAACAGGGAGGAGACGGGGTAAGTCTGAGGACAGAAGAGAAGCGTCTTGGGGAATAAAATGTGATTTGATCCCTGGCAGCATCAAGGCCCACTTGGAGCCCATGGTCATGAATTTCATGCGAGTCTGGCCTGCACGGCTGAGCTTCCCAAAGTTTAGCTGCACAAGTCCAAGTGCGCAGGAGGCAGAGAACTGGATTTGCCCCAGGGTTGTGGTTTTGCCAAATGAATGGGATGAAGGGAGATGGGCAAAGAGTTGGAAGTTTCTTTCACCAAATTCATTGTTAATTTCATCAGAACAAAACGATTCTTTTGCTTGTTCCCACAGAGAAAGCAACGTCCCCAAATACATATGAAACACCGATCACTAAAGGCACAAAACAGACACCACATGATCCTCTATTCCACTTCTCTTAGGCAGCTCTGTTCAGCTACGGGGACTCACCTAGTTCCCCGGCAGTAGCCCAAGTCTCTTTCAGCAACTGCAGCCTTGGGAATCTTCTGTACATAATACCTTCCTGAGGTTGGTTTATCAGCACATTAAAAGCACCTCCTACCAGACACACAGAATGGAGCCCCATTAGAAAAAAACAACTAAACTCTAATGTCATCCTGCAGCAGACTGCAATCCACACACCAGTGTCCAGGGTGTAATCAGATTCTCCAGAATATGGTATACACAGTCCATTCTTGACTGCTGGCAGTGGCAGGCAGGAGAAGGGCAGAACAGAGGAGGAGAAAGGTTTAAAGGAGAACTCATTCTCGAAAGGTGAGCTTCTTCTGGAGCTGGTCAGCCCAGACCCTTCATCCTGACCCCAATGGGAGACAAGTGGGCTTCTCCACTCATCTCCTTGATGCACTCCTCAGATGAGATCAGACACCCGCAGACCTGAACAGAACTCTTCTTTTCAAATTCTCAACCTCGAGGCCCCTCCTGGAGGAGTCTGAGCCTGGATCTCTCGCTCAGCCCTGCCGCTGGGACCAACCTGGCGCTCTGCCTTGGACACTTTCCTTCTTGCCGCTGGCGATTGGCACCTCCTTTCCTCCAGACTCCCAACAAACAGGCACCTCCAGCTCCTCTGTCCTCCTCATTCGCTAGCTCGCAGCTCAGTTCCTCCTGGCTTAGGGCAGGAAGGCATCTTGGGACATTGGCAAGGGCACTTTTCCAGTTCAAATCTCTGCTTCGACCCCCTGTGACTGGCTGAGGTGTAGTAAGTATATGCTGTGCTTGCACATACAGAGGAGAAGCTGCCTGGGGACGGAGAGGCTTCCTGAGTTTCCCAGCGAAGCCAGAGCCTGTAATAGCAGCCTGAAGTGCTGTCCTTCCTCTGATGGGTCATTGGTGGCTGCAGGCCTGATTGACTCCAACATGGCCCTGAGCCTGGGGCCTTGGCAGGACAGGCTGCATGGCAGGTGTCCCCTGAGTCTCATGGCTGCCTTTACCTGGCAGTTTGGTTCCCCGGATCCTGGTTATTTACTTACTCTGTGACTGCGGGATGGCCTGGGTGCCAGGCTTCATAGCCAGCGGGAGGGTGGCTGTCCTCAAGGGTAGGGGTGGGGAGGATGGAGACCAGGTTGTATCTGAAAAGCCAAGGACCTCTCATCTGATCCTGTGTCCCTGGCACAGTGGACTGGAGAGACCAGACAGGCAGCTGCAGGAGGATAGGGCTTCCTGGACTTTCTTCTGCACTTGGATGGATCACTATACTGGGACCAACCTATCTCAAGAATAACCAACTGGACCGGGTGTGGAGGCTCCCAGCACTTTGGGAGGCTGAGGTGGGCGGATCACTTGAAGTCAGAAGTTCGAGACCAGCCTGGCCAAAATGGTGAAACCCCGTCTCTACTAAAAATACAAAAATTAGCCAGATGTGGTGGCATATGCTTGTAATCCCAGCTACTCGGGAGGCTGAGGCAGGAGAATTGCTTGAACCCGGGAGGTGGAGGTTGCAGTGAGCCAAGATTGAGCCTGGGTGACAGAGCAAGACTGTCTCAAATAAATAAATAATAATAACATAATAACCAATTGATTGATGACTTTTTCTTTTCTCTTTTTTTTATTTTTTATTTTTGAGACAGGGTCTCCTTTTGTCGCCCAGGCTGGATTGCAGTGGCACGATCTCAGCTTACTGCAGCCTTGACCTCCCAGGCTCAAGTGACCCTCCCACCTCAGCCACCCAAATAGCTGGGACTACAGGTGCTAATTTTTGTTTTGTTTTTTTTTTTTTGTAGAAAAATCCAAAATACGAGTTTTCGCCATGCTGCCCAGGCTGGTCTCCAATTCCTGGGCTCAAGTCATCTGCCTGCCTTGGCCTCCCAAAACGCTGGGATTACAGGTGTGAGCCACTGCACCAGGCCAATTGATGGTCTTGAGACAATGTTCAGAGCCAGGGTCTGAGCTTAGCCTGGTGAAGATGCTAGACTCTGCTGGAGCTTAGACAATAATACCCCAAAATGAAGGCCTCAGAAGGGAAAGTTTTCTGTGATCTTCTGCCCTCCTATCTCTCAGTCCCATCTCCCCCAAGCCTAGCCATACAAACTCAATCCTTTCCCAAGATGCCATAGAAACCAGAACCCATTCTCCCCAGAGCTAGTCAGAAAACCTAAAAGTATTACTTGAATTTTCCCCCAGCCTTGTGTAAGAACTGGTCATAACAAAATGATCTGATCTACCTTGTTTGCAGTCAGTCATAAGACCCCCATTCCAGAGAAGATCTTGCCCCATGGCCCAGAGGAAGGAATGCTGCTCAGAGAGGCCAAGAAGAATCTAGACAGACAGGCCTTGCTGGGTTCCCCACATAGTCTATCAGCACTAGATCTGACCCTTTTGTCCAGTCCTATTTCTACAAGGCTGTCCATCTTTGTTGAAACTCAGCATGAAGACAATTTCCTCTGTACCTCTGGGTCTTCATTCTGAAGGCTCCCATGTGTACACATTAATGTGTACGCCTTTCTCCTATTAATAAATTTGCCTCATGTGAGTTTTCAGTGAACCTTTAGGGGACAAAGGGCCTTGGCCCCTATAACTTGCAGGCCCGGCTACAGCCAGACTGTCCCCAAACTCACAGCCACAGCAGTCTTAGTTATTGCATGGTGATAGAAAATATATCTGCTCACTCTTCTTTCCAGCTCTAAACTTCCCTCTTGAAGGCCCCTATCAGGGGCTGTTGCTTGAAATTGACTGTACTTAAAATAGCCCTCTCCATTGATCACATTTATACTCACTCTGAATATCACACTCACTCATTATACCACACTCTGAATACAATGGCCTAAGCCAAATCTTAATGTAACCCAAAGTGCTCCCGAGGGTGACAGGTCTAGTCCTTCATGAGAGTCTGCAATGTGCTGGGAAGGATTTGAGAAGAAAAAACCTGCTCTCTGCCTCCAGGACCTAACCACAGAGTAGCGGATGTGTCAACAGAACTGCACTCGGCAGGATGAAGATAGGGACTCCGGCATGTGGTCGTTTAGCATGTGCAGTTTCCACTCTTCAAGAGGGATCCCTATGGCCCACGACAGGCAACGTGAGCCACAATGCAAGGCCAGTGTGGGAGAGATGAGCCCAGGTGACAGTGACTGTCCGGGAGGATGCTCTTGGGGTTTTGGTGGGATGGTTCTTTATTGTGTGGTCTGTCTTGTGCATTGCATTCTTGGCCTTCACTACTAACAGCCCACAGCATCCCCCCGTCACTGTGACAACCAGCAGTGCCCCACACATTTCCCCGGGGATGGAAGGCTAGTTTTCACCACTGCCTGGGGCATCCAACTGCCAGGATCTGCTGCAAGTCTGCCGCTTGAGGCAGCTGGGAGTTCTCTCTCCTGGCCACTTGAGCATTCATTCTGGTGAGGTGGTGGTGGTGGAGGAAAAAGGGGAGAAGCAGAGGGAGAGCACAGGTCCTGGTTGCAGACCCACAGCCAACTGGAGGGAGCATGTGCTGTTTTTAGCTGCCCAGCATCCATTCCCCTCTCTTTTGGTAACAGGTTACCCACACTGCAGTTGGAGAATCATTTTCTTCCCTGCTCAGTGCTCACTGTTTCTGTGGATTTTATCCTCATGTTCCAAAGGAGGCTGTGCAGCTCCAGCCTGGCCAGTCAGCCCTCTGCATTTTCCTGGGCACAGTGATGGGTACCAGGAGGGACACAGGACCTAGTCAGAGCTGTGATGCCGTTTGCTGTGGGGAGACAGGCCGGCTCACCCTCTCTGCTAGACTTGATCTCTGTAGGCTGGGAGCTGTTGCTGCTGTAGCTAGAATGGAACTAACTCTGCTACAGAGAGAGGGAAATGGCCTGTGCCCCTGGGGCAAGCCACATCTGAACCAGAACTCTCTCCTGACTTTTATAGGAGCTAATACATTTTCATTTTGCTGAAGCCTAGTTTGGGTTAGGTTGTCCAACATTTACAACAAAGGGGGACCTCAATATGCCAGAAAAAGGAAGTGTCTTCAGTCCAGAAGCTGCAGCCATGGAGTCCCCAGTCCCTTCCACCATGTCTATAGGTCCCTTCATTGTGACCTGCAGGACAGGACCACAACACGACCCCACGCAACTCCCACACCTGTTTCAGAAAGGAAATCCTAGGACTGAGGGGTGGGGAATGGGCTCCAGCCTGGCCCATCCTGCCCAATCCCACCAGTGCTGCTGTGGGTAAACCAGCTCCCCGCCTTCCCAGTGGCTGCCCTGCTGGGTCCTGGTCTAACTAATTCTTAGAGTCATAGGAGGTCACCTGGGCATGGGTCTGTGGATGCCTCACAGGCATTCAGCATTGTCCTCCCTCCACCCCTACACCATATGCCGCTGTCACCGTTCCAGTGCATGCGGGCTACTCCTAAACCTCGCATCTGCACTTCTTTGCCTGGGGGCTTCCTCTCCAGAAGGGGACAAAAGTGTGGAGGAATTAACCACCTCCCTCCTCACAGCCTTTCTCCAAGACCAACAGGTTACAAATACCTCAGCTCCCTGTCAGGTGGGATGACTATGCTGTGTGGTGTGTGTTCTCCATTCTCCCATCCCACGACGCCCCAGCAGGATCAGGCTTCAGCTGCCCTCAATGGCCACTGCATCAGGACTCACTAGTACTGGCTGTCCTCCCTTCTTTGGTGGTTCCTTTTTTTTATTTTTATTTTTTGAGACAGGGTCTTGCTATGTCGTCCAGGCTGGAGTGCAGCGGTGCAAACATAGCTCACTGCAGCCTTGACCTCCTGGGCTTAAGCCATCCTCCTGTCTTGGCCTCCCAAAGTCTTGGAATTATAGGCATGAGCCACCGCGCCCAGCCTCCTTCCCTCGTTGACACTCCTCTCCCCTACTGGTGTTTGCTGGGATCACCTTGAACTAAGATTTTGAGTCGCCTGTTCAGGAGCTAGAGGTAGAATCGCACCAGGCACTGGCTGGGTGTAGCCACATCACTAGCACTAAACACAAGGCTGCATGGCAGGCTGCTCCCCATCACAGGTGACCCTAAAAGAAGCTATTTCTAGAGACAGTGTTCCTGGGCACAGGGCCTCTGGCCTCTGGGGTGCAGGCCTGGAGGCGAACTGGCACATTCCTCCTATTCCCACTAACTGGGATTACCCTGGGACAGAGGTGCAGATGACTAACTACGTTAGCTACTGAGTTAAGCTTTATAATCCCTTCCTTTAGAGTGAGAAAATCTAAAGCAAACACTGTGTTCTGTGAGTGTGTGCAGAGAAAGCTGCTCCACTGGGGGTCTGTGGCCCTGAACAGGAATGACAGGCACCAATTCTGCTTGACCTGTGGCCCAAAAGGTCACTGGGGCCCCCAGACCTCCCTTCCTAGTCATTTGCCAAGTCCAACTTTGATGTCTCTAAGTAAAACATGCTAAAGAAACAGAATTCGTTTTTTATTTTTCTTTTTTTAAATTTTGGTGACAAGAGAGGTCCCTTTGATGGAAACTGGATCTGTAAGAAAAACAAGGACAGAGCCAATCAGCTTAGACAATACCCTGTGTGACCCGGAATCCTGGTGGATTTCCAGTTTCACAGCCTCACAGGTGAGGCTTCAGCAGCTGTGATCCTTCCGTGGAGAAATAAATTATTTAGGATTCAAATTTCTTCCATTCCTTGCACCCACTCCTTCTTTCAGCCACACACCTCAGGCTGTAATGCCTTTTGCCAGGCGCCTGGCCAGGCTTGGCTCCTGCTCAGCTCATCGGTGCCAGCACCTTCCCCGGGGGCCCCTGCAGCTATGATGGAGTCTCACTCCCCAAAAGCTACACTGCAGTGGTTTGACCACATTCAACGCCCAAAATGGCTGGGAAAGAAGTCCTTTGCTTTTAGGGCCTCACCTTCAGCTGAGGAAGATGCCAAGGGAGAGGTTCACCAAACTTTAGGAAAGAAAATTCTAGAAGCATCTTTCCCCAAAAAGGAAAGGTGTCACTGTCATCAGATGGTTCTTCACTCTCTGGACAGGGAAGGATATCAAACTGCCTGTTGATTAAGAGCTGAGCCTACAAGGTCAGCACGACTTAATGTACCCCCCACGATGCACCTCCATCACCCTCCCCTACAGTGACTCTCATACAGGTGCCCGGGCAGCTTTCATTGGCTAAAGTTCTTCCCTGGCCAGTTAAAAAGTAAGCTAATTTTCTTTTCTTTTTCTTTCTTTCTTTTTTTTTTTGAGACAGAGTTTTGCTGTTGTTGCCCAGGCTGGAGTGCAATGGTGCGATCTCGGCTCACTGCAACCTCCGCCTCCTGGGTTCACGCCATTCTCCTGCCTCAGCCTCCCGAGTAGCTGGGACTACAGGTGCCCACCACCACGCCCAGCTATTTTTTTTTGTATTTTTAGTAGAGACGGGGTTTCACCATGTTAGCCAGGATGGTCTTGATCTCCTGACCTTGTGATCCGCCTGCCTCGGCCTCCCAAACTGCTGGGATTACAGGCGTGAGCCACCACACCCGGCCTTTTTTTTTTTTTTTTTTTTTTTTTTTTTTTTTGAGACAGGGTCTCATGAGTTCTGTCACCCAGGCTGGAGTGCAGTGGTGCAATTATAGCTCATTGCAACCTCCAACTGCTGAGCTCATGCAATCCTTCCACCTCAGCCTCTCAAATAGCTGGGATTACAGGTGTGTACGACCATGCCTGGCTAATTTTTTAATCTTTTTTTCTTCTTCTTTCTCTCTTTTTTTTTTTTTTGTAGAGACAAGGTCTTGGTATGTTACCCAGGCTGGTCTCAAACTCCCAGGCTCAAGTTATCCTCCTGCCTGGGCCTCCCAAAGGTCTAGGATTACAGGTTTGAGCCACTATTCCCAGCCAAAAAGTAAGCAAATTTAAAGAAAAATATTAAGTGATTTTACAAGTATCA